>NC_141694.1:1312883857-1313483857 GCF_964263255.1 Lissotriton vulgaris
CCTCCTCCCTCCCGCCCGGTGTGTTCCTAGTAGCTCTTAAAGGTGGTTGTTCGGGGTACAGGCTAGACTTTGTGTTCCGCTCTGGCCGTATTATCCCTGAACCCCTCCGCCAGTCTCAGGACCCTGAGATACTTCGGGCATGTAAGCTCCGTAAATTCTTGGGAAAGGAGAGAGATGAGTGGCTGCCAAGTTTCTCTGAAGGCGTCGGATGACTGAGTTAGTGAGCCCTATATCCGCTCCATCCCCATGATGTACCATAACCTGTGTAACCATCCCGCGTGTGTGGGCTGCCTAGTGGACCCCCATAGGGACAGGATATGCTGAGTGGCTGCCCCCATCGCCAATCCCATCTGTTTTCCCCGCAGTGACTTGAGTGGGAACGTCAGGCTGTTCGGCAGTCCAAGGACGGCATAGGCCGGGAATCTTGGAATGTCGGTGTCGAAGTGAGTGTCTATGTCCTTGAGTACTGCCTCCCAATAGTCCCGTACCGCGGTGCAGTCCCATAGAATGTGTAGCATGGTCCCCGTGTGCCCGCACCCTCTCCAACATTTAGGGTCTCTGCTCGGGTTCCCCTGGTGTAGGCGTTCCGGGGTCAGGTGCCAGTAGTAGGCAATCTTGACTGCTGCCTCCTTGCTGGCGGTATTCCTGGCCGTGTGGTGAGCTCGGTAGTATACTTCCCGCCATTCTTTTGCAGAAAGAGTGCGCCCCAGTTCCCGCTCCCAACGCTTCTGTCCAGCAGATTTCTCCGTAGGGAGGGGCTGGGATAGCATCTGATATAATTCAGTGATGGACCTCGTGTCCGACGTTTTGGTCATGATCCATCGCTCATATGGGATAAGGGGGCGGCCCGCCAAAGGCGCCACGTCAGCGTGCAGCAACCAGTGCCTAAGCTGAAAGTACTGATAGCGGTGTGGCTTATCCAGTGTGTAGTTCGCTGTCACTACGTCCCAGGTCATGAAGCCCTCCGTGTCGAATAGGTGGCCTGCAGAGCGGCATTCCGATTGTCGCCATTGAGGGAATGAGCTCGGGGATCTGCCGGGAGGGAACGCCGGATTGTCCAGCAGAGGTGTCATGGGGGAGGGGAAGGTCGTCAGGCCTCTCGGGACTGCGGTTGCATCCCACACTTGCAGAAGAGTCCTGGTGATAGGGGATCTCTTGAGGTACGGCGGTCTGTCCGGACGCGCCAGGAAGGGAACCTTCCAGAGGGGCAAGCCCGCCATGGCCCTGTCCTGGAACAACCAGTGCTTCTCCGAAGTCGGCCGGGACCACTCCAAGAGGAATCGAAGTTGAGCCGCCTGGAAGTAACGCCTCAGGTCCGGAACCCCCAAACCCCCCTCCGCTGTAGTCCTCGTGGCCAGGTCGCGCCGCAGCCTGGACCTTTTATTCGCCCAAACATAGTGGTGCAGGGCGTCCTGCAGCTTCTTCAGCATCCCCAGTGGGGGGGTGACCGGTATGGTCTGGAACACGTAGAGGATCTTGGGGAGCAGGGACATTTTAATGGCCGCCACGCAACCGAGCCACGAAAGTGGCTGTTGCCTCCACCTCGCGATGTCTCCCTGAACGCGCGACAGCAGCCTGGTGTAATTAAGGTCGACCGTTTGGACAGTCGCCGGTGTCAAGTCTATCCCCAGGTACTGCACGGTGATGTTGACCTCAAGCCCCCCTATGTGCAGCGATGCCCTATTAGCCGGTCGAGTGTTGCTACCCAGTGGCAGGACGACGGATTTCTGGACGTTCATTTTGAAGCCCGACACAGCTCCGAACGCGGTCATTTCCGACAGGAAGGCCGGCAAAGAGACCCGTGGGTTATCCACCGCCACCAGAATGTTGTCTGCGTAGAGGCTGATGGTTTGCTCCACGCCCCCGAACTTAATCCCGGTTATGGTTTTATTGTCCCGAACACGCTGGGCAAACGGTTCGATGTAGAGGGCGAAGAGTAGCGGCGAGAGGGGGCAACCCTGTCGCGTGCCTCTCTGGATGTCGAACGGCTTGGAGCTAACCCCGTTGACCTTGATGGTCGCTTTCGGGGATGTATAGCATCCCGCCACCCATGAGCGGAAGCGTGGGCCCACGCCGAACTTAACCAGCGTCTGTTCCAGGAACTTCCAGTCTACCTTATCGAACGCCTTCTCGGCGTCCACCGATAGCAGTGCTGCGTCTGAGGCATTTGCGTGAGCTTTTTCTATGACATGCATATTGCGCTTTGTGTTGTCTGCGCATTGCCGGGAGGGAACGAAACCCGCCTGGTCAGGGTCGATAATGCCGGGAAGACATGGGCCCAGTCGGGATGCCAGAATGCCCGTGAAGAGCTTAAGGTCCACGTTGAGGAGCGAGATCGGCCTGTACGCAGCGCAGCGCGAGGGGTCTTTCCCCGGTTTTGGAAGGACTACGACTTCCGCCTCCAACATCTCCCTTGGGATGGAGCCCTGGCCCTCGAACGAGTTGAACAATTTTGTGAGGACCGGTGCCAGGAGGGGGCAAAAGGTTTTGTAAAAACCCGCGGAGAAGCCGTCCGGGCCCGGAGCTTTCAAGGGTTTGAGGCGGGCGATGGCCGCTATGACCTCCTCCAGGCGGAAAGGGGCGTCTAACGCTGCGGAATTCACGTCGTTAAGAGCAGTGACCTCCATAGTCTCCAAGTAGGTCCTACCTGCTTCCTCCCCTACCGTCCGATCGGCAGCATACAGCTGTTCGTAAAAGGTTCGGAATGGCTCCGCTATGTGGCCGTCCTCCCGGACCTCGCCGCCATCGTGTCCGCGTATCACCGGGATCTGGGAGCGGACGGTCTTGGCCTTGAGTTTGCTAGCCAGCAAGCGGCCTGTTTTGTCTCCCCCCACGTAGTACGTATGGCGGAGACGGAGCGCCGCGTATTCCGCCCTGTCGAGGTCTAAGCTCGCCAGTTGTGCCCTGACCGCTTTCAGCTTGCGCCAAATCCGGGGGGCTCCCGTACGGCTGTGAACCCATTCTAGTTCTAGCACTTGCGTCTCCAGGTCCCGCCTCCGATCTTTCCGCTCTTTATTTTCTGCAGCGGCGATTGCCATGATTCCGCCCCTAACGACCGCCTTGAGTGCCCCCCACAATGTCGCCTGGGTCACCTCGCCCGTGTCGTTGTGATCCAAATTGGCGGTAACGCTTTGGGACAGTTGCTGCACCACTCCTTCGCGGGATAGTAAACTTTCCCTCAGGCGCCATTTACCCCTAAGTGGAGGAGTACACGGGACAGTCAGTCGGAGGACCACTGCGTCGTGGTCTGAGAGTGCCGCAGGTGTGATGTCAATGTCCTGTACCAAGGGGGTTAGTCCGCCGAACCCAGGAAGTGGTCTATTCTAGCATATGTGTGGTGCACATGAGAGTAAAAGGTGTATCCCGGGGCAGTAAGATGTTTGTCCCGCCAAATGTCAGTCAGCCCCCTGTCCGCCAGCCACTGCTTCCCGGCCGCCGACAGCGCCCCTGCGTCCCCAAATCTTTTCCCAGACCTATCCTTCTCGTTGCCCATGACCAGGTTCAAGTCCCCTCCCACCATTACCAGCCTCATATCGCCCAAGAGTGCTTCAGACAACGCCCCTTTCAAGAAGTCCTCCTGTTTGGTGTTGGGTGCATAAATGGAGCCTACCGTGAAGGAAGAAGTACCTACATGTATCGTGTGCGCTAGGAGCCTGCCCCTGATTTCTGCCACCTTACTCCCCACCCGTCCTTTGAAGTGTCTGGCCATTAGTATAGCTACGCCTGCCTTCTTCTCGGTGGTCGTGGAGTAGAATTGGTGGGGGAAGACCCTCGCTTTCATGCGGTGCCAGTCTTTCGCCAACAGATGCGTTTCCTGCAACAGACATATTTCGGCCACAGAGCGCTCAAGGAAGGAGATGACTGCCCTTCGTTTGATGGGATTGTTGAGTCCCTTAACATTAAGGGAGAGGATACTTATACTGTCAGCAGCCATGAGTGTGCGCGCATCCCGTCAGCATGACAACAACCCCCAGCCAGCCCGACCCCAGGAACCAGATGCTAATACAGAGTGAACACACCGAGCACCCCCCCATCCCCTTCCCACGCCCCAACAACCCCCCCCAACAACCCCCCCTACCCTCCCCCCCCCCAACTGGTGAACATAGTCCCAGGCCAATCATGAGACAGTCTAGTTCTGTGGTAGATGAGACAATGAGTGGGTGCGTGGCAGTGGCGGCTCATGGCCCCCCCGACCTCCTCCCCCGTCCAGGAGCCAAAACTCAGCTGATGACGACCTTCTCTAGAACCTGCTCAGGAGGCTGCGCCGGTGTCTTTTGATACTTCTTGGATTGCCGCGGCCTGTTCTAGGGCCACCGTGTCCGGGTCGGGCTTGAGAGGCTTCTTCCGCTGCCGGTCTCGACGCACCGTCTGCCAACCGTCCCTCGACTTCCCAGGGGAGCCACCCGCCATGTCGTCCTGGGGCGTGTCCTCGTGGGGGATGCCCAGCACCGTACACGTATCTCGCAGGGAACGCAACTGGTGGAGGGCGCCATTCCACTTAAAGACCAGGCGAAATGGGTGACCCCAGGAATACGGTACCTCCTCCTTACGCAGAAAGGTTGTGGCAACCCTGAATGCCCTCCGCTTTTGTAGGGTGGTCGCAGCCAAGTCCTGAAAGAGTTCCACATTGTGGTCCTGGAAGCGGAGGGGCTGCTTGTGACGAGCCTCCCTCAAGATGCGCTCCTTCAAGGGGTAGTTCGGCAGAAAGGCCAGGATGTCCGGTGGGGGGCCCTGGGTCCGGCGGGCCGGGCCCACTCGGTGGGCTCTGTCGATACGAACCACAAAGTCAGGTCCTTCCCCCAGCACCATTCGGAAGAGCGCTTGTAGGTATCCAGCCATATCATCTCCTTCCGCCTTGAGTGGCACATTCCGGACTCGAATGTTATTCTGCCTGGAGCGGTTCTCCAGGTCTTCCGTATGGGTCTGAAGGTCCAGTTGCTGGTCGTGAAGGGGGACGATCTCCCGCCGAAGGAGCTCTATTTCCTCACTTCTGGCCTGGCCCGAGAGCTCGTTGGCCGCTACTCTCTCCCCCAGTTCGTCTACGTCTCGCCTGAGTTCCTTGTACTCCCCTGTCATTTCCTGCCGGAAGGTTTGGATATCTTCTTTCAGGGAGGCGAAGAGGGTTTCCATAAACGCCTTGGTGGCTGGTGTCTCGCCTTCTGGGAGATCTTTCCCCTTGGGGGGGGGCATTGGCGCCGGCTTATCCGGGCTTTTGTCAGGCTTGGGGGGTCCCTTGACCAGCATCTCCGAGATGTTGCGGTTCCCCTTGCGGTTGGACATGGTGGACCCAACCGCAGGCCTCAGCCCGGCCGACGCTCCAGGTACTTCTGCAGGGGGTCCCTGTGTGCTCCGGCCGTAGGTCAGGAGGGCCGATATCTTGTCCCCAGGGCCTATCCCAAAGTCCTCTATACTGCTGCTTCTTCCAGTTCGCTGTGAAGGGCCTGATGCCCGCTAGGTAACTATGGTCCTCAGTCCGCCTGCTTGGATCTCCACCTCCTAGGGCCTGCCGCCTCCACGGGCCGTCCCAAAGGCGCAGTTGCGCCGCCGCCCCGCATGTGTCTCTGTGGCTCGCTAGTAGGAGGGGGAGGAGGGGGGGCCCCAGCCGCGTCCCCCGTCGCTCCCTGGCCTTCCCCCTGAACACCGCTCACCTCCTTCCTGTGGATGCCGACTGGCCTCACCGGCCCGCGGCACAGCAGCGCCGCGCACCTTCCACCGGGCCCACGCCGGGGCCTCTCTCAGCACGAGGGCCGGTGGGCCCGGCACCTCGCTGTCCGTAGGGTCGCAGTCGGGTGCTGCTGGATTGCGCTCCTCGGCCCCCACAGACACTGCCGGGTTCTTCACCGGCTCCTGCCTTGTGCTGCGTGGGGTCTCGTCTCGCCTCTCGGCAGCTGCGCTTGTCCCCTTGAATCGGCGCGCCCCGCGTAGGCCACTACACACGCGGTCGGTCTCAGGGCCCTCTTTTTACCGCCCGAGCCTCCACCACTCGTGGCCCTACGCCTCCACCAGTTGTCCCGGGGGCTCAGTCGCGCTCAGGTTCGGGGTCTCTAGAGTCTCCGGGCTCTGGCCCCCACCACATGCGGGTCCGCTGTCGGCCTGTGCCTCCGCTCCTGCTCTGTGACGCTGTTCTCGCTGGGGGGAGGGGAGGGTGGGGGGGCCCCCAGCCGCACCACCGCCACCCCCGGGCTGCCCACCGTTCTCCCGGGCCTCGCTCCCCGCTGCAGCCGGCCAGGCGTGCGCTCCGGCCGCGCCCTCCGCAACTAGGCCCACGCCGGGGCCTTGCGTAGATCTGAGGGGTCGGCGGGTCCGGTGCTGCTCACTCCCCGTCTGTCCGCCGGGCTCCCTGCCTGGTGCGGCGCTTCCCGGCCCCCGCGGGTGTCACCGGGGGTCACGGTTGATCCTCCCCCGTGCCTGCTTTGCTACAGTGCGGCTTCGCTGGGCCTCCAGGCGCCCGGGTCCGGGTCGGGGCTGTTCGCGCCTTCCGGCGGCGGCCGTGTATCACCGCTCCTCGGTGCCTCCCTCCGTTCTGAGGCCTCGCCAGCAGCTCCCCGGCCACTGAGGACTACCTGGTGTCCGTCCGATTGCTTTGGCCGGCTCGGTCAGGGCTAAGGTCCGCTAATATCCCTGGTGGGGGATCGGGCCTGAGGAGCCTCCGCGGGTCACGTCCTACCAAGCCGCCATCTTGGCCACGCCCCCGGAAAGGTAACTTTTAAAGACTTTGTTTCCAGGCGATGAGGGTAGAGACAGAGAGTTGGTTAGGTTTAGGAAATGCTCTTTTTCACTTATTTCTGCTAATGAATAATATTATCTTGAATTAAGCTCTCTTTATAAATGCTGAATAAAACTTTCTTATGACTTTTTCTAATGCTTGCTTAATAAAGTTCCAAACCTAAGTTTTCCTGAATATGTTTGAATAAAACTTTTAAAATGACAAGCTGGTCTTGTTTATTGTGAATGTCTTAAACAAACATATTAGATTCATTCGCCTCATGATTCAGCTGCTCTATGTTTCTTATGGGCCTGGTATTGATTGGTAAGTGTGATAGTGGATTGTGACATCATTTATAAAGAATTTTAGTTGCAGCGCTGGATCAAGCCCATTTCCTCTCAAGGGCAGCCCTCATTTGAAGCATCTCTCCTGACCCCCACAAGGGCGAAGACCCCAGTTGCTGCCTTTAAATATCTCAACGCTATGTACTTTAATGCACAGTCAATTCCAAAATATGTGTTGGAAATATGGACTTTCCTAGATCCAGAGAAACCAGATGTCCGTTTCATAACTGAAATGTGGCTTCATGAACAGGCATATCCTGATAGAGCCATTGCCTTTCCACCATCATATAATCTAGTAAGGTTGGATAGAGCAGTTGGGAGGGGAGGGGAGGGGGCTTAGCAATTGCCACAGCAGGCATATTAGAGACCACCATTGTGGATTCTTTGCCCTCAGACAAAGCAGAAATTCTGATTTTCAAACTTATGTTGAAATCTTCTAAAATATGGACAGGAGCCTTAATTTATAGACCTCCTGGATACAAAGCTAATTTTGTAAAATGGCTAGTAGAATTTATTGCGCCCTGTGTCTTGAGTGCAGATAATTTCATTCTTATTGGGGATTTTAATTATCATGCCGATCTAGCACTTGACCCTGAAACCGACCAACTGATTACATCCATGCAATCACTAGGGATAGAGCAATTGGTAATTGGGAAACCACATCAGGCCGGTCACACTCTTGACCTCTTGTTCACAAACTCTACCAATCTGGTAGTCGGACAACCCTTACTGCTTCTTTGGACGGATCATTATTGAATACATTTCAGTTTCCGTATAAATGATCCCATAACCAGTCGTGATAAAGAAAGCGCAGTTATTAGACCTTGGCGCTAAGTTACTCCCGCCTCTTTTTCTGACCACTTCAGAGGCATTGAACACAAACAGCATTGAGGAAGCGTTCATGGAGTTTCAACAGGACATAACATCGACCCTGAATACAATAGCGCCTTTTTCAAGAGTTCAAATCAAGAGAAAACCCTCTCCCTGGTTTACTACAGCACTTAACAAGGAGAAACTGTCTAACAGAGTGGCTGGACGTCTCTGGAGAAAAACAAAAACAGCCAGTGAGTTAAATACAAAGAAAGCCATTGCTCATATTTAAATAATATCAAAAAGGCAAAAAAGATGCATTTAACAGGGAGGATCGAGAATGCAGCCAACTCCAGTAAAGAGCTATATAAAATCTTGAAAGAGTTTACTACCTCTGAAGCTATTTAATCCTCCGTTGTCCCTACACAAGTCTGGGTTGACAAAAATATCTCTTTTATTCGCTGATAAAATAAAAGCTATTTATAGTTCTTTTTCGCAAGATAAAGAGACTGATGTGCAGTTAGTTAGGAATAGCCAACCATTGATTTCTCCATTGACTAAATTTCAATCAGTAACTTGTGATAGGTGTCAGAAGTTATTATCAAGATTAAATCCGGCTCCCCTTCAGACTCCCTTCCTCCTTGGACCTTTGGGAAATTAGCTACCCAGATGATACCAAGGTTAACAGAGATTTTTTTTTTTAATTTATGTTTATTGATTGAAATCACAGTAGTACATTACATGATTGAACACCATATGCATGTTACTATCAAATTCCAGCTCAACTTCAATCAAGATTATTCAGTACATATCTCCTACCAGACTCTCTTGTCTGCGCATGTCCATTTCGATCGTGGGGGATACACATAAGTCTTCCCTTTGTTTATTTCATTGTGACCACTTTTTGTCCCATTTCTTAGGGCATCCCCTTGCCTTATAGACCTCCGTCTCCGCCAGCATACACCTGTCCATCTCTTTGACCCATATGGTGACACTAGACGGGTGTTTGTCCCCCCAACCTCTAGCCACTTCTCTTTTTACCAGTGTGAAGCCCAGGGTTGTGAACTGTTGTTTGAGTTCCGTTAAGTCAGAGACCTCCCAGATGTTCAATAATCCGAGTTGTGGGGTTAGTGTTAGTTCTTTCCCTACGGCAGTGGATATGTAAGTCGTGGCTCCCTCCCAGAGGGAGGGTAACTTGAGGCAGGACCACAGAGTATGGTAAAATCTGGTCTGCTGGTCACAATCGCTCACACACCTGTCATCGGGTTTGGACCCTATTTTGGCCAAGACTACCCCTGTAATATACGATCTGTGGAGTATTCTTAGTTGGATCAGGCAGAATCTCTGAGTGATAACCGCCTCACGTGGGGACATTAGTGCCGATTGCCAGTCGTCGTCCTCTATGGGGCCCATATCATTTTGCCAGCGCTCCCTGACCTTCGGGAAGGTATCTAGAAGATTGTTACTCACTTTCTTATAGGTTAAGGATATTGCCTTTGACCTGAGAGGACCATCGAGCAGGCGATCTTCCAGAGGTGACGACTCCGGTATGTCCGCGAGAGAGGGAAAAGCTGCCTATAGTGCATGTCTAATATGTAAGTATCTGTATAGTTCTCCCTGCGCCAACTGATATCTTTCCTGGAGCTCACCAAAGGTCAATATCGCCCCCTTTTTGACCAGATCTCCCACTGTGGACAACCCGATTATGCCCCATTTGTCAAATCCGGGCTGATACCCTAGTCTTCCTAGTTTCGGAGCAAACCACAGTGGCTTGGCCAGCGAGAGATTGCCTGTCCAGCCTAGTCTAGATGTGACTATACGCCAAATGTCCAGTGTCTGTTTAGTCGGTCCGAAGAACTTCCCCTTGTTTTTCCTATCAGTGGTGTATAGTGCCCTCAGATAACCCGAGCATCCAGTCTGGTATCTATCGAGCGCATACGTTGGGTCCTCTTGAGGTTGATACATTCACTGATTAACCATCACCAGCTGTGCCGCCCAATAGTATCGTTGCAGGTCTGGGAGGGTTATGCCCCCATCGTACCAACTTTTTGTCAATTTCTGCCTAGCAATTCTAGGGACCTTTCCATCCCATAGTAACGTATTAATTTCACCCTCAACAGCTCTACAGTACGAATCTGGGACTTTGTACGGACAGTTATGCAGAACATATAGAAAGCGAGGAAGGGCCAGCATCTTGAAGAGTGCCCCCCTCCCCACCAGCATTAAGGGCAGGGTCCTCCAATGCTTTACATCTGCACGCAGTCTGGCCAGATGTGGGGCAAAATTTGAGTCGTAAAAACAGGCTGGGTCCGAGGTAACAAAGATCCCCAAGTATCGAAATCCGTCAGCTGCTATCGTTATCACACACTGTGATGCGAGACGCGGCACCTCTCCTTTCAGCATGAGCAAGACTGATTTGCGCCAGTTAATTGCATACCCCGAATATTTACCAAAGTTTGTGAATATGTCTGACACCACACTAATCAATTTATATGGGGACACCAAATGAAGTAGAATATCGTCTGTGTAGAGTGATATGCGGTCTTCCACATCAATCACCCAGTGCATACCACGTACCATCACATCCCTTTGTATCCAGGCTGCGAGTGGCTCAAGGATGAGGGCAAAGATCAGCGGGGACAGTGGGCATCCCTGCCTCATGCCCCTGCGAAGTTCGAACGGCCGGGAAGTAAAGCCATTAACCCTCACCTGTCCCAATACTCCAGTATATAGAAGTCTCTCCCAGGCCACACATTTGGGGCCTAGCCCTGCCCTTTGTAGCACTTTGAATAGGTATGGCCATTCTATAGAGTCGAACGCCATGGAGGCGTCAAGAGACAGTATCACCGCATCTTCTTCTATGTAAGGACTTCTAGCCATGATGTTGTCTACACGACGTAAATTAAGGGCCGTGATTCGCCCTGGCATAAAGCCAGACTGGTCCGGATGGACCAATGAGGTAATAACTGTCACCAATCTATTTGCCAAGACTAATACCTTCGTCTCCACATTTATTAGTGAGATCGACCTATAGGAGCTGCAATTGTCCTCTATTTTACCTTGTTTATAGATAATTATAATAGTGACTAGACGCTGATCTAGGGGTAGCTGACCCCCTTTCAAGCTCTCTTCATACATGGCTTTCTAATGTGGTACCGTCAAAGAGGCTGTAGCCTTCAGAAACTCCACCGGGACTCCATTGGGCCCCATTGCCTTCCCCATTTAAGCTGTCCCAGAGCTTTGCTTATTTCCTCTGTTGTTAGGTCTGCCTCCATAACGTCCCTATCCGTCTCAGAGAGGCATGGAACATTGCTGTCCATGAGGAGCTGACAGGAGTCGTCAGCTGTATAGTTTTTAGAAGGGTAATATACCCTCTTAAAATAGTCGGCAAATTGTTCCGCTATTTCCTTTTGGTGTGTTACCGTATCCCCATCCGAAGTCGTCAGCTTATGTACCCATCTGAGCCTTGCTCCCACCTCTCCAGCCAAGCCAGTGTCCTGCCTGCCCTGTCCCCAAGCTCGTATAGTCTATGTTGCATCGCACGGTGTCTGGCCACTGCCTGCTCCCTAGTTTTGATCCGAAACTCATTTTGTTTCAGGAGGGATCCTGCGAATGTTCACGCGCCGCTCAAGGAGTTCAGTTTCCACTTTAGTCAGTTCTCATTTTTTGGCGATGTAGCCCGTCTTTAACGACCGGGCTAAGCCCTTGATTACCACTTTGAAGGCCTCCCAGACTGTTAGCGCGGAATCAACAGAACCCACGTTTTCTGTAACATAGTTCCCTGTTTGCGTACGGAGTTTGTCTCTAATGTCTGGGATGTGTAGAAGTAATGGGTTAATCACTAATGTGGCAGGTGGTTGACGTTCCCACTGCATATATTCCGTCCAAACCGGAGAGTGATCTGAGATCCCTCTAGGCAGGACTCTATATTGGGTAAAGTTACCTACAGAGGACAGATGTGTAAGGAAGCAATCAATACGTGACAGACTACAGTGGGCACTGGAGAAGAAGGTAAACAGTTTTTCGGTGGGATGGAGTATTTGAACTATGTCTGCGAGACCCAGCACTCATACGAAGTGAGGCAATAGGTTGTTAACCTTGTCTTGGGGCTTAGGTGGGTGACGGTAAACAGTGTAATTTAAGGTCATATTGTAATCCCCTCCCATGAGCAGCACACCCTCCCGAAGTCCCATCAATGTATTGCCTAGGTCCTCTAATGCCGCTTTGCCTAGATCAGGCGGCAGATAAACCGAGAGTAGATTAATATCCTTCCCATCGCACTGGGCCTGCACCCCGCAAAGCAACCTGCCGTGTCTGTCCAGGTCTTCTGTACAACATGGGGTGTGGTCTTTTTCACTAATACAGCGTACCCCTGGAGCCCATGGTATAGTCTGCATGTGCCAAAAATTTGTACCCCCACCTAGTGAGGGCCTTGGATTTCTGTCCCACCAGATGGGTTTTGTTAGGAAGTAGACAGCAGGCAGAAATCAGGTGAAGATGGGTTTATTAATACAGCCCCACACAGTGGTCATGCGTGGGTGAACGGAACATCAATAGTGACAGTTGGTGTCAACGGAGTCAGCTGGCGCAAGCAATGGAATGCGGGGAACCAATGGGAAGGGGAGCAGCTGGAGAGGGTCACGCGCAGGGGACAGGAAGGTACCAAGCGCATGGGTGCAGGGGGTGGCAAGGGTAGGATACGACAGTAGGATACAACACATCTTCCTCTCTATAGAGATTTGGCAACAGCGCCTAGAGGAGCAGTAACGGGTAAACAGGGGGTGCATAACTGTAGGGTAATTAGTCACATTCATAATCATCCAGACGCTTGGGTCTGCGAATGGTCCTACCAAACCTACCAGAGGTCGCAGGTGCGTGTGGTGCACATTCGGTGTCTGAATGAGAGTCAATGTCAGATCTGCCGAACCTACCACTGAGACTGTGACCATCAGACACCACTTCAGAATCCGAATGAGGGTCATCCTGACAACTCCGATTACAAGTCGAAGTGCTGGGATGGGCACCTGCAGACCGATCTGTAAAATGGCCGTCATCAGAGTCCGAGTCGGGTTGGAGGTCACGTGTGCTGTTGTTTCTAGACCTATTAAACACTTCAGTATTGGATTTATCAACATCTACCCACAAGTCATTGTTGACAGTAACATGCTGCTGGTGACACTGGGCCTTGTCACTGGGATGATAGTTCGCCAGTCTGCTCATGTGCCAGACTTTCCCATCACTGAGTCTTGCCGCATTGTTAAACAGTTCATCAATGTGAAGTGGGGCGGTAAATCTGCTTTCTCCCTTCTTTACTTTTTTTTCCAAACGAACTTTAACAAGATCGCCAACTTTGAATGAATGATCTTTTGCACCGTGTCTAGAATCATACCAATCTTTGTAGTACTTCTGTGCTTTGATGATGTTTTTCCTTATGTTTTCGGGAGACCATTCGATTTGCTTAGATTCAGACATCCATCCTAGATCAACGCTCATGGGCTGCCTGCTTCTCATGAGAATGAATGGAGCAGTGCGAGTGCTTGCACAGGGAGCAATTCTGAATGCCCAGATGAGTTTGTATATTTCCTCTTCCCAATTCAAGTTTGCATTTCTAGATAGTTGAATGTGTCCTTTCAAGACACGGTTAAAGCGTTCAGTGAGGCCATTACCTTCAGGGTGATAAACTGAAGTGGTGTGATGGGTGATGCAGTTCCTAGCCAGGAACGATTTGAATGCCTCGGAACAGAATTGCCGGCCGTTGTCGGTGAGGACGGATTTTGGTAAGCCTTCACTGAGGAAGAGCTTGTCCAAGAACTCAATGCATTTAGAACTGTCAATTTCTTCTACAATCTTAATTTCCGGCCACTTGGAGAAGTGATCTATCGCCACCAAGATGTACTTGATCTCTCCCCCATGACCTTCAACAGGCCCCACAATGTCCAGACCCAACTTCTCCCAGGCCATTTGCGGGGGTTGAATCGGAGAGAGACTGATTTTTGACGTCTTGAGTGTTTTGTCTGAGTCACAGCATTCCAAGCAGTTCCTGACCAGGACTTCTATTTGCTTGTCTATACCCGGCCACCAATAACTTGCTCTGACACGCTGCTTGGTTTTGGTGATGCCTAAGTGGCCAACATGACACAAACTTAGGATTTTGTCTCTGAGCGTGGCAGGGGCTATGGCTTTCCCCATTCTGTACAACACACCGTTTTCCAAACTGAGTTCATTTCTGGTTTCCCAAAACACTTTGACAACGTCTTGTAGGTTGCGCTTGTCGGGCCATGCGGAGTTGATGAATTGGCATACCATTTGCAGAGTGGAGTCGCGCGACATGTGTTGATCCCATTCTTCTGCTGATATTCCATCCAGGTCCGTGTTGAAAAGTAGAGCAACCTTCTCCTCCTCTTCTTGAGCGACTATGCTTTCCGTGTGAGGCAGGGGTAACCTGCTGAGGAAGTCCGCGATTTTGTTTTTCACTCCTGGCCAATATTCTGCAGTGTAGTTGTAATCCAGCAGCTTGATCGACATTTTGCTGAGTCTTGGTGAAGCATTTTGTAGGCCTGAGGCTGTCAGAATCTTAACCAACGGTTTGTGGTCTGTGCGGAGATGGATTTTGTACCCCCACACATAAGCTCTGAAGTAGTTGAGCGCCCACGAACAAGCTAACATTTCGCGTTCTATGACGGAATACTTTTCCTCCGCAGAGGTGAGCGACCTGGAGGCAAATGCTACCACCCACTCTTGATTGGATGAGTCCTTCTGTGCTAACACAGCTCCAATGCCTTTGTTGCTTGCATCTGTAGTGAGGTAGATGTCTGCTTTGGGGTCAAAACCCTTAAGAAAAGGTGCTTCACTGATTTCTTTTTTGATGGTAACAAAGGTGTTCTGACAGTCCGATGACCAGACAAATTTGGTTTTGTTTTTCAATAGTTGCCTTATGCTGTAGGTTTTTTCAGAGAAGTTCCTTATAAATTTTGAGTAATACTCCGTCAAGCCGAGAAAAGCTCGAACATCCTCTTTGCTTGAGGGACATGGGGCATTGAGGATGGCATCCACTAGACCCTGTTTGGGTTTGATCCCATCACGGCTGATAGTGTGCCCGAGGTAAACCACTTTGTCCTGTGAAATTTTACATTTGTCCAATTCCACTGTCAAACCATGCATTTTAAGTTTGCTAAACACTAGCCTAAGGCGTGTGTCGTGTTCCGATTGGTTGCTGCCCATGACCAGGATATCATCCTGGAAAAACCTGATGCCATCAACACCCTCCAGAATGGATGTCATGACCCTCTGGAAGAGTGCAGCGGCAGAGGCTAATCCGAAAGGTACCCTGGTAAAACGAAAGCAACCAAAGGGTGAGATAAAGGTGGTGAATTTTTTACTATCTGCATGCAGTGGAATTTGGTGGTATGCAGATTTTAAGTCAATTATGGAAAATACACTCATATCATTGGTAGCACTGAACATTTCACAAATGCGTGGTAGGGGATATTGGTCAACAATAATGTTCTTATTGAGGTCCCTGAGGTCGATGCAGAGTCTGATTTTCCCGTTGGGGCGTTTGACAACAACCAAGGGGGAAACCCACTCCGCAGATTCCACTGCTTCTATGATGCCACTCTTGACAAGCTTGTCGAGTTCTGCTTGTACATCACTTCTCACCGATACTGGTAGATGTCTTACCTTGTGAATGCAAGGAATAGCTGAGTCCTTTAATTCAATTTTGTGTTCGAAACTGTTAAGCAGACCAACTTTTCCTGAGAACACTTCGGGAAATTCTTTTTGGATGGCCAGTTTACAGGAGTCATTAATGGACAAGACAGGATCTTCACTATTGGGGTCGAGCATGATACCCAGATCAGCTTGGTCACTCCAGCCAAGGACAGAGGGGCCTTTTTTTGCAACATACAGTCGGCATAGTGCTCTTCGATTTTTAAATTCAAATTCTAGGTCACGTGTTCCTAGGAATTCGATGTTGTCTCCTGTGTAGCTTCTAGCAACAACTCTAGGTTTTTCCAGATTTGACCCTATTTTATCCGTGAATTGCTTCCAAACGTTTTCGTTGATGATCGTGAAGGGCGATCCAGAGTCTGCCATCAAGTTGACTGTCACCCCTCCCAAACTAACATCACACATGGGTTTTTTTTTCTTTGTGGGCGTGACATCTAACACGTCGTATTCAATTGAGAACACATAGCTGACACTGTCGGAGTCAGAGTACTCCGAGTCCTCTTCGGTGGAATCGCTCTCTTCCTGTATTTGCCGTACTTGTCGGTGTTGTCTGTACATTTTCTTGTTGCAGACCTTAGCAATGTGTCCAGTCATGCCGCAAGACAAGCACTTCTGATGTAGAGCTGGGCATTTTTTTTTGAGTCAGCAAGATGAGTTGGAGACCCACAGCGATAGCATTTGAGATCAGGAAAATCATTGTCTCTAGTATTCATGCGTCTATCACTGCTATATCTCGGTCTGGTAGACTCAGACCTCTTGTGATGATCATGAACCGTTTCTTTTCTGCTTGCTCTCTGTTTGTGTTTGGAGGATCTGATAGCTTTTATTTCAGCTGGTTCATCAATCACCGCTTTGGCACACCTGCCAGTCAGTTCAGCCTTCTTGACAAGAGCAACAACCTCCTTCAAGGAAGCTTCGCCATTGACCCAGAGTTTATCTTGGATGTTAGGGTTGCTTGCGTGCATTATAATTTGATCTCGCACAAACTCCTCTTGCAGCGCCCCGAATCTGCAGGTCAGGGCCAGGTTATTCAGAGCAGCCACATAATCCTCCACACTCTCATCTTTTCCCTGCTTCCTTCTAGAGAACTTGTATCGATCAACAGCGACACACACAATGGGCGTGAAGTGATCGTTGAGATCATCAAGGGCATGTTGGTAAACGTCATCACCTGCTCTCACTTTCTTCTCAATGTTATTGTAAGTCTTAAGTCCCCCAGGACCCAAACAGTATAAAAGCACCTTTTTCTTCTTTTCCGCAGTGAAATCCTCATCCTCAACAGTCTCTATGTAATTGACAAAATACTCTTTCCACTCTTTCCAAGGCATGCACGGTGCACCTTTAAGAGGTAGAAATGCTTGAGGTTGTGAAAGATTCAAGGAACTGAGAGCACACATGACGGTTGATTGAGTAGGCCAAAGATGTACCCAGCAGGAATTTCAGCTATTCAGTCAGCTGTTTTCGCGCCTCTGACTCATCGCATCTGCGCATGCCTGGTGACGCGTGACGTCACTGAAACGCAGCGCAGGGTGCCATTTTGAAAACAATGAACTCTCGTTTTCTTCAGGCTGGTGTTCGAGCCTAGCCCAACCTTTGTGTTATCGTGTCTGTTACACCAAAGTCTCAAGAGTGTTGCAAACAACGGGTCATGCTCGCATCCATGCATTTAAATAAATAAGTGTCACACATTGCAAGCAGCACGTCATTTAACCCTATCTGTTGACTGAAGGCTCACCTGTCTCAAGGACTGTGTTCAAAGCATTGAAATTCCTGCTGGGTACATCTTTGGCCTACTCAATCAACCGTCATGTGTGCTCTCAGTTCCTTGAATCTTTCACAACCTCAAGCATTTCTACCTCTTAAAGGTGCACCGTGCATGCCTTGGAAAGAGTGGAAAGAGTATTTTGTCAATTACATAGAGACTGTTGAGGATGAGGATTTCACTGCGGAAAAGAAGAAAAAGGTGCTTTTATACTGTTTGGGTCCTGGGGGACTTAAGACTTACAATAACATTGAGAAGAAAGTGAGAGCAGGTGATGACGTTTACCAACATGCCCTTGATGATCTCAACGATCACTTCACGCCCATTGTGTGTGTCGCTGTTGATCGATACAAGTTCTCTAGAAGGAAGCAGGGAAAAGATGAGAGTGTGGAGGATTATGTGGCTGCTCTGAATAACCTGGCCCTGACCTGCAGATTCGGGGCGCTGCAAGAGGAGTTTGTGCGAGATCAAATTATAATGCACGCAAGCAACCCTAACATCCAAGATAAACTCTGGGTCAATGGCGAAGCTTCCTTGAAGGAGGTTGTTGCTCTTGTCAAGAAGGCTGAACTGACTGGCAGGTGTGCCAAAGCGGTGATTGATGAACCAGCTGAAATAAAAGCTATCAGATCCTCCAAACACAAACAGAGAGCAAGCAGAAAAGAAACGGTTCATGATCATCACAAGAGGTCTGAGTCTACCAGACCGAGATATAGCAGTGATAGACGCATGAATACTAGAGACAATGATTTTCCTGATCTCAAATGCTATCGCTGTGGGTCTCCAACTCATCTTGCTGACTCAAAAAAATGCCCAGCTCTACATCAGAAGTGCTTGTCTTGCGGCATGACTGGACACATTGCTAAGGTCTGCAACAAGAAAATGTACAGACAACACCGACAAGTACGGCAAATACAGGAAGAGAGCGATTCCACCGAAGAGGACTCGGAGTACTCTGACTCCGACAGTGTCAGCTATGTGTTCTCAATTGAATACGACGTGTTAGATGTCACGCCCACAAAGAAAAAAAAACCCATGTGTGATGTTAGTTTGGGAGGGGTGACAGTCAACTTGATGGCAGACTCTGGATCGCCCTTCACGATCATCAACGAAAACGTTTGGAAGCAATTCACGGATAAAATAGGGTCAAATCTGGAAAAACCTAGAGTTGTTGCTAGAAGCTACACAGGAGACAACATCGAATTCCTAGGAACACGTGACCTAGAATTTGAATTTAAAAATCGAAGAGCACTATGCCGACTGTATGTTGCAAAAAAAGGCCCCTCTGTCCTTGGCTGGAGTGACCAAGCTGATCTGGGTATCATGCTCGACCCCAATAGTGAAGATCCTGTCTTGTCCATTAATGACTCCTGTAAACTGGCCATCCAAAAAGAATTTCCCGAAGTGTTCTCAGGAAAAGTTGGTCTGCTTAACAGTTTCGAACACAAAATTGAATTAAAGGACTCAGCTATTCCTTGCATTCACAAGGTAAGACATCTACCAGTATCGGTGAGAAGTGATGTACAAGCAGAACTCGACAAGCTTGTCAAGAGTGGCATCATAGAAGCAGTGGAATCTGCGGAGTGGGTTTCCCCCTTGGTTGTTGTCAAACGCCCCAACGGGAAAATCAGACTCTGCATCGACCTCAGGGACCTCAATAAGAACATTATTGTTGACCAATATCCCCTACCACGCATTTGTGAAATGTTCAGTGCTACCAATGATATGAGTGTATTTTCCATAATTGACTTAAAATCTGCATACCACCAAATTCCACTGCATGCAGATAGTAAAAAATTCACCACCTTTATCTCACCCTTTGGTTGCTTTCGTTTTACCAGGGTACCTTTCGGATTAGCCTCTGCCGCTGCACTCTTCCAGAGGGTCATGACATCCATTCTGGAGGGTGTTGATGGCATCAGGTTTTTCCAGGATGATATCCTGGTCATGGGCAGCAACCAATCGGAACACGACACACGCCTTAGGCTAGTGTTTAGCAAACTTAAAATGCATGGTTTGACAGTGGAATTGGACAAATGTAAAATTTCACAGGACAAAGTGGTTTACCTCGGGCACACTATCAGCCGTGATGGGATCAAACCCAAACAGGGTCTAGTGGATGCCATCCTCAATGCCCCATGTCCCTCAAGCAAAGAGGATGTTCGAGCTTTTCTCGGCTTGACGGAGTATTACTCAAAATTTATAAGGAACTTCTCTGAAAAAACCTACAGCATAAGGCAACTATTGAAAAACAAAACCAAATTTGTCTGGTCATCGGACTGTCAGAACACCTTTGTTACCATCAAAAAAGAAATCAGTGAAGCACCTTTTCTTAAGGGTTTTGACCCCAAAGCAGACATCTACCTCACTACAGATGCAAGCAACAAAGGCATTGGAGCTGTGTTAGCACAGAAGGACTCATCCAATCAAGAGTGGGTGGTAGCATTTGCCTCCAGGTCGCTCACCTCTGCGGAGGAAAAGTATTCCGTCATAGAACGCGAAATGTTAGCTTGTTCGTGGGCGCTCAACTACTTCAGAGCTTATGTGTGGGGGTACAAAATCCATCTCCGCACAGACCACAAACCGTTGGTTAAGATTCTGACAGCCTCAGGCCTACAAAATGCTTCACCAAGACTCAGCAAAATGTCGATCAAGCTGCTGGATTACAACTACACTGCAGAATATTGGCCAGGAGTGAAAAACAAAATCGCGGACTTCCTCAGCAGGTTACCCCTGCCTCACACGGAAAGCATAGTCGCTCAAGAAGAGGAGGAGAAGGTTGCTCTACTTTTCAACACGGACCTGGATGGAATATCAGCAGAAGAATGGGATCAACACATGTCGCGCGACTCCACTCTGCAAATGGTATGCCAATTCATCAACTCCGCATGGCCCGACAAGCGCAACCTACAAGACGTTGTCAAAGTGTTTTGGGAAACCAGAAATGAACTCAGTTTGGAAAACGGTGTGTTGTACAGAATGGGGAAAGCCATAGCCCCTGCCACGCTCAGAGACAAAATCCTAAGTTTGTGTCATGTTGGCCACTTAGGCATCACCAAAACCAAGCAGCGTGTCAGAGCAAGTTATTGGTGGCCGGGTATAGACAAGCAAATAGAAGTCCTGGTCAGGAACTGCTTGGAATGCTGTGACTCAGACAAAACACTCAAGACGTCAAAAATCAGTCTCTCTCCGATTCAACCCCCGCAAATGGCCTGGGAGAAGTTGGGTCTGGACATTGTGGGGCCTGTTGAAGGTCATGGGGGAGAGATCAAGTACATCTTGGTGGCGATAGATCACTTCTCCAAGTGGCCGGAAATTAAGATTGTAGAAGAAATTGACAGTTCTAAATGCATTGAGTTCTTGGACAAGCTCTTCCTCAGTGAAGGCTTACCAAAATCCGTCCTCACCGACAACGGCCGGCAATTCTGTTCCGAGGCATTCAAATCGTTCCTGGCTAGGAACTGCATCACCCATCACACCACTTCAGTTTATCACCCTGAAGGTAATGGCCTCACTGAACGCTTTAACCGTGTCTTGAAAGGACACATTCAACTATCTAGAAATGCAAACTTGAATTGGGAAGAGGAAATATACAAACTCATCTGGGCATTCAGAATTGCTCCCTGTGCAAGCACTCGCACTGCTCCATTCATTCTCATGAGAAGCAGGCAGCCCATGAGCGTTGATCTAGGATGGATGTCTGAATCTAAGCAAATCGAATGGTCTCCCGAAAACATAAGGAAAAACATCATCAAAGCACAGAAGTACTACAAAGATTGGTATGATTCTAGACACGGTGCAAAAGATCATTCATTCAAAGTTGGCGATCTTGTTAAAGTTCGTTTGGAAAAAAAAGTAAAGAAGGGAGAAAGCAGATTTACCGCCCCACTTCACATTGATGAACTGTTTAACAATGCGGCAAGACTCAGTGATGGGAAAGTCTGGCACATGAGCAGACTGGCGAACTATCATCCCAGTGACAAGGCCCAGTGTCACCAGCAGCATGTTACTGTCAACAATGACTTGTGGGTAGATGTTGATAAATCCAATACTGAAGTGTTTAATAGGTCTAGAAACAACAGCACACGTGACCTCCAACCCGACTCGGACTCTGATGACGGCCATTTTACAGATCGGTCTGCAGGTGCCCATCCCAGCACTTCGACTTGTAATCGGAGTTGTCAGGATGACCCTCATTCGGATTCTGAAGTGGTGTCTGATGGTCACAGTCTCAGTGGTAGGTTCGGCAGATCTGACATTGACTCTCATTCAGACACCGAATGTGCACCACACGCACCTGCGACCTCTGGTAGGTTTGGTAGGACCATTCGCAGACCCAAGCGTCTGGATGATTATGAATGTGACTAATTACCCTACAGTTATGCACCCCCTGTTTACCCGTTACTGCTCCTCTAGGCGCTGTTGCCAAATCTCTATAGAGAGGAAGATGTGTTGTATCCTACTGTCGTATCCTACCCTTGCCACCCCCTGCACCCATGCGCTTGGTACCTTCCTGTCCCCTGCGCGTGACCCTCTCCAGCTGCTCCCCTTCCCATTGGTTCCCCGCATTCCATTGCTTGCGCCAGCTGACTCCGTTGACACCAACTGTCACTATTGTTAGGAAGTAGACAGCAGGCAGAAATCAGGTGAAGATGGGTTTATTAATACAGCCCCACACAGTGGTCATGCGTGGGTGAACGGAACATCAATAGTGACAGTTGGTGTCAACGGAGTCAGCTGGCGCAAGCAATGGAATGCGGGGAACCAATGGGAAGGGGAGCAGCTGGAGAGGGTCACGCGCAGGGGACAGGAAGGTACCAAGCGCATGGGTGCAGGGGGTGGCAAGGGTAGGATACGACAGTAGGATACAACAGGTTTCTTGCAGCAAAACCACATCCGGTGAATGTCTCTTCAAGTATTGTTGTACTATGCCCCTCTTAATCTTGTCTCCCATCCCAGTCACGTTCCAGGTCAGTACAGTCAGAGAACGTTTACTGTCCTGCCCCATAGCTGCTTGTCACCCCTTGTTCCCACTTTTGGATCATGTCTGTGTAGGAGAATGCATAAACCTGTACATTTAGGAATTGTCGCCCAACAGTCAATACAACCCTTTTACATTTTGGATGCGTAAAAACTGGTAGCAGAATATTCAGCTCTTCTTCCTCTAATTCACTTGAACGTTTCAGTAAGTCAATCATATCATCAATAAACCTAGTAACTTTGAAACAACCCTCCTCACCCCCCTCCCCAACCTCCTACCCCCTCCCTGCCCCCCTGCCCGTGGATCCGAAACTACCCAACCCCAAACTTGGCATAGTGCTTCTCTCCCTCCCTAAGATGCTAAAGATACACGGGGTAGAGCATCTCCCCTTCCCATTGAGTCATATCATAAGAACTGGAAATATAGCCATCCACTTTTTAATCACTAGAGTCCCCCCCCCAAAAACACATTCCAAAGATCAATCAGCTCGTATCATAACTTTGGGAGCCCCACATAAACCAATCACACAATAATGAATATTACCCCCATCCCCCTGGCCCCACTACTTGCCCTTTCTCAATCGTCCCATCGCGGGCTATCCATGTCCCATCGCCCAATACCTCCGTCCTGTTCTTAAAGTTGGCTAGGGCGTCGACCCTCTTGCTCCCCCAGACCAGTCTTTACAGCGTCCGCACGGCCACCTCAATGCTGGCCAGGCCTGTCAGAGCGTTCTCGTCTTTGGCTTCCCACTGTAGACCAACCGTCCATCCAGTCCCATACAGCCTGAGTCACAGAACCATATTTTACCATCAGATTCCACTCGGAGCCTTGCAGGAAAGCGCATCGCGTATTCAACTTCTCGGTCCCGGAGCACCTTTTTCACTGCCTGAAAGCTACGACGCTGGGCCTGGACCTTGGCCGTGAAGTCAGGAAAGAAGATCACCTCATAGTTGTCTATCTTCAGCGCGGGGAGCGGATCTCACCGTCTGGAGGATAATGTTTCTGTCCCGATAGTTGAACACTCAAGCAATTAGGGGCCTTGGGGGCACTCCTGGCTTTGGCCTCCCTCCCTGTACTCTGTGGGCCCTCTTGATTGAAAAGTATTTGGACAGAGTCTTAGGCTTTAGGTGATTCAGGATGAGATCTTCTACATATAAGTCTGCTGCCGGCCCCTCCGTTTTCTCCGGAACTCCTAAGATGCAGATGTTGTTACGGCGGCCCGGCCTTCGTAGTCATTGAGCTGCTGCGCCATCCTCTCTTGCTTCTTCTGCATATCACGCATCTGAGCCTGACGATCCGAGGTGTCCGACTGTAGGGCACTAGTGACTATCTTGAGATCTTTGACCTTCTCGTCCATCTTCCGGGAGTCCGCCCTGATGAGAGAGACCTCCACTGTAACCGAGTCCACGGAAGCACGCACTCCATTAATAGCCGCCATTACATCATGCAAAGTTGGCTCTGTTCCTTGCTTAGATACTGCTGCCCCTCCATCCTTGTCCGGTTGCGGCGATTCACCTTTTTCACCCGTTCTGGACCATGCGAATTTAGCCAGTTGCTTTTGGGCAATTGCTTTAGGTCCTTTTCCTACTGATGCCATGGCTGAGTATTCTTAGATGACCAGCTAGGTGGGAACACTGGACCGCGTCCGCGGACGAGACGTATATCACTGGCGAGAGGGGTTTTGATTGTGGGTGTCACTCTTGGAGTCTCCGTCCGGCGTCCTTAACCCCAGCAAACAAACCACACAGGCTGAGCTCCTGCGCTCGTCGCAGCGTTTAACCTTATCTCATACTTACTAGCACCAGTTGTCCTTAGGAAGCGTTTCTGCACTCCCTGCTTGGCACTCTATTGCAGAACTCCCCACAGGGCCGGAGCCTACAGTACCTTTGTCTCGTCCACGTAGCCCGGGTACGTAGCGCCCCCGAGCCCCAGTTGCTGTCTCCATAGTATCCACCTGCCTTTGACAACGTAGGAAACGCCTACTCAGGCAGCAGTGGTGTCATAGAGGCAGTACTGGAGCTGTCGCCTCTGAGGAGGCAGCAGTGATTCCCGTCATCAGCGCGATTCAGGTATAGGGAGCTGTGAGGGCTGTGTACCTCTAATCTCAAGCACCCCTTGTCTCCGCTCTCGGGCAGGTCCCTTCTCATGCCACTGTGCAGGCCTGGTAGCTCCACAATGCCGGCACCCAGGGCAAAGGTCGTGTCCCTCTAGTAGCGTTCAGCGGTGCTCATTGTAGCTGTGAGGCATTACTCTGGGCCACTATAGCAGCCTGGATGCTCCATGCACAATGTCCAAGGTGCTCCCTCACTTGCTGCTCTCACGCTGCCGGGTGCTCCCCCCAGTCCGAGAGCCACAATAGGCCGCAAAGCCGGGGCCTCAATTTGCGGCGAGGTGCCACCTACCGCAATTGTTTGGCCTCTGCGCCCCTCCTTCCCGTGCTTGGCCTGCTGCCGGGTCGGCCAGGCCCATAAGCTGAGCCTTATTTCCCTCCCGGAACCACTGGCAGTTGGGCTCTCACTCCCCTGCGCCCGCTAGGATATCCCCAGCAGTACCGCACTACGGAAAGCCTGAGCCGTCTTCTGAGGTCTCCACGGCTGCTGCCCCACCACAGCACTACACTGCACGGGCGGCTGCTCAGTGGGCAGCGCCTCTGTACACTTCCAGGCACCTGTACGCTTCCTTGTATGGGGCTCCCCTGGGTTCTAGGTGATCTTCACCGGCTCTAGGCACGTCCGCATCTCCCAGGCCACACCTCCTCCACCAGTACTCAGGGTGCCGCCATTACCGCTCCGGACAGCATTACAAAACCAGTGAATCAGCCGATTTCCTCCGTGGGGTGAGGTAAGGATGGAATAACTTTGCTTGTTAGCTGGATTTTAGTAATGGATGGCGTCGGATCGGGCAGGATTGGACTGTGGGGAACGAGAGCTCCGTCAGGCAGCGGCCATTCTCGTTGGCTGCTAGCCACGCCCTCTAACCCCTCTAACAGAGATGTTTAATCTCTTTTTGGACCAAGCAGTTATACCAGACAGCTGAAGAAAGTGCAAGTCAGGCCCATTTTTAAGAAGCCCACCCTAGATGCTAGTGAACCAGGTAACAACCATCCCATTTCACTGCTGCCTTATTTCGGGAAAGTCCTGGTAAATAAACAACTCACCAGCCATCTAGAAAGTCACAAACTTCTTGACTCTTCTCAATCTGGGTTCCGAGCGACACACAGTACCGAAACGGCGGTAGTTGAAATGGTAGACAACATCAGGTATGCCTTAGATAAAAAGGAGTCAGCCATTGTGGTTCTTTTAAACCTGTCGGCCGCTTTGGACACCATCTCCCATGACATCTTAATACATCGGCTCTGGGAGATGAGGGTTCAGGGGAAGGCCCTGGACTGGTTTAACAACTATCTAAAGGACCGGACCAGTACAGTGCATCTAGGCTTGATGGCGGCGTGCAGTAGGGGACCACTTTTACCCCAGCCTCTAATGCCATAAAGAAAAGCATCTTGAAACACTGGCCTGTATTAAATGCCGGACTACTGAATCTTGAGCACCCTATCTTTGCATTCAAGAGAGCAAAAAATGTAAAAGATCATTTGGTAAGAGCTTCCCTACCTCAGCCTAATTTGAAAACAACCATCAATGATGCATGGGGTTTACCTGCCCTAACGGGTCATGCAAAATGTGGCAGTTGCATAGTGTGTGACTTCACTATTGAGGGAAAAACATTTACTTTTGGCACTATTTCCTTTGAAAGAAAACACTTCACTAATTGTAACTCCATCAATGTGGTGTATGCCATTTTTTGCCCCTGCAAAATGATATATGTTGGACAAACCAGCCAGAAGGTCAAGCTACGCATCGGACAACACCGTAGTAGGATCCGGTGCCATACTCCAAATGCCCCTCTTGTCGAACATTTCAAAGAAAAAGGACACACTGAAAATGATCTGACATGGACAATCATCACCATGGTAAAACCACCACCCAGAGGAGCGGACGTAACTCAGTTACTGAACAAGGAGGAACTTCACTGGATACTGCGCACCAACAGTATCCATACAGGCCTCAATCGTCTCGAAGATTGGACATCTCTCCTGTGATCAGTCACCCTGTAATACATACCTGACTTCCTCCTAGGTTTCGCGATGTTTCTTAAACAATTCATGTAAATATGTAAATGTTTATTGCACATGGTTTTATATATAACCCCTTCTCCTCACTCCCACACCATTCCAGCATGGCCGCCAGTTTCACTGCGATTAGTCCTTTACCTATCTCTAAACACTCCCACACCTTTCCAGCATGGCCGCCGTACTCACCACGACTAGTCCCTCTTTCATTTCCGAATTCCCCTGTATCTAGCCCTCAGGCACGACGACGACAGCGATTCCCGCCATTCTGTATCCTGCATAGACAAGGAGCAGCCAAACCAGGAAGTAAGTACCTGCAGAATGCTCTAATCGGCATTTCCATACCCCACGAGGACCATAACTCATATAAATCTACTTTCTTCCTTCTCAGTGAGACACGATTGGTCCGGTCTCGTATTTAGAGGCTCCCTTGCCCTGGTTTGGTAATTATTTTATTTTATGAGCTTTTCATCACCTTCTCACCAGTCCATCAATATGTTTATACTCACTCTTTTATTTTCCCGCTTTTTTGGCAGGATACTATTGTGCTCCTAAACCCTTCATTTTCCCTACTTGCTTTGATTCCAAAAGCATAGGTACTGCTTAACAGATTACTTTGTGGACCACAATATTGGTAAATCACGATCTGTATGCTCGCGCTACTTTCCTTTTAAAATTGATCACGTAGAGCTAAACGATAATTCACAAACTCCTTTCGCCTCTGAACCGCATGTAAAACTCTTTACACGTAAGCGCCGGTTACCAACACTTCGCCGCTTACACCGCTCGCCACCCGTTTTTAAACTTTGCATGGTCCAACTCTGAGCTCATTGAATGTTTTTTAATCTCATGCGTCGCCCCCCACAGTTCCGTCACTGCGTCGGATTTTAAGTGTTGTCCCCACTATCATAAACAATTCACAATAGGTTGCATGGAAACAAAAGCCTGTCACGCCACCACGTTACAATTCACAAAATTACTATTCCTAAAAGATGAATAACTGCCACAAACAGTTCACAATGCCACAGATGATCACTGGTCAGATTTATATACATGCCTAGTCTTTTTGTTATTGACCAATGTTTATGTTTTGTCTCCCTTTTTTTGTTTCCCCAATATAACTGTATGCATGCTTATAGGCCACAAAAAACTGTTATGCTTTCAAGACAAACAAATTAATTCTTTGTCCTGAAGATGATGCCATGTATCTGTGTGTAGGCATCGAAACGCCGTCGACATAGTAGCATCATATGTACCCTACAAATAGAAAATTGTTCACAATGATGCTTTGTACTTTACCATTGTCTGTTCACTGAGATACTAGCACAGACCGCCTTTGTTGCGTCAAGTTTACCCCCCTGTTTTGTCTTGGTTACTGGTTGTACCCACCTTGTAAAAAATCCTTTTATGTTTTCCATATCTCTTAAAATAAAAACCTGTCCTGCTGGACAAAGGTCATACTGACTATTGAGTGTATGTCCATCAATTCTGCCTAATCCCTGAACTACTAGGGACCACTGTCTTTTGAAATACGTAACTGCCCAAGGTCCCTAGTGATATTCCTTTGGGTCTCCCTTGGTCTTTGAAAATAATATCTTTTATTCTGCTATCATAGTTATGGCCCCCATTAGGAAGGCGGGCGGATCGTCCCGCCAGGCCGGCGGTGGCGGGGCGATCCGCCCGCCATCTGTGCCAGAATGACCCCCTGCCATATTAGTACGGCTGGGGGGTCCGCAGCGAACGGAAAGACCGTCCCCCGCTTTCCGCCCCGGTCGCCTTGCGATTGGGTGGAAAAGGGTTCTCTAAGGTGGCAGTGTCTTCAGACACTGCCACCCATATTACAATGGGCATTTTCCAATGCCTTTCCGTGGCGGCATTGCCGCCACAGAAAGGCATGCGGAGGCTGCTTTGGGGGCCCCCAGGGACTCCGGGGGTGTGGGGGGTGCACATGGGGGTACCTATGGTACCCCCCAGCATTTAAAAAAACAACGTGGCAGGCACCACGCAGTGCCTGTCACTTTGTGCTTTAAAAATGCACAACAGGTATTTTTACCATTGCGGAGGGCGGTGCTTTCAGCACCCCTCCCACAATGTTAAAAATACAGGATGCGCCCACCACTGTTGCGGGCGCATCCTAATTTTCCCCGCGGGACCCTCGCCCTTATGGCGGGCGGTCTCTTTCCACGATGGGATGGCGGGCGGGCAAAGTCCGCCCGCCATCCTAATGGGGGCCTATGTGTTGAAACTTGTCTTCAGTTTATGGATCACCCCGTGTTCACACTGTGGGTTTTTAGGAGTGCCTCTTCCTAACAAGAAAGAGCTCTACTGAATAGTATTGCACATTATATTATATTATATAAATGTCTCGTCAAGAGGCACTGTAAGATTCAAGTCATTATACCTTCAAAATAGAAGTAAGGTTAGTTAGTATTTTTCTGAAGGATTTGCACCCCCTTGAAATAGATGTATTGACATGAATTTGCACAAATAATGAAACAAAACATTTTCATGACAAAGAAAAAAAACAATATTTCCATCCTGTTGAAATTACATTTTAAAGATGTATGGATTTTTTCGTGGTACTGACAAAAGCAGTTTGTGCATTAATACGTTTTTACTATAAATTTCACCTGATTAGTATATGTTTAGCTCCCGATTACAGCAATCAGCAACTGAGAGTAAAGAGATTAGTTAATTTTCACAGTATCTACCACTGCTTTACATTTTGTGTGCTTTGTTTTTATTTAGTAGATTTTAATCTGTTGTAGCTAGGAAGATTTTCACCTGTAAACTAGAAAGATTTTCACCATCTGCAAATTATAAAGCAGATGGTTGAACATGTGAAACGTGTGGTACATCCTTGGTTATCAGGAAAATGCTAGGGCTACAAAGTTATGAACTAATACTACTTAACAAGAGTCATAGTCAGCAACCCCAGTACACACTTTGCTTTTCATTTTCACCGTACTGCCATCACGTTTGCAGATTAGGGGCTTGATTCACAAAAATCATTTTTAGTACTAAACATCCGTTTATGGAGAAAAAATGCCTTCACTTACGCCTGTCAGAAAGACACAACCATGACACGGGCTATTGCTGTAAATGAATCCTTCACATACTTAATTTCTGACATTTCTGCACCTAGTCTAAATATTTTAGATTGAATGCACAATGCAATAAAAATCCAACAAACATACAGAGGAAGGTTGCTTTGCTTCTGTGAGACAGACATAGAACATATGATTAAAAAAAACTCTTTTTGCAGCTAGAAATTGTTTTATGTGATTAATCTTTGCATAGTATTCACTTTGAGGCATCCACATTTCCTGGCAGGAAATCATCTGCATATTTCGTCCAACCTCAAATTATGATGCTGGGCTGATTAAGTGAGATAACAAATATTGCTATGAGTGAACAATAATAAATTCACTGTCAATACCTGTGGCGGCTCCTCTGCTACCAACCCAGGCTGCAGCCTCAAAACTTAGAAATATAAAACGGGTTTATGATCATTTTATTTTACTTGCCAGGGCAGATTCTTGGTGCGGGACCTAATCAGTGGCATGCTGCAGGAGGAGTGGTGCACACTGCTGTCAGTTCGCATGTCGGTTTGGCCTGCTGTCTTAGAACGGCCAAACTGACATGTGCACTGAGAGGCCTCCAATCTGAGCTGAGTTGCTGGGTTGGAGACTGCAGGCACAGACCCCCCTTCTCAAATCCAGGCTGCTCAGGACAATCCTGTGCAGCATCTGGATTGGCTCCATGGGAGCATGCAGCCTATCTTGCAGTGGGCAGAAGCCAGAGGTGATCAGAAGAGTGTCAGGTCCTTTATTAAAATTGTATTGCATTATCATCGTCGTCCATCCGTCATCCCTCCCTTCCCCCCACCCCACTATGCCCTGACACCAGCCGCTACTGGTCAATAACTCATACTAATGTATATACTGAAGGGGTTTAGTCATAATGTCTCTAATCCCCATAACCTTTATTTATTCTAAATCCACAAACATCATTTGTGCTGATATTATTCCTTTCTAAGACAAATTTTATTCTACAAAGTATAGGTTTTTTTTATAGTATTTCAAATTAGCCTAATGAGAATTGCAGCTCATACATTCACTGTGGTAGAGCAATATTTTCATAAGCTGAGCTTAAGGTCTGAGCCAATACCGGTGTTTGGAAGCTGTAGCTGTAGCATGTGAGTACTGTCTGCCCACCCACTGTGTTCTCTTGGGCATGTAACCACATCTTACTGGCCATTGGCCAAACTAATTATAATTGTTACATTTTCAAGAAACTAAGTCCAGAGCTCTGAATCACTGTTGGGCTGCATGTATATGTCGTTAAAATTCTTGTGGGATACAGTAATGTAGTCTGCTTTTGCGCCAGATCTCCTGATGAACTAGAAGAGTGTCAATAATGTTGCCGCTCTACTAAATTTTGTGGATTCATACTCTCAAGTATTATCTCTAATCTTTTTACTATGACTTGTATTGTAATTGCATTTATATAGCGTTTACTACCCCTGATGAAGCATTGAAGCCCTTTACGCCGGGCAGCAAGCTGCTCTGGGAGCACAAGTTTAGTGGTCAGTCCAGTGTTTATTGAGATTAATCTTCTGAGCTCAAGGAAATAAGTGCATGCATTTACTTCATATCCTTTGTGGTGGTGGACTAAATTAGTAGGAATTGGTATGATCAGTGGTATGGGGGAAATGTGTTCATGCAAATGGTTGGTGGAATTAATAAATGAGCTGTAAATGAGTTCATCGTGAACTTTCGAACCATGTGTGTGTAATTTTTAGAAATTCTTTAATAGTGATGAAGACAAACACAGATAAGACAGAGGAGGCTGTGTTCAGAGAGAGAGGAAGAATGCAGAGATGGAAAGTAATAGAGAGTCATTTCAAAGAAAAAAAAGAGAGAAGGGCATTTCTGTGCTAAAAATCTCCAATGGGAATACCTGCTGATCACTGTCTCTGCTTTTGTTCAATAAAATACTAAAAAAAAAAAAAAAATCTCCAATGGCAGTATTTTAAAGCCCGTGGCAAAATTATATTTTCCCAGCAAGTCCATGTGTTGCAAAATGGTACAGTTTTTCGCCCTCTTGTATTGATTGGTGTGGTAAGACACCTGCCTCCATGGCCTTAATGTAGAGCTGTTCCTGAACTTGGTTCTAGACTGATTCAGCCTAGCTGGTTTGGTGATATTAAAACACAGCCTTCAATGCCATGCGTGCAGTTAACTACACAGCATGGCCCAAAAATGTTTAAAGAAAAGATTTTCACTGCCGTGGGAGCAGGGGTCTCCATGGAATTGAAAGGTGCTTGGCACACGTAGAGGTAAAACATGACCAAATCCACCCAAAACCATGGTTTGATGTAATAAAATCACATGTTCAATGAAATGTGCGATCTTATAGTCACCATTTTGCGAGCCGCAAACAAGGCATTTGTTTGTGACAAAAATTGTGAATTTACTTAAAATTGCAAATAGCCACAATTTTTTTTTAAAAAGTCAAAATATGTGAAAAAAGATTTCCTATTGAATAAAATGGGTACAAATATGCTGCACTGAGCCAAAGGACATTTGTAGCAGGGTGGCTGCAAGTGCAGGCAATCAGAGGCATGTTAGCTAAGCCTGAGCAGAGTTCGGTTATGCGGAAATACGGAAAGTGCAAAAAATTCTGCTGTGCTTTATGGAGCTCCGCAGGCGGCGGAGTGCGTTGGATAAATGCTGTTCGCTGTGATTTTCAGTGCAAGGTGCTTGTCTGCACTGTGCAATCATCGTGAAAGGCACCATGGACAGCGCAAGTGGGCGCTGCTTCCTTTCTGCCACACAAGTAGATTTTAATTAGAGTGGCAGCTTTCTCAACGCAAGCAGACAGTTTCTCAATGCGAGCAGTCATGCATAAGCGTCCACTCGCAATGAGAAATCTTACTGCCTACCTTGAGAAATCTCGCCGGGCGGTTGATTTTCCACACTCGCGGTCACCAACTTGATGTTGAGGATCGCGAACTAGGAAAAATCTCGACGAGACGTGGATTTTCCTTGCTCGTGAACTTGACGTTAATGAACACGAGCATAGGAAAAAACTCTGTTACGCGGCGCAGAGTTATTGGGAACTCCACAAGCTCTGCGTAACGCCTAGACTTAATATACAGCCTTTCTACTCTACCCTACTTCACGCAACTCCACTCTGTGCTACTACACTCAATGCCACTCAAATATATGCCACTCCAGTCTGCGCCACTGCACTGTATGCCACTCCATTTTATGCTTCTCCACTAATTGACAATTTACTGTATGCTATTACCCTGTACATCACTCCATCCTATGCCACTCCACGCCAGTTCACTCTACCCTACTACACTCTATCTTATTCCACTGTACAACACTCCATTCTACGCCACTCTACTGTATGCTATTCCAATTTATGCCACTCCACTATACATCACTACATTGTAAGCCAGTAACACTCAACGTTGTTCTACTGTACACCAATGCACTATATGATGCTTCACTGTATGCCACCCCTTTGTAAGCTATTCCACTGTTTGCCACTTTACTGTAAAACATTCCACTCTACAGCACTCCACAGTACTCTATTAAACTGTACGCCACCACAGTCTACCCCACTCCACACTAACTTACTCCAGTCTACAACACTCCACTACACAGTATTCTACTCTACAAGACTCCACTCTACGCCACTCCACTCCAGTGTACAATATTCCACTGTATTCCACTCCAGTGTATGCCACTCCATTCTATGCAATTCCACTGCATGCAACTGCACTCCACATCATTACACTCTACACTAGCAAGCTCTCGAGCACACAACTGTACACTACTCCACTCTATGCAACTCAACTCTATTAACCTCAGGCGGAGCTGGCGTAATGTCACTACGCGGAGTTCCACGGAGTTGGGAGAAAACTCAGTGGAACTCTGCTCCGCTTCCTGATTCCACCCCCAATAAAAAATATTTTAAAAAGAATTAGTTAAGAAAAAAACACACTTACCTTTACTGTGGGGTCTCTGGGCTGCCCTCCTCCACCTCGCCATCTCTCTCCTGCAAACACCTACGTCGGACTTACGTATTGCGAGAACTGCACATACACATGTACACCACTACACTCTACCACACTACAATCAATGCCACTCCACCATTCGTTACTCCACTGCACTCTATTATACAATACACCATTCCACTCTATGCCAATCCACTATATGGCACTCCAATGTACCGCATTGCACTGTACACCATTCCGCTCTACGGCACTCCATTCTACACCACTCGACTGTACCCTGTATGCTATTCCACTGTACGTCACTCCACTGTACCACATTACACTCTACTCCACTCTACTTCTCTCTATGACACCATACTCTTTTATTGTACATTTTATGACAGTCCTGCCCACTATACTGTACCACACTCCAGTTGACGTCTAAAGTTTAAACTTAGGTTACAGTTAGGAAAACTTTATTTATTTTTTCTAGATAAACAAGCTTAAAATACACTAACATTAGAAATTCTGCTGTTATAGTTACAACTTATATTTGTAATTGACGTATCACCAGTTACAACCTAAATTTATAATTCATTCACAACCTTCAATGTACTATAAGTCGCACACATCTGAGTGGACTAGCATGGAGAGGAGTAGCATATAGTAGAGTGGCGTATAGTGGAGTGTCCTAGATGGGAGTGGCGAAGAGTGGAATGGTGTAGGATGGAGCAGCGAGCAGTGGACTGCAGTACAGTGGACTAGAGTACTGTGAAATGCCATACAGTTAAATAGCGTACATTGGAGTGGCATTCAGTGAAATAGCATAAATTGGAATATCGTAGAGTGAAGTAGCATACAGTGGAATGGCGTAGATTGTAGTGGCATACTGTTGTGTTGTGCGCGAGTCAGCGCGAGTACATGCTTGGTGCGAGGTTTCCCCTCGTGCATTAACCACATGGACTCGCGCCGACTCGTGCTATTGTTTTTATTCAGTTTGGTCTCGAGTGTTATTATTGTTTAATTGTGCATCACTCGAGACCATCTCCAGTTGTTTGCTATTGTACTGTATGCCCTAACTGTATTGTGTCAGTTACTGGCGATCTTCTCTGAGACCGGAGCTGTATGCAGGGAGTGCTTCATTTGTACCATTAAACTCATTTCTACAACTTCTATTTGTTGATATTTACTCAACAAACTTGGCGACGAGGGACGGAGCACTGAACCTGTTCTAGAAGGAAGCACTTCCTGTCCATTTTAATACTCTTTTTCGCATTTTTCATGATTTTAAAAAAATTATTAAAGCATTAAAACGCTTTCAATTACGCTCCAACTTACATGAAAAACTGTGCTCAGCGTTTCTGAAGAGCTGAGTTTCCTGGCGATTTGAGGAGTTGGATTTCCAGCTTAAAAGCCGACTTCATTTCACTCGCGTGTGGAAGTGCGCGTCTTCAGCTTAAAAGCCGACTTCATTTCACTCGCGTGTGAAGGTGCGCGTCTTCATTCCTTGATCGCGCTGGTTAATCTCTCCAGTACACGCATTGGCTGTCGTTTGGGCGGAGCAAACGCTTGCATTTGGTGCACTTTAGCTGATTGGATTACACGAAACCTATTGCTACTTTTTCGTTGAAAATCAGTGACGCCGCTCTCCATTGGTTTGCCCGTTTTGAGTGAAACTGACAAGGTGACTTCGTTTTTTCTCTCCCTCTACTGGAAAACTGAGAGATTTATTCAAATAACGAAGAAATAACCTCAAGAACAGAGAAAGTTATGGTGTTTGAAAACTTGAAGGGCAGAGAAATGGATCGTGTTTACCCAAAAATGGATGGTGATAAATGAACACTTTCTGACTGTTTTGTTTTCTCTGCAACACCTAAATATTGCTTTATTTTTACTGAGACTATTTTTTTTCTTTCTCTGATATTCTGTTTGCTATTAGTATTCAGTCTTAAGTATCTTATTTATCTACCTGTTTCTGTTACCATGTGTGCTCAAGGCTATACACTTTCACCTCCACAAAGCTATTGGTCAGCTGGTAGTTCTCCTTGTATGCCTTGGATTGAATGGAAAGCTTATTTCTTAAATTATATTGAGACTCTAGATGCAAATGGCAAAATGAAAGCCCCAGAAAAAAAAGGTATTTTTTTACACTCTTTGGGACCTGAAGGACTTAAAGCCTTCAATCAACTTCCTACCTCACAAGCAAGTGGTGACATGAATGTATTTGATAAGGCAGTATTCGATTTTGATAAGTACTGTTCTCCCACAGTATGCATAGGAATTTCGAGGTTTAAGTTTTTTCAAAGAAGGCAATTAGCTGAGGAGACTGTAGACAACTTTGTCTCTTCTCTAAAAACATTAGCATTAGATTGTAAATTTGGTAACCTACAAGAAGATCTTATTAGAGATCAGGTAGTCATGCACTCTAAAAATGAAACTATACAGGAGAGACTTTGGATTAATGGTGATGAGAATTTAGATTTTGTGTTATCCATTGTCAGAAAGGCTGAACTTTCCTGTAGAAGCGCACTACAAGTTAAAGGGAAGGAAAGTTCTGTCAGTAAAGATGTTGTTGCAAAAATTAATCAAAAATATGACAGCAAAAATAGGGATGTTCTAAAAAAGAAGCAAATGTTTTCTTCTAAAGCTAATTCTGAAGTTGCAAAGAGTAATTTGAAATGTTTTAGATGTAACAGCAAATCGCATTTAGCAAATGATAAAACTTGCCCAGGTTTGAGGCAAAAGTGTTCTAATTGTGGGTTAAAAGGACATTTCACTTCTGCTTGCAGAAGAGGTAATGTTAACCAAAAGGTCAAGTGCATTGAGTTGAATGAGAATAGTGATGAAGATGATGTTACAGATGACTCCAATGACTGTTTATTTGTTTTGAACATAAAAGATTCCATTGTTTTAAATGTAAATGATCATTCCATTAAGAAAAAGCCATTGTGCGACATGGTTATTGGAGGTGTAAAGATTAACATGTATGCAGATTCTGGATCACCTTATTCTATAGTGTGTGAATCTGTCTGGAAAAAATTGTTTGAACCTAGACTTGGCAGTCACTTAGAAGAGAGTGATATTAATCCTGAAGGATATTCTGGTGGAAGGATAGATATCTTAGGTTTCAGAACGTTAGTTTTCAGATTTAAGAATAGAAAATGTATTGCAAAATTGTATGTTTCAAAGAAGGGTCCCTCAGTCCTTAGCTGGTTTGACTTTGGCAAACTTGACATTGTATTAGACCCTAATAGTCCTACTCCAGTGATGTTGATTGATGAGCAAAATGGTATCTCTTCTTTGATGTTAAGTAAATTTCCAAATGTTTTTTCCAAAGACATTGGGAAGTTAACCAGCTTTAAACATGAAATCCGGTTAAAGGACAATGCTTGTCCTAAAATACATAAGGCTCGTAATATTCCCTTTGCTGTCAGAGAGGAGGTTAGGAGTGAATTAAATGCTTTAGTGGAAGGAGGCATAATAGATAGAATAGAGTCCTCTGAATGGGTTTCGCCCATAGTGGTCGCTAGGCGAGCTAATGGCAAGGTGAGATTATGCATTGACCTTCGCCACCTTAACAATAATATTGTTGTAGATCAATTTCCCCTTCCCCGCATCTCTGAAATGTTGTCTGTGGTTGGGGGGTCTAATATTTTTTCTACAATTGACCTATCTGCTGCGTATCACCAGATAGAGTTAAATGAAAAGAGTAAGGATTTGACGGCATTTATTACACCATTTGGGTGTTTCAGATTCAACAGGATGCCTTTTGGACTGGCGTCCGCAGCTGCAATCTTCCAGAGGGTCATGCAAGATATTCTGAAAGATTGTAAAAATGCCATCTGTTTTCAAGACGACATTTTGGTGTTCAGTGATGACAAAGACAAACATATTATGGCTTTAGAGGAAGTTTTGAATGCACTTAATGTACATGGCCTTACCATTAAGCATGAGAAATGCAAATTTGGTGTACATTCTGTAAATTACTTAGGCCATGAATTATGTGCAGAGGGTATCAAGCCTAAATCTCCACTTTTAGAAGCGATTAAATCAGCTCCTCACCCTTTATCTAAAGATGATGTAAGGTCCTTTTTAGGGTTAGTTGAGTTCTATGCAAGGTATGTACCTGATTTCTCGTGCAGAACATATAATATCAGACAGTTAATTAAAAATAGAGTTGTCTTTGAATGGACTAGTGAGTGTGAGAAAGAGTTCAGTGATGTGAAGAATGCAATCTGCTCTGCAAGTGCTTTATCCTGCTTTGATCCTTCTCTGGAAAATATTATTACTACCGATGCTAGCGCAAAAGGCCTAGGTGCTGTATTTTCGCAAAAGAATAAAGAGGGAAAAGAGGTTATCATTGCGCATGCTTCAAGGGCACTTACTCCTGCTGAGGAAAAGTATTCCACAATAGAAAGGGAGACTTTAGCGTGAATTTGGGCTTTGGAACATTTCAGAGTGTTTGTTTGGGGTAAGGAATGCACTCTTAGAAGTGATCATAAACCGTTAGTACGGCTACTTACTACAGAAGGCATGTTAAGAGCTTCAGCCCGTATTGCACGCATGTCCATGCGTTTGCAGGATTTCATTTATAATATACAATATTTACCAGGAAGAGAGAATGTTTCTGCAGATTTTTTGTCTAGGATGCCCTTACCTATTCAAGAGGATTTACATAATGAATGGGACAATTTCCAGATTGCCATGATACATGATGAGGGTCCCATTTCTATTGATCAGACCTTGTGGAAGGAGAAATTTGAGGGTGATGACATTTTAAGAAATGTTGCCAGTTATATCGTTGGTACTTGGCCTGAAAAGAAGTGTTTGAGTGCAGATTTGAGAAGCTTCTGGGAAGTAAGGTCAGAACTTTCATGTTGCGGGAACATCATTAAAAGAGGTGAACGCATTGTACCACCGGTGGGTGTAAGGAAAATTATAGTTTTACAGGGTCATGAAGGTCATAGTGGCATGGTTAGAACCAAGCAACAAGTTAAACATTTATTTTGGTGGCCAGGGATGGACATGTTTATTGAAAGGTTGGTTGGAAATTGTGTGGTATGTGCCAATTCTGATAAGTCCTTAGTTACCTTGAAACCCAATATGGGTACACACAATATTCCTGATAATCCCTGGGAAACCATTGCCATAGACATTATGGGTCCCATTGGCAGGGAATCCAAGTATGTTATAGCGGCTATTGACATTTTCTCAAAATGGCCCATCATCAAAATTGTCCAGAAGATAGATACTGATTCGGTCTTGTGTTTCCTAGATAAAGTTTTTATTGAAGAAGGGTTACCTGTTAAGATAATATCAGATAATGGAGTACAATTTATCTCCAAGAAAGCTAATGATTATTTCTCAAGACTTGGCATCGTTCACTCTACCACTTCTTTATATAATCCTAGTGGGAATGGGGTTATAGAGAGATTCAATAGGGTTCTTAAAGGGGCCATACAAATCACTAGTAGTGATGACAAAACATGGGAAGTAGAGATTTTTAGGAAGGTATGGATGTACAGGACAACCACGAACTCTATGACTGGGTATTCTCCTTTTGAGATCATGAGAGGAAGAGTTCCTAGGACAAAGGTGAATCCTTCGTGGTTGGTAAAATCCACTCCTTCCAATGTGGATTTGAGTGTGGTCAAGGAGAACCTTATTCGCACTCATTGTTCAAACAAAAAATACTTTGATGAGAAATGTGGTTCAAAAAAAGATCCCAAGGTGGAAGTGGGCATGATGGTGAAAGTCAAGAAACCATGGAAGGTCAATAAAGGAGAAAGTTCTTTTATGGGTCCTTTTGAAGTTTCAGAAGTCTTGAAAAACTCTGTGAGATTATCCAATAATAAGGTTTGGAATCTGGGCAGAATTGCTGTCCTCAAGGCTGACAAGGATGTTTACTGTAAAGAAGTTATTCCTGAACATCCTGATTTTTCTTTTTTGGATGAGGGTTCCTGTACTGCAGATGTTTTACCATGCTGTTCTAGTAATTGTCTAACCAACCAGGATTCTGCCTCCACTGTTATTTCCTGTCCAGATAGCAGTGTCATCAATCAAGATGTTACTGTCCAGTATGGTGTTTCTTCCTTACCTAAAAGAGTCACTAAGAAACCGAAGTGGTTGTCTGATTTTGTTGCTTTTATTACCAAAAAATTGTAATTTACTGTTTTTTTTTCTTCTCCTCTTTCCTCATAAGGGGGGAAGGTGTGTTGTGTTGTGCGCGAGTCAGCGCGAGTACATGCTTGGTGCGAGGTTTCCCCTCGTGCATTAACCACATGGACTCGCGCCGACTCGTGCTATTGTTTTTATTCAGTTTGGCCTCGAGTGTTATTATTGTTTAATTGTGCATCACTCGAGACCATCTCCAGTTGTTTGCTATTGTACTGTATGCCCTAACTGTATTGTGTCAGTTACTGGCGATCTTCTCTGAGACTGGAGCTGTATGCAGGGAGTGCTTCATTTGTACCATTAAACTCATTTCTACAACTTCTATTTGTTGATATTTACTCAACACATACACTGGAGTGATGCACAGTAGAGTGAGGTAGAGTGGAAGGGCATGCAGTGGAAGAGCATAGATGGGAGTGGCATATAGTGCAGTGGTGTATAGTAGAATAGCATAGAGTGGAGTATCTTACAGTGGAGTGGCGTAGATTGTAGAGGCATACACTGTAATGATGTACAATAGAGTGCGATAGAGTGGAGTGGCATGCAGTGGAACAGCATAGATTGGAGTGGCATACAGTGTGGCAGCATATAGTGGAATAGTGTAGAATGAAGTCACATACAGTCAAATGGCATAGTTTGCAGTGGCATTCAATGGCGTACAATGGCGTGATGGACAGTAGAGTGGGGCAGAATGAAATAGCATAGAGGAGATTGGTGTATGGTGGGGGAGCTAACAGTGCAGTGGGTATAGTGGATTGGTTTAGAATGGAGTTGTATACACTGGAGTGAGGTAGAGTGGAACAGCATATATTGAGGTGGTAAGTGTAGGTTCATACAGTGGAATAGAATACAGTGGAATGGGGTATAGTGAAGTGGTTTAGAGTGGACAGGCATAACGTGGAGGGGGTAGACTGAAGTAGCTCACAGTGGAATCGCATACAGTGGAATAGAGTATAGTGGCATGGCGAATATAATAGAGTAGAATAACGTACAGTGAAGAGGCAGTACAGTGGCGTATAGTGGAATGGTATTGACTGGAGTGGCATACAGTGAGGTGGAGTAGAGTGGAATTGCATACAGTGGAGTGTCGTTGAGCAGAGTGGTGCACAGTGGAGTGTCATGGAGTGGAATAGCATAGAGTGGAGGAGTGTACAGTGGAGTAGTGTACAGCGGAGTGACTTACACTGGAGTGGTGTTGACTGGATTGGGGTAGAGAGGAATAGCATACAGTGGAGTGATGTATAATGGAGTTGCATACAGTGGAATAGCATAGAGCGGATTGGCGTACAGTGTATTAGTGTACAGTGGAGTGACAGTGGAGTGGCATTTTGAGGAATAGCATAGAGTAGAGTGGAGTGGTGGAGCTGGACTAGCATACAGTGGAATAGCGTGGAGTGGAGTGGCGCACAGTGGCTTGACATAGAGTCGAATAGCATAGAGTGGAGAAGCGTACAGTGGAGCAGCGTACAGTGGAGTGGCGTACACTGGAGTGGTGTTGAATGGAGTGGGGTAGAGTGGAATAGCGTACAGTGGAGTGCCGTATAATGGAGTTGCATATAGTGGAATAGCATAGAGTGGATTGGTGTACAGTGTATTAGTGTACAGTGTAGTGACATAGAGTGGAGTAGCATTTTGTGGAATAGAATAGAGTGGAGTATTAGAGATGGACTTGCATGCAGTGGAATAGCGTAGAGTGGGGTGGCACACAGTGGTGTGGTGTAAAGTGGAATAGCAGAGAGCGGAGGAGCGTACAGTGGAATACCGTACAGTGGAGTGGCGTACACTGGAGTGGGGTGAATGGAGTGGGGTAGAGTGAAATACCACACAGTGGAGTGGCGTATAATAGAGTTACATACAGTGGAATAGCATAGAGTGGATTTGCATACATTGTATTAGTGTACAGTGGAGTGATATAGAATGGAGTGGCATTTTATGGAATAGCATAGAGTAGAATGGTGTAGAGCGGAGTAGGGTACAGTGGAGTGGCAACAGTGTAGTAGCATATAGTGGATCGGCATACAGTTGAATAGCAGACAGTGGAGTCCTTTGAGTGGAGTGTGGTACAGCGGAATACCATACAGTAAAGTGGCATTTGACCTTCTGGCTATCCCGTTGAGCACCCCAACAGTCCCGGTGCTTTTGGATGCGGATTGTAAATCAATTAAGGACCAGGCTCGCCTCCGGCCCCTCCTTCTATGGGCTTGCCTGTGGAGGGTCCCTGAATTGAAAACTTATGCGGATGGGCTGTCAGAGGTGATGGGAATGGGTGGCTGGCATAAGATTAAGTGGCTAAGGGACATTAAAAACCTTCTGGGGGACTTGGGTTTGGGGTCTTGTTGGTCTACACAATCTGCCCCGCCGAAAGCGACCCTAAAGAAACTATATTGGGAGTGGATCTCTGCCCAGCTCATCAGCAATCCACGTCACTGCAACTCCACCGCAGCTTATTTGAAAATCAAAGACGTTGTTGCCTTTGAGCCTTACCTGGACCTGATTACAATACCTGTTGACCGGGCACTTTATATCAAATTTAGAGTGGGCACCTTACCCCTAGGAGACCTGCTCTCAAGATGGAATACGTCCGCGCAGGTATCACCTCATTGTGCCCTTTGTCCAACTAGACCCGAAACTGTGGCACATTTCTTTTTTGAGTGCCCCGATTACACCCGCCCAAGAAGACGCTGGCTCAAACCTCTCTGCAGACAATTGGGAACTCGCCAGTATATGGTGGCTTTACGGATTTTATTAACTGATACTTCCTCCCCCATAGTCTGTGGCGTTTCTAAATTTTTTAAATGGGCATGGTTGATTCGCTTAAAAAGACTGTCTATATCAATGTAATCCTTTTTTAATTAATTTATTTGTTGTACAAACAGAACTCTTTTATTTCACCTGTTCTTAACTTGTAACAGTTTTTCTACGATGTGCTGTTTTATATATTTTTGTAATGCTTTTATGATATCTGCATATCGAAATAAAGCTATCAACCAACCAACCAACCAGTAAAGTGGCATATACTGCAGTTGCGTACAGTGGACTAGCGTAGAATGGAGTGCCATAGAGTGGAGATGCGTAGAATGGCGTGTCATAGAGTAGAGTGCCATAGAATGAAGGGGTGTACAGTCGAGTGTCCTAGAGCCGCATGGCGTAGAATGGAGTGAAGTACACATTTTTATGAAATTTGTCAGTCATTTACAATATGGAGTGCAGATTAAAGCAAGACTGTGATTTGCATTGCCTTGCGTTTTTCCTGACTTAACAAGTATTGCAGGACCAAGCATGGTGGTCTTGACTTGCTTTGTAAATGTGACTTAAGTATTGGGTTGCCCAAACAAGGCTTTGTATAACACAAGGGTAACACAACACAATGATATATCTGGCCCTTAGTTATATAATTTGCTATGGTATACAGCTGCAATGTTGCTGTATACCTTGGTATATGCCAATGACAGGGCGATATATAATTGCACAATGGCTATCATTACAAAATTGAAAGGCATATATTTTTTAATACACTTTACCTGTGTTTTGGGTTTGGGCCTTAATTTTATGTCAGTCATAGGTTTTGTTATTATTCTGTACCTAATAACACGTTATTAATGTGTTAATACATAGGGATATTAATTTGCTTTTTCTATATATTTTTTTAAAAGGTTATGGAGTACCATGATAGTTCCTATGTAAATACTGGTAATAGCAATAATTGCAGTTGTGCTTAATTTATCATTTCCACAGTACTCTGTACACTTTTATAGAAAGAATTAAATTTGTAAATAAAAAATACACTGTGAAATATAGTGCATTACAGAGATTTTTAAAATTATTTACAAACATTATTTTGTTTCCGTTTTTTTAAGTACCACAGCATCTCTAAGTTATAATACCTTATATGTTAAAAAATACTTAGCCTACTTACCTGTACTACCCAAAATGATAATCTACACACCATAATCTATATTTCTAACAAATTTCATTCATATCCATTCAGTCATTTGGCTTTGCACCCTCATTAGCAAATCTCCATGAGATGTTGCATCATCCGCCAATACAGAAAAAAGGAATAGGTCTGAAATGTTTCATGGAGATTCATCAAATGAGTTCAAAGTTATTAGTGACCAAAAATCTGAGGCATTCTCCTTTTAACTGTGGGCTGTGAAAACCCAAGGAAAGAGAAAAAGAAGACGAAGAGAAAGAAATCCTACACGGTGCCACCACTGCCATGTCCGAATTATGTTAGTTTATTCTTCTTTAATTTGACAAATATTAATCTCACCATTCTCATATAGCATGGCTTTCTATACGTTTTGGTTGTATTTTACTTAAAGTCCCTGTGATCTGTTTTGGTGTCTGTTAACCCATCATTCTCTTTTTCCTCACCTCATTTCCTCCTTTCATTTGTTTTTTTGCTAGCTCCTTAATTACTGATTTTTTTCCTCTCCGTTTCCAAATGTAATGGTTCTCCGATCGTTCCCTATGCATTTTTCCCAATTTATATAAACATTACTGCTTGGATATTTCAACTTCTTCTAATATATAAATGTAAATCTTTTTAAGTGATACGTTGATTAGCAATAATTTATAATTATTTAGTTATTCTCTTTTTATTCATGTACAGGTACTCTTCTTCATAGGGCTGGAACTAAATAAGTGCCTTTATTTTAGGACCTGGTTAGGAGGATGACCTGACCTTGAGGAATCTAAAGTGGCCGCTGAAGCGACAGGTAAGTCAAGTTTCTTTCTTATTTAAATACACTGCCTTTGTTTACACTAACACAGTATTGCTTCCTTGACCGGGAGCCAAGTATCCAACCTTTTTAACCACTTTACTATGTTTGTGACGCTGCCTCTTCCAATTTAATAGTTAAACGAAAATATGGTGCCTGCCCTTGTCCCTTGGGCACCATTCTTCAACACCTAAGGGCCCAACTCTACGCTGACGACTCCCAAATCCTATTTGGTGTGTCTGATTCAAAGAGCAACCGTGACCCGAACCAAGCGGAAATTTGTTTGTTAGGTGCCTCTCTATAACACAATGATGGATGTCTGTGCACTTTATAAAGCTTAACTCAGACAAAACCGAGATAATGCATGCTCCAAAGACTTCTGTTTTACTGCTTAAAAGAACCTGGCCAAGTGTCAAGCAAGCCCCACTGACATCTGTCACAACAGTGTGTAATCTTGGTCTCACTCTGAATTAGCATCGTAAACCTTAAGCACAGGTGACAAATGTGTCTGAGATATATTATGGATGACTCAAGACAATAAATTACTCCTGCACAGTCACACAACTGGCACATACTATAGCATCAGAGCCTGCCATTGCAGGTTCTACGGGCCTTTATAGGCCTTTGCCAGTTAAAGGCCAAAGGCGAATACAAGGGCCTTTAACAAGGGAGCTGGCCATTAGTGGCCGGTAGAACCCGCTATGGAGGGCTCTAAGACTAGTTTCAAATTAGAACATTCTTCCCTTGAGGGACGAATGAAAAACAAAGACCTCATGGAACCTGAGGGGATTGAAAGCCCCTCAGGTCAGTGAGGACTTTTGTTCACAGAAGCAGCTGTGAACAAACATTGGAATGTTAGAGCTCCGGACTTCTACCAGCCATTAGTTTTCAATGGGGCTCCCAACATTCCAATGTTCTGATAGTAATTAATGTCTTGATACAGTCTAGGTTGGACTAGGTCAACTCCATCTACCGAGCGGCTCTGGGAAAATCTTATTTTCTGCTTCCACCTAGTCCATAATGCTGCTGATTGACCTCTAGCCGGCATCACAAGATCACCACCACAGTCCATGTTTTCTAATATCCAATTTCCGTTTCTACCGACCAAATAAAGCCCTTTGCTCTGCAAACCGTGCCTCATATCAGTACAGTCAGTTGTGAAGACACAGCCTTTCGATCTGCAGTAGCTTGTTAAATTAGTGACTGCCCTTACTTCCATTTGTTTTGTTACCTTCTCAATGTCTAGAAGATCTGTGATAGTTTGTACTTCGTAAATAATTTCAAAATAAGCTTTAGGGGAGGAAGTGAGTTTCCGTTGAGGGTGGTGAGGATGGCTGTGATTATTCCATATATATATATATCCATACTAATATAATAAAGAGAGAGCCCAAACCTTTGAGGCGGGTAATCTCAGGAATCACAGCACCAATCACAACACCCAATACAGCGTTGGAAAGGGCAGTTGCAGCAGAAGGACATAGGCTATGCAGACGCCCACCATATACATTTAAAAGGTAAAAGAACCGTGCCAGCAAAGTAGTCCCTTGTGGGCGTGTCTGCGTTGTGCTGTGGGCGTGTGCTGGGGGCGTGACAAACGCTGGGGGCGTGTGGTACGTTCCACCCTTCATGCCATGTCTCATATCGTGTGCTAATCCCACCCTGCTCCCTTGAAATAACCCTGCACCCCATAATCATAACCCACCCATACTCCTTAAAATACCCCAACACCCTTAAACACTAACCCATCTTAACCCTATAAATATACCCTGTACCCCAAAACCCAAACCTATCCCTGAACCCTATAAATACCCCTGTACCTCAAAACCCAAACCTACCCCTGAACCCTAAAAATACCCCTGTACCCCAAAACTCAAACCTAGCCCTGAACCCTAAAAATACCACTGTACCCCAAAACCCAAACCTACCCCTGAACCCTAAAATACCCCTGTACCCCAAAACCCAAACCTAGCCTTGAACTCTTAAAATACCCCTGTACCCCGAAACCCAAACCTACCCCATAACTCTAAAAATAACCTGTACCCCAAAACCCAAACCTAGCCCTGAACCCTAAAAATAACCCTGTACCCCAAAACCCAAAACCTACCCTGAACCCTAAAATACCCCTGTACCCCAAAACCCAAACCTAGCCCTGAACCCTAAAAATACCCCTGTACCCCAAAACCCAAACCTAGCCCTGAACCCTTAAAATACCCCTGTACCCCAAAACCCAAACCTACCCCTGAACCCTAAAAATACCCCTGTACCCCAAAACCCAAACCTAGCCCGGAACCCTAAAAATAACCCTGTACCCCAAAACCCAAAACCTACCCCTGAACCCTAAAATACCCCTGTACCCCAAAACCCTAACCTAGCCCTGAACCCGAAAAATACCCCTGTACCCCAAAACCCAAACCTAGCCCTGAACCCTTAAAATACCCCTGTACCCCAAAACCCAAACCTATCCCTGAACCCTAAAAATACCCCTATACCCCAAAACCCAAACCTAGCCCTGAACCCTAAAAATACCCCTGTACCCCAAAACCCATACCTATCCCTAAACCCTAAAACTACCCCTGTACCCCATAACCCAGAACTATATCTGAACCCTTAAAATACCCAAACACCCCAAAACATATACCTCAGTACCCCAAAACATATACCCCTATACCCATTCTTACCTTATCCAAACATTAAAAAAAACATGCTTTTTCCATTCATGCATTTACAACAAATTTCGTTGTAAATACACACACGCATTTCATGTAGAATTCATTATGGTCGCACAACTAGGCTCTTAAGCTTTATAGCCACATAAACATATAGTCGGCAAGTGACTTCTTTGATTTATGGACCTGATTATCTATCTAAGCCCACATTGTCATCATAAACATGTTGTTATATAATAATGTTTTGTTGTAGCTCGGCAATGTGGCCCGTGACCGAACATTTGACACGTTACTTGTGGACCCATGTCTCAAACATCAATGTCAAATGCATGACTGTCAAATGCTACTCGATGATGACGCTGTGGCTTTGATCTCCCTTATTTTCATCTCTTAGTTTCTTTTTCCTTCCTTTCTCAGTTCTTTCTTTTCACTCATTGATTATTGATTACTGTAATGTACTCACATGACTGTACTGTATCAAACCCTGTACACTTACTTTCTTTTTTTTTTTTTTTTATTGAACAAAAATGATTTGAACAAAAAAAAAAAAAAATGTAATGCCATGCGTTATAATAGCATTGCGGAGTCATGGTACTTTCGTAATAAAATTATGCGGAGTGATGGTATGCAGAAAGAAAGTTGCGGAATAATGGGTGTTTACCCTCCCCCGGTAAGTACATTGGTGGCACGGCTGCCCACATCTCCAGCAACATACTCATATTTTTTCACCACCCATTTGGAAAATGCACAGGTCTCTCTCATTGATGGCCAGCACCGACATACACTTTTATACACACCTACCGCCACAAGTTCTAGAATTGCGAACTTTAGAGCTGGGGAGCTACGTTCGAATCTCTGCATCAGCTCAACATCCTGTGATTCCAGGCAAACCGCTTTGTCTCCCCATGCCTACCACAAATGAATGTGTTCTCCTGTAATGTAAATTGTGCTCATGCCATGTTGTCGAGTTTGCGCTATATAATATTGCAAGGAAAAATAAAGTAGAGAAACTCTTGTGTAAAAAACAGTGACATCATTGAGCACACCAGAGGCTCATTAAAGTGTTAAAAGCCATTCAGGGGTGATGTAAAGGCGATAAATCTCGTGCTGTATGTGTGGCCTCTGATGAGAAGGAAAAAACCTTCGAAACGCGTAAGGCCTGAGGAATAAATAACCGGAGGAGAAGCTGCATACCTACGAAACTAAAAAGGCTGCTCACCAAACTGCAACGGAGTGCAGCCTTAAACCTGAGCACTTTGGGATTATATTAATCACGGCGGCTCCGGCCGTGGAGGCGACGCACCAACCTCGAAGAAAATGAGGATCCTGCGAGGGGAACCAGATCCCTTCGATAATGGCGCTGCAGTTGTTCTAAACTAAAGGTATGCAAACTCATCCCCTGGGGCCCACTGGAGGGCTGAAGAATGTTTTCCTGGATTGCACATACAGCGAGAAACCCACCGGAGGGAAGAAAAATGCCACGAATGAACTACATCACCCAGCAGGCATTGTGTAAAAAACAGTGACATCATTGAACACACCAGAGGCTCATTAAAGTGTTAAAAGCCATTCAGGGGTGATGTAAAGGCGATAAATCTCGTGCTGTATGTGTGGCCTCTGATGAGAAGGAAAAAACCTTCGAAACGCGTAAGGCCTGAGGAATAAATAACCGGAGGAGAAGCTGCATACCTACGAAACTAAAAAGGCTGCTCACCAAACTGCAACGGAGTGCGGCCTTAAACCTGAGCACTTTGGGATTATATATATATATATATATATATATATATATATATATATATATATATATATATATATATATATATATATATATATATATATATATATATATATATATATATATATATATATATATATATATATGTATATATATATAAGTTTAGATGTTTTTATCAGTGGCATGCACTGTGAACCAGGGACAGTTCACGTACCTACTGACAAAGGGTTAAAACTGACCCTTCATATAGAACAAGGAAGTTCAATCAACCTCTCCCTAACTTTGTCTACATGCAGAGCCAGCTTTAGGGCAGTGCTACTGGTGCGGTCGCAATGGGCGCTGACCTGTGGAAGGGGTGCTGGCCTCATGATGGGGGGGGGACTGTGTTTAGCAATAACTTGTGATTGGCGAGATGAGGGGTACTTTTGCCTGGTGTTAGTGAGGAAATCCGATGAGGCGGTCATGGGGGGTGGGGGCATCAAAAATAAAAATCGCACCTGGCACCAACAGTGCTAAAGCCAGCCCTGTCTACATGAGCTCCCTTACCAGACCTCTTTCCTCTTTCCTTTCACCCCTTATGACCATGACCATGACCATGTCTCCCATTTGTGACGTCACTTGAGCCATCTTCTCTTAGTAATAGCTGTGTACTCCCTTTCCCACTACAATCACCAGGAAGTAGTAGTGCAAATATGACATACACCAATCCCCTCCGTCATCCTCCTTCTCAAATCAAGTCAAAGAAAGCTTTATTCGACTGATTTTTTAGCAGTCATAAAAGCACATAAAAAGACAGTAAAACATGTTATCACAGTAGTAAACAATTCTAAAAACAATACTCTTGTAGAAACATTAAAATGTCAGATGTTACTAAAGCAACAGCCTTAGAATCATAAAATCATCAAAAAGGCTCTTTATGTTTAGTCTTTATTTGTTATATATGGCTTCCTTTGGAGGAGTTCCTTCTTAAGAAACATAACTATGCCACAAGCAGTGTGTTCATTCTCCACCATCTGAAGTCTACTTAATGCAGGACGGCATGCCTGTGTCATATTTCTCCTCCTCCTCACCTGAGCAGGCATGACGGTTAACTTACCCAATACCTCTTAGCAGGAGTTGCTGCTGGAGTTTTCTTTTGCTAATGGGACTAACTGGCTGCTTGAAAAGGTTCAACTGGGAAGACACCACAGGAAATGATGTGTCTAATTTTGAGTGGAAAAGGGAAACCAGTAATAGCGTCCTTCCGCATAAAGGAAGATGTTAATATATTATATCCAGAGCCCAATGTTTTTCTAATAGAAAGGTAGTCCAAATATTAAATGTAACAACGTTATATAACATATAGGCTAGGTATAGATAGTAGTACACCTGTGTACAAGTTAGGAGGTTACTTCAAGAGCTAGATTCTCTGTGGAGAATGAATTTAAAAAAGAAAGAGACATTATGTAGCCTTAATCTACCAATGACTATTAATTTTAGCAACAAGATGTCCCACGGGCAGGGTAGATGGGATGGTGTGGGTTACTTTACCGGTTTTTTAATCTTCATTCTGTAGTGGTTTAGCATTATTTACACCATGCCAGGGCTAAGTATGATATTCAGGGTAGTTGAGCAGTCACAAAAAGAAGAGTAAGGTCAAAGGTTTGCCCATATTCAAAACAAAACTTACCAATTATCCACGGTAAAGTACATCATCAGGGTAAACATACACAGGCAAGAAAGTATGGCAGGCAAGGAAATAGAAGATAGGAAGGTCCTTTGCTACAGGGGGTGGTTAATCATTGTACTTCTAGCTGATCAATGCTGAGCTCGGGAGTCCCATTAGTATATCTTGGACAGAAGATAAAAGTTAAAATCAGTTAAAAGAGCAAAGAGGTGGTATTTGATCACTGGCAGCAGCGGTTTTTGGGTTTACACACCTATGGCATTCTTTCACAATTGTTGTTTCTTCTCATTTCTTCAGCCCATTAGGAGTTTGGTCTTGATAGATAGGGCTTAGCCTTTTCCACTTAACATTCTTTTGTTGCTGCAGTTCTCCAAATACTGGCAGATGAAATATGTGCCGGACTCAGCACATTCAGTACTGTTCAGTTCTTTGGCGGTATTGGAAAAATGCACCTCACTCTACGTACGCTACCGGGTTTGGTTCTCCAGACGTATCATGATAGTTGGTGGGCTAGTGACATCATTCCCTCCTTCTTCTAGTTGTAAAACACAGTCTAGTGGCAGGAGAAAAGTTAATATTTGTATGCAAATTTCATAATACACAAGTAATCTGATTTGTATTGCTTTAGAGAAACCCAAAAATGTCCTCAGAGAATTTTGTGTACCATTGAAGACTCTAAAACTGTAAACTTGTCACACCCTCAGGTAAAAATCATTACCTGTATCACTGTTTCTTTCTGTTGTTTCCCCTTCTTAGTATTATCCTTATTCCGGATTTACAGAGGCTGGGAGATAGTGGACCATATCAATGCTTAGAAACCACAGCAACCCTCAAAGGTCCTCATACACCACATCCGATCACCCCCCCAAGTATGAGTTATGTAAAGGAAGAAGTTGAGAGAAAAACACACAAGAGCATTCAGCCACTCCAGTAAGTGTGGCACCTCTGTTATGCAAGGAACACAACACTTAAGTTAGCATAAGTCTTTAGCAATCTACTGACTACTCCCTCATTAGTAAACTTGGCTGCAGTGCAAAACATAAGAGTCATGCAGATTCTAAAATATTTATAAGAATTATAATATAAATATTGTAACTTTATTCTGACATTGTCCATCTTGGGAGCAGTACTGATCCAGAGCTGAAGCACAGTAGAACTTTGTTGCAGAGGAGAATACCTAATGAATCAGAAAATAAAAGAAAGTACATATTTGAAGATTGAAGTAAACAAGATGCACGAGGTTTCAGATGAAAGGTGCATACACTGGTGTTCAATTAACTAAAGGTTTTGAAATATCACTCCCAGATACGTAGCTGCATTTGTCCTACATTAAGCATGTATAGCCTCTCAAACCATTAGTCTGTGTTATTCTAAATAAATACCCTTTTTTTTTTAAAAATAAACTTTATTGAAGTTTTCTTGTCAGCAAAAACATACACTGTGACAAAGTTCATTACACAATACTTCCCAGTGGGGTCAATGTTACAATCATGTGTAATGCATAGTCATGCAAAATGAAGTCTACTATACAGTGCGTTAGCCCTCACTCTCTTTGCAAATTTTTATTAAGATATAAAAGAACATAGGCACAGAGAATACCCCGAATAGGGCAGCAAATGGACACATCGGAAGTCGGAAATAGAACTTAGCAGGATCCTATATTTCCACATTACATCATCCTCACCTGTAAAAAGTCCCACCTGGCGAGGGGTAATGTGACCTGAAATGGGGTTATCCCCGTACCCCACCCTCTGCCCTGCAATATGACTCAGGAAGCCCTACTGATTGGTACCTCTCTAGTCATCAGTCATGTAATGTAACTCTAACAAACCCCCCAACCCTAACTAACCCCTCCTCCCCCCCCCTCCCCTCCCCCAGGCATGCCGCTGAGTTAACAATGTTTCACTGTTGGACCTGTGGGCAGGACAGTGACGTTCTGTGTCCTATATATCCCAGACCTCAAGTTTCGATGTCAGGGACAGATGTGCTCCCAGGATCATCCCGCCCTATCTGCGGCGCTCTGCTCTCTAGTCTATCAGTGCCTCCCGAAGTCGGCCGTCTATTCTAAATAAATACCCTCTGTCCAGTCAATCAAAGTATTTCGCTTTCAGCATGTTGTTGATGGGACTTGCAGATTTTATTTTCTTCCAAATAGAGGCAGACCTGTTGAACAAGAAAAGGAAAAGAAATTGAGCCTTAGAGTCAAGGTAAACTGAACGGTCTCAACAAAAAAACAAGAGATGTTGGTGTGCAGTTCACATAAGGCAAATCAAGTAGCACTCCTAGAGACACATAGAAGTATGCATCCTGAACGATCACTTAAACTTTAAAACGCCAAATATACTTAAGTTCCTACAATATGTCAAAATAATCATTTGGCATTCATAAATTAATTCAAGTTAACTGTTTTCTGAACCAATGTGGTAACTATGGGTTTCTTTCTCTGTGAAATTCAAAGACATAACTAGTGCTGTCCTATAAATCTTCACTGCTAGCCAGCTTAGGAAGGAGCATTTAGGTATGGGAGTAATATTATTCTTTAAGGAACTAGAAGTGTCCATTGGAGACTAAAAGGTTGTTGCTAACTACAAAGTCAGTGGTTGACCCTAAGGTTGAATAAATTATCCTTGCTTATCACCACTCATTAACCAGGCCACAACACTGTGCCTGCCTTGATTATCTGTCTTTGCTTTGTACTCTAGTCCATGTTACTTTAATTTATTTACATTTTGAACCCGAAATGTAAATATATAAATGCGCTTTTTCTTTTAGATTTTTCTACAACAGACAGTTGTGTTGCGTTACTACTGCATTAGATTAACTATTTAGTTTGGAATGTAGAGTTCATGTTCATATACCAGGACTTTGTCTGGGAGATGATCACTCGCCACACTTGAGATGTAGAAGAAATCACCCTCATCTACTTTTGTGACTTTCTCAACCCTCTTAAATTGTCGGGTATGAAATGTTTAGTACTCTTTAAAAATCACCTTTCTCTCCACGTTTTGAGGATAGAGACTGGTCTTTCTCACAGTGACACTTGCACCAGCTGCACTGAAATCACCTGATGAGGTTGCACTGGCTACAGTACATGCTAGATACTTTATTGCCAGCCTACTGAGTTCTCATCACTGTTCCCAATAGATCAATGGCTTTTGATCTACCTAGAATTTCGTTTGGTCATTGAAGTGACATCTTCTCTATTGTCTAAGTTATCAGCATTTACTGTTCTTGAGTTTCAAGAGCATCTAAGCTTTTTGCAAGCCCTGTAACTGCCTAAACCTTCCCAAACAGAGGTTAGTTAATGTGCTGTTGTTGGTGTTCATTTAGTAGCAGAATGTGTCTTGGATTGGTGAACATTTTTTCCTGTGGGGGCGCTGCTGTTGTGAAATGTTTCTGGTGACATAACTGTGCTCTCTAAAGGGTTGGTGACTGTAGTACTTTAGTTCAGCTTTGCTCTTGAAGTTGCAATCTTTCATCGTCCTATTTAACCACTTATTTTATGATCTAGCTCTTATAAATAGAAACATACAGGGCAAAAATGGAAAGAAAGTAGAAAGTCTATGCTTGTACCATGGATTCAGTTCAATGCCACAAAAACATTCTTCAGAACACACAGTATCTTGTTGCAACATGATATTTATATCCAAACATACACACTGTTAGCCACACTATCTTATTTTTAATTGAAATTAGTATGTGTTCCTTCAACCTTATGCAAATGGACATGCTGCAAGTGCAACTATTGGTTGGTTTGGCTCATGACACACTTCTCCTTAGCTACTTCCTGTTTAAACAGACTTGAAAGCCTCTAGAATTTTTATAAGATATTCTATTAGTCTATTATTGGGTGTACTGCGGAGTACTCTTCTTCACCTAGTCTGCAATAAAATGCCAAGTCAAGATTCCGCAGGAGTAGCTCTCCCTGTTCCCTGCCTCTTTTCTCTCTTTTTTGATGTAGTTCATGTAGCAGTAAGCAGCAAAAGGGTGCAAGGGACAGGCTTTTTGAACCGGCATATATACTAATGAATATATTGCACTACCACCAATCACTTTAAGCCATGAGGAAAACATGGTGCAGTAGGGTAGGAGGGAGCGGGAGGGGGGTGAGACGTAAACCTTGCCATACATTCGGCAAGAGTAAGGAAGGAGGGGTTTTCCAGGGGTGGGGGCGAAGTAGGGGGGCTCAGTGGGAGGGGGAAAGCATTAAAATTCTTCAGGAGCCAGACCTCATAAAGGCTAGAAAACCAGTCTGTCCTATAAGTTCTCTATCACTACATAATTGGAATATACAAGTTTTTGGCAATGCTGTTCCTATAGTAGGGGTAAAAATAAAATGTAGGGAGATGGCCAAAAGGAAGAAGGAAGGAAGGGAAGAAAAAGATGATCTCCATTAATTTTTTATCCTGGAATGTCAATGGCCTGCGTGTAAGCAGCCGAAGGCATAAAATCTTACAATATCTGAGAGATTCCCCAGCGCAGGTCATGGTCATTCAGGAGACACATTTACTAAAAGTAGAGGTTGGTGAGATCTTAAGGAAACAAAGATGGGTAGAAAAGAGTTTATGCACGGACCAAACAGCTAATATTAGAGGGATGCCAATAATTTTCAAAAAAACAATAAAAGTCCAAATTCTGGATTGTAAGGAAGATCATAGCGGGAGATGGCTAATTTCGAGAATAGCAGTGGAGAGTACACTTTTGACGCTGGTGGGTTACTATGGGCCGAATCAAGACAACCCCTCCCATTTGAAAGCAATCCAGAACCATCTTATACTTATATATTTCATGATCCAGTTGTCTGGGTCGGCGGTTTTAATATTGTGCTCAATCCTCTTTTAGATAAGTCCTCTAAGTCAAGAGCTGTTGTTTCGTCTAAATCAAGGGTGGCTCTGTTGGATATAATGGGAAATCTGGGTCTAGCTGACGTATGGAGGGAAGGGGCAGGAAATAAATTGAGGGTTTCCTTTCAAAACTTGAAGTAAAAACATAAATCAAGAATTGATTACGCTTTTTTAGCTATAACTTAAAAGACTCCATTATGAGGTTGGATTACCTCCCCTCACGCATGTCAGATCATATGGCTATTGCTTTCTACCTCCAAAGGGTTAATTATAAGAAAGAAGAGGAGGAAACAAACTTTTTGGTATCGGAGGCAAAGTTCTTTCTGGAACTAAATTTGTACTCGGCAGACATTAACATAGTTTGGGATACCATGAAGGCTTATATGAAGGGTTGTATTACCAACAGAGCTGCCCATAGAAGGAAATTGTATCGGGAAAAAATCCAAAACATTGAACAGGAACTCGCCAAAATAGATCAGCAGTTGGGTCTCGGTATGGCATCCCCGGGGGTAGCAGAAAAACAGGCCAACCTAAGAGGTCAGCTAGAAACCATATTACAAGAACGGTTAACTAAGAGATGGGAGGCCAGCAAAATCGCGAATTTTGAATTCAGGGAAGCAGCGGGAAAGGCCCTCACATAGAAAGTTAAGGCAGAACAGGCAAGAAAGCACATCAAAGATATAAAATGTGAAGGAGAGACCACTACTAGGAGCTCGGATCGAGAGATAGGGTCCGCTTTTCAAAAACATTTTCAAGAGATTTACAAGGAAGAGGTAAGGGATGACACGGAGGCCAGGGGTAGGTGGCTAGATAACATTGCCTTGCCGTACCTGCAAACACCACAAAGGGTCCAGTTAGAGAGAGAGATCTCAGAGGAAGAGGTGGGAAAAGCGATTAGTCACCTGAAAAAAGGGGAAAGCGGCGGGTCCCGATGGGCTACCAGGGGAACTATATCGGGGGTTAGGCTCTGCCTTAGTTCCAGTATTGACAACTCTTTTTAATGGCATCCTTCTGAGAGGGGAAAATCCACCTGACTCCTGGAATGAAGCCACAATCGTCCTCATTCCAAAGCCAGGTAAAAATCTTTTGGAGTGTGGATCCTATAGACCAATCTCCCTCAATGATTATAAGATTTTTACATCCATCTTAGCAACCACATTGGGGGAGGTAATAGGTTCAATAATACACTCAGATCAAAGGGGCTCCATAAGGGGGCGCCAGCTGGCTGATCACACTCGAGATTTGGTGGGGGCGATCGATATTGCGACTACATTTTCTCTCCCACTGGCCACTCTGACTTTAGACGCCACTAAGGCCTTTGATAGGGTCAACTGGCCCTATCTGGTGGACCTGATGAAAAAGTTTGGGTTGGGGGAGGCCTTCTGTCGGTCTATTGAGAAACTGTATAGGGCTCCCACGGCTAGATTGCTGGTTAATGGCGCTCTAACAGATCCGATAAAAATCACTAGAGGCACCAGACAGGGTTGTCCGCTCTCACCCCTTTTATCTAATCTTTACATTGAGACGTTAGCACAAGTTTTGAGAGAGGAAGTAGATATTTGCCCTTTCGCATTTGGTGAGTGGGAGATGCAGATGATATTTTGGTTTATACATCAGACACGCAGAGAGCTTTCCAGATTGTAATTAAAAAGGCAGAGGAGTTTGGGCAAATCTCTGGCTATGACATCAATGCCAGCAAAACAGAGATCATATGTTGGAACGTCCCTAATGTACAACTACCAGTTGCAACATCTGTGAGATACTTGGGAATACGTATCACTACAGAAATAGGTAATTTGGCACAGACAAATTTAGATCGGGTTGCCTCGGAGTGTAGGAAACTTTTAAAATCTTAGTTGTTTCTGCCACTCTCCATCTTTGGCAGAACAAACCTAGTTAAAATGTCCATCCTTCCAAAGTTTACTTTTATTTTCAATTCCATTCCTTTGACGTTCGACCGAAAAGCATTGGAAAAATGCGAACGAGAGATAAATTCATTTATTTGGAACTATAAAACAGTTAGGTTGTCTTGGAAGAAGTTGAGAAGGAGGAGGGAAAAGGGAGGGCTACCATTGCCAAACTTGCTATACTACGCATGGGCCTTTCAGTTGACCTATTCCAGGATGCTCCTTAAAACTCCAGCAACAACATCTCTGGGGGATATGTTCAGGGCTATGTTAGGAGGGGTGGAGATCCCAGTGGACGGATTTCTTTCCAAATTTGGAGAAACGAAGTACTTCAAGAAAGTCAGATTAAAGACTTTACAGTCCGTTATAACAAACTGGGTGCAGATCAAAAAGAAAGTCGGGTTACACTACTATTCTAATTTTGCCCCGGTATGGGATTCTCCAGGGCTGCTACCATGTATGCAGGACAGTTTGGACCCCGTTAAAAGAGGCAGGGGTAACTAGATGGGGCGAACTACTGGTGGAAGGGAGGATACAAGATTGGCAGGCATTGAGGGAGAAGGTGGGCTCGGCCCTTTCAAAGTTTAAATATATACAGTTAGACAGTTGGGCTTGAGTAGTAAATAGAAGGGCCCTCAACTGGGGAAACACAACCAGCTCGAACAACAACTGGTGGAAAAACGAGAAGGGGGTAAAGAGGTGGCAATCTGGTATTGGAATATGGTGGAGGAGGCGGATGGGGACTTCACGTTGCCGGATAAGCTATGGGGAAATGAGATGGCCCTCCAGTGCGAAGATTTATGGATGAGATTGTTTTCTCTTCTTTATAAAACAGTGAAGCCTGCCTGGTTAAGACGTAACCATTTCTTTACTTTGTACCGTGCTTATTTCTCATCTTGAGGTTATCAACATTTCTGCCAGGGAAGAAATGTAATAAATGTAATCTGATGGCAGCTTCAGACATACATATGTTTATGGAGTGTCCCGTCATTAAACAGTTCTGGGAAGAAGTAAAGGTCACAATGGATTCGATCTTATGCATATCTCTGAACATAACACTTCCATTAATAGTATTCACACTGAAGGAAAACGTAACCGGGCAGGCAAAGTGCCTTCTTTTTTACTCTATTATCCTGGCCAGGCGACAAATATGTAAATTTTGAGTCGAGACCAAAGCCCCATCGCACACAGCATGGTTAACATCGTTGTATGAAACCTCAAAGACTGACCTGGCTAGATCGTGTAACAATAGAAACCTGCCCTTTTGGAATTTGTTCATTAACTGGAGATAGGATTACCGTTTTTGTTTTTTTTTTGTTTTTTTTCCCCGGGTCCCATGATTATGCCGATGAGTCTCCAGAGGCCTTGGGAATTGGCCCCTCTCGAAATGCACATCCCGGGTCTGTCAGGTGGGAACAACACTGTTGACTGGAGTTTCTCCGTTCTCCACTTTAGAGGCAAGTCTCCCGCCCACTAATAAATTGTGCCAGGAAAAGGTAATGAAGGTGATAAGATCTCTTAAAGTACCTTAAGGCAGATACGCGTGGTGGTTGGCACGTCTCTGTGGATGGAGGTTATGGCAAATGAGGACAAAAAAAAGGAAAAAAAAAGATGTGGCAGAGAGACAGTTGTAAAATAGGTCTGGCTTGGAACCTTCCATTTTGGACAAGAGGCTTTCACAAATTCCTCAAAAACTTTTTCCTTCTACCAAAGAAAAAATGAGAGGTGGCCAAATGCTAACATTTGGGCCAGTTTCCCATTGCATAAATGAACCAGCTGATGGTTTTCATGGTACGAGGCATGCATGCTGAATATAGCTTTGAGTTTGTTTTTCCTACGATGATTCCACCTCGTCACATCCATCGAGATAGGCTTCTTGGATGCTTCATCGTGACCATGGAATCCTCCTTTCCCTTTTGCCAAGCTGAAGATTCTGCTCGTAAGGAGTACACACTACGAGTGAATGGGCAGCTTTTCATGACGTTCAAGTTCAAGTTCAGAAATTTGTATAGCACACTACTCACCCAGAGGGTCTCAAGGCGCTTGAGGGAGGGGGGTGCTTTACTGATCGAAAATCCAAGTTTTTAGTTGCTTTCTGAAGGAGAGGTGGTTCTGTGTAAGGCGGAGGTGGGTGGGAATAGAATTCCAGGTTTTAGCTGCTAAGTAGGAGAAGGATCTTCCCCCCATGGTGGATCTATGGATGCGCGGAATTACGGCCAGGGCTTGATTGGACGATCGTAGTTGGCGGGAGGGGGTGTGGAAAAACAGTCACGTGTTGAGGCATTTCCGGTCCTAGGTTGTAGAGGGCTTTGTGTGCGTGGGTGAGGAGACGGAACTATATCCTTTTGTTGACGGGGAGCCAATGGAGGTCTTTCAGGTGGCCGGAAATGTGAGCTTGCCGAGGGATGTCCAATATGAGTCTGGCTGAGGCTTTTTGGATGCGTTGGAGTTTTTTCTGTAGTTTAGCTGTAGTTCCGGCGTAGAGGGTGTTTCCGTAATCCAGTCGGCTGGTGACCAGTGCGTGAGTTACCGTCTTTCTTGTTTCGGTGGGGATCCAACGAAAGATTTTTTTGAGCATGCGTAAGATGTTGAAGCAAGATGATGAGACGGCGTTGACTTGTCTGGTCATCGAAAGGGAGAAGTCCAGGATGAAGCCCAGGCTACGTGCGTGATCCGTAGGTATGGGTGCGGTTCCCAGGGCCGGTGGCCACTATGAGTCGTCCCAGTAAAGGGGGATGATCCTAAAATGAGGACATCCGTTTTGTCCGAGTTTAGTTTTAAACGGCTGTTCTTCATCCATTCGGCTACTTCTTTTATTCCTTCGTGTAAGTTGGTTTTGGCAGTGTTTGGGTCTTTGGTGAGGGATAGGATCAGCTGAGTGTCGTCTGCATAGGAGATGATGTTGAGGTTGTGTTGGCGCGCGATGGATGCGAGGGGACTCATGTATACGTTGAAGAGGGTAGGACTGAGTGATGATCCTTGTGGTACGCGGCAGATGACTTCGGTGGCTTCTGATTCAAAAGGGGGGAGGCGGACTCTTTGGGTTCTTCCGGCGAAGAGCGAGATGATCCAGTCCAATGCTTTTCCTTGTATTCCGACGTTGTTGAGGCGTTGTATGAGGGTGCTATGACAGACTGTGTCGAAGGCCGCGGAGAGGTCAAGTAGGATGAGGGCGGCTGTTTCTCCGTTGTCCAGTAGAGTTCGAATGTCGTCTGTTGCTGCGAGGGTGGTCTCTGTGCTGTGTTTGGCTCGAAAGCCGTTCTGTGAGGGGTCGAGGGATTTGTTGACTTCAAGGAAGGTGGCGAGCTGGCTATTGACGGCTTTCTCAATGACTTTGGCAGGGAAAGGGAGGAGTGAGATGGGGCGGTAGTTCTTAAGTTCAGTAGGGGTCTGCTGTGGGTTTCTTCAGGAGGGTGCTGAGTTCGGCATGTTTCCAGCTTTCCGGGAAGGTAGCGGAGTTGAAAGAACAGTTGATGACATTGCGAAGATGGGGTGCGATGATGGAGTCTGCTTTGTTGAAGATGTGGTGGGGACAAGGGTCGGTTGGCGATCCTGAGTGGATGGAGTTCATCAGGCGGATGGTGTCTTCGGTGGTGATTGGGTTCCAGGCGCAAATGTTGTTGAAGTGTGGTTTTGGGTCGGAGGTGGGTGGAGTGGACAGGTCTTCGGACTGGGTTTCAAAGCTGTTATGTATTTTGGCGATTTTGTTGTGGAAGAATGAGGATAGAGAGTCGCAGAGGTCTTGGGAGGGAGTGATGTCGTTGGTGCCGGCGTTGGGGTTGGTAAATTCTTTGACGATGTTGAATAGTTCCTTGCTGTTTTGGGCGTTGTTGTCCAGTCGATCCTTGAATGCTGATTTCTTGGTGGATCGGATCAGTTGGTGGTGTTTGCGGGTGGCGTTCTTGAAGGTGGCCAGGTTGTCAGTGGTTGGGTTTTTTCTCCAGGCTTTCTCGAGAGTACGACAGAACTTCTTGGATTTCTTAAGGTCATTGTTGAACCAGGGGGATTTTTTGCTACCATGTTTGATTAGATGGTTTTTCAGTGGTGCTAGTTCATCGGCGCTGTGGGTGATCCATTGTGTGAGGTTGGTGGCTGCTTGGTTTGGGTCCGATGATTTGGCAGGGGGGTTTTGGTGAAGCGAAGTGATGAGCTGGTCGGTGGTGATTTTGTTCCAATTTCTTCGTGGAACAGGTTGTGAGGGGTTGTGGCTCGTTGACTTTTTGTAGTTGAAGTGAACGCAACTGTGGTCCGTCCAATGGAGAGCAGTGGTGTGATCGAAGGAGATGTGTTTGCTGGAGGTGAAGATAGGGTCGAGCGTATGTCCGGCCAAGTGTGTGCTGGTGTCAACAAGTTGTTTGAGCCCAAGATTGGCCAGGTTGTCCAGAAGGGTGGTGGTGTTGCTGTCGTTTTTCTTTTCCAGGTGGAAGTTGAGGTCTCCCAGTAGAATGTAGTTCTCGGAGGGGAGGGCATGTGGGCTGATGAAGTCAGTGATGTCTTCGCTGAATTGTGTGTGGGGTCCAGGTGGTCTGTAGATGAGGGTGCCTCTGAGTGTGGTTTTGGGGTCGGTGTGGATCTGGAAGTGAAGGTGTTCGGCGGTAGTGAGGTTATCGTTAGAACTGGTCGTGATGCGGATGGTGTTCTTATGGACGATGGCAATGCCTCCTCCTGTTTGGTTGGTGCGGTCTTTTCGGATGATCTTGTAGGCGTCCGTGATGGCTATGGCGATGTTGGGTGCTGATGAGGCGTTCATCCATGTTTCTGTAAGGAAGGCGACGGCCGGCGATGTAGTGTCGAGTAGGTTCCAGAGTTCAATGGAGTGTCTGTGGACCGAGCGGGTGTTGGGCAGGATGCATTTTAGGTGTTAGTGTCGGAGCTCTGTTTGGAGTTAGATGATTTGGTGTGGGTCCTGATGCAGTCGAAATTGCAGGAGTGGCAGGTGAAGGGTCCATGGGTGTGTCCTGGGGCGGCTTGGTAGCAGTCTTGGAGACGGCTAGGGTTGAGTGCTGAGAGGGTAGCGGCGTCATACGTTATGCGGATGGAGTGGGTTTTGCGAGGACCAGGGGGACTGGCGCTGGGCCCGGTCCAGGCGTGGACAGGCGTAGACGGGCTTACCTTTGGCGCACCTTCGGCGCACATGGGGCGCGACCGCTGCGCGTGAAGGCTGCGCGCAAAAGCATCTGTCATATGTGGATGGTGGAGGGGGCGGGGGTGAGGGAGGAGCAGCTGGGAGGCGGGAGCGGGGTGGAGAGCCAGGCTGGGAGGCACAACAACAACAACAAAATGGCAGCAAGCCAAAAGCCAAGCAGGACGAGATTGGGGCACAGGTAATGCTAATGGCAGTGAAATGGGCAGTGGAATCGGCACAATCAGGCACAAATCGGCAAGCAGGCAAAGGCAGCAATGTACAACAGTAAACAATCAATGCGCAGTCTAACGGCACAGCGCTACGATAAAATCTATTCAGCAATAGCAATGCGAGCAATGCGACAATGCTTCGAGGTCAGAGAGCAGCTTTGCACGATAGCGCTACGATACCAGATCAGGTACTGGGCTGGGAGCAGCGTGGGGAGCGACCGCTTCTGAGGAGCTCAGGACGGTCACAGCGCTTATTGCGAAGGATAGGTCCTATACTTTCAGTGGGAGGGAGGAGCAGCTGGGAGGCGGGAGCGGGGTGGAGAGCCGGGCTGGGAGGCACAACAACAACAACAAAATGGCAGCAAGCCAAAAGCCAAGTAGGACGAGATTGGAGCACAGGTAATGCTAATGGCAGTGAAATGGGCAGTGGAATCGGCACAATCAGGCACAAATCGGCAAGCAGGCAAAGGCAGCAATGTACAACAGTAAACAATCAATGCGCAGTCTAACTGCACAGCGCTACGATAAAATCTATTCAGCAATAGCAATGAGAGCAATGCAACAACGCTTCGAGGTCAGAGAGCAGCTTTGCACGATAGCTCTACGATACCAGATCAGGTACTGGGCTGGGAGCAGCGTGGGGAGCGACCGCTTCTGAGGAGCTCAGTGACAACATCATCTTCATCATCAACACCTCCTTCAGTATGTTCACGCTCCTCTCTCTTAGCAATAGCCCTTTTTAGCTGCTGTTCCAATATTATTGGGTGCTGGTTTTTCATGTGGTCCATTTTGCCCCTGGTACCATAATGTACATTTTTATTCCCATGATACAATGGTGTGTGGCAAACAGTGTTATCTGCAATGTGGTCCTCATTAATACAAAGTGTAACAAAACTCTAAATTGGGGAGGAAAGCTTCCAGACAGGGATAAGACCAGAAGCTGTGGTGGAGCTAGACAATGCTGGTGGTGCGGGTGTTGGTTTTGAACATTTGAGAAATGGAAGTAGGTGGTGATGATACACGCTGAATAGAAGTGATCTCCACTTCCTCATTGATGGTATGTATGATGTCAACAGTAATGTATGGAAAGGGTGTGAGTTGTTTCTTTAGCATAGTGTAAATGGTGAATTTCAGGACTTTTTAGAATTTGCATTGGAATTATTGCATCCCTCTGTGTGCTTTTCTGGGAAAATATTTATAAACAGACACCTGCTGTCCAAATGGATCAGTGATTTATCCATGTCTACAACTTCTGCAGTGATCTGAAGTTTGGATCCTCGCAAACCAGATTCAGCCTTACTTTTGTTCGAGGTAAGTAGGTACCTTAATGTTGGCAATAATAATATCTGTATATCAGCACTTAGAAACTGCAGAAGTTCTGTATAATGTGGTCTATAAAAGCAAGTCAAAGGGCTCTAAACATAGTTCATACTTTGTGCCGTAAAGCTTAAAAATACAAAGAAAATTTTAAGAGTTGTTAGTCCTCCTCCACTCCTGTTCAATCACCACTTGCGAAAACAGGAAGAGTTTCGCAACGAAGAGTCCTCGTCTGACCTTTCCAGCCACAAGAAAGCAGTGTTATCATTATGCGCCTCATCACATGTGACATACTTTACCTGGGGTAATTGTATAATCAGTAGATACTAATGCCTCAAAGGTGATATTTACCATATTATTATGGGTTTTGAACTAAAGAATGGGAGACAAAACACTAATGGTGCTAGTTACTTACCCCTTTGGTAGGGTGCACAAATTCAGAATTGATGCAGTATACCCGCATGATTTGTGCCAGGTTTTACAAGGCAAATATACTGGCAAACACCTGCTGCAAGCACAGTCAGTACATCCTTTTTTTTCGATTCTGACTCTATCACATACAAAATTTGCACTCAGATCAGATCTGTGGAGCACTTAGAATGAGGTATGCTATTGCACCGTGCTTCAAACAACTGATCAAAAACAGGTCGTGAATGCAACATCTCTCTGTGAAGAAAAGGCCGGAAGCATGCTCTTAATATCTCGGATCTGGTTCTTGCAGAGCCATCAACTTGAATCTCCAGCTCAGAAGTCGGCAGCTCTGGCCATTATGCCACATCCCTTCCCCACTTTCATGATTAGTAGTTGGTTCTGTTTTAGGCGGCGTTAACAGTAGAAATGGGCGGGTGCAAGCTGCCTCCTGACAAGAGCCCCGGCACTTCATTTTTTACATATTAACCTCTGATCCCAGCACAGCCTCCGCCACACACACATAGGCTTGAACGGATCTCACAGTGGGGGTGCTGCTCTCAGTGTTACAATACTGCAGTCAAACGAATTCTGAAAAATTAAACTGTCACTCAAAGAACAAGTGTACAAATGAGGCATACCCATTTGGCAGCAGTGTGGTAAGGGTGTTGTATTTATCTAGTTGTGCATTTTGGGGCACATTGTCACAAATATATTGCTAAAGCATAGTGTGGTAGCAAACTGTCATTTACAGGCAAAACATTTTCTATTGAAATGGCCACTACATTTTCACAGACAAGCAGTTGTACTGATAAAACTATATCCCGCACAAATGATAAGGTTTGGAAATTGGCTTTCGGTGAACATTCATCATTTGCACATCTACAAGTAAAGGGTTTTGATTTCTTTTGATTCTAATAAAACATTCATTTCGATCACACTTCAAAATTACAAAAAATGTGCTTCATTTGGGCTTTCCTAACTGCTATTTTAAAGATATTTACATTTTGTAGGGTGTTAAAAAAACGACATCCCACCATAGCTTATTATTTTGCACTCCCTGATCCCAAACAGGATTGTCACATAGTTAAGTTGACAAAAACCTCTCACTTTCTAGTCAGAGGAAGACAAGTAAATGCCAGTGTCCATGTTAAGGAACAATTTGTCAGAAAGCATCACCTGATATTTGACCTTTCTCTTTGATTGCAGAAGAAATGAGACAAGATAAAAACGCATTGTTAATGCGTATTCACCTTCTAAACCTCAGCATGTTTATTGTGGGGGTGACCACACACGATTGTGAAGCACATAACCGAAAACAAGCCAGCAAATCATTTTTTTTTTGGGGGGGGGGGGGGGTTACACCCCAAACAACTCCTTGAATAGATAGACGCCCCTTTCGAAAGGTTTAATAGCATGAAGCCTCTTTCTTGGAGATAGTTGTAGAAAACCACAGTATAAATATCCAGACTGCAGGCCTTTCGTTCCAAGGAACAAGAAGTGTAATTACCGAGGCATATAGCGCGCTCCATTGGCTACTTACACCACTGGGACATTTTCTTCCCTTACAGTTTTCAATCTGCCATGCTCCATCAATTTGCTAAATTCTTTCTCTCTTCCAGCGTCTCCTGCAAATTGACAAAGTACAACTAAGAAAATGAACTGCAGTTAAAAGCGGGCAAAGAATTGTGCGAAGTTACACTCACCAAAATGATGTGTGCTTCAAAAATGGCTTCAAAGTCATACCTGCACGCTAAACTATGCAGACTTTGCCCACACGACCTGGAACTGTGTGAAAGTGGCTAACTATTGAAGGGTGATCTATCCGGCCCTGAGTCGGAGGACTTTTCTGGACCTTCAGCCTACACAGCAGCTCGCCCTTCTGGGATATGTTTGGAATATTCCGAAGCAACTCCGTTGTTACACCTCAATAGCATTATTATTAGCTAACAGGGAAATAGCTATAGGGGGGGGGGGAGAGGGAGGAAAACCTTACTGTTAAGGCATGGCTAAATAGTCTTTTTTATTGCGACACAAACAGTGATCTATTTTCATCCACATTACCGACAATTTCCAGGCCCAAGGATATATGGGGCCCCTTGAAAACGTATTTGTTTGAAATTGACCAAACCTGTCACAGACTCCTTCCGGGATAGGTCCCACTGGGGTGGGTTGAAGTTTTTATTTTTTTTTCACTAAATTACGTTCATGGGCCAAAATGGAAAAGAGAGCACGGACGAGATCCATGCCGACATGATCATTATGACATTATACACATCATTTGTCTGTGCTCAAAACTGCTGACAGAGAGACGGGGCCTCCTCAAGCATTTTTGGAATATAAGAATGATCAGAACCTGCAGAGCAGCAGTTCTAGCCTGCTTTGATCCTAGGAACACTAAACTAAACTGTGCCCTAGTAAGATACATGGAGCGCGTTGAAAAAAAACTCAGTGAGGTGCCCACAGTCTGTGATTCTCCATCGGTATAACGTTTTGGCAAGCTCCACCAGTTATTGCTACCCCTACTGGTCTTTATGTACATAATATTTTAAATGAATTTTCGAAATATTTTAAAGTTTTGTACTTGCAATGGTTTTTTAAACCACGCAATAATAAAATTCTTATTTCCTTATTTCCATTACTAAATTACGATGGGTCAGAGACCACATGCATGACAGATAACGTGATTGTAAAACAGGGGGCATGCTGTATATGGAGTTGACAAATAGTATTGAAAACGGAAAAGTGGATTGCATTTATGCTATATTATGTTTTTTGTCTTTCTAAGTGTCGCATTGGGACTATGTACCCACAGACTGCTTGTTTATGAAAATGGTAAATAGCGTTTAAAAAAAGTCAATACCTGCACAAAGACTTATTGAGACGCAAACAGCCTTCTTATTCAACATCCTCTGTGCCCTCAAATCATGGGTATGCACATGGACTAAACAACAAAGCTGAACAGGATGAACGATGGGGCACCTATGGAGGTTCTGACCAGGGCACTGTGAATCCAGAGTTCATCCCCATTTGTAGGAAACACAGGCAGCAATAACCATAAAGTCTGGCCTACAGATTACCACAATATAACAATTAGAATAGTCGCATATCTCTCAACCATCATTACTACAGCTGACATTTAGTGTTGTGGTCTGCCCAATACAACAATCCTTCATCAAGCACAAGAATTAATGCCATCAGAACATGTCATGCACATGCACCCCTTAACCAAACACCTGGAGCTCAGGTGAGAGGAACATGACAAGCGTCAGTCTCTGATTGGGAGCCATGGCATAGCCAATGAGGATATTCCACATTGCAGTCACCAATAAATAGAGCAATACCACTGAGGCAACAGCCAAAAATTAGCTCCAGTCCACAACAAAAGGGTCCGCAGGGAGGACATAATAAAGAGATATTGGGAGGAGTGAAGATGTCTGGATTCCCAAAATCTGCAATTTTGATCCTTACTCAAGAGGTACAGACTCACCTGAAGTTGCTTCATCGATTCTAGTAAATATCAGAGAATCCAACTGAAGTCTACTTTGGGGCGGAGGAGGGGGCAATCTGCAGGGTAGTCTCTGCCCAAGCTAGGAACACATAGTTCCAGTGTTCAGGATCAAATATCTCCAATTGATACGACCTGTCAAGCTGTACTTACAACAAAGATGGGATCAGAAGTCAGGGTCTGGAAATGCACACTGAATTTTAAGTGACATGACAGAATGAGATGAATAGGAGATCTAGGGCCAGATGTACGAAGGTAATCGTTTGCGATGACCAAATAGCACATTTTTGAGATTCGCTATTTGGTTATCACAAAGACCTATGTACAAATGTGTGTATTACACATTTTTTGATTCCCAGTGGGACAGAAATAGACCTTCCTCATGAATATTAATGAGGTAGGTCTTTGTTTTTGACCCACTGGGAGTCGCAAAGATCACAGGGATGGTGGCCTTCTGGGGTCAGCAGACCACCATGTCTGTGATTGCTTTTCAATAAAGCAATCTCTTTTTTTTTTTTAAATGCAGCCTGTTCTTCTTAAGGGAAATCGAGATTTATTTCAAAAAGAGTAAGCAGAGGTGCCTCTGCTTGCTCTTAAAAATATTTAGCAAACATTCATTAAGGGTAAGGGGTCCCTTGGGGACCCCTTCCCATTTGCGAATGGGTTACCACCTACTTGCAGTAGATGGTAAAATGTGAATGTTTTGCGACAGCATTTCAGTCGCAAAACATTCTTACTTACCACTGCAATTCGACATTAGGAAGGGACACCCTAAACACGCCTTTTCCTAATACAGAATCACAAACCCAATTTGTGATTTGGTAATAGGTTACGGAACCGCAAATAGTGATTTGTACATTTCAAAAATCCTTTTTGTGTTCACAAACGGGACTATTCTGTGAATCGGCCAGTTATCGAACACAAAAAAACGCTTTGTACATCTGGCCCTTAAACACTTATGGCAGAAAATTAGAGGAATCAGAAAGATTAGGAAAGATGTTATCTTATGCAATCAGAATTTCAATAGCATTTTCAGCCATTGGCATTTATTTATAGTGCTCTCAACTGTAAAAAGAGTGTGTTTCTGGGTGATTCAATTATATCTCACCGATCAGAGTCACAATTATAATGTATCATTATGTCTGGCATGTTGCAAACTTTGAGTATTAACAAGACATTTTGGGTATAGGAACAGGTGCATGAAATGTGCTTATACTTTGCTATGCTTATTGGGGTGTAATCTTAAGTGCCTTCGAGACTTGACATCAAAACATCTAAAATGCTATGCCCTTTTTGCTCTTTTACTACTGAGGAGTTCAACATTACGGGGCAGATGCCCAAAGACAAATAAGGTATATGGAGTCATACTCCTGTGGTACTACTTTACGTACTCTTGAATGCCTTTGTGAATCAGCCCTGATCCTCTCTGCCCTCAAAGCTCTCTTCATTCTGCAATGCTGACACATCCCTGATTCTGGTGACTGTCACGGAGACACAGTAGCGTAGCACTTTTACTTTGCTCTGGAGTACTGCTCCCCTCTGCCTTTACCCCACAACTTTGCATTGCAACGAGTGCGTAAATTTGTAAAAAATGAAGTGCCAGGGACCTCGTCACGAGGCCACCCCAGCTTGCACCACCCATTGCCACTGCCCTCGCTGCCAATGGCAGTACTTTTTAAAAAAACTTTTTGGGGGGATTTTATTGTGCAACATAACAGTAGATTTCAGCAACCATACAGCAGGTCGTACATTCTCATTAGAAAGCATCTTCCGATATCCTTGTAGGCATAAGGCAATAAACATATCTATCTGGTGAGACATACATTGATGACAAATCACTATTACATGTGTAGTATTCACGAAAGTATCAAGTGCATAATTCTATCTTGGTCCTTAATATCCTAGTTAAGGAATTTGTAGACCCTGTGCCTCTCAGTTCTCAGCAGTACCAGCATTGAGCATGTGCCTTACAGGATGTCTAGAGTAACCTGGAGCCTCCCATGTCTATAAAGCTATCAATCATCATTGAAACAAAAAAGCATAAAGCAGCAGACCAAGGTCAAGCACAATGGTTCCATGTATTCTCAATATTAGATGGTGCAGCCACTTCCAACATCCGCTGCTTGAAGATGTATAAATTACAACAATATAAAAGACCAAAGAGGAAGGTGCACTCGAATGAAGTCAATAGAAAAAAAGTATTTATAAATATCTTCTTTATTCAGAATATTATTTTCTGTAAGCAAGGGCACAGCCAACGTGTTTCGTTCCCTTTGTGCCGTGGGAACGTCGTCAGGGCGAAATAATGTTATCACGAAATGGCGATCATCATAAGCCGATAGAAATGCATGAACTGGATTGGGAACGTTCTATTTAAATCCACAAGGTAAACGAACGTAGGAAAATGGATAGAAATAGGCCAATGAGTATCCGCCAAAGTATCTCGCTTTAATACGGCGATAGTGTGACTAATAATAACCATTCCGTAACCCCGGAATGAAGAATGTTATAGGTCAATTAAAGATCAAGACCGAACATGAGCAGAAAGTGCTGCACCTGTGATAAGGTGTCAGCTTCAAGAATCACCGTCAGGAGAGGTGTCAGGCATCATTGGCTGAATCTGTGTCTACCTCTCCCGTACTGCGCTGGAGAAGGTAGCCTTGCAGAGGTCCCCATATGTCTTTAGGTCTGGACGCCCTAGGAAGTATTTCCTTGTATGTAGTTGTTTGTTTCTGACAATATAATAGGTCTGCCAACCACTCTTTGAACTAAGGGGCCCACCCCCTACACCACCTGCAGGCCACTCTACGTTTGACGAGTAATAGTGATATGGCTAAGAACTTCCGATATGATTTGGGAATCTGTGCGGGGTAGCTTAGGAGGGCCAGCATGGGATCTCTGTTCAATGTGCTATTTGTCATTTTTTCAAGCGCCTCATATACTTGATTCCAGAACTCCTGCACTGCCGGACATTCCCAGGCTAAATGTAAGAACCCCGCCTCTGCTCTACCACACCTATCTCATCTATCATGATCTTGTAAGTTAAAGCGTTATTTTTTTGCAGGCGTATAATATAAACGGTGTAGTCATTTATAGTGTATTACCCACAGTCTGCAACTAGCAGAGATATGTGAGGTTTGCATGCAGCAGTAGTCCCATTGCTCATCAGTCATTTCTTGTCCAAGCTTCTCACTCCATTGGGAACGAGCGGAGCTCGGTATGTTCTCCATTTGGGCGCGTATGCATTTATATAGGTTAGATACTAGGTGTGTCCCATCTGTGGATCCCAGCATGCTATGTAATGGAAGAAGAAGTGCCGGTTCCTGAGGAAAATCCGGAAGGATCGCTCTCATCCCCTGTCTCAACCGCACATAAAGAAATATGTCCAGGGGAGTGAGTTGTGTCCCCTGAAAGAGCTGTTCTGAGGAACGTAACTTTCCTTCATGAAAAAAGTCTCCCCATACAGCGTCATGTATATGTTTGCATACGTTCTGGAACCCCTTTTCCTGTAGCAGGGACACTGCGGGTGTTATGTCAAGGGCAGGCGCGGTGAATATAAATGCGGCGGGGGGAGGATATTGGTTATACGATTCCTGGCGTCTACCGTGCCTGTGACTGTGGTGTGTGGCGTCGTCCGTGAACGGCTGGGTCCATGTATGATGCCATTAAGTGGTAGAGGGTCTGCGAGCCAGTCCTCGGTGGCTATCTGCGGCATATATCTAGGGGGTATATAGAGTAATAGGCGTATTGGGCTTGGGCGCTCAAGTAGTAGGTGTCAAAGTCATGGATGTTGAACCCGCCGTGTTCGTATGGCTTGGTCAGGCTCGTCCACTTGAGTCGCTGTTGTTTCCCTCCCCAGAGCAGTCTTGTCAGTTCAGTGTGTAGGGTTTTGAATAAAAAAGGTCCAGGGTGATAGGGTATATTTAAAAAAAAAAAGGGGTATAGAAATTGTGGAAGCGCAACAATTTTTATAAGAGAGGCGTGGCCTGCCAACGACAGCGGTAATGAGATCCAGAGTGTGACATTGCTGTTAAGCTTTGTGATAGCCATTACCATAGTTTAGCCGTATCGTCTCTTCCCTATCCCTGGTTACCTGTATGCCCAATTATCCAAGATCTGTGTTGCACTATTCAAACGGAAAATCAAGTTGGAATTTGGGGACTGCTGGCATAAGAGGAAAAACTTGAGATTTCCCCCAGTTGATATTGATACTGGACAATCAACCAAACACAATAAACTCTCTTAAAAGGGGGTTGATATTATTTTGAGGGTCCCTAATATATAGTGTCATATCGTCCGCGTATAAGGAGATCAGGATTTGGCGTAAACAGCATTGGAATGCCTTATCTTGGTGGCATTGACGCAACCTGGAGGCCAGTGGTTCAACTGCTAGGGAAAATAATAGTGGGGACAATGAGCACCCCTGGTGGTGCTCCTCGAAATGGAAAGCATAGAAGACATATGACCATTTATCAGTACTTTGACAGTGGGTTGATTATATAACAGCTTATTCCAAGTTATGAAGATTGGTGGGAACCCCATACGCTGTAACACTCCGAAGAGGTAATCACACTTCACAGAATCAAACGCCTTGGTGGCATTTAAAAAAACTGCAGCGAGTGGGAATTCTGGCTCCACTGTCTGCATCAAAGAGAAGAGGGTACGGAGGTTATGGGAGGTGGCTCTGCCAGGAAAAGAACCCGATTGATCAGGTAAAATAAGCTTGTCCATTAGAAGAGTGAGTCAGTTAGCCAGCACTTTAGCCATTATTTTTGTATCACAGTTGATCAATGACAACGGTCGATACGCATTACAAGAGGTAGGGGGCTTTCCAGTCTTCAATAGGGATGTGACCAGCGCCTCCCTCATCGGAGGGGGGAGTACTCCAACTTCCAGGGATTCCTCATATACTTTTTTGAGGACCGGCGCCATAGTGTCTATGTAATTCTTATAGAACTCTGCGGGGAGATCGTCTAGCCCCGGTGACTTCCCATTTTTCAATTGCATAATGCCTCCCTGATTTCGTCTATTTCGAATGGCAGACCAAGAAATACCCTTTGGTTATCACTCAGCCACCCAAGTGCTATATCCCCCATGAAGTCGTCTAGGTCTACCGTTCCATGCAGTTGTGAGGTGTACAGTGTTTTGTAGTGTGTGGTGTACACTTCAAGTATATCGAGCGTGTCCCGATGTATTATCTCTCCAGGCCCCTCTATCTCTAATATTTGAGTCGTGAATCGTGGACACCTCGCCACTTCTACTAGTGCCTTTCCCGGTCTCTCCCCTTCTCCATCTTTGCAGGCTACCCAGTATCGTCCCTCAAAGTTCGTTTCCCTCACTGCAGCCTCGTCATATTCTGATAGCTTTTCCCAGAACTCTTTCTGTGTCCTTTCTGATTCTCCTCCCTCCATCCTCCTCTCCAATTCTTTCAATTCCTAATTTCTGAAGTGTTCTTTGTATGTCCCTAAGTACTCCAAAGCTCTTAGATATACAGTACCCCCTGATTGTGGCTTTAGACGCTTCCCATATTACTTCCACGCTATCCACTGATCCCTTGTTTCTAACAAAGAAGTCTTTTATTTCCTCCCCAGTTCAGCTTGGAAGACCGTATCTAACAAAGCGTGAGGCTGTAGCCTCCAGCAGGGTCGGGCCTATCGTATCCGGGCAGTGCTAGTGTTAATTTCACAGGGCAATGATCCGAGAAGGTCCTGGCAGGGTAATCCACATTATGGATGGCGGTACCTAACCCATCTTGACAGCAATCAATAATAAATGCGCGGCCAGGTCCCCGTGAGTGCCTTCTTTTGTCTGTGGATGGGTGTAACGCCAGCTATCTATTAAACCGCCTTCCTCTATGAGGCCCTGCATCGCCCCTTGGGAGTTATTGTAATGATGCATCGCCGGGTTAAACCTATCTTGGGACGGGTTCAGGGCCACATTAAAATCACCTACCCAGATCAAGTGAGTGGATCCTATGTTGAGTATCTTCCCCCATACTGTAGTGAAGAATTCCAGGGTATCAATATTAGGGCCATAGCAATTTGCTAAAGTGACCGACTCTCTACCAAGTCTCCCCCATGCTATAGCATATCTCCCATGAGGATCTGCTACCGTTCCCCCAGCTCAAACGGTGTCTGCTTTTTGATCAGGATGGCTGTGCCTCGGGAATAAGAGGTGCCAATGGCAGTACTTACACAACAAGTAGCCATCACATACCTACAAGTGTAACAATTCAGACTGTTTGAGGCCCCCCAAAGTTATAAGAATGGCTTGGGAGGCAGGTATTAGTTGTTTTATTGTCTATTTGCTAATGAAACAACTGTTGTTGTGGGCCTCTCTATATTACACAAACAGCGCAACCATGTGGTAGCTGTCATAAGCCCTGGTTTTGTCAATTAATTGCCTAATCCAAGCACCGGAAACCATCAGCTCAAATTAGGCACTGATTGCAAAACAGTCAGAAATTCTAATTTGTATGTAAATAACGCTATTTAATACTCTTTGATATAATTTCATGCGCCTTTCGAGGAGGTTGACACTCCTAGCAAAGATATAAAGAGAATGGCAGCTTATGGGGGCATGCTATTCTTAGTAAATATAAAAAGAGAATTGTACCTAAGAAGGGGGAGAGTATCATCATGAATGTGTAGTAAATATAAAAAGAAAATGCCACCTCTGAAGGGGGTGGGGGGTGCCATTCGCTGTAAATAGAAGAAGAGGCGGTCACCTTTGAAGGAGAGCATATCAATCGAAGTAAATATAAAAGGCACATGGCAACTCTGAGGAGGCTGTGCCATTGTTAGTAAATGGAAAAAGAGAATGGCACCTTTGGTGGGGAGGCTGCCATTCTAGTCTGTCTGAAAGACAAATGGCAACTTTCAGGGGGGGTGCATTTGTTGTACTGATGAAAAGAAATTGGAATAGCCCCTGTTCCCTATTGCTCAAGGACGGCACCTAAAGGCACTGGTCTCCCAATCTAGTGCGATGCAAGACTCTCTGAACTGTTTCCATATCCACTGAACAATAGAGGGATTTCCCTAATGATGTTTCATATATAAAACTCCATAGCACAAAACAATATTTAATAAGTTGCTTTTGTCAGAACTGTCCATGCAATGGTGTTTACATTTTCAAACATGTATACCAGTCAGCAAATCTATATTACCAGCTATAAATCAGTTTACGAGTTTTCCCTATTCACATAACTTATCAGTCATACTAGTAAGTCATGTAGGTTTTTTTTTTAATGTTGCTATGTCGTCTTTCTGACATTGTGCACACAGTACAATTACAATTCTGCTTTGGGGAGACGCAATCCCACTGTGCAACAGCCCTTTTTTTCTTCAAAAGGACAACATTTTTCACCATGGAGAATCCATTTCTCCTTCATCCCCCCAAATGTTGGCACGATCTGTTCCACCTACTATTTACTTCGCAGGACCTATTCTCTGATCATCTTCAGTGTGGGGAAGCACTTGTTAAACCCCACAAACTCTCCATTTTATGTGAGTTCACAGACTCTCAAGGCAGCCCATGCCATGATCTACCCACCCTATGCATGTGGTTCTGTAGTGTATAATTGTATGCAATTATGCCATATTACATTCGTTTTTTCCTGCTAGCTAGTTTTCTCTGGAAACCTCATAGTCCGTACATTGAGCAATTTTTATTCATAAGTCTATATTTGTGGCCAAAAATGGCTTGGTGAATTGGATACATATAAAAAGTCAAATTGTTTGCTGCAGCATTTCGAAGAGTGGTTTAGTATGATGACTAAACAAAGAAAATGCTGGTAAAGTGCTAACTTGGCACACTTTCAAAAATACTTGCTTTGCTGAGAGACAAACTAGACATATCAACTGAGTGACTAAACAACTCTTATTAAACAAGAGCAGGCAGTTCATACTGGCATCTTCCCAAAGGTATGCTACAGTGGCATACTTTTCCCGTCAAGCCACTTGCAAGATTCTTTCTTTATTTAGTTAATATAAGAAAACACACACAGCGAACCAAAGCCTTCCCCTTTTTGGCATATGTAGCACTTTCCTGACAAAACAGCAATATGGCTCCGCCTCAGAAAGGCCAAGGGAGGTCAGGCAATAGGTTTAAAAGCATTCCAGACGGAATATTTCCAACTGCATGTATTAAACAGGTCCTTTGTTAATCTCTCATCTACAGTTCTCTGCAACTTCATCACAACCTGTGTTCTCCTCAAGTCTTTCAGTATCCACCTGGGCTTCCTTAACTCGTTGTCCTCATCGTGGGTGTGTGTGTGTGTGTGTGTGGGGGGGGGGGGGGAGGGGGGGAGGTTAGGGGGGGACCTCTCATTGGAATCATGTAGAGGTGCCTCTGCAGTACTGCCCTATCTGTTGATCGAATTCCTGTGCCACATCTCCATCTCATTTTCCTCTTTGCAGCCACCTTATTAGATCTTTATTCGGTCACATCAATAACTCACCTGGCAGTGCCTAATTTGTAAAATAAAGAGTGAAGGTGCCCGAAGCTCTGCCAAGAAGCAGGCTGCGGGTGCAATTAAACATCGGCGTGCTGAATACCGAGGTCGGCAGTCTTTAATCTACTACCAGACACTCTCAGATACTTGTTTCCACACTTGCAGGTTCATGCTTTCTGCTTGTGAAGGGTGTTGCCTTCTTTTTCTTTCTCTGTCTTACCAATGTTTTTCCCTCTATTGCCCTCGGCAAATATCTCACAAAAGAAATATAAGTGCTGGCCCCCAAAAATAAGTGCTGGTGCCCCCCACCAGAAAACACCGACTCAAATTAAGCACTGCCATCTGGTTAGTGACTGCCCACCTGCTTCCTTAGAAACAATAAGTACTTTTGTTTAGCCAAGAGCAGAACCAGATTTCCCTATTCCCTTTGCCGCCCTTGGCACCTCTTTGTTAGTATTTGTTCTGGTCTCGCAACAAGAAACCAGTTGTGGAATGATTTTCGATTTCTGGGAAATCATCCTAAGGAAACCTCTAAGGATTCTGTTTTGGAGATAGTCAAGTTAATTAGTGCTACCATAATATCTTACTTATGCCAAGCTAAGAGCAGAAAATAAATTGCCCCTCTTCTGGTTCCTCATCTGGTCACTCCTTTTAATCAATCTTTCACGCAGGGCATAGTACAAAATCTTTGGAATTGGTAATGATCAAACCTAATGTGCAAAAGCCCCCCCCCCCCTCCCCCTCTCTCTAAATGATCCCAATCAATATCACTTTCAACCTATTTCCCTATTGCCTTTCTTGGCAAAAAGTTTGATAATCTAGCTTTTACTCTGCTTCAAACATTCATTGAATTTAACAACCTGCTGAACCCTCTTCAGTCTGGGCTTGGTTGTTGATGACCTTCTTGACTGATGTTGGGGGAGTTGGTGCCTTCATTTCTTTTGATCTGTCAGCAGTCTTTTATTTTTTATGTTTTTATTTGCAAACTTTGATTAATATTCATTCTATACAGCAGGTACCACAGCAGGTACCAGGAGCACAAATTACATTCCTTTTGTATTACACACAAATTAGTTATTGGAAGGATCACACTTCAGTGTCCAAGCTGATTTAAGACAAATAGTCGTCCTTTCTCAGTGTTGCACATAAATGTCTGTATCTGGCTGCCAGCAGTCTTTGATACCAATAATCTGACCTTCCCTTTGGAAGAAGTCAAAGCAATGGTTCTGAGTGATTCAGACATCAAATGGATTAGTTCCTTCTTATCAATCACTACCTAACAATTTTCTTCCACCCCTTAGTTCAGAATCCAGATCTGTAAACTGTAGCATCTCTTAGTGCTCAGTTCTTTCAGTGTTGTTATTCAATGTCCACATGTCACCTCTGGCCAGTTCACTTGCAAAACATAGGGCCATAGTTTTATATGTATGCCGGTGATATCTTGGTTCCTTAGCTTATGTGTCCAATGCCTGGCTTTGGATAGCTATAAATTTCCTAAAGCACAATTGCCCATCACCAAAGACTCGGTTGTTAAATGGAGGCTGACCAATGATTATGGGTTCCCATCTCCTGAGAAGTTGTCAGATTAAGTGGTAAATAAAATTACCGGACTAGTTTTTCTATACATTAAATGACAATAAGGGTAGCTCAATCAAATGAGAGGCAGAGTCCGTGGTATCTGAGTCATACGGGCTTTAATGAAATGCCTCGAGGCATGGGACATCAGGTTCCATCACCACTAAGGTTCAGGAAGGGACATTCAACATTTTATTAACATCACACAATATATAGTAAAAGCATATACTTGAGTCCAATACAGTAGGCGTAACAGGTGAAAAGAGAGAGATAAGAACACATGTGCGTAATAGGAGGCGTGTAAGAAGGCGTACACGTGGGCGTGCACTGGGCATGTTAGAGAAACGTCACAAGAAACATCACAAGTGGGTGGATGCTTAGGAAAACTTTGCAGAATCAGCAGAAACCTTTTGTTTAGATGTGCGCGCAACTGAGCATGACGTGTAACTGGGGAGAGCTGGGGGCTTTGACTTTAGCACTAGTAGAGGAGACTAATGTCTGGGATGTCAGAACGACCTGCACCTATTGCATATCTGGTATCTTATATTTGGAGGATGTAGTGTCTGAAGTAAAAGGTCTCTCGGGCAGAGGCCGTTCATCACTGAATGCTAGTGCGTGCATATGGATCTTCATGTAAAGTGCGGGGGCCATGGGCCTACCATGGTAACGGGTGCAGTAAATTACTTGCATGGAGACAAGAAGGCAAGGAGGCAGGGCCCTTTGCTCTGCAGCCGGGAATATGTTTACCTATTTCACTAGACTGGAATGTGTTTTCGAGGAGGCTGAACAGATAACTGTAGGCAAAATACTGTCTTGGCAAGCTGGCCAGGCCGAGCCGGGCACCGCTCGTCTGGGCAGGATGTAAGGTAGAGGTCAGGGATGCATACCTAAACTGTAGCTTTCAGAGGCAGAGAAGACTTGTAGCCTCGACTAAGGGCCTAGCTCGACGGAGCCAGGAAACATGGAGAAAACGTGTGCTTTATTCAAAAGTGTACCATGTAAAGACGTTGGCACCATAGGCCTAGAAGCCTAAATAACGAATTAAGAATATCGGGATATGTATAATCCCCCATGAGTAGCATGTCTTTTAATTCACGGTGACACCCTGCTGGATCCTTATCATGACAGGGCACTAACTTTTTCATTTCCAATAATTCCATTTTGGTCAAGGGTGTGTATACGAATACTCGTTGAAGCTCACCCCCTGTTGTCTGGACGGGATGAACTTCTCGTAAGGGATTCTGTCTGTCTATGTAAACATTTTTCCTTACTGGGGGTGGAACAGGAACGAAATGTGGAGTCAGGAAAGTTCTGTATTTGTGTCGTTGTTCCAGAATGACATTAATCAAATTGGTACCTAGGCCTCTCCATCTACCTAGGAGTAACTCTTCCAAAATATTATATAGGGGACCTGGATCAGAATGCTGACTCTCATATAGTGTAATGAGATGCTGGATAATGTACATACCAGCTAAGCGCTGTTCGGCTGGGGAAAGATTCAAAAATGTTTGCGCTACTGAATCATCTTTATATACACTGTTATTTCCAGCCCACTGTACTGCTGGCCGTGCTAGTTCTTGTTCACGCATGGTACTAAGTTCACTGTAACCTATTCGTTGTTTCAGTACTTTATCAGTGGCTTGGAATAAATGCTCAAGAGAACATTGTTCTGGTATGGGAGAAAGAAAACGTTTCTTGCTTTCTAGGCGAATGGGTCTGTCAAAAGGTCTCGCTCTACCTACGTACGCTATTCTATCTGGGTCTTCTTCTGTATCATCTGTATCGTCGTCCTCTGTGGTTTCATTCTCCTCTTTCTCGGCTTCCCTAGCTGCTTTTTCTTTTTCGTGTATTACTACAATTTCTTTACGGATCTTTCTGTACATGGATTCTATACAACCTTGTTTATTGTGTTTACCATCAGCTATATTGTTACTCCAATTTATCAGGATATCCATTTCTTCTTTGCTTGTACCTGCCGATCTCGTTCCCTTATCAAACAATTTATCAAAAACTGTAAGATCATTCTTTGTGTCTCAACCTTATTGAGTGCCATGGCTTCGTGAATGCATTCTGGTCTTTCCCCTGTTCTAATGAAATTATATATGTTATCTAAATGATGTCTCATATTTGGTAGAATAGTCAAATAGTTTGTGACTCGTCGTAAACGTATTGAGTATAGCATCATCTCATCTTCGCCTGGTACTGGGTCATATCTGCAATCTGTAAGGTACTGTTTAAGGGCTGCGAATGTTGCAGCTTTGGGTGTGCGTTGTAATGCTACTTCTCTAAGCGTCATTCGTTTTACTTGAGGCGGGGTGACAGGCTGACCTCCTACTGCGCCTCCTGGAACGGAAGCGTAACCATCAACTGACTGTGTTGTAACTACTGGTGTCATAGCTTGAAAAGTAGGTGTAGGTAATGTAGGTAGACTCTGGGTTGTAACTGTCGAAAAAGGATTGGTAGGACCAATAGCAGGAGGAACAGTAGCAGTAGTAGTGACAGGAGGGGAAGTGACAATGGGTGCGGGAGTCGAATCTTGAGGAGGTGGGAAAGTCGTGTCATGAACAGACTGAATAGGCTGATGTATATTATTAGCAGGTGGTGGTACGCGTACATTAGTATATTCTGGAGCAACATCATCTAAATAGGAAGAAAGGAAAATGTCCGCTGCGGTCTTTTTATGACGGAGTTTAGTCGGGACCAATGGTGGTGGCAAGTTACGGGGTACTTCCGGGGTCGCCTTGGGCAGGCCCTCGGCAAGAACAGGATACAGACCTGTAATAAGGGCATTTCTTTGTCTGTCTTGTTGTTCTATTCTGACTCGTTCTCCTTATTCTAGTAACTCTTTTTCTCTATCTTTTTCGGATTCTTCTCTACTTCTCTCTGCTTTCCGGATTTCTTTCTCTGTTCTTCTATGCGCTTCTTTACGCCATAATTCTATGGCATCTTTCTGGGATTGTCTGGCTTTCTTTTTCCATAATGCTTCTTCTACTCTCATGATGGAATCAGCATCCCATGTCCCTGAGTCCAGATCCTTTGTGTAATCCACCCACAAATCTAGGTACAGTATGGCATCTAAGCCATGTTTATGGTACATAAAATGTCCGGGAGTGTCCCTAGGTGGGACGGGAACTGCTTCTTCGAGTATCCCTTTCCTGGTTCCTATCTGACGTAATTTCGTGAACAGTGGCATATTTAAACTGAATTGAACGTGAACAAAATAAACACAGTAATGAATTGCAAACAATCATTCATACCACGACATGAAACACATTAAAACATTTTCGAACAGATGCTACCTAGTACATAAAAACACAATTCTGAAGAATTCTCGAGATCTAGAATACTGGATTACTTGATGCACTGCTAGAACACAGACATACCGGTCCCATAAAGAGACACGTCATACCGTATCCACCTAAGTGAACACGTCTGGACCAGGTCTGTGTACCCAAACCTGTCTTGACCGGGCACAAATTAATGAACCCGTCTAGATGCGTTCCCAACAACGGTACTCGCCGGGAAGCAGAAACTGAAGGCCTCGGACACTGGGCTGGACTGGACTGCGTCGGACTACGGTTTCTCCTACGCATGCGCTTCGGAACAGGTGGGCCTCTGGATACCTCGGACCTTGCTCTCTCGACTTGGGGCTCTGGTCGGGATCCTCCGCATTCCTCACCGCCTCGTCTGGATGCCGGGTCGCAGTCTACGTCTCCTCCATGGGCCTGAGGGAGATAGCAGGAAAACCCGCAGGTGTGCACTAGAGTCCGTCACGGCTGTAGAAGGGGTCAAGGCCTGCGGTACATCGCCGGCGAGTGGGGAAGGGGGGAGTCCCTATTCGGGCGCCAGTCTGGGTATCATCATCAATTCAATTTTCTTCTTAAACCTCAATTGCAAAAGTCTCAAGTATCTGTTTCTGGCACATCAAACATTTTTTTAAAAACCTTAGCCTTAATTTCAGCAATCCTCCATATGTCTGTGATCATTGTCTTAATACAGTCACAACTCAACTGTGGCAGAAAATAATTGTTTTTCCAAGTGATTATAACTTGTTTTGTAATTGAAGCTTTAATTGATGTATATACTTTCATTTATGCGCCACCTATGCTGTTTTTAAAGCACTTGCACTTTTTACCTCACCTAAAACTGTATATAGCACCTTGCACCAAGTGCCACTGGGTTGTCACAAGATCTAATCTTTACAGTGCTGTCTTAACTGTATTTGCATATTGAATGCCCTTTGTCCTTGGTGAATAATACCACCACGCCTTCCAAACTTTTGACTCCTTGTTTTCTGTTCTCAGTAATGCCTGTTGCATACGCAATTGAAACTGTCTTTTAAATAATACCTGTTGGGAATTGTTTTTGTTTGCATTGTTAATGCGGCGCATCTGCCGTGACGCAAGGGTAGTTTTGCGTGACGCATTTGTTCTGGCGCATCTCTGCTGATCTGCAGAGATGCGCCAGAACTCGTAAATATGCCCCCTTGATTTTTAATGGAAAAACACCAGGCTATGAAAACAGTGCTGTCACTCAGGGGGGTCCGCCGTCTCCTCTCCCAGGTCTCTAGAGAACTGAGAATCCACAGTTCTCTGGGCCTCATGTGCCACAGATTGCCAACTTCATTTTAAGGGGCGGCTCCTCCGTAATGGCAGAATAGCATTGCCCCACTTGTCAGAGTCTCACAGAAAAATAAAATGGTAATAACACAATAATATTATTTTTCTGTGACTGGCTCACGCTGAGGAATTCGTGTGTAGGGCGGGGTCAGACCGGGCCATGTCAGGGAGGAGAGGGTGACACTTTGAAGTTCGCACATCAGTTTGGGCGGCTCTCTTAGGCCGGCCAAACAGACATGGAAACTTCAATTTCTCCAGCCTAGCTTTGTTGCACAGCCGGGTTGGAGAAAAGCTGCAGGCTTCCAGGCACTGTTTGAGGGGTAGACAAGGCCACTCAGACCAACCCTTGCACTGCTCTCACAGCATGAGAGCAGCATCTGGATTTGGTGGGGGACCTGGGCCTACCCAGTGACTGCCGCGAGAGAAGCACCGAGGTGGCCGTTGGCATCAGAGGCAGCGACAGGTAAGCATTTACAATTATTTTTCTACCCTAAATTCTCCGTTCCCCCCGTGCCCGCTCCACCCTCCCCACCTTTGTTTTGTGGCAGCTGCCACTGTCCATAGACCAGAACTGAATGGGGATAATATGCTGTGCTGAGAAACGTCTCCCACAGATGCCACTGTCATTGTGTCTCCAGTTCTACACTCTCAGAGTAAAAAGTGGAGAGTGCACCTTCGAGTTGGGAGGGGAGGAACTGTTCAGAGGGTAGCGTTAGAGGGTTTCAAGAAACCAAGGAGGTCTTCTTGTATGAGGAGACGGTGAAGTGAAGGGATTGCAAAACGCTGAGGAGGAGGATCAGAGGTACCACTTCTTTTTGTATCAACGAGTGAGGAGTGGGTATTACTAAGGGTGGATGGAGATGGTGTGCCTCTAAATATCGAATCAACAATAACGATGGGACAGAATATTGAATATAAAATATTGAAAATAAAATGTTGAAGGGTAAGTAAGTTTGGATTTTCTTTACCTAACTCCACATTTATTACCAGCGCTGTACACATCTTCAAGGTACCTAGATGTGGAGAAGAAGGAAAACTAGGAAAGGAAAGATATTGGTGGTAGAAGTAAAGGCAGGGGATGGTGGAACATGGATGGGAGAAGGAAGGGAGCGGATGGAGGGGAAGAGAGAAGGAAGGGAGCTTGGGCAGGAGGGTAGTGGATGTCCGAAGGAAATGCAGGTGAAAGAGAGAAATGAAGGGATATGGATGTCAGAAGGAAGGGAAGGGAACGTAGGAAACTAGGAAAGGGGGGATATGGGTGGTAGAAGGAAAGGCGGGATATATATGGATTTGAGACAGAATGGAGGAGGACAAAGAAGAAGGAACAAAGCTAGGAAAGGAGGTACATGGATGATGGATAGTGCAATGAAGGAAACTAGGTAGGTAGAGATATAGATGGCAGAAAGAAAGGAGTGGGAAGCATAGATATGACCCACAGGAGATAGGGAGGAGAGGAAGAAAGATAGGAAGCGAGGAAATGAGCCAATGAGGAATATAGATGGAGAAAGAAAGAAAGAACGAAAGAAAGAACGAAAGAAAGAACGAAAGAAAGAACGAAAGAGGGAAAGAAAGAAAGAAAGAAAGAAAGAAAGAAAGAAAGAAAGAAAGAAAGAAAGAAAGAAAGAAAGAAAGAGGAGGTTAAAGGATGGGGAAGATGAAAGTAAGAAGAGTGAGGAAGGGCAGCAGCAAGGATGAAAGCAGTGAAGGGTGCAAGGAAAAAAGACTCACAGGAAAAAAGAAAATAAACTAAAGAAAAAAGAAAGGGGTGAATAATAGGAGGGAATGGCATAGAAGGAGTAAGTAATTAAAGAAAGGTGGAAACACAAAATGTATACAAATTTCAAAAAGAAACATAAAAAAATAGAAAAGAAGGGAACCACCGTACCACTGGACACAGCAAACTCCTCCCTTGAGGTACCACAGTACTCATTCAGGAGGCATTTCACCGGACCATACAAGCTTCACAGGGTGAAGTTTGCGCTGTCCTGCATTACCATGTAGATGATGGTTGAGTGGTACCATGAGTGTTTTAGTACAACAAAAAGGCCATGCATAGCGAGGGTTGGCTGCCCACAGAGGGTTGGATGCCAGGCCTTCGCCCAGTACCCAGGTGCACACATTCAAAGGTCATCTGAGAGAGGGGTTTGGGTACCCAAAGGGCCTGGCCACTAACCAGGTCTTTGCGGCCAATCCCACACCATGCACATCCGAAGTCCAAACAGCGGTTGGCAAACCCACCGATGTGTACTGCCAAAAGCTGTGTTTAGCACAGTAGTCTTGTGAATAAGATTAAAAACATAACTGAAATTTGCTGAAAGAAACAACGTTTAAGATGACATTATAGTTAGCTATGGTATCAAGATCTTACCTTAAATTTAAAAAAAACTCAAAAATTTACTGGAAAAAAAAACAAAGTTCAAAGTGAAGTTAAAAGTTGGTATTGCAATAACATTGTAGCTTATGTTAAAGACACCACTGAAAAAGACGAAGGTTAAAGCGATGTCGTAGCTAGGTAGCGAAATAAAGCAAAAGCTGACATTTAAAACCAAAACAACCACTGAATGTCACCAGTTATAGTTCACTGAGCTAACTATAACTTGCACCCCTGCATGCACTGCTTATGACCTCACACTACTGATGCCATTGAGCTCTAACACCGGCAACGCCCAAAGCCCCAAAGCCATTTTTCATGTGTGGTGTGAAATCCTTCATGTAAAATTGGCTCAACGTCATGAACCTGTGTGCAGCCATTTTGGATGAGGTGATTCCCCCCAGAATGTAATGGGCTTTACCACACATGTCTGTGTTAGAGCTATGGAGACCAAAGCAGGCCTGCAGTACAAACAGCCAATTAGTGAGGTGACTTCCATCATGTAAGATGACCAAGTGTCTACATCATAAAGCTGTGGCCTTCTTTTATGAGAGGATTTATCTAACAATGTAATCACGTTTGCCTTGAACAGCAAAGCAAACGACCATGCTAGCACACGGGCAGGGCCCATTCATAGACTACTTTAGAAACTAGTCACCATCCAGAAATGCATACTAAAAAACGTAGACAATATCCCAACTGGTATTACTGTAGAGACAATTAGACATGCATGCGAAAAGCATTACGAGAACAGAAACAAAGAGACTCGATACGTTTTGGAACATGCTCAAGGCATCGTATAATTGGAGAAAAAATAATAATAGGAAACATGGTTGTAGTAGCACTGTACATAAATAAATAACAAAACAACCCGAATTGGACTTGGTGCTAGGTATGTGCAAGTGACACAAGGGTGGCGACGCAAGTGACAATTGTGTTCAGCATGAACGGCGCATGGTGTGAAAGTGTGTTCAATATATTCAGTGAATCGAAGGTCAATGTGGCTCAAGTTCAGTAACGACGCAAAAGTTTGTCTGGTTTGAAAGGATGATTCAGATGAGCCACACTGGGGGGTGCGCCATTTAATGAGCTGAGGGGTCGATGACGTTTCGATCCTCGTTAGTCAGGATCATCTTCAGGACCGGGTTGCCTTCAGAAAACGGTGCTGTACGGGGAAGGAAGGAAGAAGGTAAGGCTGGGAAGGGGGGAAAGGGAAAAGAGGGAAGAGGGGCGAGGGCCGAGGAAATGGTAGGCGCTAGCGCATTGGCTCGGGGACTGGCTGGGGCGGTCCGGAAGTATAAGGCACAGTGGGGTAACGGGGCACGTGGGAGGGTGCAGGGAAGAACAGGAAAGGGTGCTCGTGGGTGCCATGACGTGTGGGAAAAGTAAGAAGCAGTGATGCTAGGAGGTGTGCAAGGGGCCGAGTGTAAAGAAGGATTTAAAAGGGATAAAAGAGGTGACAGTGTGGCGGTCGGTAGCTGGTACAAAAGTAGTGAGCTGGAAAGTATAGTCAGATGCTCACATGTAGTCAGACACGACAATTGGCAGTGTACGGGGGTCAAAAACATGCTGTCTCACGAGTGAGATAATGCTGTTGAGACGGGTTGAGGCGGTCGTGGGCTAAGGAGGGCTGTGAAGTGCTGAAAAGTGCCCTGTTGTGGAAACTAACGGGGACGGAGTGCGAACCTGAGAGTGGTGTGCTCGAGGGGTGGCCCAGATGAGGGTCAAGAATGAGTGGTTACAGGGGGGGCTATGGGTAGCGCGCTGGATGCCGGGATCATAGGGATCGCGATCCAAGGAGGGGTAGAAGGGAGCGGGCTGATAGCCAAGATCAGAGAGATCGCAGAGGGATGCGGGCGGGGGGTGCGTGAGGGGCATTGCGTACATTAAATTACCTGGGGCAGCAGGGCAAATGGAGTAGTTCGAAGAGCGGGGTCCGGCGGTCAATGTCCGATGGTGACCTGTGGCAAGGAGGAAGCGAGTGAGAAGGAGTACTAAGGCCATCCGGCATAGTCAGAGGATGGGAGGAGCGAGGGTCAATTACCTGAAGAGGAGGTCACTCCACTTTGGGGGATACGTGAAGAGTTGCCAGGGGGCTGAGTTTCCCGGAGGGGGTAGGAGTACGGTGCCTCTGTTAGACCACACCTGGGGGGCGAAGGCAAACGTAAGAGGGAGAAGCTATGAAGGGTCAGTCAAGCGAGTCCAGGGGAAGAGAGGCTTACCTGGAGCTGAGTGGAGCAGCGGGGAACGGCGTTGCCTCGCCACGATCGTGTGCAGAGTGCCAGTGATTAGTAGCTACGCGGTCGATTGAGCCCGTAGTCTTATTGGAAAGGGGGGCGTGACGCTGGCCGGGGGGGGGGGCGTGGCAGGTGCTGAGCCAAGGAAAGCGCAGGCATAGGCGAGTTGGGAGGAGAGAGGGGGGGAAAGGGGAGGAGGCAAAGACGTGGGAGGAAAGGTATGTGGAACAATAAAGCTATTGAAATCACTGTCGATATCCCAATCTGACAATAAATTGAAGGCAGAGTAAGCACAGTCCCTCGGTGAAGCACTGAGAGACATTAAAGCTATCACCGGCCAGAGAGCCGCTAGGCCATGAGCAGCTAGGAATAACAATTCTAGTTCTTGCAGTCATTAAATCACTCTCAGAAACAAGAACCCAACCCGTTCTGATCCCGACTGAATTCATAATGGGCCTCTTACGAATTGAACTTGAGAACAACTATTTTCTGTACCAGGACACCTTCTATTTACAAGTTAAGAGAGTCTTCATGGGCGCCTGTTTCGTCCCAAATTTTGCTATTCTCTTTGTCCACCACATGAAAAAAACAATCCCTTTCTTGACAACATCAATCTGGCCCCTGGTGTAGTTTTAAAAGTATATTTTACTGTGCCAAAAGTTAGGTTTGACCAATAGGGTAGCAAGTCTGTCATTGACCCATATGCAAAAGAGGAATAGTGCCCTCCATCACTGGTTGCTAGTAAAAAAAACAGTAGTAAGGTGCATTGTACCCCTCAGAACCCTGGAAACCAGTGCCACTGCACGAGCTGCACTACTTACTGCTACGTCCATTGCTTTGTCTATAAGGATGGCTCATGGTGATAGGTCGTCAGATCATCCCATTGTCATTTTCTTATTTTTATTGACATGCTTGGCTTCCAATTAGAACTGCCTTTGTTTTAAATCCCACTGCAGACTGTACCAGGCACCTCACTGGCATTTTCGGGCTCAAGGCAGGATTCTTCAAAGAATCCAGAAAGTCCTTAACTAGTGGAGAAGAAATTGCTAAATTCTCATCTCTGGGGATAAGGGGAGATATGTTTTGAGGGAAACAGCAATTACGCCGGCCTTTGCAACGCGTTCAGAACAATGAATACGTCTTAACCACGCTTTCCTTTACCATACATGTTGTTACAACGACATGCCTTAGGTAAAGCGGCGTTGTTCTTTAAAGTCCAGCGCTTTCCCTACTGATGCATAGATTGGAGTTGGAATAGCACATTTTACTGTTCAAAAGTCGAGCGTTCACCCAATGCAAGTCATTGTAAAGACTTGCATGGTAAAGGAATGTGTGGTTAAAACGCATTTGTTTTTCCGACCACATTGTTAAGAAACTCGTGGTTTAGGCATGCGTGGTTGTGTCATACAACCATGTTTCGACATTGTGTCTCTTTTCCATTGCTTACAAGTAACACTAGAGATGGTGATTTTAGTAATATGGGGCATATTATCAAGCCTGTGCGCTAACATTATCGCTGCTTTATCGGCCGAAAACGGCCGATAAAGCGGCGATAATGGGCTTGATAATATGCTCTATGGAATTCCAATCGAAGCACATGTTAGATGTGAAGACGTCTAACATGGGCTTCGATTGGAATTCCACAGAGCATATTATCAAGCCCATTATCGCCGCTTTATCGGCCGTTTTCGGCCGATAAAGCGGCGATAATTTTAGCGCACAGGCTTGATAATATGCCCCATAGTCGGTAAAACAACATTGAAGACTATGCCAGGATGATCAGTACATCGGAGGTGCTGCATCCTAATTTCGATTATTTTAACCGCTTAACCGCGGCGGCAATGTCGCCACAGTGCGGCAGTTTGATTGAGTGGGCGGGGCCGCGTCGGCCAACGGACGTGTGCAGCACTACGGAGGTAGTGCTCCCGACAGCCGTTGGCCGACGGGCGCAGCGAAAGGATTAATAACACATACTATTGATTTTTTTGATGAACTACCTAAACCACCTTGATTTATCATACACACTCTGCCTATTTGTAAGTATATTTTTTCTATAGGTGTTTCTATTCTATCATTATATGCCTATATATGATTATTATGAAGCAGATTATCTTTAAAAAGTATTAACAATCATCGTATTATCATATTTTATAGTCAGCTCTGTTCCCGTCCTCTTTCTTATTATTTTGTATTAACTTTAATACTTAATGCATATTTTAATTCCTCGTACAAAATGTTTCTGTTGTTTACTTAACTATGTTAGATTAAAATTTGTATTTTCCACTGTACACCTAATATTTAATACGTTGCCATTTTTAATGTTTGTTCTTGCTTTCAATAAGCTTTTAAACTTAAGCATAAAGAATAGTACTAATTAAATTCCCTTGAGTATTAAGAAAACTGTCTTAGAGGAGTTTTAGTTCTGAATAGAAAGTTGTACCATATGCAGGGGAGCATTAAACAAAGACATAGTTGTGAAATAGTTTGGTGAGACTGACATCATAAGAAATTAAATACCTGCTCTTAATTCATTTTTAAGTGAGTTTAGACAGGAAACGGTCAGCCTTCATGAAATATCTATCACTCCCTCTCACGTCTCTCTTCCAAAGGCAGCTGCCACGCTAAAAGCTCTTCCCCCCAGAGTTGCTTTCTTTATCCTGGGAAACCTGGCGAGGCTGGCGGAGGATGAGCGAAGGTTACGTATGGGTTCGTACCATTGGAATCTGTCTTGGAGCATCATGGGTCCTTATCCATTAAGTGCTTTGAACACTATACATAAGGATTCAAACAGAATCCTTTGAGTCACTAGGAGCCAATGTAGCTCTGCTAGTGCTTGTGTTGTCGTGGATCAGCGTGCTCGATTCAGAGCAAGCTTAGCTGCTGCCGCCTGGATACTCTGGAGTCTACAAAACAAAACTGTATGGAGGGTCAAGGGGGATATTTAAAGACCTGTCTACTAAATCCCCTAGTCAAGTACACAAATAACAAGAGAGTAGACCAGGTCTGGGGATAGTGCGTCACCAAACAGATGACTCCGATACGATAAGATGTACATGTGTGCCAGTGTTGCTGAAAATTATTGGACACAAAAGGCTAGAAAAAGTCCCATCAGACCACCCAACTGGTGGAGTTTGCGTCACGTGGGATATTGCTGATCAATCCTTACCACACCCAGCCTTACAGTGCTGTAGTGGAAAAGGATGTCCGCGGTCCAGCCATAATGATTCCAATGAAGTGGACTAAATAAAGTGCAGTGCTCAAAGAAATGGTGATAAAATAAAATTGGCTACACTGGCCCAGAGAGAGTGTACATACTAAAGTCAGTGTGTCAATGGTTAAAAACACGCCTGGTAGAGAAGTTGAACTACCCAGTGGCGCTGTGCAAATCGGTCGACATGTTTCAGCATAAGGGGCCATTCCCCTGCTTTCTTCAGGACCTTGGGTGTGTAATGGCTACTGCTACTATAACCACACGTGATAAAGTAAGTAGGGGACTGAATAACTATACCGATAGACAGGACAAATACATATCTACCAGGAAGTAGAACGCTTGGACATCCACTGGCGAAGGAGAAGCATTTCTTCTTCCTATCCACAAACAAGATAATTTTTGTTGTACAGCAACATATAACACACATACATCTGCCTGCATACAGAGCAACCGCATGGAAAAACACTTGCATGAATTATTTTACATTCTGCATATATAGGTTCAAGCATACTAGCTTAATCACACCGAGGAATTTCCTCGTGGTGATACTCACCCAGCCTTGTGTGGGTGACGACCTCACCTCACCCGGCAACCGCTCGGGAGTATGAGGCCCCGCTCTGCAGTGTAGAAAAGGGACAAAGTGAATACATGACTCTACTGTGTCACAGCCAATTGCTCTACACCAAAAAACCCAACAAACGTGTGATAGGTGCTCAACTGCCAGACACAGTCCCCCCCACATCAACCCAAAAGGCACATTGTCCATCGCATATACTGCGAGACACCCCGAATGACATTATTTGATGTCAACGCAAGAGATTACCCAGGCGAGCGCGAAGGGAGACACTAATTCATAGCGCATGCGCGTTCCGTTCCGGAATCACCGGTGAGGGTTTAGAAAAATAGAGCATATTGGATTGTTTATTAATTTAGGAGCATACAAGCATAATTAATCGCTAATGCATTCGAAGCCTCCCGAGGGGGCCGCGTTATGTAAGCGGTCTGATGTCTGCCACCAAGCTAGCTTGGTGGCAGACATCAGACTCCGGTGATTCCGGAACGGAACGCGCATGCGCTATGAATTAGTGTCTCCCTTCGCGCTCGCCTGGGTAATCTCTTCCGCATTGCTCACCACCGGACGGTGGTTATTTAACAGCTTAAGGCATACCTACCATTACCTCCACTTCCGCTTGGTGCAACTACAGGGGTACCGACGGATAGGTGAGTACCCCGCCGGAAACTGCTTATGTTAGTTAGCTTTTGGAATTCAGTTAGCTCGTTCAGTATATGACCTAGCCTGTCAGCTCAGCCGGTTCTTAGCCCTGAAGACACTATGCAGTAAGAGAGGACTCCGTTTTTCCTTGTCCAGCCTCTACATAGGAAGTTTGCAACATGGTTAGTCCAGCAGGTCTACTTTTTCCACTTTTTCCTCTTCTAATTCCACATGAGAGGGTTTAAAGTAAGACTTCTTCTATTGAGGTATCCTTCAGCTTTTTACAAAGTATTCAGGGATACTTTTCATGCGTTGACATCAAATTATGTAACTTGCTATGTCTCGCACTCCATGCGTTGACATCAAATAATGTCATTCGGTGTGTCTCGCAGTATATGCGATGGACAATGTGCCTTTTGGGTTGATGTGGTGGGGACTGTGTCTGGCAGTTGAGCACCTATCACACGTTTGTTGGGTTTTTTGGTGTAGAGCAATTGGCTGTGACACAGTAGAGTCATGTATTCACTTTGTCCCTTTTCTACACTGCAGAGCGGGGCCTCATACTCCCGAGCGGTTGCCGGGTGAGGTGAGGTCGTCACCCACACAAGGCTGGGTGAGTATCACCACGAGGAAATTCCTCGGTGTGATTAAGCTAGTATGCTTGAACCTATATATGCAGAATGTAAAATAATTCATGCAAGTGTTTTTCCATGCGGTTGCTCTGTATGCAGGCAGATGTATGTGTGTTATATGTTGCTGTACAACAAAAATTCTCTTGTTTGTTGATAGGAAGAAGAAATGCTTCTCCTTCGCCAGTGGACGTCCAAGCGTTCTACTTCCTGGTAGATATGTATTTGTCCTGTCTATCGGTATAGTTATTCAGTCCCCTACTTACTTTATCACGTGTGGTTATAGTAGCAGTAGCCATTACACACCCAAGGTCCTGAAGAAAGCAGGGGAATGGCCCCTTATGCTGAAACATGTCGACCGATTTGCACAGCGCCACTGGGTAGTTCAACTTCTCTACCAGGCGTGTTTTTAACCATTGACACACTGACTTTAGTATGTACACTCTCTCTGGGCCAGTGTAGCCAATTTTATTTTATCACCATTTCTTTGAGCACTGCACTTTATTTAGTCCACTTCATTGGAATCATTATGGCTGGACCGCGGACATCCTTTTCCACTACAGCACTGTAAGGCTGGGTGTGGTAAGGATTGATCAGCAATATCCCACGTGACGCAAACTCCACCAGTTGGGTGGTCTGATGGGACTTTTTCTAGCCTTTTGTGTCCAATAATTTTCAGCAACACTGGCACACATGTACATCTTATCGTATCGGAGTCATCTGTTTGGTGACGCACTATCCCCAGACCTGGTCTACTCTCTTGTTATTTGTGTACTCTGGAGTCTAGCAATCAGATATCCCAGGGATTCTAAGAGCAGGGCATTACAGTAATCCAGGCGGCTCAGTATAATGCTCCTGACTACCGTGGTTTTTGCCTGGACTGGCAGCAATGGTAGCACTTTCCGAAGTCCTCGGATGAGAGTATAACAACCTCCCACCAGTTTGTTGACATGGGACTCCAAACTCAGTTTCTCATTAAAGCTGACCCCAGATTGCGTACTGTGCTCGTTGGTGTCAACAAGCCATCAGTGATTATTCGCCAGAAATCAGTTGGCAATCCTCTGGAGATCCCCCCCACCTTACAGTGTGTTTTCTCACTGTTAAATTGAAGCGAGTTGCCCTTCAGCCATTTCGCCATTTCAAGCATACAGGCATGAAAGCTTTCCAGAGAATCCGCCTGGTCGCCGTCCAGGGACACCATAAGCTGGGCGTCATCGGCATAGTTGATCACGCTGATGTTATGCATTTTAATAATCCCCAGCAATGGTCCCATATATGCATTGAACAGAATAGGTCTGATTGAGGACCCCTGAGGTACCCGTATACATTTTTTACAAACTCCGATTGATACGGAGGGAGCACTACTGCTTGCCATCTATCAGATAGATATGGGCGCATCCATCTCAACGAAACACCTGTCACTCCTAGGATTTCCAGCCTTGGGAGAAGTATATCGCGATTGACCGTGTCGATTGACCCCTGTCCGCCCGCTTTCGAAGGTCATCGAAGACGGTCATCAAGGCTGTTTCCGTTCCGTGACCAGGTCTGAACCCAAATTGCTCCTCTTCCAATTTGTTGTTTGTCTCCAGAAAGAGGGACAACGCCCTACTAATCAGACATTCCACGATCTTAACCGGGTAAGGTAAGAGGGAGATTGGTCTGTAGTTCTTGTAGCAGCCTGGGTCCAGTGTGGGTTATTTCAGGAGCGGCGTAATAATAGCCTGCTTCCAACTAAGCAGCACCACTCCATTGTTGAGGGTTTGGCAGCACAGCTGACGTAGGATGGGGAGAAACTCTAATCTGAGTTCTTTCACTATCTTGTGGGGGATAGGATCCAAGGGTGACCCTAAGGAAATTCCTAGGGCCCTTGGGTGAACTCCTCTACTAAAGGTATCTTGAAATCATCCATGCTAACCTTAGAGACAGCCAAGTTAGAGTCACTGTCCCAGTTATCACATATCTCCCCCTTTTCCTGGTTTGAAGGACCGGATGGGGTCACATCTTTCAGGCCTCCCACGATCTTATTAATTTTTTCTTGGAAGAAGAGAGCCAGCCCATTACACAACTCCTGAGTGGGTTTGATTTTACTGTTAGTACAGTCAGGGTGGGTCATATCTCTCACTATCCTGAAGATGTCCCTGAATTTATTAGAACTTTTGAGGATAGTGAAAGCAAAGTATTCTGCTTTAGCAGTGGCTATTTCTCTTTTGTATTTTATTAGAGTAAGTCTCCAGCTAGCTTTATCCTTTTCCACATAGTTCTTCCTCCACTGTCTTTCTGCCATTTTGCAGGCCAATTTAAGATTCCTTAGGTTCTCCGTGTACCTTGGGGCTGAGGGACTCCCTCTTTTCCTGATGTCTTTTAACTGAGCAAGTTGGTCGATCTTCCTAGTTAAATGCTCGCAGAGGGCTGTATAGTTCTCTGTTACCTGTTTCTCGGGGTTAAACAGAGTTCCTATCTGAAAAAGAGGGCCTGTTTTTTCCTTTCTTAGTAGTCCTTTGAAGTCCCTACCATGGAAGTTCCTTTCTTGCCTATTTGGGGGCCTCATCTTGCTTATAGTTTGCACGCTAAAGTTGACCAGGTAGTGGTCCGTCCATCCCACCGGCAGGGTTTTCCCCATAGTGATAATGTCTTCCTCAGCGAATATCATGTCTAAGGTGTGGCCTTCTATGTGCCTCAGTTCAATCACCCATTGTCTCAGGCTCAGGTTTGCACAGCACTGAGTGAGGTTGTTAAATGCTGTGTCCATTCTTCTATTAGCCCACAGATTAAAGTCTCCCAGGACTAAGAGTCTGGTATGGGTAAGGGCCATGTTATTGCTTGCGTCAATCAGTTCTTGCTGTTGTTGTGGGTTGATTACCCCCGCTGGCCTGTAACAGATCATACCCATGCGGAATGTCCTGTCTGATCCTTAACAGAAAAGCCTAAAATCTCTGTGCAGGTGACTTCATCTATATCTAGCGGGGAGATATTCAGTGCTTCTTTAAAAAAAAATCCAATCCCACCTCGCCGACCCCTGGATCTAGGTTTGTGAAAGGCCTTGTATCCCACTGGGCAGGCCGGTTCCAACTCTACCTCCAGCCCTACAGTGGTCCATGTCTCTGTCATAAACAGAGCATCTAGGTTATGTATCTCTATCAGTAGCTGTATCTCTGTAGAGTACTTAGGAAGTGATCTTACATTAAGCAAACCGCAGTTTAAACCATCATTTCTCATTTGGCCAGTCGCTATTCTGTCGCGTTATCTAACGGCAGCTTGCTTAGCATGCAATCATTTTGCCTGTAATTGCTTTAAGTCCAAATGGGCGGCAGTTTGCTATGGAGAGACATGATCTGTGGGAGAGGTGACAGGCAGTTTATACTTTAGGATGGCTGTTAGGCAAAAGTCTAGGGCAATTTGCCTCCCCCTCAGATGGTCAAGGTTCATAAGAGTATCTCTAGAGTAATATATCCTCCCTGGAACAAGAGAGCCAGGGGAACTGGCCCTGAGCGCGACCCAAGCGCGGACGGGCGCAGACGGGCTTGCCTTTGGCGTGCCTTCGGCGTGCCGGTAGCGCCCGCTGCGCGTCCGGCCCAGCCTAGCATGAAGTTAAATAGCTGTCCGGGCGTGTAAATGCTGATAGCTCCGCCCTCCTCCCGAGAAAGTCAGACTATCCGGAGGGCAGGCAAGGCCGGAAGAGAGGGTGTGTCTGCTTCCCTCCAATCAATCCGGTCAAGTGCCGGTGTTGGACCGGGGAAGCGGAGACTAGTCACACGAGCGGCAAAAACACAAAGCAGAGTGCTGCAGGAATTTAAGGTACCGGTAAGAGCTGCGCTACGAATTTAAAAGTTTATTGATTAAGAGTAAACATTCCCCAAAGTATGCGCCCCCGAATACAAATGCCAGTAAAACAGGTTAAAACAATGCCAAGTAAAAGCTATGTTTAAAACAGAAAGGCCCACATGCATCATTGTGACATTTTGCACTTCCTAATTTGCGAAAAATAAGGAATCGCAAATTAAGAAGTGCAAAATGCTATGCATCATTTTTTTCGGTATTTCTTTGTGATTCGGTAAAAATCGCAATTTTTACCGAATCCCAAAGAAATACAGAATTCTTAAGTTAATTTTCGCAATTCCCATTGATTCCTATGGGCCAAAAGGCCCATAGGAGTCAATGCAAATTGCGAGTGGCACTTAGAAAATTTCATGGGTGCAGGGGGGGTCCAAAGGACCCCCCCATGCACCCCTGAAATGTATTTTTCGCATCATGTTGCACACACACATGTCCTAAGGACATGTGTGTCCGTAACATGAATGTTGAAAAAAAAGCATTTTCAACATTTTAAACACTTTTTCCAAATTTACCGAGTGGTTCAACCACTCGGTATATTTGGCACCCTATTTGCGAATTTTCACTTTTTAAAATAATGATGCATTGCTTTTAAGAAATCGCACATCTGCGACTTCTTAAAAGCACCCGCAATTTTAGAACTCGCAAACATGTTACGAATTCTAAAATTGCTTCATGCATCCCAAAAAGCACTTTTGCATTCGCAAACGGCCGATTTTAAGAAATCGCACCGTTTGCGACTACAAAAATGCTTGATGCATGTGGGCCAAAGTGAGGGATCCTCTCACCTCACTCTCAGGCACGACGTGCCGGTTTACCAAGGAAGCCACTCACTGCGTCTGAGCAGAAACATGTTAAACATTCATCTGATGTACACACTGGAAGAGATCGAGCCGGCAAACTCTTAAAGCAGCAGTGCAGCCTGTAATTTACAACCGAAGGGTTCTACACTTTGCACAGCCACAATAGTTCAAAATGCTTAGCGATTGCACATATTTCCTCCTGAAATACTTAGCATGTAACGTGTTGTGTCTCTGACAAATGTCCCTGGCTCTCCCCAAAAAATTAATATTTTGGTGCACTCTGTACAATGTAGCTCAATCATTTTTATAAGCTCTACCCTAAAAATAATTCTGAAATGTTTTATAAATGTGGCGCTGAAACTGTTGTAGTCTATTATGTCAGAGGGTCCATGGGGCTGCTTTAAACAGAAGTCTTATCCTACAGCAAACCTCCTTTCACGGAGAACAATGGTGCTTTCGATTGTCACACACATGTTTTCATACACAACTTTCTCCAAACACAGTCACACCAGGCACAACAGCGGCTTTTCTTTTTAATCTTAGCAGAGAGGCTGACCCAAACTCAACTGCAGCACCCAGATCCATGACCAAGTGTACTTCACTCTTCTGAGTGCCCACATCTCTTTGACCACCAACAGCATTTACAGCCATAGAGAAGCCAAACATTCAATTTAAAGCCTGAAATACTGTACGCAAAAATGAATATCCCACTCAACCTGTAGTTCTATAGTAGCCCAAAGTGCATAGTGGAATAAGAAATAAGATATTGGCTTTAACCTAGAAGGGGTATGCTCGATACCCAATAACACCAACTCAATAGTTACAATAATCTCACATTTAAGAACAACAGAAAGGAAGCTTTCAATTTGTTGAAAAAACGTCCTAAGTTTAGGAAGGGGAGAAAAACATATGTAATTCATCAGCTGCAAATAACCCGCAGCGACTGCAATTCGTTCCAGTAGTCGTACTCCACTTGGCGACTTTACTTGGAGTATAATAAAGATTATGTATACACATAAACTGCTGGGATTTCATCATCCCTGTAATCAAACAGTCTGAGGCAAATTTAATAGAAAGCAGGATATCAATATCAGGTATAACTAATTTATTAGCCCATTTCGACTGACATTGTCCCAGATCATCCCCACATTCTTGAATCAAGCTTAGATAAAGAGTTCCTATACGAGGCTTTTCCTGCAAAAGTTCTAATAGTGGAATTTTTCATCATTCTAACTGGGGTGGTTGATAAGTGACTCTGCAAAAAGCTTCGTAGTTGAAGAAATTTAAAAGAATCACTTCTTGCCAAAGAGAAATTGTTCTCTAATTCCTGAAATGAAGCAATTTGGCCATTAACGAATAAGTCTCCCAAATATCGTAATCCTTTCTCCTCCCACCTATACATCGTTAAATCACAAAAAATGGCTGGCAAAAGACCCGACGATGTTAAAGGGATATAATGATTTAATTTAGATATAGCTAAATGTTTTCAAACTTTTTGCCACACTCCGAAGGCTGCCTTCAATGTCTTATACTTTGTTTTTTGTGGTAACTGGGCTCAACAACCTAAAGAAAGCTACCCTTCACTTTCTCGCCCATAGTCATTTCATATATCGATGGGGTTTGGCAGTTCGGCACATTTACTCTATCTCCCATAATTAGAGGACTTATAAATTGTAATGCAGCAGCTAAATAATAAAAAAGAAAATAAGGGACATTCGAGCCGCCACACTCGCTACTCCCCTAATGAAAGTCTTTACATAATCAATTGTCCCCAGATTTCTGTGCACATTTCAATACCGCTTTTCTGTGCCTCGTTCATTAATTCATTTATTTTTATATTCAGAGGAGTGTTGTTTGCTTTTCAGCCGTCGCTCATGTGCATCTCTCTCCCAATCTACTTTCCATGTTGCTTTGTCGCCAGCGTCCTTCTCCCCCACCCGCTCTGCACTGCTCTATTTTTACAAGCACCAACGGTGGATTACCCTTGTAAATTTCAAAATAAATAAAATACTATGTTATCGAAAACATATTCTATGTATCTGTTAAGAGCCTGGCGGTAGCAATGTCTGCTCCAGATGTAGTTTTCTGATGACCTGCACTTAGTTTGTTTAGTTGTTTATCTTTTTAATGATCAGAGTGCCCTGTATGTGGAATTTATATGGAGGATTTGCTTTGCATTTCAACCAAACCCTTCCAAGGACCCATGTCTCAAGTTCCAGCAGGCGTGGTTATTTAGAAGATGAGGAGGGTCGATTATTTTTCTTGAGTTACAATTTCACAACATGCTTCTCTATTAACGATTCCTATGGAATTACATTTTTGCCCCATGGTTGAATACGTGTATATTGAAAATGCAAGGGTGTGATTTCCATACATCAAATATGATTGAGCGATGGAGGTGCGGGAGTTCGTTTCAATCTAAGCATGTGGTGTGCATTGAAATGCAGGTACCGTGGCAAGCAGGCACTGCATCAGTTGAGTGAGTTGGCCCCACTGAGACTTGACAAGAACACGTCTTCTCTATGTAGCTGGATAAGCAGCATTGTTGAATCTACCGCCCTCACTCTACCACTCTACTGCCCTCACTCTACCGCTCTCACTCTACCGCCCTCACACTACCACTCTACCACCTCACGCTACCATTCTACCGCCTTCACTCTACAAATCTACCACCCTCCCTCTACCACTCTACCGCCCTCACTCTACCACCCTCACTCTACCACTCTACCTCCTTCACTCTTCCATTCTACCGCCCTCACTCTACCGCCCTCACTCTACCACTATACCACCCTCACTCTACTGCCCTCACTCTACCGCCCTCACTCTACCGCTCTACCGCCCTCACTCTACCACTCTACCGCCCTCACTCTACCACTCTACTGCCCTCACTCTACCGTCCTCACTCTACCGCCCTCCCTCTACCACTCTACTGCCCTCACTCTACCGCCCTCACTCTACCACTCTAACGGCCTCACGCCCTTACTCTACCACTCTACCACTCTACCGCCCTCAATCTACCGCCCTCACTCTACCACTCTACTGCCCTCACTCTACTGCCTTCACTCTACCACTCTACCGCCCTCACTCTACGGCCCTCACTCTACCACTCTACCGCCCTCATGCCCTCACTCTACTGCCGCCCTCACTCTACCACTCTACTGCCCTCATGCCCTCACTCTACTGCCCTCACTCTACCACTCTACCTCCCTCACATCCTCACTCTAACACTCTACCACCCTCACGCCCTCACTCTACCACCCTCACTCTACCGCCCTCACTCTACCACCCTCACTCAACCACTCTACCGCCCTCACGCCCTCACTCTACCACTCTACCGCCCTCGCTCTACCACCCTCACTCTACCACTCTACCGCCCTCACTCTACCGCCCTCACTCTACCACTCTACCGCCCTCACTCTGCCACTCTACCGCCCTCACGCCCTCACTCAACCGCCCTCATTCTACTACTCTACTGCCCTCACTCTACCACTCTACCGCTCACACTCTACAACTCTACCGCCCTCACTCTGTCGTGTTCTATCTAGGACCACGATCAATATTGTGATCTTATGCCCCTATACGGCTATAATCCATCCATATCCCTATAATGGCATAAACGATCAGAGCCATATTTCAGAAACTCGTCTCTGCAGCTCATTACAGTATATGACACAGCAGAAGCCACTATCTTAGATTCCTAGATTACACACCGAGTTCTTTCAACAGATAAAACCCCCAGCAACCTGGGAAAGCCCCGCTTGCTTTGTTTTCATTAGTAATAGAACTCTAATGAGCACTGTAAGAACGACCACTTCTTAGTGACATCTTTATTGACGTCTTATGTCCAAAAAAACTTACGTCAAGCAAGGCACCTTCCAGGTATAAATAATTCCAACGTTGCCTTAAGCAAACACAGCGATGGTGGTGGTGAATAAAGGAGCAGAACAGCTGTCCCTTGCAGAGCCCAGCAGATGCGAGAAGCCCACGGACGCTGCCCCTCCTCCTCCTTGACGCGCTGAGAAAGACACTGTCTTTACTCCTGCCGAGAAAATCCAGCTCCGGCGTTTCCAGCCTACCCTTGCGGGTAACTGGGATATCGAGTCCTGAGGGGAGATACCAGACCTCCAACATTCTATTCCAGAGGTACGGTGTTGACTAAACCCTTAGAGAGAATTCTTGAAGCAAACCCTTGGCAAAACCAACTTAACTTAAATTGCTACTTACTTACTCCCTCCCAAGTATTAGGCTTAGGTCAGGTACACTAGGGTAGGCGTAGTTAGAAGCACCAGTTGAGGACGTTAGCTAAATGTATATATGAATGAATATATTTTACTAATTTTAACTATCGTATGGCTAAGAAACCATATCAATGCTTTTACAGTATTATTTTGCAATACTCCTTTTACTGTACGCACTTTTTATAATAACAAGTCTTGCAATTGTGGCAATTCATTTCTCTTGCATGAGAAGAAAGACTGTTCAATAAATAATATCTTTTATTGAAAACGCCCGTCTCTCTATTCTCTGCATCCTGGTGAAAGTAATTCTTGCACAACTGATTGAGTGAAATAGCTGTCTATTGTTTCACACGACTCTAGAGATTGGCTCTTATTCTGAGGAGCAAAGTTGTCATGTTTATGCGGTTGTTGGAAAACTGAATCCCTTCTTGTCTGAGCCACTTCCTATTCAGTCAAGAAAGTTTCCAGTGACCTCTGAGCTAGTTGGTACAAACCCAATTAAGTCTAACATAGTCAGTAGAGACCTGGAAGACCGCACTTCTACGTCTACACTGCTGTTTATGTTATTCCAATGCGCAGGGCCTATAGGGAAAATAGGAACTACACTACATGGCGCCCAACGTTTGGTAAGGCGATAAAACTAACGCAAGACGTTAGAGTAACTCAGTCGTGCTTTTTCACACAGACCCTTTCTCCCGTAAATACTCCAATAGACGTCTGGAGTGGGTGAAAGGTTAAAATCCGCCCGAACTTAGTAGGACGAGATTCCTATGTAAAGCTTCTGGTTTATTCAACGTTGAAGGATACAGTGTTCCAAAATATTGTGCACCTAATCTTTGTCTCCTTGGAGACCTGCTCTGAAAAACTTTCATTTATACAATGTCAGTACTAGACAACTGGATCGCTGAAGCCGCAGTAGATGCGAATCAACGGGACGCCGGTGTTAATGAACCGAGTGCGATAATCATCCCGGTCAACATAAGAAAAACTATAACGTTAAAACTTATAGAAAATGGACTGACCACACAAGGTGGCACAGTCATCTTTGTGATAGAGGCACATGAATATCGGCAGACAGAGGTATTCTATTCTTGGATAACATTTCCAGCGGCAAACGCTGCAACACACGAATTCCACTATTACAAAATAGAGGAACCTCCGGAAGAGTACGCTCCTTTCGAGGAGATTGAAATCACATTAAAATACCAAGAGCATCTGCTCTGGTTTAAAGGCGCACTAAAACACAATGATCATATTACCAGGCTCGGTCCACTAGGTAGACCAGGAGCAACGTGGCCGGTTCTAGCCAGCTACACACCACATCCGGACATTGATAAAATGTCTAAAGTGGAACTTTTAGCACAGCTAAAAACATTAATTTAAATACATAGACAATTAGTCCAATATGTAATGCGGACTGCAACAGTCCAAACAGCTGTTAATGTCCCACAGCTGACCCCTCATCAGGGGAACACAAATAAAATTACACCACAGAACATACAATCATGTCTTGGTAAAACACCCATAAAACGGGAACAAATTCCTTTCCGGTTAGCGCAAAAAATTACTCAAATAGAGGCAGTATTTCCGAATACTACCCCTATTGAGAAACACAGAATTCTGACCATCTGCCTTTCAATGGGGGTCGCACCACATGTGGAGGACTGTGACACTTGGGGTACAGTCTTTGCTTCCATTTACACAAAAACACATGGTGTTCCGTCCATGGCGGTAATACCAGATGTGCTAAAACAGATTCAGAATGAATACAGTCCAGAACCTGCTTTAACTCTTGGTATGAAATTACTGAAAGACTTCAAGCAGGTCTCGGCTATATTACTAGCCAATATAAAAGGCGAAGCAGCATCTGTGGCGATCCGCCAGAAGTTGAAGGAAACAGATATAACAGATCAACCAAGTGAGCTTGCCAGAATTATAGAAAAATTTTATGAAGAATTAGGTAGAGACAGCTTGGGTGGGAAACCAGTAAAACCCCGACTACTCGAAAATCCTGAAAAATTATTTATTAAAAATAATTTAAACACTCCTAAAAAGAGCTGGGATGAAAATAAACAATCCACTCCCAAGGAAAAAGTTTTCCAGTCCAGAGGAAGGTCTCCTCGACGGAGGGAAAGAACTCCGACTCGAGAACACCAGTCTCCCCAGAGGGAGCCCCCTGAGAAAAGATATAACCTTAGAAATAGGGATAACTTGAAAAAGCCTGATAGATATCAAAGTATTGATACACGTCCCTCTCGATCTTTTTCGCAGAAATCGGAAAGAAGAGGACGGTCAGACCCAGGAGAGCACACCAAGTCCAAAGACAAGGAACCTGCTCAAAGTAAAAAATCACAATTTCCAAGAAAGAAGGTAGCCAGTATTAGAGTAATCGAACATGCCGAGAATACTGAGGACACAGCTGAAAAATGGGGAGTGGGCACAGACAATGCTAGACAGTGCAGCAGAAATCACCATAGCTCGCAAGATCCTGATGAGTCATCTGGAGACAGTGGACACGAATGAATACATTCAAGTAGAAACTGCCGACACCAGAGTTGCGAACCTCATAAGATATACGAAATAACACTGCGTATAGAGGGGGATAAGACTAGGAAAATAAGGGGTCTATTCTGGGATAAACTCTCAAAAGGCTATGACATCCTGTTAGCTGAAAAAGATTGGCCCCCGGAGTTTGTCAGGCAGTGCCCTCGTGGCGAAGAAATGATTATGCCTGCCTTCTCGAATCACATTCCGATTCACACTAAATATATATATGCAAGGAAATGGGCAGTGGCCCAGGCACCAGCATTATATAAAAACCATGTAGGATGGGATGAGGACTCTCCTCCTTAAAAAATCCAGTTAAAAATTCAACCGACTGCACAAAGGCAGTATCCAATTAAGCAGGAAGCTAAAAAACAAGTCAGGGAGATTTTAGATCAACTTGAATACCAGGGGGTGATTGAAACATGCACCTCTCAAATGAACAATTCTCCAAACCGGACGATTCATCTGTCTAGTCTTGGACTACAGACACCTTAACTCATGTTGCAAAACATTTGCAGTACAAAATTTGCATAGTGCTGCGCTAATGAATAACATAGTTCGCAAAAAATATAAAAAGACATTATACATATCTAATGGTTTCTTTTGTCAAAATATTGCACCAGAAAGCAGATACTTGACCGCTTTCTCAGTAATGGGGTCTCAGAAAAATTTCTGTAGGCTCCCACAGGGATTCAAGAACAGCCCAGGATTATTCTCAGCCAGAGTAACAGAGTTACTACAAATACACAGACGACGACTTGGAGACTCACTTGAAAAGGGTGAATACCATAATACTTGGTTTCGGAGCAGAGGGTTACAAATTCAACTTTAAAAAGTCTCGAATTGCCCCTCTGACAGTCTTATTTTTAGGATACAAATTATCAAGTGAAGGAAAAAGCCTAGCGGACAACTTCTTAGAGAAGTGCGCTGTACTCCAAGCACCAAAAACGCTGAAGAACTTACAGTCAATTCTAGGCTTCCTGAATTTCGGAAGAACTTACATTCTAAATTATGCGGAGAGGGTTAAACCTCTCTACAAACTAATTAAACCTGATTTTAAACAAATCAACTGGACTCAAAAACACACAGATATTTTGAGATCATTGCAAACAGACATGTTAGCAAAAACAAAATTAGATACACGTGACAATACAATCAACCTTGTAATCCGGGTCATCCCAGGAAGATGCGGATTCACGTACCTGACCTCCAATGAGGGAGAAACGGTACCAATAGCTTACAAATCTCACTTGTACACACAAGCAGAAAAAACATTCAGTCTCACAGAAAATACTGTGAAAGCAGTGCAAACTGCTATAGCAAAAGAACGAGAACTAGCACATGGCAAAAGGATCATTGTCCTCACAGCAGAATCCGCCTTCCAGGCGCTATTCAGCCCAGTAAACCTGCCTACAGTGTCACTGGATCCGAAATGGATACAGTGGGAAAATTCTCTTGCTGCTGAAGACGTGAAATACTATTTTGCCCCGCACATGAAAAAACTGAATGATTTAAGTTATGAAAAAGAATATCCTCTGCCAATCGAAATTCTGCCCCTTGAACAGTACTTCTGTATAATCTACACAGACAGATTTGTACAGCATTACAATGTAGAAAATAAATCCTACGCTGCAGCCTGCGCGATTGTTAAAGGTCGCTGGCTCTGCGGTAAATTCAGACCGAAAATAACAAAAACTGAATCACTGAGAAAATGTTCGGCTCAGCGAGCTGAAATCAGATCTTTAAAGATGGTGCTTGAAAATTCCCCAACGTGAATTCCCGACACTAATCGTGTGCGATTCGCATTTTTGCGTCCATTCTTACAATAATGAGTTGCAGAGCTGGGTTCAAAATGATTACAAAGATGACACAGGTGCCACAATCAAGCATTAAATGCTTTGGAAACAGGTAGTTCTTTTACAGAAAGAACTACAAAAGACTCACGTGATACACACTCTGAGTCATCAACGTGATTGCGTTCACGTTGCAGGGAATTCATTGGCTATTACAGCCACAGCGGAAGCAACTAAACCGGCTTCCGTAGCCACAAAAAAGCGTTCAGAAAAATATATAGACGGGGAAACCATGCTGGCAGTAAAAACGTCCTTAAAAAGCGACTGTGCAGCACTACCCATGAACTATCCACTCAATTATGCATACGTAATTAATGCAAACTCCGTTCCTTTTGCTCGAATCCCTGGAGCGGGGGAAACACGAACCGGAGAATCTTTTTAATAACAGACGCACACATGGGATTGGGTCCGAGGCACAAAAAGATCAAAGAATCTCTGACTGAATTACAATCAGAGTACTGGTGGCCAGGGATGAGCGTGCAACATCAAATATTTGCAAAAAACTGTCAAGACTGCAGCAGAGATCGCAGTAGTGAACCGGTCCAGCCTGTTGCCCAGATACCTTTTATGGACAGGGTAATGCTGTCTATATGCAATCCAGCGTCCTATTAATTGTTTAAGACTACATTTACTTAGAAAATGTGGCCCCAGCGCTCGGCTGACGCCAAAACTGTTATAAAAGATCTGCGAGTCTTTATCGGCACATACGCAATTGCCATGTTCCATTCTGACCAGGGTCCTGCTTTCAGCTCTCGAGCTTATAAGGAGGCCATGGCCAGTATGGGCGTTGGGTTGCGATTCTCTTGTCCATCACACCCTGAGGGGAACAGTGTAGTGGAAAGAAAAAACCGAGACATAAAGCAATCTATAACAGCGAAGGTATTAGGTTTGGGTGATGGGTGGTTCAAACATTTAATAAGTGTCCAACTTAGTCTAAATAATTTGCCAAGAAATTCTCTAAAAGGTTTCAGCCCGTACAAACTATTGTTCGGAACTAGAATGCATATTCAGGACCTTGATAGTCAGGCTTCAGTGGTAAAAGATAAGAATAAAGACTTTGACATCAAAGATCGTTTGGCTGTTTTACAGGACTTGAATGAAACAAGAAAATCCTTACGCAACATAAAGTTAAACCAACAGCCAACTACTACTGAAGACACACCACCTGTCCCAGCAAGACCTGTCTGGATTCCAAAGATTGGGGATCTAGTCAGAGAAAAAATAGCGGTGAAGAAGGAATTTGGGCCTTCTTACAGAAAAGCAGTACCTGTCTTGGCAATCAACGGAACAAGATCAGTAGTACTACCGCCTCTTGCTGGTAAAAAGGAGAACCAAGTTGTATCAATCGACCTGGTAAAACCACAATCATGTGGCCTATAATCAACAGTAGGCCAAGTGGACTCCCAAGAAATAACAGAATACCCAAATTTGCAACAATCCAAGAGGTTCAAACTGAAAGACTAATCACATTTGATAAACCTACAGTGCACAGGGAGGGACTATGCAATAATGCCATGGAACTCGTGCCTCTTGAAACACAGATTGAAACAGTTTGTCATGAAACACCAGTCTACAATGATGTGGCATCAGAATGTGCTAACGAAAGACAAATTGAGAAAACAATTCCAACCATTGACAGAACTGCCTCTGGCTACTTCATCAACTTCAATACCTTTTCTGAAGATCAAAACGACCCTGAAGTGAGACCAGAAACAAAGACTTTTAAAGAAAAAGCAACATAACTCTTTCATCAACTCAAGGAAACTTACCTTATTTCTCCATGGTTAGAGTTTTGGTTTGGGCTAGGTGTATTTTTTCTCCTGCTTTGGCTCATCATCATGATACTTTGTTTGGGAAAATTCATTGAAGGGAAATACAGTTCAATGGACACAGCAAGTCAAAACACCAACTTAGTTCTAAAACCTCACAAATCATCCCACATGAAGGAAAGAGGACTATCATCAGTAAATGTCACAGCCATTCCAATACTAGTGGTAGTATGGGACAAGACTGACTATGAAGTATATGGCCCGGTCGAGATCTTGAAATATCGTCACCAGTTCAAGGTTTCCTTAAGTGACTTTGTTAAACCAAGTACATTCTCTGATGATTGGGATTTTGAAAGTATAAATAATATGATGTCTGATTTAGTGTTGTCAGCAAGATTTACAGAACATGATTATTTACAAGGTTTGTCTAATTATGAACAGATGTACTGCTTTTCACATTACGCAGACCACTACTTACATAAATCTGCACAACCTAGAAATGTTTTTAAATATAACCAATGGGAACATTGTGCTACTCCACCTAAAAGCAGTTCAAAAACGTTTTTTGAGAAATTCCAATACTTCTCAGGGTTTAATACAAGTAATGCAGAAACGTTTTATTATAAACTGTTGGATAAAACAGGGTTGAAAACAATGCTGACAAATACTAAATTGATATATTCAGAAGCATTTTATGAAAAAATGATGACATTTGGTTTTGATTTCTGGAAAAATAACATTGAAACAAAAACCATCTGGGGTACGAAAGATTGGCAGGTACAAGGCCTAGAAGCATTATTTCCAGCCTGCATGATCCCAGAACAAATAATGGTCTTAAATGACACAATTCACCAAACAACCTGTCTTGGCCTAGCTAAGATTAAAGACCTTAACAAACCGTCTATTCCAAAGCCAATACCTGATAATGCAACAACAGAAGTTGAAATAGACGTATCAAAAATTTTATATCTAAACAGAACATATCCTGATTGGAAAAAGTGGTTAATCTGGCCTACCGACACAAATAACTGTCAAGATAGATTCCTGAACAAAACACAGGGGTTAAAAATGACCAGACCAGACCCTAGATACTCCCAGAGACAACATCCAGGGATAGTAACAACATACAGTGTAGGGAAACTGTGCCTTGAATAGCTAGAATCATCCACACTGGCAGAAATTAAGCAACACTTATCTTTACTTAAAGATGGTGCTGATTTGCGCGATTTCATTATGGGACCACACAAGCAGCGTCAAAAGCGGTTCATAGCGGCAAGTATATATGCGGCATACAACGAGGCTTGGAAAGTAACACAAATTGTAACAGCAGAAAAAATACGAGAAATTGATCGTATTAATTTGGAAAAATCACTTTCTGTTGTGGACAATGGGTTAATGACTCTGTCCTACAGAATATATTCACTGGACAGTATTGTATCATCTGCCATCGATATAATAGATAAAGACTTGCTAATGTTACAACATGGCCAGTCGCAATTACGTTCTATTGTACAGCTAGGCTGGACGCTGCAAAATCTTCGTTCAGGCTATGTGCTGTGCCTTGGCGTTTAATCAACACAACGTCATTGTTTTCCATCTTTAACCTTACTTATAAACAAATCAGCTTGGCACAGAAAGGAGCAGACTATACAATCCTGAGCATCGAAAGACTTGAGAGATTACCATTGACAATGTCAGAAAGACCTGTCATTGAATGGATAATACACAGGATTATCACAATTCCGATAACAACTTTCCAATTTAAAAATTGCTTTGAGTATATACCGACTGGCCAGTATGAACGATTGGGTAAAGGGTACATTAAATCAGCATGGAAATTACCATATACACACACATGCTATAGTGACAGCAACAAAAATGTATTTCTTAGTGGTGAAAATTGCAAACATTCACTAAGCGGTATACTTTTGTGCCAGGGTATTAATTTACACGGGGCCTGTGAAGGAACTTCAAACAACCTTTCATGCCACCAACATGTCACACCTGCAACGCAGATAGAGCCCTTCTTTAGGCAGCTTTCTAACGGGAGTTACATTCTAATAACGGATCACAGCTGTTGTGGCTTGATGCCAGGGAAAGCATATCTAACTTCCATGGTCACTTGCTGTATGCAAGCATTGTTTCCAAACAGTCCTGGAGATTCCGAGACGCCGATTTGGCCTCCTTTGAATGTCTCTTCTATACGAATTAATACTTTAAGCAGAATGAAGTCTGTGCTTTTACAGACAACAGTGCCCAAAACGTCATCATACGTATGATCTCCAAGTTGCAAGGACAACATCGGAGATACATGACCTTTTATCAGCAAATTGCCCTGTGCATTTCACAGAAATGCTTAGCCAAATTCTAAATATGTTGGATGCCGTAGGAATCTCAAATGTATTTAAGAAGATTTTTTCGGGACTGTTAACACCATTCAAAGCAATTCTGGGCATTATTCCCAATTTTGTCCATTCAGTCTTTGGCGGCATTCCCCTAACTTTGGGACTTGTAGCAGGCTTTTCATTTTTGACCCTCCTACTCCGATATGGCAAGCCAAAACACAGACATGACTCCGGCAAGGATGGAAGAAACGATCCTAGCAGTACGCTACCCGGACCGCATAACTAGAGTCCTTGGATTGGCCAGGCTGAGAGATCTGAACATGACCTGGTTTCTTTCATTCAGACCTATATGGCAGACCTGCATCTTACCTGTGCTTCGATGTATGCTATGCGGAGAAGAATGCGTGTTAGACACCTGTCTTGCACTACCATCAGCAGTACCAATCGATATCGATACTTTGCTAAGTCCTGTAACGGCTCATGCATCGTGTTGTCCCCAGCGGCTACCAATCCTGATGACGGCATTCGTTGAGACTCCTGTGCTACGACTAGTTGGCGGCAGTGAAGCGATACATGAAAGCAACATCACCCAGGTATGGCCTTCTGTGAGCATTGCTGATCCAAACATCGATGATAGCAATCATTCTCACAACTGCCAAGTTACAGCATTATTGAACTTGGTCGAACTGTCACCTGAATATGTAGACCTGTTCTTTAAAAGCCTGTCTGATATGATGTTCTCGCCTGAACAGCAACAATGAATTTTTGGAAACACATTCCGGCGCACAGCGTTCTCATGAACTCTGAATTTGGCCTTCAGTTTTGATCAACAAAAACTACTAAAAAGGCGTTTGGAACACTATTCCCCCGTTCACCATGATTTTTTTTTAAATTGAACATTTTTCAAAATATTTACCTTTTTTTCCTGGCATGAATACCTGTGCTTAAAGTAGAACTATTCATAAAGAACAGAACTTCTATTTTTAGTAAATATAGAGACAAAATAACTTTTCCTCAGCCTATAGCACATTTTACAACAAATGCATTTATATGTGATGAAATAGCCTCGCCCTACTTTTCTGTATTAAGAGACATTTCATGTGTAATTTTTTCGCAAAATCGTTCGACTGATTACATATGCTATAATTTTTGAATGATTTCTATGCTTAAAGACGTACAGTACCTATATTTTCATGTATTTCAAATACGCCATTTCAAATGCTATATGTATTTTGGGGTGGGAAGTATTACACGCACATCTTATTGCTTTAGTTTTTAGTAATTTGATGGACATAAATTCGTGGAGTGGATGTCATGTTCTATCTAGGACCCTGATCAATATTGTGATCTTATGCCCCTATACGGATATAATCCATCCATATCCCTATAATGGCATAAACGATCAGAGCCATATTTCAGAAACTCGTCTCTGCAGCTCATTACAGTATATGACACAGCAGAAGCCACTATCTTAGATTCCTAGATTACACACCGAGTTCTTTCAACAGATAAAACCCCCAGCAACCTGGGAAAGCCCCGCTTGCTTTGTTTTCATTAGTAATAGAACTCTAATGAGCACTGCAAGAACGACCAGTTCTTAGTGACATCTTTATTGACGTCTTATGTCCAAAAACTTACGTCAAACAAGGCACCTTCCAGGTATAAATAATACCAACGTTGCCTTAAGCAAACACAGCGATGGTGGTGGTGAATAAAGGAGCAGAACAGCTGTCCCTTGCAGAGCCCAGCAGATGCGAGAAGCCCACGGACGCTGCCCCTCCTCCTCCTTGATGCGCTGAGAAAGACACTGTCTTTACTCCTGCCGAGAAAATCCAGATCCGGCGTTTCCAGCCTACCCTTGCGGGTAACTGGGATATCGAGTCCTGAGGGGAGATACCAGACCTCCAACATTCTATTCCAGAGGTACGGTGTTGACTAAACCCTTAGAGAGAATTCTTGAAGCAAACCCTTGGCAAAACCAACTTAACTTAAATTGCTACTTACTTACTCCCTCCCAAGTATTAGGCTTAGGTCAGGTACACTGGGGTAGGCGTAGTTAGAAGCACCAGTTGAGGACGTTAGCTAAATGTATATATGAATGTATATATTTTACTAATTTTAACTATCGTATGGCTAAGAAACCATATCAATGCTTTTACAGTATTATTTCGCAATACTCCTTTTACTGTACACACTTTTTATAATAACAAGTCTTGCAACTGTGGCAATTCATTTCTCTTGCATGAGAAGAAAGACTGTTCAATAAATAATACCTTTTATTGAAAACGCCCGTCTCTCTATTCTCTGCATCCTGGTGAAAGTAATTCTTGCACAACTGACTGAGTGAAATAGCTGTCTATTGTTTCACACAACTCTAGAGATTGACTCTTATTCTAAGGAGCAAAGTTGTCATGTTTATGCGGTTGTTGGAAAACTGAATCCCTTCTTGTCTGAGCCAGGGAAGCTGATCACTTCCTATTAAGTCAAGAAAGTTTCCAGTGACCTCTGAGCTAGTTGGTACAAACCCAATTAAGTCTAACATAGTCAGTAGAGTCCTGGAAGACCGCACTTCTACGTCTACACTGCTGTTTATGTTATTCCAATGCGCAGGGCCTATAGGGAAAATAGGAACTACACTACAACTCTACCACTCTACTGCCCTCACTCTACCACTCTACCGCCCTCACTCAACCGCTCTACCGCCCTCACTCTACCGCCCTCACTCTACCACTCTACCGCCCTCACTCTATCGCCCTCACTCACTCTATCGCACTCACTCCCTCTATCGCCCTCACTCTATCTATCTATCTATCTATCTATCTATCTATCTATCTATCTATCTATCTATCTATCTATCTATCTATCTATCTATCTATCTATCTATCTATCTATCTATCTATCTATCTATCTATCTATCTATCTATCTATCTATCTATCTATCTATCTATCTATCTATCGCCCTCACTCACTCTATCGCCCTACCTCACTCTATGTATCGCCCTCCTTCACTCTATCTATCGCCCTCCCTCACTCTGTCTATCGTCCTCCCTCACTCTATTTATCGCCCTCACTCTATCTATCTATCGCCCTCACTCTATTGCCCTCCCTCACTCTATCTATCGCCCTCCCTCCCTTTATCTATTGCCCTCCCTCTATCTATCCATTGCCCTCCCTCTATCGCCCTCCCTCTATCGCCCTCCCTCTATCTATCTATTGCCCTCCCTCTATCTATCTATCGCACTCACTCTATCTATCGCATCACCACAGCATCACTCAGCACCACCACAGCATCACTCAGGGGCACAACAATATCACTATGCACTACCACAGCATCACTGAACGCCACAGTATCACTCGTCGCCACCACAACATCACTCAGCGCCACCACAGTATCAATATGTGCAACCATTCAACAACAACTGGTTCAAATATTTTCTCTCAATGTTTCAAGTTTTATTACAAATGTCACAAAAAGATGTTAATATTTCACTTCTGTTCTTGGATTTTCATCACAATAAAATACACTGAACATAATCTTTACAAAAGTTATTTACAAAAGTTTAAGCTATTGCCATTATAAATTACAATAACTTTTATTTAAGTATGAATTATTTAAAAAATTTAAAAGCCATTGTTATTTGTAATATCAATACATCTAAGTCACGTAAATACAACACATATTGTATTACAAATTCTATAGGTGTCACATTTGCAAAAGTTAAAACTATTGGAATTGTAAATGACAAAGCTATTAATTAAGCTATTTTTAAAACCAACACATAAATACAAAATGTGTCATTTACAATACCAATAGCTCAAACTTTCCTAATGCGAGACCTATTGCATGCAAATGCTTGTTTGTCTTTGTGCTGTATCCATCTTAAAGGGATTGTGCACTGTTGAGAAGAAGAAGAAAATTGAACAATGGCAGAGCCTTTGGGACCTGCTGGTCCCAAAGGCAAGACATATTGGCCATGCCAATCCTTGTTATTAGTCCTACTACCCCCTTTGTGCCCTAGCATTGAAGCACTTCTATATAACTAGCAAGGAATGTTGGGTATTGAATTTCCATACACGTCACATGACCGTTCACCCCCTGCTATCGCACAAACAAAAATATCTGAGGCTGAATTGACCAAATTACAGAAAACCAAGGTTTTAATATTCCTAAAACAGTGGGGAAGCCAATAGATCTGGCTTTCCTGTATTACCTGCACAGACACAGTATTGCAGACAAACAAATCTCTTTCAATACACAGTAAAATAAAAAAAATAATACTCTCACTGTGTACTATGGGGCAGGTTTACGAGCCCCTTCAGCCGCCGGTGCATCACGTTGCATGCCGCACCGGTGGTGCAGCTTGCTAAATGATATTTACAAGAACATGGAAAGTCACCCTGCGTGACTTAACCTTTGCTTGTAAATATCACCCCTGTTCACGCAACACTTTGCGTGTTAGGGGCGTGGCATGGGTGTTGCTGTGGGTGTTCCCAGGCAACACCCATGTCCTCTCATGCATTTCCAGATATACGAGAAATCGTAAATCTGAAAATGCGTCAGAATGCTATGTCACCCTAGGAGTGACGAAGCGAGGTGCAACGAAGAGAAATGTTTTCATTTCTCCTAGTTTTCTTCCTCTTTCAATGCATGCTGCATCCTACAGCACATATTGGAAGATGGAATCACCTCAATTGACTGTTTTTGTGCAGGAAGGTGCTCCTTCCTGCACAAATGACGTGGCGCAGCAAAATGACTTGCGGCACCGTGCTGCGTTAGTTTCTTGTAGATCAGCCCCTATGTTTTGTGACTCTAACATTACAGTTGTCTTAAAAATAAGAGAGATTCGGTGGCAGTAAATGTAAAAGTCCTTTAAGAGAGGGGGGAATTAGCTGTCATCGACTGGTCCGAAACAACTTAATCATGCATAATTTGGCCATGTGCAATGTCTTAAAATTAAAAATGAGGTAAGGAACTTTAATTTGCAAAGTTCCTTGCCTGCTTTGCTCAGTAATGTTTTGTGAGTCAGCACCTTCGTGAAATGAAAGCACTTGTCCAGCATTTTCCTCATTAACTTTTTTTTATCATTTCTCCTAGCTATGTCTGCACAGATCTCTCCATTTCAATACTATTATTCTATTGCCCCAAAATCTACAGGGGAAAAGTAACAACATTTTAACTGATTTTTCCTTTATAATGGTCTTGCTTGACAGCTTCCGCCAGCCAACTATGTGAACATCACTAGAGAGGGATTTTGACTCTGTACACTTGTTGGGAACGAGGAGTGTGTGTTTTGATTGGGCTAAAGTTGTGTGCTTCCACAAAAAAGTACCTGCACTCCACAGAGCTATGATCATTTCATTTATTGTTGGAGCTGCCTAAGCTTACATTTTTTGGGGCAAACACATGACATTGGAATGCTAATAAAGTGTCTTGGATAACTAGATAATATATGTTGTTTTTTCCCTGGCAGCAGCACAGATGGGAGGAGGGAAGTCATTAACCTACATGGATTTTTAGGTCTGGCTTGATAGAGCAACTGTCACCTGATCATTTAACCTACACCAGTAGGTGCGTACACACAAATACATATTTATTTCCATGCTATTTACATGTAAAGTTGTAATGCTAAACAAATACATGTCTGGTGTAATGGTGTTACTACTGTGTAATTCTCCATCTCCCCAACAAGTGTGTAGAAATATTCAGCAATAATTCCCACACTAGTGGCGTGGAATGGGAGGAACAAGACAGGATTTTCCCCTCAGTTTGTGAATTCCTGCAAATTTATAAGTTTGTGGACATTGAAAACTCTGCTCCGACCACTTTCCACCCTGAACATGATAAAAGTTTTACTCCAGCAAAGGGCAGAAATAACTCCCCTTTTAGGGTGAAAAGAAGAAGTGATTATCTTCAAAATGGTCTGGGGTATAGGGGTTGAGGTTTTGCCACAGAGAAAATTTTTCACCATGGAGAAAAATAAGAAATGCAAAATGTGCATTTGCAGAGAGAACTACATTCACATAATACCAAAATAGAAGTCTTTACAGAAACCAGATGAATTACTAAGTAGCGCGCCACTATTTGAGTTTGTGAAAAAGAAGAAAATCGTAAATTTGCACCCGCATGGAAGAATACTTTTATAAGTGACGATTTACGATTCCCTTTCTGCATCTGTCCATTTAGTATGAAACAACAATGCAAATTGTATTTCCTGCTTTACAACTTCATTGGGTAACAGTCAAACTTATAGTCAATACATTTCAAAGGAGAAGAAGCTGTATGCAAATGCAATGACTGTGAAGAACTGCCAATACGTTTACTCATACGGAAATGTTAATGTACTATGAGGCAATTATTTCAGCAGCTAAAACCACCTACTTCTCCTCAAAAATTCTCAACTCTGTGCAAAAATCCAAAGAAATGTTTGCCATTGTGGAAGAGCTTTCACATCCGGATAGGGTGACTATCAAACCCCTTCCGTCCCAGGCCCTCTGCGACTCCCTCAACTGTTTTTTTATAGAAAAAAATCAGTAAAATCAAAAACAGTATATCTTCCGGACCGCCGGCGACGGCCCTCTCTGAGGTTACCCCCTCCTTTAACCCCCACTCCCTCACGCAGCTCCCCCCCATACCAGAGGAAGACTTTCTCTCCCTACTTAATAACGTTTCATCTGGTTCCCCCACAGATTGTTGCCCTCCTACGATTCTCCGGGCCGCCTTCTCGGCTTGCCCCGCCCCTCCGCTGGTCCTCCTGAACAACTCTCTACTGCTCGGCCAGGTTCCCAGCAAGTTTAAGTACGCTGAGGTGGTTCCTATATTAAAAAAACCCAACGCTGATCCCGGGGTTCTGGGCAATTTCCGCCCCATTTCCCTGCTCCCTTACTTGAGTAAGGTACTTGAGTCTCACGTGACCAGCGTCCTCAGTTCCTTCATCGAAGACTCCAACTTCCTTGATTCCCAGCAAGCCGGGTTTAGACCTGCCCACTCGACCGAGGCGGTTATCCTCTCTGTCATGGAGGAACTCCGTAGAGGCGCTGAATCCAACATCAGCCAAACCTTGGTCCTTCTGGATCTGTCGGCTGCCTTTGACACGGTCGACCACACCATCTTAGTCGACCGTGTCAAAGAAGCGGGCATCGGTGGGACGGCCCTTAACTGGGTCCGTTCCTTTCTGACGAACCGCCACCAATCTGTCCGACTCTCCCAGTTTTCGGCTGACAGGAGGATGCTTACCTGTGGTGTTCCACAGGGTTCGTCCTTGTCACCACTTCTTTTTAACCTGTATCTCACCCCCCTGATCCGTTCCCTCCGGGGTAGGAATGTCTCTGCATTTAATTATGCAGACGACATTCAGCTTGTTTTCAACCTTGACTCCTCTGACGATGCGGCCCAAAATTTCCAATCCACCCTCTGCCATATCAGCAATTGGATGGGCGCCCACCATCTCAAACTTAATCCCGACAAGACGGAGCTTGTTCTTGTCGGAGGCCCATCCAACCCTTGGAACTCCACCTTCTGGCCCCTCTCACTTGGCCCCCCTCCCCATCCTGCTGACAAAGTGAAAAGCCTAGGGGTTTACATCTCCCACGATCTCTCTATGATACATCAGGTCAATGCCACTGTGTCCTCTTGCTTTTTTCAGCTTAGGAAGATCCGGAAAATAGCCCACTTCCTGACCACCGAAGCCCTCACTCTGGCATTGCTGGCCCTAGTCATCTCTCGGATCGACTACGCTAACGCTTTGTATGTAGGAATCCCTCAATATCAGATCAAACGATTGCAGTTGATACAAAACCAGGCAGCCCGCCTAATTTATCATCAACCCAAACATCATCACGTCCACCATCTGCTCAAAACCCTTCATTGGCTTCCTGTATCAGAACGCTGCAAGTTCAAACTTGGCTGTCTTACTCATAAATCTTTGGCCGGCAGCGGCCCTTCCTTCATCTCTTCCCTCCTACATCGCTATGTCCCCTCCAGGCACCTCCGATCCTCTGACCAAGCACTCCTCCAGGCACCCAGATACAGGCGCAAAAAACATGGAGGTCTCAGTTTTTCTTTTCTGGCCCCCTCATTTTGGAACTCTCTCCCATTGGAACTTAGACTCTCTCGCTCCCATCTTCAATTTAGGTCTCTCCTTAAAACCCACCTCTTCCGCAGTGCCTATTCATAGGCTTTTCTCACCCGTCCCCCCCCCCCCTCTGCCTCCCACCGAATATAGTGAACAGCGCCAAGAAACCGTCCGGTGTATGCTGCGCTTTATAAGTAATTTTACATTACATTACATTACAATTAGGATTTTGATTGAGTGAGCATGCTTCCGTTGTTTATATAAAACGTTTTCCCAGATTGGGAAATGGATGCAAATTAGTCCGAAACCTTTCCTGTAGAATCCCACATGGAACAAGCACTGAAAAACCAGTTGATCGCTCCTTGACAAGCGTGCAATGTTTTTTGGAAGTGCTGCAAAAGAATATAAACAAACAAAAGTAAAATAAAATTGGCAAAGGCAACATTTAAAAAAACAAAACAAAAATAAAGAAATCATAGGAAACAATGATTGGCCTACCAGCCCTGGTACTGATGTGCACTGTTTTAGGTGGATGTGCACATGTGATCAGGACATATTCTGTCACTCAAAATGCAAAGCAGCCAATAGGTGAAGTGGGCTGACACATTGACCTATGGCCCTTTCTATCAGAGAAAGAAGTAAAATGTGAATCAGACTTGAAAACCCTGAGAGAAAATGGACGCTAAGACAAAGCCCCTGCACATATGAGTATGTATGTATTTTTTATTTCTGATTTAAAGATAAAGCTGCCTCAGTGACATCACTAAAAATGTAAGTAAAACAGGCGTTGAGGAAGTCAATAGGTCTGGTATTGGCTAACAGCCTTTTAGCTTAGGCAATGCTTGTTTTGCCACGTTTTTGTAAAACGTTATTGCTGGGCATCTGCGGGGACCCACAGTGAGCCCCTGAGAGGGAACACATGTATATGGCACAGAAAGACCCGAGGCTGCAGTCTGACCCAGAGAGTTGAGTTGAGGGCATTTATGAAGCAGATGCGTGGCCTATACTAATGGTTCAAAACAGAAGTAGACACACAGGGGCCTATTCACAAAGGCAAACTTACATTTTAATAAATCTACACATGTAAGTTTACACTTTTTAGTAACTTTGCTACTTTTGATTGATGCACCATAGTTAGAGATACTTTGACTTCATTATTTTGTCATTGTACAAATGGGAACACTTCCTGGGCACCTTATTTGTATCAGTTTAATATCAAATTCAGCAAGAAGCAAGGTGACTAATCAACCTTTGCAAAGAGCTTTGTATCTTGCAGGGGCATTTGTTGCCATGTTTTAGTAACTTTTGATCCATTTGAGCTAGAAACGTTTTTTGTTAAAATCTGGAGATTAAGCAGCAGACGATTAATTATGTGGTAAATATGGCAAAACCATCATTAAAAGGAAAAAACTCTGCAGCTCAGAATCACATAATTCCAAAGGAAGTAATCTTAAAATAAAGGATATTATTTTTATGTTTTAAAAATATATATCAACTAAAATGAATGATAAAAACAAAGGGCCCGATTCACAGAATGAACTTAAGAATCAATCCTAAACTTACTACTATTTTGGTATTCACAGAATGCACTTACTACTTTTGGCATTCACAGAATGAATTTACTACTTTTGGTATTCACAGAAGTTAGGATTTTATCTTAAGTTTGTCTTAAGACAAACTTATGAGAGATTTAAGACAGACTTAAGACAGACTTAAGACAGACTTAAGATAAACTTAAGACAGACTTAAGACAGACTTAAGACAAAATCCTAACTTAAGTTTGTCTTAAGTCTGTCTTAAGTTTGCCTTAAGACAAACTTAAGACAAAATCCTAACTTCTGTGAATACCAAAAGTATTAAGTGCATTCTGTGAATACCAAAATAGTAGTAAGTTTAGGATTTAGTCTTAAGTTCATTCTGTGAATCGGGCCCATATTCATTTCACAAATAAATAGTATTTAATGTAATATATTTTAATACCTTTTTTCTATGCATAACTACTCATAATTTTTAAAGAATAATAAATAAATGCAAACATTTTACCTAAAGATATAAATTGTCTTGAGATTAGGTTTGGAGACGAGTTGCAATAGTTGTATGAGATTTGCATAGCTATAAAGGAGCAAGATAGAAACTAAAGACGTTTAAATAAAGTTCAGATCCCAACCTACAGACATTGCATTGAAAGGGTATCAAACCAATGCCATCCCCTATGCAGCCATGGAGTTGAAGGTTCCTGCGTTTTGTAGTCAGTGGGAACATATTTCACATGAGGTCTTTGAACGTGAGGACATGGAACTCTGATTCCAACCTTATAGTTGTAGTTGGTGATTAAATGCACGCATTTTTAATTTAAGCATTTTAGAGCCTGTTTATTTTTATACTTTGGGGGAAATGTTCTTACCTGTTTCTTTGTGCATCCTCGGCAGCTCTCCGGTCCACCGCAACCAGACAGCTGGCTGTTTGAGTGGAGAGAGTCTGCCCTTTCACTTCTTGCCAGTGGTCGGCCGCCATTTACAGAGATTAGCGTTCTAGCTCGCAAGTCTTCCGGGGCATAAATTCACTGCGCTTGCAAGCCCGTCTGCGCCCGTCCGCGCCTGAATGCTGCCGGCTGCCAGGAGATGCCACCCGTTTTTCAACAGGTATTTTCTGCGCCGAGGATACAGTACTCGAGAGAGAGCTTGATGCAAATGGGTCATGTTGTTCCTTTCTGTCTTGGGGGAATCATATTCCTCAAACAGCAAAGACCCTGATAGGTGGAAATTGCCCTCACTGCAGCTGGCTATTAGCTGATACGGCTTGCACTTAATCTACCCTTCAGGCTGACTTGATGGGGCACCTTTTAGACAGGGATCAGTCTGATGGGTTAGAGAAACAGGGGAAACAATCAGCACCCCTGCAGGAAATCTACCTTAATGTTAGATCTATCCCTAAACACATGGCTGAAATGTGGGAGTTATTAGACAACACTAAACCGGACATTTGTCTGTTCACGGAAACTTGGTTAAATAATGAGGCCACTCCAACTTTGGCAATGGCATTCACAACGGATTGTTCTGTTGTGCGCCTAGACAGAGTAGGGAAGAGAGGTGGAGGTCTGGCAATTGCCACAAGTCCCCCTTTCCATATTACGATCCTTGACACTGTCTGTACTCCCAACTTAGAGTTAAAGATATTCGGGGTTACGTCGGAAGAGTAAGTCCAATAGATCACCAAGTCTATTTTCACAAAAAGTTCTTTTATTTCATTTACAAGGTTAAAAAGTTCTTTACAGTCCAACCACACGTTTCGTTCTCCTTCTGAGAACTTCATCAGGGCTTAGAAAACACGATAAATGTCGTAACAGTGTAGCCTCCAAATATGTATCCGTGTTGGGTGTACAGTTAATTCCTGACAAGATTCAGTTAGTTCCAAGAGTTTCCAATTGTGGTAAGTTAAGTGCGAATCCAAAAGATCTCCGGATCACAAGGATAGACTCAGAACGCGAGCTTATATAAAGGATGCCCAACAAATGAGTCCGTGTATGTCTGAAGGAAACTAGATCTTCTGACCAGTATGTGAACAATCCAAAATAAGCGATGAGGTACACCTCATTTAGAATATTAAGGACCAACACTCTCAGAACGTGACGATGTCCTTATTCAGGTACACGCCTATCAAGGGGAAAGTTCCCATTGGCAACAATATGCCTCCCAATGACGAGTCTTTGGTTTTCTTTTTTTCCCCAGCTTAGATGCGAGAGACCTTTAAAAACAGGCATCACTCTCCCGCCGTTCGTAGATGCAACCTCCTGGACAGCTTCCCCGAATACGGAGAATCTGTGAATACAAAGGTCGGTGCAAAGAGGTGGTTGGGCTACTTTACGCTACTTTCAGGCATGGGATATGTATACTTAACCATATATCTGGTTAAGTTACTCATGTATTTATACGTATACTCTAATTGGGGATAGACATCTTTGGCTTTAGATGTGTTTTATCCCATACAGGGGTGTATAAAATTACAAACGTAAGGTAATTTCTTAATCTGTCTCAATACGCTTTCCCATTAGCAGTCAAACATTAGGAGATAAAGCATTGTACCCCCTTTACTTCTGTGACTTAGAGGTATTTGGGAATCTCTCAGATAGCCGTCTGTCAGATATACGAACTTGAGGCACTTTCTGAATTTATATTTTAACTATATATGAGCAATTGTCTTTTTGTTTTTCTCTCTCTTAGCGGGCATATCATAGCCCTTTGAGCTTCGAAAATTTATGGTCCTATTTTGCCACCGGCAAGGGCGAAAAGTAAGTTTGATTAAGCTTCTAGTGTTATTTGATTGTAGTGAAAGAGATTATATCTTTCGGCATCTCAAAGTTAAAAATGGCTTACGAGTCCAACTTAAATAGATTATTAATGCTTCTCTTTGCTTGTTTATAAGAAGGAACCATGTATATCATTAGCCAGTACACGTGCAAGGAATTGAGGAATCCACATAAGGATCTTACATTTTAGGTAATAATAAAACCTTTTATGGACACTTTCTCATGGTCCTCGTATCTCCTTTTTTGAATATTTAACACATTCCTGAATAAAATACTTCTGACTTTTTTTTTTGTTTGTTCCCTCAAAGCCTTTGCTTTTGGAGGAAATTTCGGACTACCTGTTCTGGGAACAAGCCGTCTTGGTAGCATGGGCCACTATACCCTTGTGAGTTGTTCTTTACAAAATACTGTACTTGAGTCTAACAAATTTGGTCCGCAATTTGCGGCTGTTTTAGTATTTGAGCTTCCTTTTAATAACATATGTCTCTTTTTTAGCTACTGAACTGCCAAACGTTCTAGCATCTGAACTTGTATGATGCAGTTTTTTCACTACTGGTGAGTTGCCTTGTATAAAACATTAGGTTAAGCCAAACAACCTTAGGCTTCAATTCATGGATTTTTTCGAGTATATATATATATATAATATATACCATATTTTATTCATTGAGCTCTATACAATTAAAACATTCTTTTTCCTTTAGACATTGGGCTAACAAATTTTCCAGAATCTGACTTTATATGGTGCTGATTCTCCTTCCGGATGATTTGCACGTAGCGACTCAATAGGTACTTTAAAACACTTTGGCCAAAATTTGGCTTATCTTAAAAAAAGGGACATATAGTATCCCGTTTTAATATGCTTCAGTAAGGCCATACATCATTTCTGTATCCTTGTCTCTACTAGGACGAGGTCAATTATATAGGAGACCCCAGGGTGTCCACGACAACCGAACAAACTAACTGGATTGTTTCTAAAGGTATATTGTCTCAGGTTACCATTATCTCTATATAATTAATATAGTTTCTTTGGTTCCTACTGCTAGAGCGCGCAGTTCCCCCAGGTCACCCGAGTTACCAATTCTTTTACACGCACTGGGCCCTTGGCGTGAAAAAACCTTTTATTATCACACTGATTTGTTTGGGTGAACCGGGTGAGGATTTCTCCTCCTGCACGCTGCTAAGAGTAATCAAGTTTGGATTTACCTCTGCTTACCATGTACCTGACTTACCACAGGCACAACTCTCACGACGGACCTAGAGCTATCAGGGAAAATAGTAGACAGGTCTAACATCAAATACACGTTATAATCAGTAAAATACTTTCCACAATTCTGTAAAATGACCACAGACACCTGATGAAGTTTAAAACTTTATATAAGAATTCAAAGAGAAGATGCCAAGATAATAAGCGATACACAGAATAATATATCAAACATTAAAATTAACACCAATAGGTAACTTTGCATCAAAAATAAGACCATTAGGATATATGGGAAACTAAAGGTAGAAGGTTTAGAACAAAACTAGTCACTGCAATTTTATACTAGAACATGGGAATGGGGATGAGACCTAGAACATGTACTTAACCTAAGTGTTTAAGCTATTCTTGCTAAGTTCACTGCAATCCACTAAAGGAAGGGAAAAACGGGAACATGCTATGGTTTTATAAAATCAATGAATTTCTAAAGGAGAGGGGGAGCGAAGGAACCAACTAAAATTCAGACACATATAATTGCAATGGCAATAAAACAATAACACAGGTAAGAATGCCTTAACAGATCAGACAAAAGAGAGAGAGAGAGAGAGAGAGAGAGAGAGAGATACGCAAACCCACAATCAATAATTACCTAGTTCAGATTGAAGACCAACCCTGGCCACGGGTCAGTTGGGAAGACGGGGACAGGGACCCTCAGAAAAGGAATGCCAGAATGCGAGCAGGTACAGCTCACGGACAGTAAGGACAGGATACCCCTCAGGTTCAGGTCAAGGACTGGGCCTCCCAGGGTACGACCAACACCCACAGCTTCGGACAGCAACGCCTGCGTTACCCCCTCCTGCAAGTAATCCGCCAGAAACCCCGATTGGATTTTCGAATTCCCCAGCAAAGTGCTTCGCCAGCACTTAGGATTTTCCACCCCTTAGGAGATTGTGGAAAGTATGGACAAAGTGCTCCGCAGCACTTTCAGAATGAGCACCTATTGAGATCGTAGGGTCAGTGACAGGTCTGCTACTCGGACAAGTCGGACAATTTTCCTAAGCTAAACTAGGGCAATTATACTGTTTTGGGGACCCTTAGACCACCCACTAATGTTGCAAGTGACAGTTTCCCACATTGTGATTGGTCAGGAGAGGTGGTGCGGTCATTACCACCTCCTAGAATTCAACGTTCCCATCATAATTATTCAATTTTGCACACCCGCCCCCCTGGTTCACGTTCCCAGGCATAGGAATACAGAAGACAATGCAAGAGTCCAGCATATAGCAACAGTGTATGACAATTCAAGGTGTAATCTTGCATCTTCGGGATGGGTTCCCAGGCGCATCGGGCTCCAGGAGCCAGCTGGCTAGTTTTAGCTTCTGCGCAGTTAGGACTCTCCCTGGTCAGCTGACAGGGTTCAGAGGAGCCTCAGCATGGCGTCGCTCATGTATGCCCCAGCCCACAAAGACGCGGTACATGAAAAGTAAGCGAAAACAAATTAAAATCATACATAAAAATGATCGCACTGTATACCATGATAAAATCTAACCAACCCTTACTTTATAATGACTATAGCATTATGGATTAGTGCGAAAAGACAGATAGGCTAAAGCAGCAGTAGCAAGCAGAGAGCGTGGTGAGAGACAAGCGGCCATATTTTGCATCAGTGCGCATGAGCACAGAATCCCTCCAGAATGCGAGTGCGTCACATCACATGGGTATGACCGACGCATGCGCAGACTGAATCTCAGCGAAGCGGCCATTTTAAGTGCAAGCTTCGTTTTAGTACGGAAAAACAAACAAGCAAGCATCCTGGGGACACCCGCGTGTTGGGAAAACACTTTATAAATGACGAATAATGAGGTTAATATTATTATGCAGTTTAGACAAGGGTTTTGCATACGAGCAAGGCGCTTTACGGGCAAATCCTTGCTCCATCAATCCCCTCTTTGATGATATTTACTATCATCACTACATGAAGGAAACAGATGCCAACTTTTCTCATTCATCCACATCGTCCATTTCAATTTCAATAAACTTATTGTTTAGTTTTCTTTCAGCTTCCCTATGAGAGTGGTGATTCTTCGCCTTTTTGTAAATTGCACTCTTTAACTCTTCTAGTTCTAGTTCATCAATGTTTCTTTTCACCCCCCCTCTGATTTACTGTATATTTCTTTTTGCACTTTTGGCATTTGCAGCAGATAAAAATGATCAACACAATCACACCTATTATAACTATTGGCATCAGTATTTTCCACAAAAGATTTTTACCTAAGTTAGTAAACCAACTACCTATAGAGGAGAGACCTCCAGTCAGTCTCGTCCAGGCACTGTCAACCTCCAATGGTTTGAGTTCTTTTTCCAAATTAGTTATGTTTTTCACATATTGTTTTAGTTCGATACTTTTATCAGGAATGTAGGTGCAACAATGTTGCGCTTTCAGCATTCTACAGACTCCGCCCTCTTTTGCTAATAGGGTGTCAAGGGCAAGACGGTTTTGTAAAACCATTGATCTGATCGCAACCATTTCCGTATTGACCAGCAGGAAACCAGCAGCAGTGTCCGTTGATAACCGGTCCACTACTGTAGACAGTTTGCAGATTCTATGGGTGTTCAGAACTACCCCCATTCCAGGTATCAGTGCACTAAAAATATCACCTATAATTTCACCTACACTTTCACGTCTACTACGCACTAAGCCATTAGTTTCTTCATCGCTTCCAGCTGCATTATTCACATGGTATATTTTCGGGAAAACAATGCCAAAGTAGCAGCTTCCATACCAGTGATCCGGCAATTTGAAATAAGCCTTGTTCCCACATATATAATATATTCCGGGAAACACAGGTTCTGACCCATTTTTGAAACCCCAACCTCCAATTACCTTGTAATTATGTTGACACTCGCTGGAACCGATGAATACATTGTTATAGTACTCTGTCTTTTCCCTATGGATACAAAGTTTCCCCTTTCTTTCAAAATCCAGCAACAAGGCAGGACTGGCTTCGCCTTCCGAGGTGTCATCCATGTGCTCAGCCCACCTAGGGATTCTATCCTTCTCGTCATTTGCCTTCTTCTGAAACTTTTCTCTCCTTCTGTCTGCCATCTTTATAAACATCTTTTCCTGCTCTTGCAGTGAACAGGTCAGATTGTCTTCTCTTGCTTGATCTAAATCTATGTTACCTATAGTCAGGAAATATTCTCCCATATAGCGGGTCACGTCACTTGTAGTATGTACACGGTTCAAGTGTCCTCTAACAGGAAGTTCAGAAAATACTACGTCATCATTTGAATAATAGTACTGCAAGGTGCTCCTATAGAACAAGCTAGCTAATATACTACAGGAGATTCCATAGGTCAAAGGTAGATGGTGGTATGTCACGCCTTCAGCCACTGAGGTTGGTAGCTTCATGCAGACATAACAGTCCTCTATTTCCATAGCTTCTACATAATGCACTAACAAGTTAGCAAAAACATTTAGATGCGTCCTGTTTTTCATTTTGTGAAAATGTAGTCCATCCTCATCTGGTGCTTCTAAATTAGGTCGTGTGTGTGTCAGTCCTACTCTTTTGTCGTGTCTTACTAGGCTTCGTGGTGTTTCTGCAGTCTGTACAACCCCTACATCTACTGCTTCGGGTTCAGTAGGGGACAAGTTTGGATCCTTACTTATCATAAAAGGTAGAAAAACAGTTAGTCCTATCCACATTACTATTAGCATGGCTACACTACATAAGCATATCTTACAACAGGTTTTGAGACACCCACACCGGGATCTCCCAGAGACATTCGGATCAGACATATTTAGCTTACAGGTGGCTTTTGCTACCCCTCTTCGTTTCTTTGCACCAAAGGCTCACTTCGGGGCTCTCTCAAGGAGGGTCTTCGTCCGAACTCCGATCAGCAATGGACTCGTTGTCACTGTTGCCACTGTGGTGTGGCTCGTCAATTTCCTCCAACACAAAGTACGTCCACTCAGGGCTCCGATACAGTCGGTTCTGTTTCTTTATTCTGTCGCTCTTTCTCAGCGATTTGCCTTGGGCTGCATTTCTTTCACTTTGAGCCCTTTTCCGGTCTTTATCGTTTTCTTCGACTGTTTTTAGTCTGAGCCTTAGTCTCTTGACGTATCGGGGTGCACTTCTTCCTCCGTGCCTCCCAGTGGTTGAGGAGACTTCGCCTTCCTCGTGCACTCTTTTCACTTTTTGGGGTGGCACCTCTGTTTTCCTGCCTGTCTGACTAGTTCCAGGTCTTTCGTCTATTTCTTCTGCCTGGTCCCTATTCTGACCCTGCTCAGATTCAAAACGCACCTTCTTCTTATTTCTGGTTACTGTTGTTTCCGTTGTCTGAGCACTTTGATCTAGTTCTATCTGTTCCTGTTCATGCTCTTCGATCTCTTCGCTTTCTTCTGCATGAACGTCAGCTCTAACTTCTAACTGTCCCTTTCTCGGCTCCGGAGTTTCAGGAGGAGTCTCGAGGTCTTGATCTGACCCTACTTGGCCTATGTCCTGATCAGGTGTGGTGTGGCTTTCGTTGACCTGACCTTCTTCTTCTATCTCTGACTCACCTGGACTATCCCACTCACTGTCTAAGTAGGAATATTTCCTGGTTCGTATTGGATCATGAACTGGTTCGTCGGCGGGATACCATTCAACGTCTCGACTTGTGCTCGGCAGTTCGATGTCAGCTAGCTCCGGACTCTCTTCCTCGGAAGCCTCTTCAGCTGCGCTGCCTTCAGCTCCAGTCGCGTTTTCTCCAGATACCCGCTTTGTGTGGCTGGCGTGGATCCACTTCGGTACACCAGCACACTTCACAGCAGTGGTAGTGACGAGGATCACTTGTCGTGGCTTTCCCCACCTTGGCTTCAGGCAACTGCTCCGGGTGTGTTTCTTTAACACCACCCAGTCTCCTGGTTGCAGATTGTGTGCTGGATTCTTTGGCCACTCGTCTTCTGTCTCTCCAATCTGCTGAGAGAGAGAACGCACTTGGTCACCCAGCTGCTTGCAGTACTCTAGCACCATATCATCAGAAATGCTTAGCAGTTTGTTTCCGGGTACCCATGCCTGGCGCATCACTCTTCCCATCAACACTTCATGGGGACTTAGGCCAGTCTTTCGGTTCGGAATACTTCTCAAACTCATCAGCACCAGGGGTAAAGCCTCTATCCAGTTCATTTTTGTGGAGTCACACATTTTTCCCAATCTGGACTTCAGGGTGCCATTTATTTGTTCCACTACCCCAGAAGCCTCTGGATGGTAGGCGCAGTGCAATCTTTGCTTCATTTTGAATGCTTTACAGAGTTCCTCTAGGACATCGTTGGCAAAATGCCCACCTTGGTCCATTTCGATCGTCTCTGGGATCCCATACCTAGGTATCAACTCCCTGAGCAATAATTTGGCTGTGGTGATAGCGTCATTTTTCTTAGCTGGATATGCTTCCACCCACCTGGAGAATAGACAAACTATGACTAAGATATATCTATATCCTTTGCATCTGGGCATGGTTATGAAGTCTGCCTGCATTCTAACGAAGGGCCCTACTGCCTTTCCAATAGTGCTCTGTTCCACTACAGTCTTCTTTCCTGCATTGAATTGCTGACACACTAGGCACCTCTGGCAAAGCCTTTCCGCCTGGTTCCTGAACTTTGAATTACAGAACACCTGTTCAAACACCCGACACATCGCGTCTCTTCCCATATGTGTTGGCTCATGTATCATTCTGACCATGGGGTCGATCAAACTATCAGGCAGTACAGGCATCCCAGTCGGATTTACCACCACACCATCTTCTCTCAACTCGCATCCATTTGCGGCCCACCTGCCCTTCTCTTGCCTGTCTGTGGCTTGTTGTAACTCCTTTAATTCTTCCCACGTTGACACATTCTCAAACAACATAAGTTGGCAGCTGGTTCCATCCCACAGGGCAATTTGTAGGGACATATGGTGTCGGGCACAAAACTGTGCAATTTGGTCAGCGTACCTATTACCGGCAGTCACATCATCATTTCCAGATCTGTGAGCCGCACACTTGACCACAGCCAATTCTTTGGGTAATTGGATAGCTTCCAGTAAGTCATGCACCACCTTCCCATTTCGGATAGGTGTGCCTGAGGAGGTCATGAATTCTCTTTGTAACCACAATTGGCCGAAGTCATGAACGACCCCAAAACAATACTGGCTGTCTGTGTAAACAGTTATTCTCTTGTTCTTACCCCTCTTACAGGCTCTGGTTAACGCGATGAGCTCTGCCACTTGTGCAGATTTCACCTCGCGCATGTAAGATGCCTCGATGGTTCCTGTCAGTGTAACCACAGCATAGGCAGCACTCAGACTCCCACTCTCATGTCTCAAACACGAGCCATCCACGAACATTGTTTTATCCCCGTCAAGTAGCGCTATTTCTCTGATGTCGGGACGGGGTTTTGTGCTGTATTCAGTTAGATCGATGCAATTATGTTCCCCGTCCTCATCAGATTCTACATCCAGAGGGATAGGCAACAGTGTCGCAGGGTTTAGGATATTGCACCTGGAAATAGTTACATTTTCAGCACCAATCAAAATTCTCTCATACTTAGTCAGCCGACTAGGTGTGAGGTACTGGGTCTTAGTTCTAGTCAATAGGATGACAACAGAGTGAGGAACATAGACAGTGACGGGATGTCCCATGACAATGTTCTCACTCTGTTCCAGACTGACGCAAGTAGCAGCAACGGCTTTTAAGCATCCAGGCAGTCCAGCAGCCACTGGATCTAGGGTGGCCGAAAAGTAGGCTACTGGTCTTCTGACTAGTCCGTGCTCCTGGGTCAGGACTGAAAGAGCACAATTCTCTCTCGTGTCACAGAACAGCTCAAAGGGCTTAGTGTACTCAGGCATACCCAATGCAGGTGCGGTACATAGACAGTTTCTCAGAGTTACCCAAGCATTCATGCTTTCACTGTCCCAGTGGACGGGGTCTTCTACTCCTTTCTTTGTCATATTTATCAGGGGTCGGGCTAGAGCCGCAAATCCTACAATCCACTGTCTGCAGTAACCCACAACTCCCAAGAACATTCTCACCTCTTTCTGTGTTCTGGGCAGTTCCATTGCTTTGATTATTTTGATCCTTTCGGTAGTGACCTTCCTGATTCCTTTTTCTATCTGGTGCCCCAGATATTTTACTGAGTTTTTACAGAATTGTAATTTGTCAGGCGACACTTTATGTCCTCCTTTTCCTAGGTGATTCAGCAAGGCAATTGTGTCAGTGATACAGTCAGTCTGGGTTTTAGATGCCACTAACAGGTCATCTATGTACTGTACCAAAACAGACTCTCTTGGCAGCACTAGGGATTCAAGGCACTTTTTCAGTATCTGGTTGAAAATCGATGGACTTTCGGTGTACCCCTGGGGGACACGATTCCAGACATAGATATGGCTGTCAAATTCAAAACTGAAAAGGAATTTGCTTTCTGGATGTAAGGGGATGGAAAAGAATGCGTGGCACAGATCGATGACAGTGAACCACTCTGCATTCCAGGGAATCTGATATAGAATTACTGCAGGGTTGGGCACAATAGGACAGCAAGGCACAACAATTTGGTTTACCTTGCGCAAATCTTGCACCACCCGGTACTTCCCACTAGGCTTTTTGATCCCAATGATAGGCGAATTACAGGGGCTGCTCAACACTTCTTCTATTATTTCTGCTTCGAGCAGCCTCGTCATTTCAGTCGCTACTCCTGCCTTTACTTCTGCACTCATTTTGTACTGTCTGGTTTTCGGGTATACAGCATTTGTTTTTATTGCTATTTTCACTGGGTCCACATTTGCCATCAGGCCTACATCTTTTCCTGTAAAATCCCACACTTCTGGTACTACCCTTAACTGGAGCTCCTCAGGTAAATCCTCAATTGTCAAAGGCTTGATATCAGCATCTTGTCTGACCAACATCAGTTTGTACAGGCCATCTTCATCGGGGGTCTGAATTTCGACACCATTTGGTGTGCAGAAAATGGTACAACGCATCTTGCACAACAAATCACGTCCTAGCAGGTTTACAGGACTGGAATCACAGACCACAAATCTGTGCATTTCCTTGAAATTTCCTATAGAAATTTCCATTGGTTCAGTTACAGGGGTACTTATTATCTGATTTGAGACTCCCACTACTTGGATTGCTTCTCCCGAGAGGGGTAGGTTAGGAACATCCACTGTTCTTACAGTAGATCGGGTAGCACCAGTGTCCAACAGAAAGGTGACGTCTTTTCCCTCTACCTTTCCTTCAATGTATGGTCCAGTCTGGTCTACCGGTAAGGAGGCGCCAAGTACGCACTCCTCATCCTCCCCTCTCAGGCCCCGTCAATCTTGATCCTCACAAAGGAAAGTATCATTTAGCAAGTACTGTGGAATGACTGCATTTCTTTCACTCTCAACCTCCCATACTTCCGCCCTCTCATTCTGCTGACCCTGACTCTTAAAATTCTGTCTAGGAGCGTGGGGTACTGGAGGTAATTTTACCTGTTGCTGGGTTTTTCTTGTCCCCTCTTTCGGCACCTGTGGATTTAAACCATTTACAGGGGCATTACCGGCCTGTAGGTGTGGACACTCGTCTCTCCAATGCCCCATCCGGCCGCACCCATGGCACGGAAACTTTTTCATGGCCTCTTCACGACTCATTTTAGGTCTGGGCTTTCCTCCCCCCCCAGTATTGGTATTCTGAACATTATTATCAGAAGTCATTTTACTTAACTGTTTTTCTTGCTGTTCAGCTAATTTCACCTGTGCCCACATGACCTTTTCCTTGAGGGCCTTCTTTTTATTTTCGATTTCATCTTCGCAGTATTTTGCATATTTCAGGACATCATCTATGGGTTTTCCCTGCCAACTGATTTTGTTATCTCGAATCCATTGTGAGATTTCAGGCCTTAATCCTAGCACAAACCTATAACTGAAATGCGTCATGTCTTTCATGTCTACATTATCGATACCACTGTAAGTTTTGAATACCTGCAGTAACCTTTCATAAAATGAATGCACCGTTTCATCACGTTCTTGGGTGGTTCTATCTATACGGGTCCAATCTGTCTCTTTTGCTGGTACCTTTTTCTTGAGGTATTGTATGACTTGCTCATATTTCCTCATTACTTCAGGTGCGGGAGCTCCTGTTTTCTCATCTCTGGGAAATTCCTCACTGGGCCAATCAATTTCAATTTTACAGTCGGTCCACAAATCTACAGGGACCACGATGTCGAAAAACCCATCCAGGTCTTTCAGTAGACACTTCTGAACTTTTATGAAACGTTCTACCTGTCTGTACCAGTCAACTGGTTTCTCACGTAATTTCGGGAAGTCGTTTGTAAATGACACAATGTCTTGTCTGGACCAAGGGACATGGACATATTTTCCTCCCGGGACCTCTCTCATGGGGCACAATTTTTCAGTTGGGGTTACTTCCTTTAATACGAATTCTGAAGTTACTGACCCGGCCCTGCTGCCTTCCTTTTTCTTTGCCCACCTGGTTCTCCATTTTCCCACTTCGCCCCATTTCTGCAAGATTTTCAACAATTCTCTTACTTGGATCTGTTTTCCCATCACATTCAGGCTTTCTAAATCCTTGTCTGAGAAATCCACTCTGTAGGGTTTCTGAAGAATTTTGGAGCGACTAACATCAACTCCCATTTCTGTGGCGGTATCCATTATCTTTTCATGGAGCACCCTAGCACTCCGGGTAAGACTTTTACTGATGAATAGTAACTCTTCTTCATTATACGAGCTTAGGCGCTCAACTCCCACGTTCCCAGCCATCATTTCTTCTATTTCTATTCTTAATTTATATATTTCCAATGCTTTAGGTTGGGGAGTGGTCTCCTTCTCTGGCTCCTTCGTCCATCTGTCCAATTCTTCAGGGGAAACTAAAGTGGCACTCCTAACTCCAGTTGCACTTTCAATCACCACCTCCTTTTGTCTGGGCTGACTTCTTGTCCCTGCTATACTGGCCCTCGACTCCCTTATGGGCAGATCCATCAGAACCACAGAATCACACTCACTTTCCTGATCCTCATCTATGAATACTTCCTTCCTCGGGGTCTGGATGCTAGGAGTAGGCAGTATTGGGGTGATAACAGGAGGATGGGGACTAGTCAGGTCATTTCTATACATTGGAATAGCAGGACCAATAGTTACCGGAATAGTCAAGGAATCAGGATGGGGATGCATCTGGGCAATGGTCCTAACTAATTCCTCTCGCTGTTTAGTCAGGGCTTCTTTCTCTTTTTCCTGCAACCCCCTTTCAGCAGAATTGCCATGCAATACCTGAGGTACTAAGGACGGATAAATACTCGGGGCAGTCGGAGCAACCAATCGAGGTGGACTTTCTCCGAATGGCTGATAATTTGGGACTGTGGACTTAGGTCTGCAAAACCCATCCCTTTCACTAGTTTTACTGCCTGTAGCTGTTCCGTCTGTATCACTTTCCCTCCTACTTCGGGGGTAATTTGTAAAGGGATTTTGAGAATGCACCGGTTCTGATTCTGCAACATAGGGAGGTGGATTCTTCATTAACAAATCTTCCAGGTGTTCATCTTCTATGTCCCCCATAGGTGCTAGGTGATGGGTCTTTTCTTTACATTTTCCTCTCTTCTCTTCTAATACCCCCATCATAGGGAACAGCCCTTCAGTTAACATAGACTGCCTCCACTGTTTCATTTTCTGCTCTTTGGTTTGCGTTGGAAGCCTGGGATACCACTTACTCACCCCCTTATCCATTCGGGGTTTATCTCGCTCTGCAGCCTCAATCTCCCATTCCTCTAAAGCTTCGTACTGGGTCAACCTAGGTCTAGGGTGTAATTCATTCATGCGGGTCCTTAAGTTAAACAGGATCCGACCATTAAATGTACCTTCAACAGGGAATGCTAGGACTCCGTCATCTACAGTATACTTTGCCCAATTTTCTAGCCAGACACAAGTGTGATACCCTTTATCAAACAACATGAAAGAAGCAGGGGTATTTGGCGGGGGAATGAGTACGCCTTCCCTCGTTCTAATGGGCTTGTCAGTTTTGAAAAAATTCTTTACTTTATCAGAGAATGACAATTTTCTCTTTATTCCATACATCATGTGCGGTCTACCTCGTACAATCTGCTCCTTATGAAATCCTAGGTATTTGGGATTTGGTATGAAGTCTGGATACCACATACAACTCTCCAGACTCGCTTCTAGCTCGGCTGGATTAATTTTGTTTACTTTTGTGCTTCCAATGCTAGCGCGACTTTTATTTCGCACCACCCAATCAGGTCAGAGAATACAAATACGGTTAACCAATGGGTGCGCGGCCTTTTCGCAAGACAGAGTCTCACGCTTCGGCACTCACCCCTCCTTTACAAATTCAGCCCCACTACCCACCCGCTGTTTTGACCAATACCAGCGCGGCACGGAGTGACGTCAGAGCAGCTCTCCGACTGACTCCCTCCTTCACAAGGTAACGGAAACTTTTTACTCTCTCTAAAGTGCGAGTGCAAGTTTTAGTTAACAACACACAATGTTTGCCACTATGTCTGAGTGTTCTAAAAAGAGAAAAGACTTTTCTTTCGCTACTAGTAAACCACTTCTGTCTACTTTTCATGCACTCTGGATAGACTTCGTTGCCTGTCCCTTCACACCAGTAACATAGAACCCGTTATTCTTCTGACTCATCCACCTTAGTCGGGGATATGTACTGAGCCAGGATTTCACCAGCGAACTATTTTACTTACCAGACAAGCCTCGGAGACCCTACTACTCCTTCCGTATGCGACCCTTACTAGGTGATATCGCAATGAAAGTTTTATAAAGGACTCGTAGCTATCATTCACTCTAAAACAAAAAGGACCTAATTAGTGCTTCCAGTTACTCCTTTAACCCTGCACTAATGATTCAAACCCTAGTGACTTCAACAGCTAACCGGATTCTACTCACCGTTAGCTAAAAATACTTCCCCGGGGATTCGGACTACACTGAACACTTACAAACAATTCTGGGTTAATTCAACATGCAATATTTTTAGCAGCAATGCAAAAATCATATACATTTACATATAAAACCTTAAAATATTTCAAAATTTCAAATCAATACAGTAGAAAATCAGCAGCACACTTAATCTTCACGGTTTGTTTATGACCTATCCTGTCTACCTAATCTAACTAGTCCAAACCATCCTCTGGCTGCCAGAAAATTACTGCTAGAGCGCGCAGTTCCCCCAGGTCACCCGAGTTACCAATTCTTTTACACGCACTGGGCCCTTGGCGTGAAAAAACCTTTTATTATCACACTGATTTGTTTGGGTGAACCGGGTGAGGATTTCTCCTCCTGCACGCTGCTAAGAGTAATCAAGTTTGGATTTACCTCTGCTTACCATGTACCTGACTTACCACAGGCACAACTCTCACGACGGACCTAGAGCTATCAGGGAAAATAGTAGACAGGTCTAACATCAAATACACGTTATAATCAGTAAAATACTTTCCACAATTCTGTAAAATGACCACAGACACCTGATGAAGTTTTAAACTTTATATAAGAATTCAAAGAGAAGATGCCAAGATAATAAGCGATACACAGAATAATATATCAAACATTAAAATTAACACCAATAGGTAACTTTGCATCAAAAATAAGACCATTAGGATATATGGGAAACTAAAGGTAGAAGGTTTAGAACAAAACTAGTCACTGCAATTTTATACTAGAACATGGGAATGGGGATGAGACCTAGAACATGTACTTAACCTAAGTGTTTAAGCTATTCTTGCTAAGTTCACTGCAATCCACTAAAGGAAGGGAAAAACGGGAACATGCTATGGTTTTATAAAATCAATGAATTTCTAAAGGAGAGGGGGAGCGAAGGAACCAACTAAAATTCAGACACATATAATTGCAATGGCAATAAAACAATAACACAGGTAAGAATGCCTTAACAGATCAGACAAAAGAGAGAGAGAGAGAGAGAGAGAGAGAGATACGCAAACCCACAATCAATAATTACCTAGTTCAGATTGAAGACCAACCCTGGCCACGGGTCAGTTGGGAAGACGGGGACAGGGACCCTCAGAAAAGGAATGCCAGAATGCGAGCAGGTACAGCTCACGGACAGTAAGGACAGGATACCCCTCAGGTTCAGGTCAAGGACTGGGCCTCCCAGGGTACGACCAACACCCACAGCTTCGGACAGCAACGCCTGCGTTACCCCCTCCTGCAAGTAATCCGCCAGAAACCCCGATTGGATTTTCGAATTCCCCAGCAAAGTGCTTCGCCAGCACTTAGGATTTTCCACCCCTTAGGAGATTGTGGAAAGTATGGACAAAGTGCTCCGCAGCACTTTCAGAATGAGCACCTATTGAGATCGTAGGGTCAGTGACAGGTCTGCTACTCGGACAAGTCGGACAATTTTCCTAAGCTAAACTAGGGCAATTATACTGTTTTGGGGACCCTTATACCACCCACTAATGTTGCAAGTGACAGTTTCCCACATTGTGATTGGTCAGGAGAGGTGGTGCGGTCATTACCACCTCCTAGAATTCAACGTTCCCATCATAATTATTCAATTTTGCACACCCGCCCCCCTGGTTCACGTTCCCAGGCATAGGAATACAGAAGACAATGCAAGAGTCCAGCATATAGCAACAGTGTATGACAATTCAAGGTGTAATCTTGCATCTTCGGGATGGGTTCCCAGGCGCATCGGGCTCCAGGAGCCAGATGGCTAGTTTTAGCTTCTGCGCAGTTAGGACTCTCCCTGGTCAGCTGACAGGGTTCAGAGGAGCCTCAGCATGGCGTCGCTCATGTATGCCCCAGCCCACAAAGACGCGGTACATGAAAAGTAAGCGAAAACAAATTAAAATCATACATAAAAATGATCGCACTGTATACCATGATAAAATCTAACCAACCCTTACTTTATAATGACTATAGCATTATGGATTAGTGCGAAAAGACAGATAGGCTAAAGCAGCAGTAGCAAGCAGAGAGCGTGGTGAGAGACAAGCGGCCATATTTTGCATCAGTGCGCATGAGCACAGAATCCCTCCAGAATGCGAGTGCGTCACATCACATGGGTATGACCGACGCATGCGCAGACTGAATCTCAGCGAAGCGGCCATTTTAAGTGCAAGCTTCGTTTTAGTACGGAAAAACAAACAAGCAAGCATCCTGGGGACACCCGCGTGTTGGGAAAACACTTTATAAATGACGAATAATGAGGTTAATATTATTATGCAGTTTAGACAAGGGTTTTGCATACGAGCAAGGCGCTTTACGGGCAAATCCTTGCTCCATCACTACTATCTTGTTAAAAATATACACAAACTAGGGACCAGATTTGTGTTTCTGGCCCTGTAGCTAACTTCTAATCACGGGATGTATTTGGGTCTATCAGGCCCGGACTGGCCGTTGCGGGCACCGGGCAATCCCCCGGTGGGCCGCATGGGTGGGGGCTGGTTTTGGGCCCCTGGGGGCCGTTTTTCTTACAGGGCGTTTTTGCAGCAAAAACGGCCCTGTAACAAAATCGGCTGCAAACCGGCCCTGCCAAAGAGCTCGGCGGCACCCCCAACCCCCCCTCCAACCCCCCCTGGAGGTGAGGGCCGGCCGAGCACTTTGCCAGGGCCGGTTTCTGTTCCCAGTCCGGCACTGGGGTCTATGTTCTGCAATCTTTTGCAAAATTTCTTTCTCTTCAGCACAGAACCTGCAATCTCCTGAGGCGGAAGCCGGGAGACGACGGAATTTAAAAAAAATTGTATTTCTCTGTGTCACCTTGATTAAAATTGTATTTTAAAAGCGCCTCACCCGTCTGGCACCTCCTTAGCGGGCTCGAGATACGCCTAAACAGCGACCCCTTCGCTGCACCGATACTAACAAAAACAAACTGTTTTGCCGCCATTCACGGCGAGGAATAGAGGCCAGGCCACGCCCACCCGCCACAGTATAAAATGCTGCCGACAGCGCTACCTAGCCAGAACCTGCAATCTCCTGAGGCGGAAGCCGGGAGACGACAGAATTTAAAAAAAAATGTATTTCTCTGTGTCACCTTGATTAAAATTGTATTTTAAAAGCGCCTCACCCGTCTGGCACCTCCTTAGCGGGCTCGAGATACGCCTAAACAGCGACCCCTTCGCTGCACCGATACTAACAAAAACAAACTGTTTTGCCGCCATTCACGGCGAGGAATAGAGGCCAGGCCACGCCCACCCGCCACAGTATAAAATGCTGCCGACAGCGCTACCTAGCCAGAACCTGCAATCTCCTGAGGCGGAAGCCGGGAGACGACAGAATTTAAAAAAAAATGTATTTCTCTGTGTCACCTTGATTAAAATTGTATTTTAAAAGCGCCTCACCCGTCTGGCACCTCCTTAGCGGGCTCGAGATACGCCTAAACAGCAACCCCTTCGCTGCACCGATACTAACAAAAACAAACTGTTTTGCCGCCATTCACGGCGAGGAATAGAGGCCACGCCTACCTTCAGGCCACGCCCACCCGCCACAGTATAAAATGCTGCCGACAGCGCTACCTAGCCAGAACCTGCAATCTCCTGAGGCGGAAGCCGGGAGACAACAGAATTTTTAAAAAATTGTATTTCTCTGTGTCACCTTGATTAAAATTGTATTTTAAAAGCGCCTCACCCGTCTGGCACCTCCTTAGCGGGCTCGAGATACGCCTAAACAGCGACCCCTTCGCTGCACCGATACTAACAAAAACAAACTGTTTTGCCACCATTCACGGCGAGGAATAGAGGCCACGCCTACCTTCAGGCCACGCCCACCCGCCACAGTATAAAACGCTGCCGACAGCGCTACCTAGCCAGAACCTGCAATCTCCTGAGGCGGAAGCCGGGAGACGACGGAATTTTTAAAAAATTGTATCTCTCTGTGTCACCTTGATTAAAATTGTATTTTAAAAGCGCCTCACCCGTCTGGCACCTCCTTAGCGGGCTCGAGATACGCCTAAACAGCGACCCCTTCGCTGCACCGATACTAACAAAAAGAAACTGTTTTGCCGCCATTCACGGCGAGGAATAGAGGCCACGCCTACCTTCAGGCCACGCCCACCCGCCACAGTATAAAACGCTGCCGACAGCGCTACCTAGCCAGAACCTGCAATCTCCTGAGGCGGAAGCCGGGAGACGACGGAATTTAAAAAAAATTGTATTTCTCTGTGTCACCTTGATTAAAATTGTATTTTAAAAGCGCCTCACCCGTCTGGCACCTCCTTAGCGGGCTTGAGATACGCCTAAACAGCGACCCCTTCGCTGCACCGATACTAACAAAAACAAACTGTTTTGCCGCCATTCACGGCGAGGAATAGAGGCCACGCCTACCTTCAGGCCACGCCCACCCGCCACAGTATAAAACGCTGCCGACAGCGCTACCTAGCCAGAACCTGCAATCTCCTGAGGCGGAAGCCGGGAGACGACGGAATTTTTTAAAAATTGTATTTCTCTGTGTCACCTTGATTAAAATTGTATTTTAAAAGCGCCTCACCCGTCTGGCACCTCCTTAGCGGGCTCGAGATACGCCTAAACAGCGACCCCTTCGCTGCACCGATACTAACAAAAACAAACTGTTTTGCCGCCATTCACGGCGAGGAATAGAGGCCACGCCTACCTTCAGGCCACGCCCACCCGCCACAGTATAAAACGCTGCCGACAGCGCTACCTAGCCAGAACCTGCAATCTCCTGAGGCGGAAGCCGGGAGTAGGCATGGGCGAATTTGGCGGATCTCGCGTTTGAGAATTTTGCGGATTTGCGGATTCGCAATCCGCAAAATCCGCGAATTCCCGCGAATTTGCGGATTTTTTTTTTTTGTGTTTGCCCGTGTTTCTGCCAGTTCGCGAGGGTTTTTACAATTTCGCAATTTGCGAACTTACCTGTCGGGTCGCAAGTTTTGCGAACTTGTTGTTTCTACGTGTCCAGCCTGTTTGGGACACTCTTCTTCATCACTGCCACTCTCTGTCACCACTGCCACTCTCTGACTACTCATGCCACCCTCTGGCCCACCCATGCCACCCTCTGTTTCATCACCACACCCTCTGGTTGTCCAGTGTACATTATTTTCGGCAAAGCAAAGCACACCTTCCCTGCCTCAAGTGACCTGAATTAATTTGGGGCTGATTAATGTGTCACAGGATATTTTTTTAGCTGGCACCTGCTTCCTTAGTGCGCCCTGATTAGTGATCTTTTGCACTTGCTAAGTGCTTTCATTGTTGCAAAATTAGTTACAACACCTGCCCTGCCCCAACTGACAATAATGAATTAGGGGCTGATTAATGGATTTTAACTTCCAGCCTGGCTCCTGCTTGTCTCCCTTAGCTGTAATTCAGGACCTTTGTGGCATATGTGTAACTATTCTGAGGTTCAGAGCAGGGTCACATAATAGTTTCAACTGTCAACTGAACTCTGGAGGGGCCCCTCAGGAAGCACTACAGGAAATGGCTACTAATGATGAGCCTGAACTTTTGAACCTGGTAAGTAGTTACTTTCAGTTTTGCTAAGATCGTATTTCTGCAATTTTGCACTTATTCGCGGGGCACGAACTCACGCGAACAGTGCGAGCAGTGCGAGCAAAATCCGCTGCTCGCGGATTTGCGGATTTTGCGGGAGATTCGCGAATCTCGCGGATTGCGAATTTCCCGAAAATCCGCAAAATCCGCGAGCGGAACGGATTTTCCGCCCATGCTTAGCCGGGAGACGACGGAATTTTTAAAAAATTGTATTTCTCTGTGTCACCTTGATTAAAATTGTATTTTAAAAGCGCCTCACCCGTCTGGCACCTCCTTAGCGGGCTCGAGATACGCCTAAACAGTGACCCCTTCGCTGCACCGATACTAACAAAAACAAACTGTTTTGCCGCCATTCACGGCGAGGAATAAAGGCCACGCCTACCTTCAGGCCACGCCCACCCGCCACAGTATAAAACGCTGCCGACAGCGCTACCTAGCCAGAACCTGCAATCTCCTGAGGCGGAAGCCGGGAGACGACGGAATTTTTTAAAAATTGTATTTCTCTGTGTCACCTTGATTAAAATTGTATTTTAAAAGCGCCTCACCCGTCTGGCACCTCCTTAGCGGGCTCGAGATACGCCTAAACAGCGACCCCTTCGCTGCACCGATACTAACAAAAACAAACTGTTTTGCCGCCATTCACGGCGAGGAATAGAGGCCACGCCTACCTTCAGGCCACGCCCACCCGCCACAGTATAAAACGCTGCCGACAGCGCTACCTAGCCAGAACCTGCAATCTCCTGAGGCGGAAGCCGGGAGACGACGGAATTTTTTTTAAATTGTGTTTCTCTGTGTCACCTTGATTAAAATTGTATTTTAAAAGCGCCTCACCCGTCTGGCACCTCCTTAGCGGGCTCGAGATACGCCTAAACAGCGACCCCTTCGCTGCACCGATACTAACAAAAACAAACTGTTTTGCCGCCATTCACGGCGAGGAATAGAGGCCACGCCTACCTTCAGGCCACGCCCACCCGCCACAGTATAAAACGCTGCCGACAGCGCTACCTAGCCAGAACCTGCAATCTCCTGAGGCGGAAGCCGGGAGACGACGGAATTTTAAAAAAATTGTATTTCTCTGTGTCACCTTGATTAAAATTGTATTTTAAAAGCGCCTCACCCGTCTGGCACCTCCTTAGCGGGCTCGAGATACGCCTAAACAGCGACCCCTTCGCTGCACCGATACTAACAAAAACAAACTGTTTTGCCGCCATTCACGGCGAGGAATAGAGGCCACGCCTACCTTCAGGCCACGCCCACCCGCCACAGTATAAAACGCTGCCGACAGCGCTACCTAGCCAGAACCTGCAATCTCCTGAGGCGGAAGCCGGGAGACGACGGAATTTTTAAAAAATTGTATCTCTCTGTGTCACCTTGATTAAAATTGTATTTTAAAAGCGCGCCTCACCCGTCTGGCACCTCCTTAGCGGGCTCGAGATACGCCTAAACAGCGACCCCTTCGCTGCACCGATACTAACAAAAACAAACTGTTTTGCCGCCATTCACGGCGAGGAATAGAGGCCACGCCTACCTTCAGGCCACGCCCACCCGCCACAGTATAAAACGCTGCCGACAGCGCTACCTAGCCAGAACCTGCAATCTCCTGAGGCGGAAGCCGGGAGACGACGGAAGTTTTTTAAAAATTGTATTTCTCTGTGTCACCTTGATTAAAATTGTATTTTAAAAGCGCCTCACCCGTCTGGCACCTCCTTAGCGGGCTCGAGATACGCCTAAACAGCGACCCCTTCGCTGCACCGATACTAACAAAAACAAACTGTTTTGCCGCCATTCACGGCGAGGAATAGAGGCCACGCCTACCTTCAGGCCACGCCCACCCGCCACAGTATAAATCGCTGCCGACAGCGCTACCTAGCCAGAACCTGCAATCTCCTGAGGCGGAAGCCGGGAGACGACGGAATTTTTAAAAAATTGTATTTCTCTGTGTCACCTTGATTAAAATTGTATTTTAAAAGCGCCTCACCCGTCTGGCACCTCCTTAGCGGGCTCGAGATACGCCTAAACAGCGACCCCTTCGCTGCACCGATACTAACAAAAACAAACTGTTTTGCCGCCATTCACGGCGAGGAATAGAGGCCACGCCTACCTTCAGGCCACGCCCACCCGCCACAGTATAAAACGCTGCCGACAGCGCTACCTAGCCAGAACCTGCAATCTCCTGAGGCGGAAGCCGGGAGACGACGGAATTTTTAAAAAATTGTATTTTTCTGTGTCACCTTGATTAAAATTGTATTTTAAAAGCGCCTCACCCGTCTGGCACCTCCTTAGCGGGCTCGAGATACGCCTAAACAGCGACCCCTTCGCTGCACCGATACTAACAAAAACAAACTGTTTTGCCGCCATTCACGGCGAGGAATAGAGGCCACGCCTACCTTCAGGCCACGCCCACCCGCCACAGTATAAAACGCTGCCGACAGCGCTACCTAGCCAGAACCTGCAATCTCCTGAGGCGCAAGCCGGGAGACGACGGAAGTTTTTTAAAAATTGTATTTCTCTGTGTCACCTTGATTAAAATTGTATTTTAAAAGCGCCTCACCCGTCTGGCACCTCCTTAGCAGGCTCGAGATACGCCTAAACAGCGACCCCTTCGCTGCACCGATACTAACAAAAACAAACTGTTTTGCCGCCATTCACGGCGAGGAATAGAGGCCACGCCTACCTTCAGGCCACGCCCACCCGCCACAGTATAAAACGATGCCGACAGCGCTACCTAGCCAGAACCTGCAATCTCCTGAGGCGGAAGCCGGGAGACGACGGAATTTTTAAAAAATTGTATTTCTCTGTGTCACCTTGATTAAAATTGTATTTTAAAAGCGCCTCACCCGTCTGGCACCTCCTTAGCGGGCTCGAGATACGCCTAAACAGCGACCCCTTCGCTGCACCGATACTAACAAAAACAAACTGTTTTCCCGCCATTCACGGCGAGGAATAGAGGCCACGCCTACCTTCAGGCCAGGCCCACCCGCCACAGTATAAAATGCTGCCGACAGCGCTACCTAGCCAGAACCTGCAATCTCCTGAGGCGGAAGCCGGGAGACGACGGAATTTTTAAAAAATTGTATTTCTCTGTGTCACCTTGATTAAAATTTTATTTTAAAAGCGCCTCACCCGTCTGGCACCTCCTTAGCGGGCTCGAGATACGCCTAAACAGCGACCCCTTCGCTGCACCGATACTAACAAAAACAAACTGTTTTGCCGCCATTCACGGCGAGGAATAGAGGCCACGCCTACCTTCAGGCCACGCCCACCCGCCACAGTATAAAACGCTGCCTACAGCGCTACCTAGCCAGAACCTGCAATCTCCTGAGGTGGAAGCCGGGAGACGACGGAATTTTTAAAAAATTGTATTTCTCTGTGTCACCTTGATTAAAATTGTATTTTAAAAGCGCCTCACCCGTCTGGCACCTCCTTAGCGGGCTCGAGATACGCCTAAACAGCGACCCCTTCGCTGCACCGATACTAACAAAAACAAACTGTTCTGCAAAAGAATATAAACAAACAAAAGTAAAATAAAATTGGCAAAGGCAACATTTAAAAAAACAAAACAAAAATAAAGAAATCATAGGAAACAATGATTGGCCTACCAGCCCTGGTACTGATGTGCACTGTTTTAGGTGGATGTGCACATGTGATCAGGACATATTCTGTCACTCAAAATGCAAAGCAGCCAATAGGTGAAGTGGGCTGACACATTGACCTATGGCCCTTTCTATCAGAGAAAGAAGTAAAATGTGAATCAGACTTGAAAACCCTGAGAGAAAATGGACGCTAAGACAAAGCCCCTGCACATATGAGTATGTATGTATTTTTTATTTCTGATTTAAAGATAAAGCTGCCTCAGTGACATCACTAAAAATGTAAGTAAAACAGGCGTTGAGGAAGTCAATAGGTCTGGTATTGGCTAACAGCCTTTTAGCTTAGGCAATGTTTGTTTTGCCACGTTTTTGTAAAACGTTATTGCTGGGCATCTGCGGGGACCCACAGTGAGCCCCTGAGAGGGAACACATGTATATGGCACAGAAAGACCCGAGGCTGCAGTCTGACCCAGAGAGTTGAGTTGAGGGCATTTATGAAGCAGATGCGTGGCCTATACTAATGGTTCACAACAGAAGTAGACACACAGGGGCCTATTCACAAAGGCAAACTTACATTTTAATAAATCTACACATGTAAGTTTACACTTTTTAGTAACTTTGCTACTTTTGATTGATGCACCATAGTTAGAGATACTTTGACTTCATTATTTTGTCATTGTACAAATGGGAACACTTCCTGGGCACCTTATTTGTATCAGTTTAATATCAAATTCAGCAAGAAGCAAGGTGACTAATCAACCTTTGCAAAGAGCTTTGTATCTTGCAGGGGCATTTGTTGCCATGTTTTAGTAACTTTTGATCCATTTGAGCTAGAAACGTTTTTTGTTAAAATCTGGAGATTATGCAGCAGACGATTAATTATGTGGTAAATATGGCAAAACCATCATTAAAAGGAAAAAACTCTGCAGCTCAGAATCACATAATTCCAAAGGAAGTAATCTTAAAATAAAGGATATTATTTTTATGTTTTAAAAATATATATCAACTAAAATGAATGATAAAAACAAAGGGCCCGATTCACAGAATGAACTTAAGAATCAATCCTAAACTTACTACTATTTTGGTATTCACAGAATGCACTTACTACTTTTGGCATTCACAGAATGAATTTACTACTTTTGGTATTCACAGAAGTTAGGATTTTATCTTAAGTTTGTCTTAAGACAAACTTATGAGAGATTTAAGACAGACTTAAGACAGACTTAAGACAGACTTAAGATAAACTTAAGACAGACTTAAGACAGACTTAAGACAAAATCCTAACTTAAGTTTGTCTTAAGTCTGTCTTAAGTTTGCCTTAAGACAAACTTAAGACAAAATCCTAACTTCTGTGAATACCAAAAGTATTAAGTGCATTCTGTGAATACCAAAATAGTAGTAAGTTTAGGATTTAGTCTTAAGTTCATTCTGTGAATCGGGCCCATATTCATTTCACAAATAAATAGTATTTAATGTAATATATTTTAATACCTTTTTTCTATGCATAACTACTCATAATTTTTAAAGAATAATAAATAAATGCAAACATTTTACCTAAAGATATAAATTGTCTTGAGATTAGGTTTGGAGACGAGTTGCAATAGTTGTATGAGATTTGCATAGCTATAAAGGAGCAAGATAGAAACTAAAGACGTTTAAATAAAGTTCAGATCCCAACCTACAGACATTGCATTGAAAGGGTATCAAACCAATGCCATCCCCTATGCAGCCATGGAGTTGAAGGTTCCTGCGTTTTGTAGTCAGTGGGAACATATTTCACATGAGGTCTTTGAACGTGAGGACATGGAACTCTGATTCCAACCTTATAGTTGTAGTTGGTGATTAAATGCACGCATTTTTAATTTAAGCATTTTAGAGCCTGTTTATTTTTATACTTTGGGGGAAATGTTCTTACCTGTTTCTTTGTGCATCCTCGGCAGCTCTCCGGTCCACCGCAACCAGACAGCTGGCTGTTTGAGTGGAGAGAGTCTGCCCTTTCACTTCTTGCCAGTGGTCGGCCGCCATTTACAGAGATTAGCGTTCTAGCTCGCAAGTCTTCCGGGGCATAAATTCACTGCGCTTGCAAGCCCGTCTGCGCCCGTCCGCGCCTGAATGCTGCCGGCTGCCAGGAGATGCCACCCGTTTTCCAACAGGTATTTTCTGCGCCGAGGATACAGTACTCGAGAGAGAGCTTGATGCAAATGGGTCATGTTGTTCCTTTCTGTCTTGGGGGAATCATATTCCTCAAACAGCAAAGACCCTGATAGGTGGAAATTGCCCTCACTGCAGCTGGCTATTAGCTGATACGGCTTGCACTTAATCTACCCTTCAGGCTGACTTGATGGGGCACCTTTTAGACAGGGATCAGTCTGATGGGTTAGAGAAACAGGGGAAACAATCAGCACCCCTGCAGGAAATCTACCTTAATGTTAGATCTATCCCTAAACACATGGCTGAAATGTGGGAGTTATTAGACAACACTAAACCGGACATTTGTCTGTTCACGGAAACTTGGTTAAATAATGAGGCCACTCCAACTTTGGCAATGGCATTCCCAACGGATTGTTCTGTTGTGCGCCTAGACAGAGTAGGGAAGAGAGGTGGAGGTCTGGCAATTGCCACAAGTCCCCCTTTCCATATTACGATCCTTGACACTGTCTGTACTCCCAACTTAGAGTTAAAGATATTCGGGGTTACGTCGGAAGAGTAAGTCCAATAGATCACCAAGTCTATTTTAACAAAAAGTTCTTTTATTTCATTTACAAGGTTAAAAAGTTCTTTACAGTCCAACCACACGTTTCGTTCTCCTTCTGAGAACTTCATCAGGGCTTAGAAAACACGATAAATGTTGTAACAGTGTAGCCTCCAAATATGTATCCGTGTTGGGTGTACAGTTAATTCCTGACAAGATTCAGTTAGTTCCAAGAGTTTCCAATTGTGGTAAGTTAAGTGCGAATCCAAAAGATCTCCGGATCACAAGGATAGACTCAGAACGCGAGCTTATATAAAGGATGCCCAACAAATGAGTCTGTGTATGTCTGAAGGAAACTAGATCTTCTGACCAGTATGTGAACAATCCAAAATAAGCGATGAGGTACACCTCATTTAGAATATTAAGGACCAACACTCTCAGAACGTGACGATGTCCTTATTCAGGTACACGCCTATCAAGGGGAAAGTTCCCATTGGCAACAATATGCCTCCCAATGACGAGTCTTTGGTTTTCTTTTTTTCCCCAGCTAAGATGCGAGAGACCTTTAAAAACAGGCATCACTCTCCCGCCGTTCGTAGATGCAACCTCCTGGACAGCTTCCCCGAATACGGAGAATCTGTGAATACAAAGGTCGGTGCAAAGAGGTGGTTGGGCTACTTTACGCTACTTTCAGGCATGGGATATGTATACTTAACCATATATCTGGTTAAGTTACTCATGTATTTATACGTATACTCTAATTGGGGATAGACATCTTTGGCTTTAGATGTGTTTTATCCCATACAGGGGTGTATAAAATTACAAACGTAAGGTAATTTCTTAATCTGTCTCAATACGCTTTCCCATTAGCAGTCAAACATTAGGAGATAAAGCATTGTACCCCCTTTACTTCTGTGACTTAGAGGTATTTGGGAATCTCTCAGATAGCCGTCTGTCAGATATACGAACTTGAGGCACTTTCTGAATTTATATTTTAACTATATATGAGCAATTGTCTTTTTGTTTTTCTCTCTCTTAGCGGGCATATCATAGCCCTTTGAGCTTCGAAAATTTATGGTCCTATTTTGCCACCGGCAAGGGCGAAAAGTAAGTTTGATTAAGCTTCTAGTGTTATTTGATTGTAGTGAAAGAGATTATATCTTTCGGCATCTCAAAGTTAAAAATGGCTTACGAGTCCAACTTAAATAGATTATTAATGCTTCTCTTTGCTTGTTTATAAGAAGGAACCATGTATATCATTAGCCAGTACACGTGCAAGGAATTGAGGAATCCACATAAGGATCTTACATTTTAGGTAATAATAAAACCTTTTATGGACACTTTCTCATGGTCCTCGTATCTCCTTTTTTGAATATTTAACACATTCCTGAATAAAATACTTCTGACTTTTTTTTTTGTTTGTTCCCTCAAAGCCTTTGCTTTTGGAGGAAATTTCAGACTACCTGTTCTGGGAACAAGCCGTCTTGGTAGCATGTTTACAACAAGGGGTGGTGAGGGACAGAGTCTCTGAATTAAGCAGAAAGCTCTCACCCAGTCAAGAGATCAGGGCTAGATCCAACACCGTTTTTTAGCTCACTGCACCATCCCAGTTTCAGAACCTGGCTGTATGCAAATTAGTCTGTTCCTGTCCCAGTGCATGATGGGAACAGGGCAAACCAAACTACAAAAGCCAATTCTTACACTGGGAAGGAAACAAGCTCCCGGGGACCGGTTTCTGGCATTACAGCCGTCTTCGGCCCGGTTTGCTTGAATCCTGATGGTGCAATGAGCAAGGGTCTCACATCTGAGAATACCCTTCCACGCTTAGGGTGGACAAAAATATTTACAACAAGGGGTGGTGAGGGACAGAGTCTCTGAATTAAGCAGAAAGCTCTCACCCAGTCAAGAGATCAGGGCTAGATCCAACACCGTTTTTTAGCTCACTGCACCATCCCAGTTTCAGAACCTGGCTGTATGCAAATTAGTCTGTTCCTGTCCCAGTGCATGATGGGAACAGGGCAAACCAAACTACAAAAGCCAATTCTTACACTGGGAAGGAAACAAGCTCCCGGGGACCGGTTTCTGGCATTACAGCCGTCTTCGGCCCGGTTTGCTTGAATCCTGATGGTGCAATGAGCAAGGGTCTCACATCTGAGAATACCCTTCCACGCTTAGGGTGGACAAAAATATTTACAACAAGGGGTGGTGAGGGACAGAGTCTCTGAATTAAGCAGAAAGCTCTCACCCAGTCAAGAGATCAGGGCTAGATCCAACACCGTTTTTTAGCTCACTGCACCATCCCAGTTTCAGAACCTGGCTGTATGCAAATTAGTCTGTTCCTGTCCCAGTGCATGATGGGAACAGGGCAAACCAAACTACAAAAGCCAATTCTTACACTGGGAAGGAAACAAGCTCCCGGGGACCGGTTTCTGGCATTACAGCCGTCTTCGGCCCGGTTTGCTTGAATCCTGATGGTGCAATGAGCAAGGGTCTCACATCTGAGAATACCCTTCCACGCTTAGGGTGGACAAAAATATTTACAACAAGGGGTGGTGAGGGACAGAGTCTCTGAATTAAGCAGAAAGCTCTCACCCAGTCAAGAGATCAGGGCTAGATCCAACACCGTTTTTTTCTCACTGCTCCATCAGGATTCAAGCAAGCCGGGCCGAAGAGGCTGAAATGCCAGAAACCGGTCCCCGGTAGCTTGTCTCCTTTCTGGTAAAGAATTGGCTTGGTAGTTTAGTCTGCCCTGTTCCCATGATACACTGGGCCAGGGACAGACTGATTTGCATATAGCCAGGTTCTGAGCTGGGATGGGGCAGTGAGATAAATAACGGTGATGGATCAAGCCCTGATCTTTGGACTGGGTAAGAGTGGTCTGCTCAATTCAGACACTCTGTTCATCACCACCCCCTTTTGTAAATCGATTTTGGCCACTATAGGTGTGGCAGGGTATACTCAGACATGAGTCCCTTTCTCACTGCTCCATCAGGATTCAAGCAAGCCGGGCCGAAGAGGCTGAAATGCCAGAAACCGGTCCCCGGTAGCTTGTCTCCTTTCTGGTAAAGATTTGGCTTGGTAGTTTAGTCTGCCCTGTTCCCATGATACACTGGGCCAGGGACAGACTGATTTGCATATAGCCAGGTTCTGAGCTGGGATGGGGCAGTGAGATAAATAACGGTGATGGATCAAGCCCTGATCTTTGGACTGGGTAAGAGTGGTCTGCTCAATTCAGACACTCTGTTCATCACCACCCCCTTTTGTAAATCGATTTTGGCCACTATAGGTGTGGCAGGGTATACTCAGACATGAGTCCCTTTCTCACTGCTCCATCAGGATTCAAGCAAGCCGGGCCGAAGAGGCTGAAATGCCAGAAACCGGTCCCCGGTAGCTTGTCTCCTTTCTGGTAAAGAATTGGCTTGGTAGTTTAGTCTGCCCTGTTCCCATGATACACTGGGCCAGGGACAGACTGATTTGCATATAGCCAGGTTCTGAGCTGGGATGGGGCAGTGAGATAAATAACGGTGATGGATCAAGCCCTGATCTTTGGACTGGGTAAGAGTGGTCTGCTCAATTCAGACACTCTGTTCATCACCACCCCCTTTTGTAAATCGATTTTGGCCACTATAGGTGTGGCAGGGTATACTCAGACATGAGTCCCTTTCTCACTGCTCCATCAGGATTCAAGCAAGCCGGGCCGAAGAGGCTGAAATGCCAGAAACCGGTCCCCGGTAGCTTGTCTCCTTTCTGGTAAAGAATTGGCTTGGTAGTTTAGTCTGCCCTGTTCCCATGATACACTGGGCCAGGGACAGACTGATTTGCATATAGCCAGGTTCTGAGCTGGGATGGGGCAGTGAGATAAATAACGGTGATGGATCAAGCCCTGATCTTTGGACTGGGTAAGAGTGGTCTGCTCAATTCAGACACTCTGTTCATCACCACCCCCTTTTGTAAATCGATTTTGGCCACTATAGGTGTGGCAGGGTATACTCAGACATGAGTCCCTTTCTCACTGCTCCATCAGGATTCATGCAAGCCGGGCCGAAGAGGCTGAAATGCCAGAAACCGGTCCCCGGTAGCTTGTCTCCTTTCTGGTAAAGAATTGGCTTGGTAGTTTAGTCTGCCCTGTTCCCATGATACACTGGGCCAGGGACAGACTGATTTGCATATAGCCAGGTTCTGAGCTGGGATGGGGCAGTGAGATAAATAACGGTGATGGATCAAGCCTTGATCTTTGGACTGGGTAAGAGTGGTCTGCTCAATTCAGACACTCTGTTCATCACCACCCCCTTTTGTAAATCGATTTTGGCCACTATAGGTGTGGCAGGGTATACTCAGACATGAGTCCCTTTCTCACTGCTCCATCAGGATTCAAGCAAGCCGGGCCGAAGAGGCTGAAATGCCAGAAACCGGTCCCCGGTAGCTTGTCTCCTTTCTGGTAAAGAATTGGCTTGGTAGTTTAGTCTGCCCTGTTCCCATGATACACTGGGCCAGGGACAGACTGATTTGCATATAGCCAGGTTCTGAGCTGGGATGGGGCAGTGAGATAAATAACGGTGATGGATCAAGCCCTGATCTTTGGACTGGGTAAGAGTGGTCTGCTCAATTCAGACACTCTGTTCATCACCACCCCCTTTTGTAAATCGATTTTGGCCACTATAGGTGTGGCAGGGTATACTCAGACATGAGTCCCTTTCTCACTGCTCCATTAGGATTCAAGCAAGCCGGGCCGAAGAGGCTGAAATGCCAGAAACCGGTCCCCGGTAGCTTGTCTCCTTTCTGGTAAAGAATTGGCTTGGTAGTTTAGTCTGCCCTGTTCCCATGATACACTGGGCCAGGGACAGACTGATTTGCATATAGCCAGGTTCTGAGCTGGGATGGGGCAGTGAGATAAATAACGGTGATGGATCAAGCCCTGATCTTTGGACTGGGTAAGAGTGGTCTGCTCAATTCAGACACTCTGTTCATCACCACCCCCTTTTGTAAATCGATTTTGGCCACTATAGGTGTGGCAGGGTATATTCAGACATGAGTCCCTTTCTCACTGCTCCATCAGGATTCAAGCAAGCCGGGCCGAAGAGGCTGAAATGCCAGAAACCGGTCCCCGGTAGCTTGTCTCCTTTCTGGTAAAGAATTGGCTTGGTAGTTTAGTCTGCCCTGTTCCCATGATACACTGGGCCAGGGACAGACTGATTTGCATATAGCCAGGTTCTGAGCTGGGATGGGGCAGTGAGATAAATAACGGTGATGGATCAAGCCCTGATCTTTGGACTGGGTAAGAGTGGTCTGCTCAATTCAGACACTCTGTTCATCACCACCCCCTTTTGTAAATCGATTTTGGCCACTATAGGTGTGGCAGGGTATACTCAGACATGAGTCCCTTTCTCACTGCTCCATCAGGATTCAAGCAAGCCGGGCCGAAGAGGCTGAAATGCCAGAAACCGGTCCCCGGTAGCTTGTCTCCTTTCTGGTAAAGAATTGGCTTGGTAGTTTAGTCTGCCCTGTTCCCATGATACACTGGGCCAGGGACAGACTGATTTGCATATAGCCAGGTTCTGAGCTGGGATGGGGCAGTGAGATAAATAACGGTGATGGATCAAGCCCTGATCTTTGGACTGGGTAAGAGTGGTCTGCTCAATTCAGACACTCTGTTCATCACCACCCCCTTTTGTAAATCGATTTTGGCCACTATAGGTGTGGCAGGGTATACTCAGACATGAGTCCCTTTCTCACTGCTCCATCAGGATTCAAGCAAGCCGGGCCGAAGAGGCTGAAATGCCAGAAACCGGTCCCCGGTAGCTTGTCTCCTTTCTGGTAAAGAATTGGCTTGGTAGTTTAGTCTGCCCTGTTCCCATGATACACTGGGCCAGGGACAGACTGATTTGCATATAGCCAGGTTCTGAGCTGGGATGGGGCAGTGAGATAAATAACGGTGATGGATCAAGCCCTGATCTTTGGACTGGGTAAGAGTGGTCTGCTCAATTCAGACACTCTGTTCATCACCACCCCCTTTTGCAAATCGATTTTGGCCACTATAGGTGTGGCAGGGTATACTCAGACATGAGTCCCTTTCTCACTGCTCCATCAGGATTCAAGCAAGCCGGGCCGAAGAGGCTGAAATGCCAGAAACCGGTCCCCGGTAGCTTGTCTCCTTTCTGGTAAAGAATTGGCTTGGTAGTTTAGTCTGCCCTGTTCCCATGATACACTGGGCCAGGGACAGACTGATTTGCATATAGCCAGGTTCTGAGCTGGGATGGGGCAGTGAGATAAATAACGGTGATGGATCAAGCCCTGATCTTTGGACTGGGTAAGAGTGGTCTGCTCAATTCAGACACTCTGTTCATCACCACCCCCTTTTGCAAATCGATTTTGGCCACTATAGGTGTGGCAGGGTATACTCAGACATGAGTCCCTTTCTCACTGCTCCATCAGGATTCAAGCAAGCCGGGCCGAAGAGGCTGAAATGCCAGAAACCGGTCCCCGGTAGCTTGTCTCCTTTCTGGTAAAGAATTGGCTTGGTAGTTTAGTCTGCCCTGTTCCCATGATACACTGGGCCAGGGACAGACTGATTTGCATATAGCCAGGTTCTGAGCTGGGATGGGGCAGTGAGATAAATAACGGTGATGGATCAAGCCCTGATCTTTGGACTGGGTAAGAGTGGTCTGCTCAATTCAGACACTCTGTTCATCACCACCCCCTTTTGTAAATCGATTTTGGCCACTATAGGTGTGGCAGGGTATACTCAGACATGAGTCCCTTTCTCACTGCTCCATCAGGATTCAAGCAAGCCGGGCCGAAGAGGCTGAAATGCCAGAAACCGGTCCCCGGTAGCTTGTCTCCTGTCTGGTAAAGAATTGGCTTGGTAGTTTAGTCTGCCCTGTTCCCATGATACACTGGGCCAGGGACAGACTGATTTGCATATAGCCAGGTTCTGAGCTGGGATGGGGCAGTGAGATAAATAACGGTGATGGATCAAGCCCTGATCTTTGGACTGGGTAAGAGTGGTCTGCTCAATTCAGACACTCTGTTCATCACCACCCCCTTTTGTAAATCGGTCTTGGTAGCATGGGCCACTATACCCTTGTGAGTTGTTCTTTACAAAATACTGTACTTGAGTCTAACAAATTTGGTCCGCAATTTGCGGCTGTTTTAGTATTTGAGCTTCCTTTTAATAACATATGTCTCTTTTTTAGCTACTGAACTGCCAAACGTTCTAGCATCTGAACTTGTATGATGCAGTTTTTTCACTACTGGTGAGTTGCCTTGTATAAAACATTAGGTTAAGCCAAACAACCTTAGGCTTCAATTCATGGATTTTTTCGAGTATATATATATATAATATATACCATATTTTATTCATTGAGCTCTATACAATTAAAACATTCTTTTTCCTTTAGACATTGGGCTAACAAATTTTCCAGAATCTGACTTTATATGGTGCTGATTCTCCTTACGGATGATTTGCACGTAGCGACTCAATAGGTACTTTAAAACACTTTGGCCAAAATTTGGCTTATCTTAAAAAAAGGGACATATAGTATCCCGTTTTAATATGCTTCAGTAAGGCCATACATCATTTCTGTATCCTTGTCTCTACTAGGACGAGGTCAATTATATAGGAGACCCCAGGGTGTCCACGACAACCGAACAAACTAACTGGATTGTTTCTAAAGGTATATTGTCTCAGGTTACCATTATCTCTATATAATTAATATAGTTTCTTTGGTTCCTACTATCTTGTTAAAAATATACACACACTAGGGACCAGATTTGTGTTTCTGGCCCTGTAGCTAACTTCTAATCACGGGATGTATTTGGGTCTATCAGGCCCGGACTGGCCATTGCGGGCACCGGGCAATCCCCCGGTGGGCCGCATGGGTGGGGGCTGGTTTTGGGCCCCTGGGGGCCGTTTTTCTTACAGGGCGTTTTTGCAGCAAAAACGGCCCTGTAACAAAATCGGCTGCAAACCGGCCCTGCCAAAGAGCTCGGCGGCACCCCCAACCCCCCCTCCAACCCCCCTGGAGGTGGGGGCCGGCCGAGCACTTTGCCAGGACCGGTTTCTGTTCCCAGTCCGGCACTGGGGTCTATGTTCTGCAATCTTTTGCAAAATTTCTTTCTCTTCAGCACAGAACCTGCAATCTCCTGAGGCGGAAGCCGGGAGACGACGGAATTTTAAAAAAATTGTATTTCTCTGTGTCACCTTGATTAAAATTGTATTTTAAAAGCGCCTCACCCGTCTGGCACCTCCTTAGCGGGCTCGAGATACGCCTAAACAGCGACCCCTTCGCTGCACCGATACTAACAAAAACAAACTGTTTTGCCGCCATTCACGGCGAGGAATAGAGGCCAGGCCACGCCCACCCGCCACAGTATAAAATGCTGCCGACAGCGCTACCTAGCCAGAACCTGCAATCTCCTGAGGCGGAAGCCAGGAGACGACAGAATTTTTAAAATTTTTTATTTCTCTGTGTCACCTTGATTAAAATTGTATTTTAAAAGCGCCTCACCCGTCTGGCACCTCCTTAGCGGGCTCGAGATACGCCTAAACAGCGACCCCTTCGCTGCACCAATACTAACAAAAACAAACTGTTTTGCCGCCATTCACGGCGAGGAATAGAGGCCACGCCTACCTTCAGGCCACGCCCACCCGCCACAGTATAAAACGCTGCCGACAGCGCTACCTAGCCAGAACCTGCAATCTCCTGAGGCGGAAGCCGGGAGACAACAGAATTTTTAAAAAATTGTATTTCTCTGTGTCACCTTGATTAAAATTGTATTTTAAAAGCGCCTCACCCGTCTGGCACCTCCTTAGCGGGCTCGAGATACGCCTAAACAGCGACCCCTTCGCTGCACCGATACTAACAAAAACAAACTGTTTTGCCGCCATTCACGGCGAGGAATAGAGGCCACGCCTACCTTCAGGCCACGCCCACCCGCCACAGTATAAAACGCTGCCGACAGCGCTACCTAGCCAGAACCTGCAATCTCCTGAGGCGGAAGCCGGGAGACGACGGAATTTTTAAAAAATTGTATCTCTCTGTGTCACCTTGATTAAAATTGTATTTTAAAAGCGCCTCACCCGTCTGGCACCTCCTTAGCGGGCTCGAGATACGCCTAAACAGCGACCCCTTCGCTGCACCGATACTAACAAAAACAAACTGGTTTGCCGCCATTCACGGCGAGGAATAGAGGCCACGCCTACCTTCAGGCCACGCCCACCCGCCACAGTATAAAACGCTGCCGACAGCGCTACCTAGCCAGAACCTGCAATCTCCTGAGGCGGAAGCCGGGAGACGACGGAATTTAAAAAAAATTGTATTTCTCTGTGCCACCTTGATTAAAATTGTATTTTAAAAGCGCCTCACCCGTCTGGCACCTCCTTAGCGGGCTCGAGATACGCCTAAACAGCGACCCCTTCGCTGCACCGATACTAACAAAAACAAACTGTTTTGCCGCCATTCACGGCGAGGAATAGAGGCCACGCCTACCTTCAGGCCACGCCCACCCGCCACAGTATAAAACGCTGCCGACAGCGCTACCTAGCCAGAACCTGCAATCTCCTGAGGCGGAAGCCGGGAGACGACGGAATTTTTTAAAATTGTATTTCTCTGTGTCACCTTGATTAAAATTGTATTTTAAAAGCGCCTCACCCGTCTGGCACCTCCTTAGCGGGCTCGAGATACGCCTAAACAGCGACCCCTTCGCTGCACCGATACTAACAAAAACAAACTGTTTTGCCGCCATTCACGGCGAGGAATAGAGGCCACGCCTACCTTCAGGCCACGCCCACCCGCCACAGTATAAAACGCTGCCGACAGCGCTACCTAGCCAGAACCTGCAATCTCCTGAGGCGGAAGCCGGGAGACGACGGAATTTTTAAAAAATTGTATCTTTCTGTGTCACCTTGATTAAAATTGTATTTTAAAAGTGCCTCACCCGTCTGGCACCTCCTTAGCGGGCTCGAGATACGCCTAAACAGCGACCCCTTCGCTGCACCGATACTAACAAAAACAAACTGTTTTGCCGCCATTCACGGCGAGGAATAGAGGCCACGCCTACCTTCAGGCCACGCCCACCCGCCACAGTATAAAACGCTGCCGACAGCGCTACCTAGCCAGAACCTGCAATCTCCTGAGGCGGAAGCCGGGAGACGACGGAATTTAAAAAAAATTGTATTTCTCTGTGTCACCTTGATTAAAATTGTATTTTAAAAGCACCTCACCCGTCTGGCACTCCTTAGCGGGCTCGAGATACGCCTAAACAGCGACCCCTTCGCTGCACCGATACTAACAAAAACAAACTGTTTTGCCGCCTTTCACGGCAAGGAATAGAGGCCACGCCTACCTTCAGGCCACGCCCACCCGCCACAGTATAAAACGCTGCCGACAGCGCTACCTATCCAGAACCTGCAATCTCCTGAGGCGGAAGCCGGGAGACGACGGAATTTTTTAAAAATTGTATTTCTCTGTGTCACCTTGATTAAAATTGTATTTTAAAAGCGCCTCACCCGTCTGGCACCTCCTTAGCGGGCTCGAGATACGCCTAAACAGCGACCCCTTCGCTGCACCGATACTAACAAAAACAAACTGTTTTTCCGCCATTCACGGCGAGGAATAGAGGCCACGCCTACCTTCAGGCCACGCCTACCCGCCACAGTATAAAACGCTGCCGACAGCGCTACCTAGCCAGAACCTGCAATCTCCTGAGGCGGAAGCCGGGAGTAGGCATGGGCAAATTTTGCGGATCTCGCGTTCGCGAATTTTGCGGATTTGCAGATTTGCAATCCGCAAAATCCGCGAATTCCCGCGAATTTGCGGATTTTTTTTTTTTTGTGTTCGCCCGTGTTTCTGCCAGTTCGCGAGGGTTTTTACAATTTCGCAATTTGCGAACTTACCTGTCGGGTCGCAAGTTTTGCGAACTTGTTGTTTCTACGTGTCCAGCCTGTTTGGGACACTCTTCTTCATCACTGCCACTCTCTGTCACCACTGCCACTCTCTGACTACTCATGCCACCCTCTGGCCCACCCATGCCACCCTCTGTTTCATCACCACACCCTCTGGTTGTCCAGTGTACATTATTATCGGCAAAGCAAAGCACACCTTCCCTGCCTCAAGTGACCTGAATTAATTTGGGGCTGATTAATGTGTCACAGGATATTTTTTTAGCTGGCACCTGCTTCCTTAGTGCGCCCTGATTAGTGATCTTTTGCACTTGCTAAGTGCTTTCATTGTTGCAAAATTAGTTACAACACCTGCCCTGCCCCAACTGACAATAATGAATTAGGGGCTGATTAATTGATTTTAACTTCCAGCCTGGCTCCTGCTTGTCTCCCTTAGCTGTAATTCAGGACCTTTGTGGCATATGTGTAACTATTCTGAGGTTCAGAGCAGGGTCACATAATAGTTTCAACTGTCAACTGAACTCTGGAGGGGCCCCTCAGGAAGCACTACAGGAAATGGCTACTAATGATGAGCCTGAACTTTTGAACCTGGTAAGTAGTTACTTTCAGTTTTGCTAAGATCGTATTTCTGCAATTTTGCACTTATTCGCGGGGCGCGAACTCACGCGAACAGTGCGAGCAGTGCGAGCAAAATCCGCTGCTCGCGGATTTGCGGATTTTGCGGGAGATTCGCGAATCTCGCGGATTGCGAATTTCCCGAAAATCCGCAAAATCCGCGAGCGGAACGGATTTTCCGCCCATGCTTAGCCGGGAGATGACGGAATTTTTAAAAAATTGTATTTCTCTGTGTCACCTTGATTAAAATTGTATTTTAAAAGCGCCTCACCCGTCTGGCACCTCCTTAGCGGGCTCGAGATACGCCTAAACAGCGACCCCTTCGCTGCACCGATACTAACAAAAACAAACTGTTTTGCCGCCATTCACGGCGAGGAATAAAGGCCACGCCTACCTTCAGGCCACGCCCACCCGCCACAGTATAAAACGCTGCCGACAGCGCTACCTAGCCAGAACCTGCAATCTCCTGAGGCGGAAGCCGGGAGACGACGGAATTTTTTAAAAATTGTATTTCTCTGTGTCACCTTGATTAAAATTGTATTTTAAAAGCGCCTCACCCGTCTGGCACCTCCTTAGCGGGCTCGAGATACGCCTAAACAGCGACCCCTTCGCTGCACCGATACTAACAAAAACAAACTGTTTTGCCGCCATTCACGGCGAGGAATAGAGGCCACGCCTACCTTCAGGCCACGCCCACCCGCCACAGTATAAAACGCTGCCGACAGCGCTACCTAGCCAGAACCTGCAATCTCCTGAGGCGGAAGCCGGGAGACGACGGAATTTTTTTAAAATTGTGTTTCTCTGTGTCACCTTGATTAAAATTGTATTTTAAAAGCGCCTCACCCGTCTGGCACCTCCTTAGCGGGCTCGAGATACGCCTAAACAGCGACCCCTTCGCTGCACCGATACTAACAAAAACAAACTGTTTTGCCGCCATTCACGGCGAGGAATAGAGGCCACGCCTACCTTCAGGCCACGCCCACCAGCCACAGTATAAAACGCTGCCGACAGCGCTACCTAGCCAGAACCTGCAATCTCCTGAGGTGGAAGCCGGGAGACGACGGAATTTTTAAAAAATTGTATTTCTCTGTGTCACCTTGATTAAAATTGTATTTTAAAAGCGCCTCACCCGTCTGGCACCTCCTTAGCGGGCTCGAGATACGCCTAAACAGCGACCCCTTCGCTGCACTGATACTAACAAAAACAAACTGTTTTGCCGCCATTCACGGCGAGGAATAGAGACCACGCCTACGTTCAGGCCACGCCCACCCGCCACAGTATAAAACGCTGCCGACAGCGCTACCTAGCCAGAACCTGCAATCTCCTGAGGCGGAAGCCGGGAGACGACGGAATTTTAAAAAAATTGTATTTCTCTGTGTCACCTTGATTAAAATTGTATTTTAAAAGCGCCTCACCCGTCTGGCACCTCCTTAGCGGGCTCGAGATACGCCTAAACAGCGACCCCTTCGCTGCACCGATACTAACAAAAACAAACTGTTTTGCCGCCATTCACGGCGAGGAATAGAGGCCACGCCTACCTTCAGGCCACGCCCACCCGCCACAGTATAAAACGCTGCCGACAGCGCTACCTAGCCAGAACCTGCAATCTCCTGAGGCGGAAGCCGGGAGACGACGGAATTTTTAAAAAATTGTATCTCTGTGTGTCACCTTGATTAAAATTGTATTTTAAAAGCGCCTCACCCGTCTGGCACCTCCTTAGCGGGCTCGAGATACGCCTAAACAGCGACCCCTTCGCTGCACCGATACTAACAAAAACAAACTGTTTTGCCGCCATTCACGGCGAGGAATAGAGGCCACGCCTACCTTCAGGCCACGCCCACCCGCCACAGTATAAAACGCTGCCGACAGCGCTACCTAGCCAGAACCTGCAATCTCCTGAGGCGGAAGCCGGGAGACGACGGAAGTTTTTTAAAAATTGTATTTCTCTGTGTCACCTTGATTAAAATTGTATTTTAAAAGCGCCTCACCCGTCTGGCACCTCCTTAGCGGGCTCGAGATACGCCTAAACAGCGACCCCTTCGCTGCACCGATACTAACAAAAACAAACTGTTTTGCCGCCATTCACGGCGAGGAATAGAGGCCACGCCTACCTTCAGGCCACGCCCACCCGCCACAGTATAAAACGCTGCCGACAGCGCTACCTAGCCAGAACCTGCAATCTCCTGAGGCGGAAGCCGGGAGACGACGGAATTTTTAAAAAATTGTATTTCTCTGTGTCACCTTGATTAAAATTGTATTTTAAAAGCGCCTCACCCGTCTGGCACCTCCTTAGCGGGCTCTAGATACGCCTAAACAGCGACCCCTTCGCTGCACCGATACTAACAAAAACAAACTGTTTTGCCGCCATTCACGGCGAGGAATAGAGGCCACACCTACCTTCAGGCCACGCCCACCCGCCACAGTATAAAACGCTGCCGACAGCGCTACCTAGCCAGAACCTGCAATCTCCTGAGGCGGAAGCCGGGAGACGACGGAATTTTTAAAAAATTGTATTTCTCTGTGTCACCTTGATTAAAATTGTATTTTAAAAGCGCCTCACCCGTCTGGCACCTCCTTAGCGGGCTCGAGATACGCCTAAACAGCGACCCCTTCGCTGCACCGATACTAACAAAAACAAACTGTTTTGCCGCCATTCACGGCGAGGAATAGAGGCCACGCCTACCTTCAGGCCACGCCCACCCACCACAGTATAAAACGCTGCCGACAGCGCTACCTAGCCAGAACCTGCAATCTCCTGAGGCGGAAGCCGGGAGACGACGGAATTTTTTTAAAATTGTATTTCTCTGTGTCACCTTGATTAAAATTGTATTTTAAAAGCGGCTCACCCGTCTGGCACCTCCTTAGCGGGCTCGAGATACGCCTAAACAGCGACCCCTTCGCTGCACCGATACTAACAAAAACAAACTGTTTTGCCGCCATTCACGGCGAGGAATAGAGGCCACGCCTACCTTCAGGCCACGCCCACCCGCCACAGTATAAAACGCTGCCGACAGCGCTACCTAGCCAGAACCTGCAATCTCCTGAGGCGGAAGCCGGGAGACGACGGAATTTTTAAAAAATTGTATTTCTCTGTGTCACCTTGATTAAAATTGTATTTTAAAAGCGCCTCACCCGTCTGGCACCTCCTTAGCGGGCTCGAGATACGCCTAAACAGCGACCCCTTCGCTGCACCGATACTAACAAAAACAAACTGTTTTGCCGCCATTCACGGCGAGGAATAGAGGCCACGCCTACCTTCAGGCCACGCCCACCCGCCACAGTATAAAATGCTGCCGACAGCGCTACCTAGCCAGAACCTGCAATCTCCTGAGGCGGAAGCCGGGAGACGACGGAATTTTTAAAAAATTGTATTTCTCTGTGTCACCTTGATTAAAATTTTATTTTAAAAGCGCCTCACCCGTCTGGCACCTCCTTAGCGGGCTCGAGATACGCCTAAACAGCGACCCCTTCGCTGCACCGATACTAACAAAAACAAACTGTTTTGCCGCCATTCACGGCGAGGAATAGAGGCCACGCCTACCTTCAGGCCACGCCCACCCGCCACAGTATAAAACGCTGCCGACAGCGCTACCTAGCCAGAACCTGCAATCTCCTGAGGCGGAAGCCGGGAGACGACGGAATTTTTAAAAAATTGTATTTCTCTGTGTCACCTTGATTAAAATTGTATTTTAAAAGCGCCTCACCCGTCTGGCACCTCCTTAGCGGGCTCGAGATACGCCTAAACAGCGACCCCTTCGCTGCACCGATACTAACAAAAACAAACTGTTTTGCCGCCATTCACGGCGAGGAATAGAGGCCACGCCTACCTTCAGGCCACGCCCACCCGCCACAGTATAAAATGCTGCCGACAGCGCTACCTAGCCAGAACCTGCAATCTCCTGAGGCGGAAGCCGGGAGACGACGGAATTTTTAAAAAATTGTATTTCTCTGTGTCACCTTGATTAAAATTGTATTTTAAAAGCGCCTCACCCGTCTGGCACCTCCTTAGCGGGCTCGAGATACGCCTAAACAGCGACCCCTTCGCTGCACCGATACTAACAAAAACAAACTGTTTTGCCGCCATTCACGGCGAGGAATAGAGGCCACGCCTACCTTCAGGCCACGCCTACCCGCCACAGTATAAAACGCTGCCGACAGCGCTACCTAGCCAGAACCTGCAATCTCCTGAGGCGGAAGCCGGGAGTAGGCATGGGCAAATTTTGCGGATCTCGCGTTCGCGAATTTTGCGGATTTGCAGATTTGCAATCCGCAAAATCCGCGAATTCCCGCGAATTTGCGGATTTTTTTTTTTTTTGTGTTCGCCCGTGTTTCTGCCAGTTCGCGAGGGTTTTTACAATTTCGCAATTTGCGAACTTACCTGTCGGGTCGCAAGTTTTGCGAACTTGTTGTTTCTACGTGTCCAGCCTGTTTGGGACACTCTTCTTCATCACTGCCACTCTCTGTCACCACTGCCACTCTCTGACTACTCATGCCACCCTCTGGCCCACCCATGCCACCCTCTGTTTCATCACCACACCCTCTGGTTGTCCAGTGTACATTATTATCGGCAAAGCAAAGCACACCTTCCCTGCCTCAAGTGACCTGAATTAATTTGGGGCTGATTAATGTGTCACAGGATATTTTTTTAGCTGGCACCTGCTTCCTTAGTGCGCCCTGATTAGTGATCTTTTGCACTTGCTAAGTGCTTTCATTGTTGCAAAATTAGTTACAACACCTGCCCTGCCCCAACTGACAATAATGAATTAGGGGCTGATTAATGGATTTTAACTTCCAGCCTGGCTCCTGCTTGTCTCCCTTAGCTGTAATTCAGGACCTTTGTGGCATATGTGTAACTATTCTGAGGTTCAGAGCAGGGTCACATAATAGTTTCAACTGTCAACTGAACTCTGGAGGGGCCCCTCAGGAAGCACTACAGGAAATGGCTACTAATGATGAGCCTGAACTTTTGAACCTGGTAAGTAGTTACTTTCAGTTTTGCTAAGATCGTATTTCTGCAATTTTGCACTTATTCGCGGGGCGCGAACTCACGCGAACAGTGCGAGCAGTGCGAGCAAAATCCGCTGCTCGCGGATTTGCGGATTTTGCGGGAGATTCGCGAATCTCGCGGATTGCGAATTTCCCGAAAATCCGCAAAATCCGCGAGCGGAACGGATTTTCCGCCCATGCTTAGCCGGGAGATGACGGAATTTTTAAAAAATTGTATTTCTCTGTGTCACCTTGATTAAAATTGTATTTTAAAAGCGCCTCACCCGTCTGGCACCTCCTTAGCGGGCTCGAGATACGCCTAAACAGCGACCCCTTCGCTGCACCGATACTAACAAAAACAAACTGTTTTGCCGCCATTCACGGCGAGGAATAAAGGCCACGCCTACCTTCAGGCCACGCCCACCCGCCACAGTATAAAACGCTGCCGACAGCGCTACCTAGCCAGAACCTGCAATCTCCTGAGGCGGAAGCCGGGAGACGACGGAATTTTTTAAAAATTGTATTTCTCTGTGTCACCTTGATTAAAATTGTATTTTAAAAGCGCCTCACCCGTCTGGCACCTCCTTAGCGGGCTCGAGATACGCCTAAACAGCGACCCCTTCGCTGCACCGATACTAACAAAAACAAACTGTTTTGCCGCCATTCACGGCGAGGAATAGAGGCCACGCCTACCTTCAGGCCACGCCCACCCGCCACAGTATAAAACGCTGCCGACAGCGCTACCTAGCCAGAACCTGCAATCTCCTGAGGCGGAAGCCGGGAGACGACGGAATTTTTTTAAAATTGTGTTTCTCTGTGTCACCTTGATTAAAATTGTATTTTAAAAGCGCCTCACCCGTCTGGCACCTCCTTAGCGGGCTCGAGATACGCCTAAACAGCGACCCCTTCGCTGCACCGATACTAACAAAAACAAACTGTTTTGCCGCCATTCACGGCGAGGAATAGAGGCCACGCCTACCTTCAGGCCACGCCCACCAGCCACAGTATAAAACGCTGCCGACAGCGCTACCTAGCCAGAACCTGCAATCTCCTGAGGTGGAAGCCGGGAGACGACGGAATTTTTAAAAAATTGTATTTCTCTGTGTCACCTTGATTAAAATTGTATTTTAAAAGCGCCTCACCCGTCTGGCACCTCCTTAGCGGGCTCGAGATACGCCTAAACAGCGACCCCTTCGCTGCACTGATACTAACAAAAACAAACTGTTTTGCCGCCATTCACGGCGAGGAATAGAGACCACGCCTACGTTCAGGCCAGGCCCACCCGCCACAGTATAAAACGCTGCCGACAGCGCTACCTAGCCAGAACCTGCAATCTCCTGAGGCGGAAGCCGGGAGACGACGGAATTTTAAAAAAATTGTATTTCTCTGTGTCACCTTGATTAAAATTGTATTTTAAAAGCGCCTCACCCGTCTGGCACCTCCTTAGCGGGCTCGAGATACGCCTAAACAGCGACCCCTTCGCTGCACCGATACTAACAAAAACAAACTGTTTTGCCGCCATTCACGGCGAGGAATAGAGGCCACGCCTACCTTCAGGCCACGCCCACCCGCCACAGTATAAAACGCTGCCGACAGCGCTACCTAGCCAGAACCTGCAATCTCCTGAGGCGGAAGCCGGGAGACGACGGAATTTTTAAAAAATTGTATCTCTGTGTGTCACCTTGATTAAAATTGTATTTTAAAAGCGCCTCACCCGTCTGGCACCTCCTTAGCGGGCTCGAGATACGCCTAAACAGCGACCCCTTCGCTGCACCGATACTAACAAAAACAAACTGTTTTGCCGCCATTCACGGCGAGGAATAGAGGCCACGCCTACCTTCAGGCCACGCCCACCCGCCACAGTATAAAACGCTGCCGACAGCGCTACCTAGCCAGAACCTGCAATCTCCTGAGGCGGAAGCCGGGAGACGACGGAAGTTTTTTAAAAATTGTATTTCTCTGTGTCACCTTGATTAAAATTGTATTTTAAAAGCGCCTCACCCGTCTGGCACCTCCTTAGCGGGCTCGAGATACGCCTAAACAGCGACCCCTTCGCTGCACCGATACTAACAAAAACAAACTGTTTTGCCGCCATTCACGGCGAGGAATAGAGGCCACGCCTACCTTCAGGCCACGCCCACCCGCCACAGTATAAAACGCTGCCGACAGCGCTACCTAGCCAGAACCTGCAATCTCCTGAGGCGGAAGCCGGGAGACGACGGAATTTTTAAAAAATTGTATTTCTCTGTGTCACCTTGATTAAAATTGTATTTTAAAAGCGCCTCACCCGTCTGGCACCTCCTTAGCGGGCTCTAGATACGCCTAAACAGCGACCCCTTCGCTGCACCGATACTAACAAAAACAAACTGTTTTGCCGCCATTCACGGCGAGGAATAGAGGCCACACCTACCTTCAGGCCACGCCCACCCGCCACAGTATAAAACGCTGCCGACAGCGCTACCTAGCCAGAACCTGCAATCTCCTGAGGCGGAAGCCGGGAGACGACGGAATTTTTAAAAAATTGTATTTCTCTGTGTCACCTTGATTAAAATTGTATTTTAAAAGCGCCTCACCCGTCTGGCACCTCCTTAGCGGGCTCGAGATACGCCTAAACAGCGACCCCTTCGCTGCACCGATACTAACAAAAACAAACTGTTTTGCCGCCATTCACGGCGAGGAATAGAGGCCACGCCTACCTTCAGGCCACGCCCACCCACCACAGTATAAAACGCTGCCGACAGCGCTACCTAGCCAGAACCTGCAATCTCCTGAGGCGGAAGCCGGGAGACGACGGAATTTTTTTAAAATTGTATTTCTCTGTGTCACCTTGATTAAAATTGTATTTTAAAAGCGGCTCACCCGTCTGGCACCTCCTTAGCGGGCTCGAGATACGCCTAAACAGCGACCCCTTCGCTGCACCGATACTAACAAAAACAAACTGTTTTGCCGCCATTCACGGCGAGGAATAGAGGCCACGCCTACCTTCAGGCCACGCCCACCCGCCACAGTATAAAACGCTGCCGACAGCGCTACCTAGCCAGAACCTGCAATCTCCTGAGGCGGAAGCCGGGAGACGACGGAATTTTTAAAAAATTGTATTTCTCTGTGTCACCTTGATTAAAATTGTATTTTAAAAGCGCCTCACCCGTCTGGCACCTCCTTAGCGGGCTCGAGATACGCCTAAACAGCGACCCCTTCGCTGCACCGATACTAACAAAAACAAACTGTTTTGCCGCCATTCACGGCGAGGAATAGAGGCCACGCCTACCTTCAGGCCACGCCCACCCGCCACAGTATAAAATGCTGCCGACAGCGCTACCTAGCCAGAACCTGCAATCTCCTGAGGCGGAAGCCGGGAGACGACGGAATTTTTAAAAAATTGTATTTCTCTGTGTCACCTTGATTAAAATTTTATTTTAAAAGCGCCTCACCCGTCTGGCACCTCCTTAGCGGGCTCGAGATACGCCTAAACAGCGACCCCTTCGCTGCACCGATACTAACAAAAACAAACTGTTTTGCCGCCATTCACGGCGAGGAATAGAGGCCACGCCTACCTTCAGGCCACGCCCACCCGCCACAGTATAAAACGCTGCCGACAGCGCTACCTAGCCAGAACCTGCAATCTCCTGAGGCGGAAGCCGGGAGACGACGGAATTTTTAAAAAATTGTATTTCTCTGTGTCACCTTGATTAAAATTGTATTTTAAAAGCGCCTCACCCGTCTGGCACCTCCTTAGCGGGCTCGAGATACGCCTAAACAGCGACCCCTTCGCTGCACCGATACTAACAAAAACAAACTGTTTTGCCGCCATTCACGGCGAGGAATAGAGGCCACGCCTACCTTCAGGCCACGCCCACCCGCCACAGTATAAAATGCTGCCGACAGCGCTACCTAGCCAGAACCTGCAATCTCCTGAGGCGGAAGCCGGGAGACGACGGAATTTTTAAAAAATTGTATTTCTCTGTGTCACCTTGATTAAAATTTTCTTTTAAAAGCGCCTCACCCGTCTGGCACCTCCTTAGCGGGCTCGAGATACGCCTAAACAGCGACCCCTTCGCTGCACCGATACTAACAAAAACAAACTGTTTTGCCGCCATTCACGGCGAGGAATAGAGGCCACTCCTACCTTCAGGCCACGCCCACCCGCCACAGTATAAAACGCTGCCGACAGCGCTACCTAGCCAGAACCTGCAATCTCCTGAGGCGGAAGCCGGGAGACGACGGAATTTTTAAAAAATTGTATTTCTCTGTGTCACCTTGATTAAAATTGTATTTTAAAAGCGCCTCACCCGTCTGGCACCTCCTTAGCGGGCTCGAGATACGCCTAAACAGCGACCCCTTCGCTGCACCGATACTAACAAAAACAAACTGTTTTGCCGCCATTCACGGCGAGGAATAGAGGCCATGCCTACCTTCAGGCCACACCCACCCTCCCCCTCGCCCACCTTTGAGGATGTGCAATCACCGGACGCGCAGCGGACGGGCGCAGCGGGCGCGCCTAAGGCAAGCCCGTTTTCGCCCGTCCTCGCCAAGTCCTCGCCTCTCGCCAGATCCCCTGCCCAAAATTCATACGTATATAACAGCAATATACTGTGGTCACTCAACCCCGGCCATAGATGCAACAATATAGAGGGTTGCATTGGTCGTACCGCCCTTTACTGTAAAAGCTGCAATCTGGTCATACCTGAACCACGCCTTATTAGCCATAAAGAGAACAAAAGGACGGATACGTCACTTACCATCATGCAGCTGAACGTCAGATCCCTGGTCAAACACCATGCGGAGGTAAGAACGCTTCTAATGGATGAAAACCCAGACATAATGTTTCTGAGTGAAACCTGGCTTAAAGACGACCTAACCAGCATCCCCAATCTAGCAATACCGGACGGGTTCTCTATGTCTTGCATCAATAGAGACTCAAGGGGAGGTGGCATCGCCGCCATCCATAGATCCTCCTTTACCTGCTCCTTTCAAAAGGAGAGTATTGCGGACTGTGAATGCGCTCGCTTCAAAATCTCCACAAGTCCCCATTGCACTTTTTCTGGCCTTTTCATCTACAGACCCCCGGGGCCGTCTACGAAATTCACTGAAGAGCTCATTGAGGTAACACACGCTATGATCACTGGCTCGGCCAACTTCACGATCTTGGGAGATCTCAATCTCCACCTAGACAATTCGTTGGATGCTAAAATCAGCAACTTTGCAGCAGACCTAGCGGCTCTGCAGCTAATCCAGATCGTCCAAACCCCCACACATGTCGCGGGCCATTTGCTTGACCCGGTATTTACTAATATTCCCGAGGCCAGAGCGGACGACCCTATACCCATGGCCTGGACGGACCACTCGCTAGTTACCTTCTCTATCCCGAACAACTCCCCTCCCGTAAAAAAATCACCCACCTCTTGCCTAAAACGACCTTGGCACAAACTCCAACAAGGTGACCTAGCGGCCAGCCTAGGGGAACCTAACCTGGAGGATATAAACGACATTGAAAAATCTTATGCGTCCTTCCAGGAATGGATCACCAGGGGACTGGACGCCATTATACCAGCCAAGTGGACAAAAGGACGAAACACCCCTTCCAACCCCTGGTACGATGAGAACCTCAAAACGATGAGGAAAGCCTGTAAAAAAACGGAACGGCAATGGAGGAAGGAATATAAGCAAGAGGACAAATATGCATACTTGGCCACTCTCAGAACATACCACAAGGCAATCCGGGTAGCCCGCGCTGCCTTTTACGCTACTGAGATAAAAGCTAGCCCAAACCCCACGAAAACTATCTTCCAAATCGTGCAAAAATTGCAAAACGGAGACAAGCCGGCTTCTCACATCACCTCCACACAGCAATGTGAAGACCTAGCCACCTTCTTCACGGAAAAAGTGAAGAAAATTTACAACGCCTTCACCCAGGATAGTCCAGAAGACATCAGTCCTCCCAACGCCACCTTTGGAGACTCCAAGCTCACATGCCTACCCGCTATCTCCGGCGAAGAACTTACCAAACTCTGTAGGAAGGTGAAATCTGGCGCACCCACAGATCCGATGAGGCCAATTCACTTTCTGGGAGCCTTGGAATTCTTCCTCCCATCTTTAACCTCACTCCTTAATATCTCATTTGCCACAGCCACAGTACCTACCTGCTGGAAACAAGCCTGGGTAACACCGATCATAAAAAAACCCTCCCTAGACCACTCTAAACCGGAGAACTACCGGCCTGTTTCACTGCTCCCATGGGTCGCGAAACTAGCGGAAGCGCACGTGAACAAAATTCTCAGTGATCACATGGCGAAAAACAACATCTAAGCACGGGTTCAGGCCGGGCCATAGCACGGAATCCGCGCTCCTCACCTCCACGGAAAGCCTACGGGAAATTATGGACACCGGCAAAAGTGCCGCGCTGATACTGCTCGATCTCAGCGTGGCCTTTGATACGGTCTCCCATGCCATCCTACTAAAACGCCTTGAAAACATAGGGATAGTAGATTCGGCGCTTCAATGGTTCCGATCATTCCTAACCAATGGATCATTCAGGGTATCTGCCCCGCAGTTCATCTCCCAACCCCAAGATATAGGACAAGGAGTTCCACAGGGCTCTGCCTCAGTCCCTCCTTGTTTAACCTATACATGCAACCCTTGGCGGAGGTTGCCAAGAATTGGGGCCTCACAATGGTGTCGTACGCCGACGACACTCAGTTGGTCATCAGCCTCAATGAGGCCCCCTCTCCCGATGCCACTAGATTCAGGGATGGACTGACTGCGGTCGCTAAATGGATGACAGCAAATTGCCTCCAACTCAACGGTGGCAAAACCGAGGTACTGATAATGGGGAAAAATAGTAACAACTGGAATGACCTCTGGTGGCCCCAATCACTGGGCCCAGCACCCCCCCCTAAGACTCTAGCAAAAAATCTAGGAGTGTGGCTGGACTCTACTCTTAGCTTCCAGTCGCACACCAAAAAAGTTGCCGCAACTTGCATTGGCTTACTGAGAAGTCTCAACCCAATCTTAGGCTACTTTGACTCCAAAACACGACAACTTATCGTACAATCTACCATCCTGTCCAGGCTGGACTACACGAGTGTCCTGCTGTTAGGAGCAAACAAAACTGAAATAAAGAGATTCCAACGGATCCAGAATTCGGCTGCAAGGGCTATAGTAGGTCTTCCAAGAAGGTGCTCGGCTAGAGCGACCATTCACAGACTACATTGGCTACCCATGGAAGCCCGCATCCAGTTCAAGGCCCTCATATTTGCCTTTAAAATTTTGAAGAACGAAGGTCCAGAGCTCCTCCGTTCGTTGTTGACCCCCTATTATCCCAAACGGAATCTCCGGTCCATGGGACAACACCTAGCCATGGTACCCCACACAAAGTTATGTCGCATCGGAGGGCGTTCCTTCAAACTATTGGGGTCCAAGTTATGGAATTCCCTTCCTCTCCACATCCGATGCATCGACAACATTCTAGCTTTCCGCAAAGCGATCAAAACCCATCTCTTTCCCTCCATGTAGGTCCCGTCTGTCGTTTCAGTTGGTTGTGTTAGGGCTCTAGCGCCGGGACGCCCCGTTGCTGGGGCAGCTGTTTGCGCTTTACAAAACAGATAACATAACATAACAGAAAGGTAGTATGGAAAGCACAATCTGACTACTTACTCTGCACGTAACTTTGCCTGTTTCTGTTTCACTATATTTTTGCTTATATATATTACATATCTCTCTGTTTGGCATTATGTGCAGCCTTGAAAAAGTTACTATGTAACGAAACACTTGTCGGTTGCCGATCCATCGCTCTACAGGAAGCTTACTGTATCACATCTTCCATCTGTGCGATACTGTGTTATTTCAACCCATGTGCTTTGAATGAAATTGAATACGATCCATCGCTTCATAATAAGTCTACTGTATTACACTTTCCATCTTTGTAATATTGTATCATTGTGACTTATGTGCTTTGAACATAAATAAACGAAATGTATTAGGAATAATGCTGAGTTTATAGATCTCACACACATTAAATAGTACTAAAAACGACTCATTGTTGTTTGTATAAATTTCGTATCTTAGGACAGAATAACTTTGTATGAATAAATCAATGAACAGGTTAGAGTGCCGAGGTTACCTCTATATGGTGTTCTACTGTCTCAGGCTAAATCGGGCTCAGTCTTAGACCAGTTACCACCCATGGCTATGAACTAGCTTGTTCTGTTCCTAGCGGACACCTTGGCAGACATCTGCAATATTTCATTTGCTACGGCCACCTTTCCACGTAAATGGAAAAATGCATGTATTAAGCCCCTGTTGAAAAAAGCTCTAGCAGACCCTATGGACCTACTGAACTACAGGCCTATTTCCCTTCTCCTTTGCTGCTCCAAGATTATGGAGACACTCATTAACCAACATCTTTCCAGCTACTTAGAACAGAACAAAATATTGGACCCATCTCAGTCTGACTTTCAGGCATCCTACAGCCCTGAGGCTGCCCTACTAAAGGTCACTGACACGCTTAGGATATCACGGGATAAGGACTCTCTGGTTATGTTAGTGCTGCTGGACCTGTCGGCAGCCTTAGACACCATCTCTCATCATATCCTGTTGAATAGGCTTTGAGAGATTGGTGTCGGAGGCCTGGCCTTTAAATGGATCCAGAGCTATCGCTCTGACAGAGCACAATGTGTCCAGTTGGATTCCGATGTGTTGCATACAGCCGCTGTGGACAAGGGGGTACCTCAAGGCTCTATATTGAGTCCCACATTATTCAATCTATATGTTGCCCCCTTGGCCTCCATCATCAGGAACTGTGGGTTTGAACCCATATCCTATGCTGATAATACGCAGCTGATAGTGCATATAGAGAATGATCCCGCAGTAACTAAAGCTAAGTTCATACATTGTATAACTAGCATAGCAAACTGGATGAGGAAGAGCTTCCTGCAACTAAACTCCACTAAAACGGAGATACTTTTGTTTGGCAAGGCAGAAGAACTAGGGGCTTCTGACTGGTGACCATCAGAACTAGGAGAAGCTCCCTTCCCAAGAGGTTGGGCAAAGAACCTAAGGATCAGAATAGACAACAAGCTATAAATGGAGGAACAGGTGAAGACTCTGGCAGTAAGCGTGGGCGGAAAATCCGTTCCGCTCGCGGATTTTGCGGATTTTCGGGAAATCCGCAATCCGCGAGATTTGCGGATTTCCCGCAAAATCCGCAAATTCGCACGCAGCGGATTTTTTTGGCGGCGCGCGGCGTTGGTGATACAATTTTTGCGGCGCGCGGCGTTTATCATCGTTTGCCGAGTTGTTTTTTTCGATAGTTTGCGAGTGCTGCGCCATTTTGGATCTTGCTGTGTGATCCCGCGGGAATTGGCGAGCGCGATTACGTCATCGCGGCTTGCCAGCGATAGTTTGTCAACGCGAGTACGACGAGATCACGTCTCGCGGTACTTCGCAATTGCGAGATTTGAGATGCGGCGCGCGAAAATATAAATTTGCAATTCTGCACAAGAAATCCACCAGCAAGCAGCATAAACCTTCTAGAAATGATGATTTTTATGTGAATAACTCCTTAGTTTGACATTTGCCTGCACTTTTTTAGCGAGGAGTCCATTTTGGGGAGGGGGGCAGGGGGGTGGGAGGAAGGAAGTGCCCCATAGTCTTCAACTTCCTGTTCCTGTTCAGCAGGCTCCTCCCAGTGCTTTGTCCATCTCCTGGTCACTTTTCATTCGGATGTGGACCTGGAAGGATTACCTTTTGTGGATGCTGCTGGATCTTTGGATTTGAGGCCTTTTTGACTTTCTTTGGATCACTGTTGGATTAGAAATTTTACAAGTAAGTTTGTTTGGGGCATTACAGTTGCTGCAACTAAAATTTTGGGATTTTCGATTTTTGGGCTGTTTTGGGGCCTTTTCCCAGGGGTACTCAGTGGTGGGTGGACTGATTCTTTCTGTGGGTTGTCTTGAACTTAAACATCATGGAGGCCATAGATGAATTGGGATTGTGCTGATTTTTCTGTGTTTTTCGATTTTTTTTTGTTGTAAAATTTTGTGTTTTTCGATTTTTGACCTGTTGTTGGGGCCTTGACCAGGGGTAGTGAGTGGTGCATGGGCCTAGTCTTTCTGTGGGCTGTCTTGAATTTAAACATCATGGAGGCCATGGATGGAATGGGATTGTGCTGATTTTGCAGTGTTTTTCGATTTTTGGGGGTGTTCATGGGGAGGGACATGCCATGTGGCTGGTGGCCATTTTGAGTGCAGCTACAGGCACTGGCCATGTGCTGGCAGGCAAGTGGCCATTTTGAATGCAGGCTTTGTTGTTAGGCCTCCAACCATTTTGCCTACTTTTCAACCTTTATTTATGCCAGGGGTAGTGAGTCTTGCATGGGCCTAGTATTTCTGTGGGTTGTCTTGAATTTAAACATCATGGAGGCCATAGATGAATTGGGATTGTGCTGATTTTTCTGTGTTTTTCGATTTTTTTTTTTTGTAAAATTTTGTGTTTTTCGATTTTTGACCTGTTGTTGGGGCCTTGACCAGGGGTAGTGAGTGGTGCATGGGCCTAGTCTTTCTGTGGGCTGTCTTGAATTTAAACATCATGGAGGCCATGGATGGGATGGGATTGTGCTGATTTTGCAGTGTTTTTCGATTTTTTGGGGTGTTCATGGGGAGGGACATGCCATGTGGCTGGTGGCCATTTTGAGTGCAGCTACAGGCACTGGCCATGTGCTGGCAGGCAAGTGGCCATTTTGAATGCAGGCTTTGTTGTTAGGCCTCCAACCATTTTGCCTACTTTTCAACCTTTATTTATGCCAGGGGTAGTGAGTCTTGCATGGGCCTAGTATTTCTGTGGGTTGTCTTGAATTTAAACATCATGGAGGCCATGGATGGAATGGGATTGTGCTGATTTTGCAGTGTTTTTCGATTTTTGGGGGTGTTCATGGGGAGGGACATGCCATGTGGCTGGTGGCCATTTTGAGTGCAGCTACAGGCACTGGCCATGTGCTGGCAGGCAAGTGGCCATTTTGAATGCAGGCTTTGTTGTTAGGCCTCCAACCATTTTGCCTACTTTTTAACCTTTATTTATGCCAGGGGTAGTGAGTCTTGCATGGGCCTAGTATTTCTGTGGGTTGTCTTGAATTTAAACATCATGGAGGCCATGGATGGAATGGGATTGTGCTGATTTTGCAGTGTTTTTCGATTTTTGGGGGTGTTCATGGGGAGGGACATGCCATGTGGCTGGTGGCCATTTTGAGTGCAGCTACAGGCACTGGCCATGTGCTGGCAGGCAAGTGGCCATTTTGAATGCAGGCTTTGTTGTTAGGCCTCCAACCATTTTGCCTACTTTTCAACCTTTATTTATGCCAGGGGTAGTGAGTCTTGCATGGGCCTAGTATTTCTGTGGGTTGTCTTGAATTTAAACATCATGGAGGCCATAGATGAATTGGGATTGTGCTGATTTTTCTGTGTTTTTCGATTTTTTTTTTTTGTAAAATTTTGTGTTTTTCGATTTTTGACCTGTTGTTGGGGCCTTGACCAGGGGTAGTGAGTGGTGCATGGGCCTAGTCTTTCTGTGGGCTGTCTTGAATTTAAACATCATGGAGGCCATGGATGGAATGGGATTGTGCTGATTTTGCAGTGTTTTTCGATTTTTGGGGGTGTTCATGGGGAGGGACATGCCATGTGGCTGGTGGCCATTTTGAGTGCAGCTACAGGCACTGGCCATGTGCTGGCAGGCAAGTGGCCATTTTGAATGCAGGCTTTGTTGTTAGGCCTCCAACCATTTTGCCTACTTTTCAATCTTTATTTATGCCAGGGGTAGTGAGTCTTGCATGGGCCTAGTATTTCTGTGGGTTGTCTTGAATTTAAACATCATGGAGGCCATGGATGGAATGGGATTGTGCTGATTTTGCAGTGTTTTTCGATTTTTGGGGGTGTTCATGGGGAGGGACATGCCATGTGGCTGGTGGCCATTTTGAGTGCAGCTACAGGCACTGGCCATGTGCTGGCAGGCAAGTGGCCATTTTGAATGCAGGCTTTGTTGTTAGGCCTCCAACCATTTTGCCTACTTTTCAACCTTTATTTATGCCAGGGGTAGTGAGTCTTGCATGGGCCTAGTATTTCTGTGGGTTGTCTTGAATTTAAACATCATGGAGGCCATGGATTGAATGGGATTGTGATGATTTTGCAGTGTTTTTCGATTTTTGGGCCTGTACTTGTGGCCTTTTCACCAGGGGTATTTGAGTCTAGCATGGGCCTAGTCTTTCTGTGGGCTGTCTTGAATTTAAACATCATGGAGGCCATGGATGGAATGGGATTGTGCTGATTTTGCAGTGTTTTTCGATTTTTGGGGGTGTTCATGGGGAGGGACATGCCATGTGGCTGGTGGCCATTTTGAGTGCAGCTACAGGCACTGGCCATGTGCTGGCAGGCAAGTGGCCATTTTGAATGCAGGCTTTGTTGTTAGGCCTCCAACCATTTTGCCTACTTTTCAACCTTTATTTATGCCAGGGGTAGTGAGTCTTGCATGGGCCTAGTCTTTCTGTGGGTTGTCTTGAATTTAAACATTATGGAGGGCATGGATGGATTGGGATTGTGCTGATTTTGCAGTGTTTTTCGATTTTTTTGTGCTCTATAACTGAACTGATGTTCCTCTGTCTTCCATTTTTTTTAGGTGCACAAGACTCAAGAGAACCACCAGTGCCAGGAAGAAGTCCTGCAGCGGTGTGTGTGTGCAGCATAACGTCACGCGACGTCACGTCTGGCCTCAGACAACTCTACAATTCGTGCAACTGCGGCCTGCTGTCTGACCTGCTCTGAAGAAGATGGCCCCAAAGAAAGTTCTCCGTAGCTCCTCTAGCAAGAAAGTTGCTAGTAAGGAGCAGAAGAAGCAAGTTACCAAGGAGGCTGGTGTGCCACCCGCCACTTTTTTTGGGAGCAAAAAAAAAAGTACGCCTGCAGCAGCAGGATCTGCTGGGGACCAACCTGAGAGCAGCACCCCTGCTCCATTGGGTTCAGTGCCTCCACCACCACGCCAACTTAAGTCAAAGCCCTTGAGTGCTTCAGAGGCAGTCAGTGTACTTCTCCAATCACCATCGACCAGTGATGTTGGCTCATCGCAAGAAAGTAGCAGCAATGTCCCTGAATCAACACAGGTTGTTGTAACTCATCTGACAAGTGTTGAACAACCACAGCCGCAACAACAACACCATGTGCAAGTACACGCCCAAGTACATGTGGAAGGAGAGGCAGCAAAAGGAGATGCGCAAGCAAAGGTGCATGGACGTTCACAAGTGCCCACAATAGTTGTTCCTCCCGAAGTAGGGGCACATTTGGAAATCGACAATGAAGCTGAGGTATCATTGGAAGCCACTCCTCCTGATGATCATTCATTGTCTTCCACATCCCTAGCAAGGAAAAGATCAAGGGGGGTGTCTACATCTTCTTCAAGCCCACCTCGTTCTGGTGCAAGTGATCTGTCTTGGGAACCACAACTGCGGTCTGACAGTGAGGCAGAGGCACACCATGATCTGACACCGTTACCTAAGCGTAAAAGGAAGGTCGTCCAAAAACTCAAACCTATGGAGTGTGATGAGGCTCAACAAGAAGTGACAGATACTGCTGGTGATGAAGCCTCTCACGATGACGACGAGCCAGTCATCACAAAGGTCACTGCAGCCCCACCGGGCATGCAGCAAAGAGACATTTTGACCCTATCCCGAGAAGCTGCTGAGCGTGATGACGATGTCGGCGAGGAGGCAATGGAAATGGAATCATTAGATTTGGAGTTAAGTAGTACACCAAAACCTACCGCTTCCATATTTCTTCGCAAGAAGGTACCCACCTCGTCCTCGACCTCAATTCGTGGTGGTGAAAGTGCAAAACGTACTGAAGTTCGGCAATCCACATCCTCCACTTCATCTGTCATTAGCAGCAGGACCACCACCACCAGTATCGCCGCCTCCTCCGGCCCCCGAAGACATTTCAAGTCTCCAGTTTGGGACTTCTTTAGTGTTTGCCCAAAAAAGGAAAACGTAGCCATTTGTAGCCTTTGTAAGCTTCGATTTAGTCGTGGTAAGCTTGGTTCTAACTATGGTACCGGAGGCCAGAGAGGTCATCTTGAGAGAAGGCACCCTGTCGAATGGTTTCCGCACCTAGAGGCGGTCAAGAAAGCCGGAATTGCACGTAATGAAAACGTTGATTTGTCATCTGCTGATGACGAGGTAGAAGACGATTCAAACACTTCACTTACACCCAGTTCCCATGTCAGCAGCACACCCCATGGGAGCCACACTAAGAGTGTGGGAGAGAGTGAGACATCAATGCGGAAAAGTTCATCAGCGAGCGTAACTGGGTCGAAGAGATCATCATCATCCCGTAAATCATTGGTCCAGGGCAACATTAAAAAGATGTTGTTTACAGAAGCGCAATATGAACGCAACCACCCAATGACCCGTCTGTATAACACTAAGCTGGCTAAAATGCTAGCTCTGGACCTTCTCCCTTTTTCTTTTGTAGAAGGGGTTGGTTTTCTAGAATTAGTGACAGCGCTCTGCCCTAAATGGAAGGTTCCTAGCCGGTTCTATTTTGCCCGAGTTGCGGTTCCAGCACTACATGAAGATGTTCTGAAGGTGATTGGGGCAGCTTTGCAGAAGAGTGCTGTTCACACTATACATCTGACAACAGACATGTGGACCAGTGGCGCAGGCGCTGATTACATGTGCATCACTGCACACTGGGTCTCTTTTTCAGGGGCTAAAGCAAAGCTAAACTCAGGTGTTGACACTAACATTGTTTTTAAAGGTGCTCGGAAACATGCAACACTAGCCATGTTTGGTTTGGAGAAACGTCACACAGCAGAAAACATTTTGGATGTCTTTAACACAAAGGTCCTTAACTGTCTGTCCCCACTAAAACGCAAGGTTGGTTATGTTTCCACAGACAATGGCTCCAATATAGTTAAGGCCATGAGGGACGGTTACTATTTCAGAGTGCCGTGTTTGGCGCACTGTATAAACCTGGTTGTCCAAAAATTCTTGGGTAATAAACGCAGTGCAGCGTACAGTGTATTGGAGAACTGCCGAAAAATATGCAAGCATTTCAGGCATTCTTTTAAGGCCCGCAAGCAGCTGAGGAGCATGCTATATCAAAGTCAAATGCCAGTGAAAGCACTCATCCAGGAGGTGGTAACACGTTGGAACTCAACCTTCTACATGCTTGAGCGTCTGTATGAGCAGTATACGCAACTCGATCAATATTTCTTGAAAGAGGGTATAGAGGAGCTGAGGATGGGTGGGCCGCAATGGAACATAGTTGAAAGCCTAACACGCATGCTTCGTCCTTTTGAGGTCTTCACACGTGCAGTCAGCAAGGAGGACTCTAATTTGGGAAAAGCTATCCCATTGTTGTACATGCTGGAGGACCAACTGAAGGAGGTGTGTTCTGTGTTTCGAAAAGATGACAAAAAGAAAGACTCTTTGCTTCTGGCTGAGAAATTATTAGAGCTCCTACAAGGTGATGAACGTCTTCAAAAGATCCACTCAGAACAGCATTACATTTGTGCTACTATTCTGGATCCACGCTACAAAAAGGCGCTGGCAGGCAGAGCATTCTTTCCTTTTGCTGATGAAGATGTTACAAAGTACAAACGTTGGCTAGCCTTGTCAGCCAAGAAGTTTGAAACAGAACGGCTGGAAATTGAAGGAAATGGCAGTACATCAGCAGGCCATCCCCAGTCAAAACAATCCACTTCTGCACCTGTGGCTGTGGCACAAGTGACCTCTCAGCCGTTAAAGACACCGGCAACCGCATCATCTGCACGAAAGACAGCAGAAACATTGGAGGCTGAAGAGGATTGGCTAGCTCTGCGTGGGTTTGGTTCTCAAAAGGTCAGAGGCACAGCAAGAGCTACGCAAAGTGGAGGAACCTTGGAGGAGGACCTTGAGTCGATGGTGAAGGACTATCTGAATGACTCCACAGAGGTCTATGTTAATTCTGACCCATTGGCGTATTGGCATGGGAAAAAAGAATTGTGGCCACAGCTCACCAACCTGGCTTTAAACTACTTGTCTTGCCCACTCGCAAGTGTGTCTTCTGAACGGGTTTTCAGTGCGGCTGGTGGGATTGTAACTCCCAAACGGAGCCGCCTCTCGCCCAAAAATGTGGAGAGGTTAACAATGATCAAGATGAATCAGCACCTCATACCACCAGATATAAGAGTACGAGAGAGCGTGCCGGATGAAGAGGAGGTGGCCAGCACCATAGATGAGGGAATTTCTACTCTGTCAGGTGGCACTGACCTCACCCGGGCTGAATTCGCAGAGTATGATGACGAAGCCTTATTCTTATTCCTGGACCGTGATTCCGACTTCGAGCCCTGAAAATGAGACAACGAATCAATAACTTTCTTTTTCATCCTTATTCACTTTTATTCCTGTGTGTCTGTCTTTCTTTGTTGTGCACAGTTAATATAATTCAAACTTTAATCAGATAATCACAAAGACAAGCCCATCAGCAGAACTGTCTTCACTTGTTTGCTAATTTATTTGAAGGTGCCGCAGTCTGCATTCCTCAGGTTCACAAGTTCAGAAGAACATGCTCCTCTATCCTCCTCCTCCAGACTCCTATTTCCATCAAAGCAGAGGGCTGGTTTACGCCCAATGAAGAAAGACTCAGCACTTGTGGGGGTGTTGTTCTACCTCTTTGCAGGTGAGTTGACGGGTCTGGGGCCATTGCTGGGAAGCACTAAAAGTGGTTTGTGCCAAATCCGAGGCGGAAATTTTTTTGTGTTTTTGATGACTTGCTTGCCTTTGAGGTGCTCTTAGGGGGGGGTCCGTCTGTTTGTGGGTGAGTTTCATGGTCTGAGAGCATTGCTGGGACACTCTAATCTTGATTGCATTTGCTTTTCAGGAAATCCGTCGTGCCAACCCCGACTTATGGCCTAGCTACGCAGCGCGTTTGGACCGAAGGCCCAGAAATATTGCAAGTATGAGATTTTGCTTTTGTCCTGTTTGGGGGTGTTATGCTTCTTGGCGGGTGGGTTGCCGGGTCTTGGGGCATTCCTGGGAAGGTCTAATACCGGGTAGAAGTGGTTGGGACTAAATCCAGGCCGATTTTTTTTTGGGCTATTTCAGACATTTTGCTCTATGTAGCGTTTTCGGGGGCCTGTTTGGGGGGCTTCCTGGTGTTTCTGGGTGAGTTTCGTGGTCTGGGAGCACTGCTGGCTATATCTACTTTACTTTGCAAGAGGTTTGAAGCAAATCCATGGTGGCAGAGGGGACTTAGGGCCTAGCTGCAGAGCGCGCGCGGAGTGATTTGGGAAATTTGTGAAAAATTGACTAAGTCCCCATTTTTGTACTTTTGCTCTTTGGCTGTTTGGGGGTCTTCTACTCGTTTTCTCCTGGGTTGACGGCTCTGGGGCCATTGCTGGGAAGCTCTAATACCGGATAAAAGTGTTTTGGACCAAATCCCAGGCAGAATTTTTTTTGTGTTTTTGATGACTTGCTTGCCTTTGAGGTGCTCTTAGGGGGGGTTCCGTCTGTTTGTGGGTGAGTTTCGTGGTCTGGGAGCATTGCTGGGACACTCTAATCTTGATTGCATTTGCTTTTCAGGAAATCCGTCGTGCCAACCCCGACTTATGGCCCAGCTACGCAGCGCGTTTGGACCGAAGGCCCAGAAATATTGCAAGTATGAGAGTTTGCTTTTGGCCTGTTTGGGGGTGTTATACTTCTTGGCGGGTGGGTTGCCGGGTCTTGGGGCATTCCTGGGAAGGTCTAATACCGGGTAGAAGTGGTTGGGACTAAATCCAGGCCGATTTTTTTTTGGGCTATTTCTGACATTTTGCTCTATGTAGCGTTTTCGGGGGCCTGTTTGGGGGGCTTCCTGGTGTTTCTGGGTGAGTTTCGTGGTCTGGGAGCACTGCTGGGACACTCTAATCTTGATTGCATTTGCTTTTCAGGAAATCCGTCGTGCCAACCCCGACTTATGGCCTAGCTACGCAGCGCGTTTGGACCGAAGGCCCAGAAATATTGCAAGTATGAGATTTTGCTTTTGGCCTGTTTGGGGGTGTTATGCTTCTTGGCGGGTGGGTTGCCGGGTCTTGGGGCATTCCTGGGAAGGTCTAATACCGGGTAGAAGTGGTTGGGACAAAATCCGCGCGGAAAAGCCTTTAGTTTTGGCACTTTTTGTAACTTAGGGTTCGTTAGGGTTAGCCCTAGCAGCAGGATTGCATGTGTATCGGGGTGTTCTAGATTTTTCAAACTGAGTTCTGGGGTCTTAGAGCACTCGTGAGAATGTGTAATTTTGGTTGCAAGTCATTTGAAGAAAATCCATGGTGGGAAAGGGGGGATTTGGCATAGTTAAAGAAAGCCTTTGCCACTATTCTTAACTTAGGGTTCGTTAGGGTTAGCAGTATTTCTATTGCATGTGTTTGAGTGGGGGGGATTTCGAGTCTTGGAGCGATGCTGGCTATGGCTACTTTTGCTTGGTTGCTTGCAAGTGGTTTGAATGCAATCCACGGGGGGTAATGGGTAATTAGGGTACTTCGGCCTACTTTTACTTTCAAAGTAAGTTTTGTCTCCAGTTTTCTGCTAGGCCTCGTTTTTTGGGTGGGAGCACTGCTAGGAAGATCTATTTTTGTTCTAAAACACAGTTTACAGTACACCTAGCTTGAGGGGCAAGATCCGCTACATTAATTTGCCCATACTTATTTATCCTTCAAAAGGTGACTCAGAGTACGCACTTTCAAAAACATTGTACTGTCTGTCTACTAGGAAAAACAAATTGTGACTTTTTGCACTCCACAGCCTACATACCTTATATTTATTTATCAGTGGTGTTGTAATATTATATCACTTCCTGTTTTTCGTTGAATAATTACAGGCCGGGTTTCAGTCTCTGCAATGGGGAAAAAAGGATGGAGTCAGGCTTCACAGTAGCGAGCCACAATTCAGCATCAGGCAGGCAGTGGACAGGGTGTCTTCTGGTGACCAACATCGGTGGACGAAGCGTCGGCTGCAATGGAGGAGTGCCGCTAATAGGAGGATTTTTTTTCTGCGGGCAACTTACTTACCACTTCCAACAGGACCACTACAACCACATAGATACAGTATCCCTTGCCTTTTTCTCTGACTGTGACTGCATTTCTTTGCTCTCTCTCGGCTTCTACATTGATCCCTTAACACATCACTTAGTCCACTCCACTATCTGCACCACACATAGTCATTTGTAAGTGCTCCTACGTAATTCGCAAGTCGCAGCACGCCCCAGGCCGTAGAGGACTGGGATGGCCCCAATGATGAAGCATGTCACCAAGGGGCAACCCTGGTGAGTGAGGGGACACCTAGAAAAAAAGCAATTTCTCCTTTTCTATCTACTATACCTTCTGTCAGGTTACGCAGCCCCTAAGCGCCTACCGTACTATGAAACTACATTTCCCATGAGTAGGCGGGAGACTTGCAGACTATTTAGTGAGACTATATGAGAGTACCCTTGTATGTTAGGACATCACTTCACTGATGCCTGTCTTGTCTTCTCTTACAGGTATCCTTTCCCTGCTGACCCTACCTTTACCCATCCCACATTTTTTATTTTAGTTTGTTATTTTTCTCCCTCGCCTAATGCCTCGAACACCCTGTGTTTACACTTCTGGGTGTTGGTGACATTTGGAGGTGGAACCATATTTGCATCGACTGGATCACGGGGAGTAAACGTGACACCTTCCAGACCAACCCCATTGAGTGTTGTTGTGAATGGATTTATAGTGACCAGCAAGGCTCTCGGGTATCTGGCTACAGAGACCTTATGTTGAATATAGTTATCAATAATTCCACACAGGCCCTGTACTGTCGCATTCTTTCTTTCCACAGTTGTCGATGATATATTCTTACTCTGCTTGACAAAGAACCATTGCTAATGTGAAAGAACTTCAACCGAATTAGTAGTTATACTTTACCATTTGTTAGGCTACAATGTGGCACTGCTCTACTGTACTTCTGTCACCTGCTATATTCTCAGTTGTACCGTTGAATTGCTCAGGAGGACAAACCAGATTTCATTTTCTTTTTTTTCATAGGCATGCAACTGCCACTGTGTCACACCACTAGTACCACCGCTATGAGGAAATTTTATCCGACCAAGATTGCCAACGTTATTCGGTGTTTCCCGTGGAGCCAGCCCTGGGCCTAGCCCTACTTTCAAACACAAATTACAGGTAAGATAAGCGTTTGGTGGTTTGGGGGTATAATGGAGTATTAGTACGAGAGACGAGAGACTGAAGGTAGTACTACTAAAGTCCTAGGACTCTTGGATTCACTTCACTTAGTCTGTGAGAGGCACTTAGTGTTGAAAACATTTGGGCATTTACACTTAAAGGAAGAAAATGGAACTAAACTTTCAGGAAAACAGTCAACGTTAAACCCCCACCCACCAGGCAAGCAGTAAAAAACAGGTATGCTCAGATAAAGTTTGAAAAAGTATATTTATATCCCTAACAAAATAATCTCCCGCAAGACCCTCCCTAACCCCAACGATTGTCCTTCAAAAGTCCCCAAAAACCCAACTCCCAATTCCCACCCCCCAAAAGTCTCTAAAAAAGGGGCAAGGGACACTATGGGTGGATGCTGTTAACTTTTTGGGCCAGGGCATCATGCTCCTCGCGGAGCAAGGCGAGCTCCTGCTGAAGGCGGGACACCATCAGGGTAGTGCGGCGCAGGCGTGCCTTCACTGCCTTGCAGGTGCAAGGCCTGTGAGAAGCAGCTGTTGGCCTTGCTGCTCGGCGGTGGCGTTTGCCTTTGGCAGCCCGGCTCAGTCTCGGTGGACCACTGTGCTGGGTGGCAGCCGGTGGGGCCACGGAGGCCGATGCAGACGACGTTGTCGTTGTTGTCGACCGCACACTTTCCTCGTCCTCCAGGGCCACCAGCCGCCGATATTCCGCAACAGTGGCCTCGATTCTCCGTTGCCGGGCCGCTCTAGCCAGCTCCTTCCTCCTTGTTCGTTTGGAAGGAGAACCTATATGAAGAAAGAAAGACATAGTCTGTAACCAATGCTCTTTAAGATTAACTCAATCATTCAGCAGAAATGTGTGCTGCAGTACAACTAGCAACTTGCAAGCGCATTACATAACTATTGAGGCCAGTATCTATCTAACCTCACACTTCTTCATCCTTGCTCTAACATTAGTGGGAGTTTAAGGAACAAATTCTATGAGCACTGTGGACTTCCATTGGAGTCGACTATGAAAGTACACCAGTCTTATTCTTCTTCTTGTCTCTTGTTTTGGAAAATTGGTACGTTATTTTCTGCAAGCCGGCATAATGCCAGCGCGGTAAACTTGCACCCGAGAAAAAGAGACGCACGCCATGAGGAGTGACCTAGACTTGCGTTGCCGTTGCGTTACTGTACCCGTCCAGTACATGCAGGTGGTGAATCTCTTACTTTTCTATTACGGGTGGCACTGAGAATACTCTGTTACAACTCAAGGGCTACTGCTTAATTAATTTAACTTTCACCCTACAGTGGAAATGAGTACTAGAAATGGAAAATTGAAGAAGATAAATAATCTGATTATCTATCACTTCACATGGGATGTTTTTGCTTATATATGGGATGACTTTAGGTGCTTTGCTTTTTATTGAGTGACAGGCAGTGATACATCCACACATGAATGACTGAGTACTACTAAACTTATTAAGAGAGGTAGGGAGTGGCCACCATAATAACCGGATCTATGCAGTGCTTGCAATACAAACTACTGCTACTATTTATGGTAGTATTTGGACAAAATTAAAAGTTCTTTTCCTTGCCTTTCCTACACTGGAACGGACGTGCGGGTGCAGTGTTACATGCTCTTCAAAGTTACACTTAGTTCATCCACTGACCATCTACTCTCTCTAGATCATGGGTACTCACAAACTTTCTCTCAGGGGCTACATTTACAGTGTAGTTTGGGGCCGAGGGCCGCACTGGTGGGGGCGGAGTCAGAGGGGGCGGGGCTAAAGCAAAACGATAACTTGTGACCATGAGGTTGCACACAGGTCCCTGCAGCAGATGCCCTCATCCACTGAGCCACCAGACCCAGCATTTACATACATCTCTCTCCCTCCTGCTGTCCCTCCTGCCCTCCCTCCATCTCTCTCTCCCTCCTGCCCTCCCTCTCCCTCTGTCATCTCACTGTGTGTGTGTCTATCTGTGTCAGCCTTCAGCCCGGGTTGAGACCGCTTCCTCAACGCGCACACACAGACAACAACACCAAAGTACTTAACAGGTCTTTAAAAGACCATTAACATATTATTGAGGCTTTGTTTGTTTTAGCGCCCCTGCTTCTCCACCCTGACAATCACTGCTTGCCCGGCCCCACAGAGCAGAGGCTTTGTTCTATTTCACCTCTTTGTGGCCTTGCATCTCCACTCTGCTCTGTTCGGGCCGGGGGAGCAGTGATTGTCAGAGTGGAGATGCAGGGGCGCTAACAGGTGAAATACAAAAAAGCCTCTGCTCTGTGGGGGCCGGGGGAGCAGTGATTGTCTGCAAGGTCTGCGCACCGCCAGGGAAGGCTTGCCGGGCCACCACCGGCCCCCGGGCCGTACTATGAGTACCCCTGCTCTAGATACACATATGCTATCTAAGAGTCAGATAGTAGCATGATCCAGGTATATGGACACATACAGTTTCTGTGTCACCCACCCAGGCTGTTGTCCTTCCACCCATCATTGCTTCATCATTCACCCAGCCATGCATCTCATATTCTTGCCTTCCCAGCTAGTCTTCAATCTCAATAAGTAAGGAATATATAAGAGCTTACCTCTGGCCGCCACCACCGTCTCAACTCTCACAGCCGCCGCCGCCGCCTCCTCCCCTGATGAATTGCCCTCCGCCTCCGTGTCGAGCACCACCACCACACTGGCCCCGCCACCAGATGTTCCACCTACAAAGTACATTTAAGAATCTTAGAATAAAGCACTCACTAGTCACTAGTATTTGGTCTAGGAATGAAGACATGTGAAAACAATGTAATTTGTGACTGTCTACGTTAAAGTTAAAAAAAATGTCCCTTTTTCCAGGGAAGGTTGTCTTGCTGCACTTTTTGGCACAACTGATGAAGGCTGATTTTTTAACACGCACCATTTTTCTCCACACAGACAGAAGATGGACTTCTAACAACAAGATCAAGTTGAAACCAGGTGAGAGCTCGGCTCGACCACAAGAAATGTCTTCAATTAATCGTCAGCACTAACCACTTTTCCATTATCAGTTAAACGTTTAGTTTTATTATGACTTCATTTTAATAAATGTGTTTACTTTTAATAAAGCTTTTAAATTTAAATACAATCTGTGTTTTTTGGTCCTCCAGACTAGAGTGACTGAGCGAAAGGTTTTGCAATTTTTGCAAGCATGAGTCCAGATAGAACACTTCAAAAGACATTATGGACAATCCCAGAGGACTGCACTAAGTTGATAGAGCTATTGCTGACTAGAATCATGGGAGTTTCGCCAACCGTGCAATCTTAGTTAGCTACACAGACAGACTAATAAGAATAATCTAGTAATACCACAGGGAGTCATAGTAGAGGCAGGATAAGAATTTAGATACAGTCTACAAGAAGAGCAAAGACAATTTTGAAAAAATTCAAATGAGGAACGCTAGGAAAAATAGGTACTAGTCTAAAATGAAAACTTACTGGGGCCAGCAGAGGAGCCCTCGCCTGCCCGATCCTGGCCCTGTTGAACAGCATCCGCCGCCTGCTGCTCCTGTGTCCTCCTCTCGCCCCTGGGGGGAGCTGACGTACAACATGAAAGAAAGAACAGAAAACATGGATGATTGTTGCTTGTCAATGTCAACCAAATCAAACATTTCAAAAGAACAATAACAAAATATTTCCGCGAAATTATATTGATTATGGTTACTTTTTATTTATTTGCGGACCTGTGACTTCGAAAGTCACGTAACTCACTAAACAAAGTACTGAAACGTTCACCTAGGACTGGCAGGCAGCAGTCCGCAGGCAAGACGCAAAGTGACAGACAAACTCCATTGTGATTTCAGTCAGATCAGTGACAACACTAACAGTTGCCTGCTACATTACCAGTCATTTAAATAGTCAAACTATCAATCCACCGCCACTATTTTTCTTATTGTCAGGGTTACAAAGGAAGGGGCAGATTTAAGCCCTTGCGGCTCTTTTGCGCCGTTCTTGCGTGACTTTTGTGACGCAGCAGCTAAACAAAAAAGGGCGCCATGGTGCGGCGTATAATATTATAACAACGTGACGCATTTGGGAGATGCATCCCGTTATAAAGCCCTGCGCCATCAGGGGGCGTTCCGGCGCAAGGGAGGGCATTCCTGCGCTGGAACACATCCTAATAGTGGCTGAGGGAAATCTACAAAATATCAATCAGTCACCTTTAGGACAATGATGCGTCACACAAACCCTGCACCTGCTTGAAGCAGACGTACGGCTTGACCCAGCATTGGGGAGATAGGGTACCCCAGAGCATTGATGGAGCTGCGCCATCGTTGCGACGCAACTCCAGCAGTAAAGCTTCGGTGACGTTTTGGGCCCATGGGGCGCCGCATTGCAAATACGGCGCACCATGTTTGGTGGTGGTAGCGGCCGCACAATTAATGGCGCATCCCTGCTACTTTGCAGGGATGCGACGGTAATTGCAATTCTGCCCCTTAGGGGCATACTTACTTACGCGTTCTGGCGCATCTCCAGAGATGCGCCAGATCAAATGCGTCACGCAAAACTACCCTTGCGACACGGCAGATGTGCCTCATTTACAATGCGGCGCGCCCTGGCGCAAGGGTAGGCACTTGCGTGACGCATCTCGTCACGTAAGAGCGGCGCATCGCTGGAGTCACGTCGCCAACGCAATGCAACTCCAGTAATGCTCAGGGCCACCCAATACTTTACATGCTGTGTCAGTCCTTTCGCCTGCTTCGAGCAGACATAAGGAATTGAATTGACGTAGCAGCGTCGCAGAAGTGCCTGCGTTAAATCTTGTAGATTTCACGCAGGCAATTTTGCGAGGCGCACAGCCGCTGGACCGCCCACCCTGCGTACTAGGAACGCACCCATTGTGGTGCAGGCCCATGGCTTTATAACGTGACGCATCTCCCTAGATGCGTCATGCTGTAAATGACTTGCAGGGATGCGGCACGTTTACGCCGCTGTTGCGTCACGCAAGGCAACGTAAACGTGGCGCAAGGGGCTTGTAAATGTAATCTGCCCCCTAGTGTCTAGCATTACGCAGTTCTGTTAAGTACACTCATACATAATAGTTACTCAGGCCAATGAGACCACGAAATAGAAAACAAATAAGCATAGTAGCAACCCCACTGAGAAGGAGAGCAGTGCACCTGAAATGCACAGAAGATTTTGAAATATAATTTAACTACAATGTAATCGTCATCAGCGGCATTATTGGCTTGCTCCATGTAAAAAACAAATATTTGCAATACAACAACACAGAGCAGGAGAAAACATCATAGTAGTGAGTGATTAAATGCCAATGGCTACTACTACTCACCAAGCCCGGGGATCTCCAAGCCGAGCTGGTCCAGCAGGTCGCGCTCGCGGTCCAGGAGGTCCGTCCAGCGATGGGTGACCTGGCTGTAGGTGCGCTGGACCCCGTAGAGGTGGGATATGGCCCAGCACACCTTCTCCCACCGCTTCCGGCGCTCCCGCATGTTGTAGCCGCCGGCCGCGATCCTGCCGCCTCCCGCGATGGTCCTGGGCAGGCGGCGCTGGACGAAGTAGACCAGCGCGCCCACTTCCTCCGGGCTGAATATCTCCCGGCGCGTCACCTGCTCCCCCCTCGATCTCACGCCTGCTGTCCTGCCACTGGGTCCAGCACTACTCCCCGCCGCCGCTGCGGCCCTCAAGTGCCTGGGCAGCTTCACGGCGCCTGGCTTGACCATGGTCTGGGCAGGTAAGGTAGGAAGAAGTAGAAAATTAAGAAAGAATAGGATAGGGAAGAAGAAAAGAAAAGAGTTTACAAAAGTAGTTTAAAAGTAAAGAAAAATAGCAGAAAAGACAAAAATATACAGCTAGGAAAAGAGAGGGATAGATAAGAAGCAAAATCGTAAAAAAAAAACTGAAAACAAGCAAAGGATGGGAAAGATATCAAGAGGATTAAACACCATGCCCAGACACAGGAAATGAATGAAAAACAAGATGGCCGGCGCCCGTTTCCGAGCGCGAAAGTCAGTTCGCGCGAGATTTTCCTCGCGATCTCGTGCGAACCTCTAGATTTCCCGCGCGATCTCGTGCGAACCTCTACTCGCAATGCGCTTACTGCGCGAGATTATACATAGCGGGCGGAAACGGAAATACGTCACGCAAACAAAATGGCCGCGCCCGTACTCGACCTTGGGGTAAATTCGCGTGTTGCGCTGCAAGCGGCTCGCGAATACTGCAAAAAAACTCGCGAAACAACAAGCCGCAAAAAAATAAAATGCTCATTCGCACGAATTGGCGGCTTCCGCGGTCGGTTTCGCACGACGCCGCGCCCCGCGAATAGCGCGAAAAAAACCGCAAAACGATTTCAGCAAAAGCAAAAGCAATGAGCAGGTGCAAAAGGTCAACCTCATGATTTGTAACGATTCTTTGTATTGCTTCCTGAGGGGGCCCTCCAGAATTCGGTTGCCTGCTTGCAACTATTGTGTGACCCTGCTCTGACCTTAACTGTATGCCACAAAGGTCCTGATTTACAGCTAAAGGAGCAGACAAGCAGGTGCCAGGCTGGAACTTTAAATTCTTTCAGTGACACATTAATTAGCCCCTAATTCATTATTGTCAGTTGGGGCAGGGCAGGTGTTGTAACTAATTTTGCAACAATGAAAGCACTTAGCAAGTGCAAAAGATCACTAATCAGGGCGCACTAAGGAAGCAGGTGCCAGCTAAAAAAATATTCTGTGACACATTAATCAGCCCCAAATTAATTCAGGTCACTTGAGGCAGGGAAGGTGTGCTTTGCTTTGCCGAAAATAATGTACACTGGACAACCAGAGGGTGTGGTGATGAAACAGAGGGTGGCATGGGTGGGCCAGAGGGTGGCATGAGTAGTCAGAGAGTGGCAGTGGTGACAGAGAGTGGCAGTGATGAAGAAGAGTGTCCCAAACAGGCTGGACATGTAGAAACAACAAGTTCGCAAAACTTGCGACCCGACAGGTAAGTTCGCAAATTGCGAAATTGTAAAAACCCTCGCGAACTGGCAGAAACACGGGCGAACACAAAAAAAAAAAAATCCGAAAATTCGCGGGAATTCGCGGATTTTGCGGATTGCGAATCCGCAAATCCGCAAAATTCGCGAACGCGAGATCCGCAAAATTCGCCCATGCTTATCTGGCAGGCACCTGCTTCGGGACCATGCAGTTGCTTAGAAAAATCTTCCCATGGATCTAGCTTAACGCCAGGAAGACTCTCATTCAGTAGCTCATAATCAGCCGCCTTGACTATGGCAACTCTTTGCTGGTAGGAATCAGGGAGGACCTGTTATCCAAACTTCAGGTGGTGCAAAACACTGCAGCTCGTCTTGCCCTGAATAAAACAGCACAAACCCCCTCTCTTCCTATCCTACGCCAACTACATTGGCTTCTGGTCAGGAAACGAGCCATCTTCAAGCTGCTATGCTTGGATTTCAAGTCCTTGCATGGTTCAGGACCGGTCTTTTTGACCAATAAAATTGAGCGGTATCAGTCTGTATGTCTACTTAGATCTAGTAAACGCAGCCTGCTCTGCAGCAAAAGAATAAGGAAAGTTAAAATGGGTGGTTGTGGTTTTTCCTATCTGGTCCCCAAACATTGGAACGACCTCCCCGACCAAATTCGTACCTGCCCTAATCTGCCTCAATTTAAACGAATGCTTAAGACCTGGCAATTCTAAGATGTCACTATACATGAGGTCTTCTTTCTCAGGCGCCAAGAGATCCCCTTGGGGATGATTCATGCGCAATAAAAATTAGTTTAAAGTAAAGTAAATACATCACCATGGGGTTTCGATGCCTTGATGAAAGTACTGTGCTGTTCTGGAAGTTTTACACTATACAAATACCATGTGCACAAACACGTTTGTTGAAACCTTTTTTGTATCAAGCTGGTGATCCCATTCTGAAACAGCACAGCTTGCATGTACACCCTTTCCGACTTGAAACTTGTATAGCTGGTGGATGTGTGATGCAACTACCCTACTCCAAAGTGGTGACTATGTTTCAGTTACAGATATATTTTAAGACATCGGCAAAGTTAACTACTGCCCCCTGGCCCCCACCTTCCAAGAAGTCCTCTGGTAAAATAGTGAGGATATTGGGAATACTAATACCTTGCACCCTGGTGCATGGGTGCCTCCCATAGCATATAGGTCTGTTTTTGTGCAGGGAGGGGCACTTTCTCACACAAAAACAATCCTAAGAGGTCCCTTCCTCTTTCTATGTGCGCAGCAGAATGTAGCACACATAGGAAGAGGAATCAACATATTTCTCCTCGTTATGCTTCACCTCCTGAGGCATAAGGATTCTGCACTTCCCCAGGTTTATCTGATTTTATAAATCTGTGGAAGCGTTAAATGCCTTGGGTGTTACTTGGGTAAACCCACCACAATGCTCATGCAAGCCTTTAGGTCGCAGAGTAAGGTGACACAGCAATTTGTGCTGCTTTGTCTTACTCCCTATCTATGAGGCCACTCAAAGCCACACAGGGTAGCTTTGCGTAGCTTCATATATCTGATTGAGAGCCCTGTGTCAAACATATACCACTTTACCTTCACTTTAAGTGATGTAGGGCTCTCATAAATAAGCCCCTTAGTATGCATGGCAATCATGCCACTGTTAAAGCAGGCACTCTCACGCAGTTGGTGGCAATTAAATTAAAAAAAAAAAAACTTTTTGTCTTTCTCCACTTTTCACCTCACCCCTGTCTCTAACTACCTATTGATACATATTTATGGACCTACCCACTCACTCTTTACATCTGCTCTTTGCAGCACACACATGACTACCTCACCTCTCTATACCCTACTTTTCTCAACCCCCTCTCTCATAAGTCCATCTATTTCTCTATCCCACTGTCTGTGCCTCATCTATTCTCTATCTCTCTATCCTTCCTCCTGCCTCAACACTTGGTGCCTCCTCCCATCTCTGTCTCTTTATCCCTCTCGCTGCCTCCTCCGCATGGCTGTCTCTCTGTCCCCTTTCCCCACCTCCAGTGTCAGTACCTCCTCTACATCTCTGTCTCTTATCTCTCTCCCCACCACCACTCTCCGTGCCTCGTCTGCATCTCTGTCTCTTTCTCCCTCTCTCTGTACCTCCTCTGCATCGCTGTCCATTGTCCCTCTCCCGCCTCCACTCTCCATGTCTCCTCTACATCTGTCTCTTTATCCTTCTCCCTGCCTCCACTCTCCGTGCCTCCTCTGCATCTCTGTCTTTTTATCCCTCGCCCCCACTCTCAGTGTCTCCTCAACATCTGTCTCTTTATCCCTCTGTCTCCCCTCTCTGTGCCTCCTCTGCATTGCTGTCTCTTTATCTCTCTCCCCACCTCCACTCTCTGTGCCTCCTCTACATCTCTATCCCTTTATCCCCCTCCCCGCCTCTACTCTCTGTGCCTCCACTGCATCTGTCTTTTTATCCCTCTACCCGCCGCCACTCTTCGTGCCTCCTCTGCATTTCTTTCTCTCGATCCCTCTCCCTGCTTCCACTCTCACTGCCTCCTCTACATCTCTGTCTCTTTATCCCCCTGACCCCCTCCACTCTCTGTGCCACCTCTGCATTGCTGTCTCTTTATCCCCTTCCCCGCCTCCACTGCATCTCTGTCTTTTTATCCCTCTACCCGCTGCCACTCTTTGTGCCTCCTATGCATCTCTTTCTCTTTATCCCTGTCCCTGCCTCTACTCTCTGTGCCTCCTCTACATCTCTGTCTCTTTATCCCCCTTACCCCCTCCACTCTCTGTGCCACTGCTGCATCTGTCTTTTTATCCCGGTACCCGCCCCCACCCTCAGTGTCTCCTCTACATCTCTGTCTCTTTATCCCTCTCTCCATCTCCCCTCTCAGTGCCTCCTCTGCATCGCTGTCTCTTTATCCTCTTCCTGCCTCCACTCTCTGTGCTCCCTATACATCTGTCTCTCTACGCCTTCTCCCCTCTCTCCACCTCCACTATCTGTACCTCACCCGTCTTTCCCCGCCTAACTGTTTCTTCCATCTCATCTGCCTGTATCTATCCTCCATCTCCTTCATCTCTCTCTCTGTCTCCTCCTCCTCTCTATCTTTATCACTAGTTCAACTGAGATAGGGATCCACTATTCTGTCTCTCCTGACCGTCAAAGGGGCATGGATCAATCAATATAGAAGTTGGAAATTCAGAAGAGTCCCTGCCCCATGTTTCTGGGGTGCTCTGTCTTCTCCACCTGTGGTAAATCCATGAGTGTGTCCATGTTCTCCATACAGAGTTATTTTTTATTTGATGCATTGCGCAGTCCCCGCATGCTCTGAGTTCGTGAAGAGTGGTTGTGGACAGACACAAACAGTTCTCTGAATCCCTCTGTTAGCATGTGCAAAGTTTCTCCAGGCCAAATGCACAAAATCTCAGTTTGCGATTTTCTAATTGCAAATGTTTGCGATTTGCTTTATAAACATCACAAACATCCATGTACAAATGTATCTCAGTGGGCCACAAATAGACCGATCTTATTAATATTCATGAGGTAGATCTCGCTTGGTGACCCATTGAGAATGGCCGGCACTCACAGGGATGGTAACTTGTTGGGGTCAGCAGACCACCATGTCTGTGATGGCTTTTTAGATGAAGCCAGATTTTTATTTTGGGGGTGGGGGAGTGGGGGGGATGCAGGCCTTTTTCCTTAAAGGAAAATGGGATGCATTTCAAAAACAACATTGAAAAGCTACCTTTTCTTTGCTCCCTGCTCTTAAAAACTGTTGGATTCCACATTCACAAAAGGGAAGGGTTCCCTTAGGGACCCCATCCCATATGCAAATGGATTACTACCAACTTGAAGTTGGTGTTAACTGTGAATGTTTTGCAACTACATTCCCGGTAGCAAAACATTCCTACATACCAGTGAGACTTGCTATTAGAAAGGGCTCCCTTAACACACCCCTTCCTAATAGTGACTCGAAAAAACATATTTTGTGAGTCGGTAATAGGTTACCAATTCGCAAAATAGGGTTGATACATACCAAAAAGCATTTTACTGGTCGCGAACGGCTCGATGGGTCGTTTGTGAGCACTAAAATCTTTGGACATCTAGACCCAAGTGCCTTACTTGAATGTCATTTTGTACACCAATGGCTTTGAGTGTAGAACTCATTGAGACGGATTTTAAAGTAGGATCTCCATGGACTAATAAGCTCCATGCATTCCCACATGATGCACTATTCAGGCAGCAACAGCGCATGACTGGCAGGCTGCCATAACAATGTGCATTAACCTTATGGAGAAGGAGGCACCAAAGAAATTAAATCATTGGCCCATCTGCTGATATTATGGCAGAATGTGATGCTGCTTCACTGAAATTGGTGCCAACTCTTTCCCACTGTCCCCCTTCTGACTGACCAGTGTGAAATCAGAACCAGTGGTTGAGATGGCAAATATCTAGAAACATTTGACAAACCGATCAGAAAGACAAGCCTACCCCAACCCGCTCCCCTCTTTCCCTACCACCACAGGAGAGAGAAGAGAAGTTGTGATGGTCTCTAGACCTTATTACTACGACTACACTGGTGTGAGTCAGGCTGTTAATTCTGCAATCCCAAAGTTAATAATACTGTGTTCTGTTAATTCCAGGGTGCGGAATGTATGGAATTATGGGTTGAACCCAGAGAATTCCCTAGAGAGCAAGGAATTACCCATTGGAATCACTTGTACCAAGTCCCCTTGCCCAGGATTTTCCTTATTCTACCCCACAATTTGCCCTCGAGATTTTGACTGGTTTCAGCAGCCACAATTTTCAGGGGGAAAGATGAAATGTTTTTTTAAGTCTTGCTTTAGGATCATAGTTTCCGACCCTGTCAGGAATTCCGAAGCTCACGTGGGGTCCTTTGTTTGGTGCATTGAGATGGGAGGTGATCACCTCATCTATTCCTGAATAGAAAAAAAACTACCAGTTAACACAGGAGACTAATTTCTATTTTAAATTTAATCCTGAAATATTTTGAAGGAAGTTAAACATTCACAAGATATATATGTTAAAACAGGATTGAAATGTTGGAATTTCGTTTCTTAGCACAATCCTGGTAGCTGCCACAATGAGAGTACCCCTGGAGGGAAAAAATATGAATAAAGACATCATTATGACATTTGCACATGACCTACCTCTTTTCTGACATCCTGAGTGCAATGCTATCATTCTTTTTTGATTTCAAGAAGATTTTATTGAGAGAGATAATGATCCAAGTAATAAAAACCAAATACAAAAGAGGTGATACAATCTGACATAAATAAAAAAGAAAGGGATAATATACATCACTCAAGAAGTAGGTAAAATAGATGTAACTAAATTGAAAGAGACAATCAATGCAAATTTGAGAATATGAACCAATATAGGCTGTCAGTGATCAAAAGCAAAACGCATCACTCTCTAAATTGAGGATGGGGACAAGGGAGGAAGTAGAAGAAAAGAAAGAAAAAAGGAAAGACAGGAGAAAGACCAAGCATAAAGAAAGAAAGGGAAGAGAGGACAGGAAAGCTGAAGGAAGAGAAAAAAGAAGGATTCCCACATGAGCGACCCACTGTACCAGAAAGAAACAAACAACAATTAGACAGACGAATCAACAGGGAATTGAGGTACTAACCCTTTCGAGGAGAGTTCCATAAAGTCATCCAAGGGTTTCCAAACCCCTTTAGAGATGGAAGGCGATAGGTGTGCTAGATCAACTGAGGTGTGGGCACTGCGTAAGAAGGAAACCCAAGCCCACCACGCATGGTAAGAGACAGACGAAAAGGATTTCCATTCCATAAGAATGATTTTAACTGCTACAGTTAAGAGAAGATCTAACAGTTGTAGGTCTATCGGGTCTAAAGGAAGAGGAGTAGGAGCAGCCAAGGGGCCTAGTAAGACTATAGGAAAGGAAAGTTGGAGATCAATATTAAAAATAAGGGATAAATGTTGCTGAATAAGGTCCCAGAAAGATTTAAGTAAGGAGCAATGATAAAACATATGTGGAAAATCACCACACACCAAGCCGCAGCTCCAACAAAGGTCGTCGTCTTTAAGGTTGAGCGAATGAAGACGCGCAGGCGTCCAATGAAGGAGATTGATCGAGAAAAATTTAGATTGCATTAGGGAAGGAGCTATTTTATTACGGAGGGCCAATTTACCAATGGATTGCCAAGCTTCGGATGAGATATGATCTGTGATGTTGTGATCAAAATGGCGCGACCATTTTTGTTGTGCAACCGTCTGATCAGGAAGCGAAGTGGAAGACAAAAACTTATAAATTTTGGATGCAACATGGCCAGCTTTGATCCAAATGTGGAAAAGCGAAGTGGTGGAGGAGGAGGGATGAAGACGAGTTTTAGAAACAGCAACCTTGATTTTAAGAAAGGTATAGAAGTCAAGATTTGTTAAAGAGTGTTCATGTGCCAAGGTAGAAAAAGGTAACGGATCACCAGAAACACTATATAAATGTTGGACAAGAGAGATTCCCTTTGCAGCCCAGTAGGACATGAGAGCAGGCGAAATAGTAATCTTGATTTTGGAATTTCTCCAGATAGAAGACCACCTAGTTTTATGTAAAGGAATTGCCATCTTTCTATCTACTTTCTTAATTGCAGTAATTGTATCAATAATGATAGAGCGGGAAAACAGAATATGCAAAGTGGACGTAGTACAGAAAGAGGCAAGTGGTAAAGGTGATGCTAATTCCTGTTCTATGAGTATCCAAGAGGGGACATGACGAGTTGGAGGAGAGAACCAAAAAGCACCTTGAGAGGCCAAGAAAGCAATCTGGTATCTCTCCCAGTCCGGAAAGTTACATCCACCCATATCACAAGGTCGACGTAAATATTTATATGCTAAACGAGCCCGTTTACCATTCCATAAAAACTTAGAAGTAAGAGCATCAATTTCTCGAAAAAAGGAATCAGACAATTTAAGCGGCAACATGGATGAGACGAAATTGATAACCGGCGTGATCATCATTTTAAGGGTTTGTAAACGACCCCACCAAGAAATATGTTTTGGAGACCATGTATCCAGAAGACGACGTACTTTGGTAATAGTCTGAGATTCATTATAAGCAACGGTGGCATGCAGAGTAGAACAGAAATAAATTCCCAGATATTTGAGATGTGAAGACTGCCATTTAAAACCAGCCAAACCCATATGAGCAGGAAAGCAATAGGCATTTAAAGGGAACATCTCCGTCTTATCTTTGTTTAGAGTATATCCCGATACTGTTGAGAACAAGGAAATGGTGTCAGAAATAGCAGGGATGGCCAAGGCGATATCATCTGAAAAAATGAGAACATCGTCAGCGTATGCGGCAGTCTTGAGACAGTGAGAACCAAAAGAGAAACCCTTAATATTAGGATGTAAATCAATCAACCGAAGAAGAGGATCAATAGATAGTAAAAATAAGAGTGGGGATAGGGGACACCCCTGTCTTGTGCCCTGACAAAGATTAAAAAATGAAGACGTAGCGCCATTGACTCTAATGTTAGCCTTAGGTTGGGAATATAAAGACATTACCATATTAATGAAAGAATCTCCAAGGTTATGAGCACAGAGGACAGCTCGAAGGAATGGCCAAGAAACCTTATCGAAGGCCTTTTCTGCATCAAGGGCCAAGGCGGCGGCCGGAAGTTGGGACCGTTTGGCAGCGCCGATAATATGACAGAAAGTGCGGATATTGTCCCTTGCCAGACGGCCCTTAACAAAGCCAGTTTGGGAGGGATGTACAAGGAGGGGAATAAACGATTCTAAACGCTTAGCCAGGATTTTAGCAAAAATCTTTGCTTCCATGTTTAGGAGCGAAATAGGCCGGAAGTTTTTAGGATCCGAATGGTCCTTCCCTTCTTTCGGAATCACAACTATGGTGGCTTCAGCAGCCGTACCAGAAACAGAGCCATCCTGAACAAAAGAATTAAAGACAGAGTGTAACCTAGGGACAAGCAACGGAAGAAAGGTTTTATAAAATAATATTGGATATCCATCCGGGCCAGGAGCTTTCCCAGAACGAGTGGCCTTGATCGCCGCGACAATTTCCTCGGAAGAAATAGGTTCGTTCAGGATGGAGCGATCATCCTCAGAAACTGACTGAATCGGAATCGATTTTAAAAAGTCTTGACATTTGTCAAAAGAGGATTGGTTAGAGGGGGTATATAGTTTGTTATAAAAATCACGAAAAACTTCAAGAATCTCCTCCGTTTGAAACTTTTTAGAGCCAGTGTGATCTGTAATAGAAGAAATTTGTGAGGACTTAAAAGAGAAATCTTGAAATTTTAGGGTAGCAGCCAAAAGTTTCCCAGCACGATTCTTCAAAAGTAACTTCTTAGACTTTTGAGCTTGGACACCAATATGAGCCCGTTTAGTAACAATTGTATTATATTTGTATTTTAGGAGCTTTATTTGTTGTAGACTATTCGGATCTTTGGTGTGTCGAAAGGAAGCTTCTAGCGTTTTGATTTCAGATGATAAGTCAGTAAGCTCTTTTTTAATAGCCGAATTACGTTTGGACATACAGTTAATGACTTGACCTCGAAAAGTACATTTAAAAGAATCCCAAAGAGTTATTGGGGAAGAAACAGAGTTCTCGTTTTCACGGAAAAAAGTATCTATATCCGTAGAGAATTCCGCCACCTGAGAGGAGTCATGTAACACTTCAGTATTTAATCTCCATGAACGACCACGTGGTTTAGGAGTAAAGGAAGATAGTGTAAAAGTGACCGCGGCATGATCAGATATGACAATGGGGTGTATAAGCGGAGAAGAAGAAGATGCGACAAGAGAAGAATGAACCAGGAGATAATCAATACGAGAAAAGGAGGAATGTGGCGAGGAGAAGAAAGAGAAATCACTCCCAGTGGGATTATGAAGACGCCAGATATCGTGAAGATGAGAAATGGAACACATATTGAGCATCTGTTTGTGTGCTCTAGGGGGACGAAACTGAAATGCAGAATTCCTGTCTAAAAGAGGGTCCATTGGTAAATTAAAATCGCCACCAACGATGAGATTGCCAGCATGTGGGGTATTATGTAAAATATTAGTAATGGATTTCCAAAACGTTGGATCATCAACATTCGGAGCGTAAATATTCATGACATACAAATCATGCTGTCCATCCGACACTTTAGATAAGAGCCAACGACCCTCAGAATCATGCTGGGAAGAGAGAATTGATAGACCAGAATTCCTTGAAATTAGCGTAACTACTCCATTCCGTTTGCCAGAGGCATCGGAACATGAAACATCCGACACCCATTGCTTCTTTAAAAACAGCGCTTCTCTGCTAGTTATCTTGGATTCTTGAAAAAGAACTAAATCTGCAGAGAGGGACTTACAGTAATCCAAGATTTTAGACCTTTTCACCGGGTGATTCAACCCTTTAACATTAAGGGATAACACATTTAAACCTGGCATGTAGAAAAGTAGGGATCACAAGAAGACAACACTGATAACAGAAAAAGAACGAACATGAAAAATATAAGGGACCAACTATTAGTCAAAAGAGATTTTGCGGGAGCACCCATGTGGGAGAACCAGGAGAAAGAAAGAAAAAGAAGAGATGAAAATAGAAGAGAAAGGAGAGAGAGAAGAGGCAGGGGGGGAGGTCTAAAAAAGACCCATATCATGCAAGGGAGAACGTGGAAGCAGCAAGTAAGGGACCCGTATTGGAGCATAAGTGGGTAAAAAAGAATAGCCCAATACTAAAATACAGCGACTAATAGTAAGAAAAGCGAGGAGGAAATAACCCGGAAAACATTAGTGCAATGCAATTCCTGAACTGATAAAGAAAAGATTACATCAATGCAGAATGGAGTAATAATATACTAACGAGAGTAATATCTATACTAAGCAACAATAGTAGAAAAAATAATAACAGTGTAATTGTGTACGAAAAAGCTAGCCAGCATATAACATTAAGTGAATATAATACATATTATAAAAAGTTAAACATAGTTAAGAATAACGAATACCTGCATGTGAGTACACTATGAAGTCAACTAACAGAAATAAGAAAAAGAGGAGCGTAAGAGAATAGAAAAGAGTATTGTAGATAAAAAAAAAGGGAGAGAATAAAAGGAAGAAAACAATTATAGTAAAAAGCAGAGCAAATAGAGAGGAGAAGTGTACATCAATCATAAAATAAGAACATCCTAGCAGGAGATAAATGTGAGTAAAAATGCAAGTGGAATAAGTAAAATTACTCTAAATATATACAAAAAATTTAAACATTAGATAAATGTAAGGCAGGTAAAATGCATAATTAGAACAAGAACATCATAAGTGAAAACAAATTATGACATTAATAGAGAAGAATATGAAGCTAAATCGCCAAAGAAAGAAAGACAGAGAGGAAAGAGAACTTGGATGAAAAAAGAGAATGGAAAAGACTCGGAATAAAATAGGAATGACAGTGTTGAAGAAATAAACAGGAGGAAATTGAGAAAAGGACGCCAGATAGGAAGTAAGAAGAGAAAAAGTGAAAGGATAGGAAGTAAGTGTTAACATAGGATAGACAGGATGAACATATAGGTAGGGTGAATATAAGGAAGAATGAGAAAAACAATATCAGTATGGATGAAAGATGTGCAACGTTAGGACGAACATTGTCAGAAGGATAAACCGACATGAAAAATAGTTGGAACAAGAATGAATGAAGAGAAATGAGAGATATAGAATACGTTGATTAAAAGAGAAAGAAAAAAAGAACAATAAGTAGGAAAGAGTGGAAAAAGATAAAAGAAAAGCAGTAAAGAGATACTAAAAGGTATCAAGAGAAAGAGAGCTATAAAAGGAACGAACAATTGTGGAATCCAGAAAGAAGAATAGAACAAACATGAGTGGGAACACAAGAAAAAACAGAAAAATATCATGAACATCCATGGGAGTTAAGGTCGGCCAAGAAGCTGACCAGGAGAGAAGAGGAGATCAATACTACAGAGAAATACATCCAGAGAAAAAGAAAGGGACAGTTCAAGTGCCCGAGGCACCAGGATCCTGTGAGGTCGCTTTTTGAATCTCCATCTCGATCTCCAACTGGTTGTCCAAGAAGGTAGTTAGATCAGCCGGCTCATCGAAAATTCTAGAACGCCCCTTATAAGTGATGCGGAATTTCGATGGACCAGAAAACGAGAAGGGAATACCCATTTCAGAGAGACGTTTTCGAAGATTGAGGAAACCTTTTCTCCTGATAACCGTATCTCTGGCAAAGTCCTGAGAAATGGATATCCTATGACCGTCCCAAAAGACTTGTTTAGCTTTCCGCATGTGAGATAGAATCAGTTCAGTATGCTGATGCCGCAATGGTTTAAAAATGATTGCTCTCGGCTGGGTAGCTGCCTTAGATCGAAACGTAGGGACACGGTGTGCTCTTTCAATCTCAAAGTCTCTATGGAAAGAAATTTGTAAGGTATCCGGAATCCAATGAGATAAGAACTCTATCATAGATGAAGATGACTTCTCTGAATCTTCCGGCAGACCAAAAATGCGTAGGTTAGATCTACGATTACGATCCTCCTGCTCGGTTAAGTCTCTGCGCAATGCCGCCATGGAGCGCTCCAAGTGGTTGAGGGATCTGGAGTGTTTTTGTACACTATCTTCTGCAGAACTGATTCGTGATTCAGACTCAGATACACGAAGAGAGAGGGCCTTAAAGTCATTCCTGATAGCAGCCACCTCCACTTGTAATAAATCTGTGTTTGTTTTCGTGGACTGCGCAATATCATGAACTTGATTGAGGCGCACTAAAATTGTGTCCAGCGTTGATGCAGCTTCTGACTGAGGAGGGTCAGGCGTAGGAGACAGTGACTTAAGCCTTTTTAACGACGTGCCCACGTCCTTTGAGTCTTTATTGGTCGAAGAACGCCCCATATTGGCAGCCATAAAGAAGCAGCCTCCAGAAAAAATGCACAACCACTTGAGGAAAAAGAGAGAGGAAAGAGTGCGCAGACTATACCATAAAAGATATAGATATAGCACACTAAAGTCAATGGGCGCTAAAATATGAACAGCGGCGGACTTATATGCAAGGCAGACAAGTAGCAGAAAATAACACAGCTACAAAAACGCAGGGGAGCACAATAATGAACTTGTGGGAAAAAGATTCATACCCACTTGAGAGAGCAGCCCTGAGAGAAATAACGCATGGAGAGCTTAATCCCATCCAAACAGCAAAGATACAGCATAAAAAAGAGAAAAAACGTTACCAATTGCAGGCATCACTGTGAAGACAAAAGGAAACATCCGCTACAAAATTGCAAGTTTGTAGCTCAGGCGGCGCTTCTGAGGAGAAGAGAGATTAGCGCGAAGAGCGGGAAAATGGCGTCCGCTCGTGAGGTAAACGAGCGCCTCTGAGGCAAATAGCAGACTACATGCAGCCGGGAGCCAAACGCACACAAAAACACCTTCAGGCAGCGCTCCTCATGTTCCGGTGCAGAATGGTGTCTTTTCCGCCGGCAAGGGCAGCTGGACACGGAGAAAGCAGCTCAACGGGCCAGACTTGCCACGGAGCTCAAGCGCGATCCGCCATACTGCAGCGGCGCGCAAGCCACGCCCCGCAATGCTATCATTCTAACTTTCAAACACTGTACAACATATTTAGGGGCATATCAACAAGGGGGCGTTAAAAAATGATCGCTGCTTTTGCGGCCGTTTTCGGCCGAAAAGCGGCGATAATGCTAACGCCCTATTAGCAAGGACACGCTAACACATGAATCCATGCTTCTCCGCCCTTTCCCTCAACGCCCAGCTTTGCATCTCTAATGAAATCTCAAGTGGGCGTTCCTCCCCAGGATAACAGGGGAAATGTCGCTAAGCGACATTTCTCCTGTTATCAAGCCTCACGCAAAGCAGCCTAGCGACAAGAAAAGTAGCAATAACCTCTGTTATCGCTACTTCCTTACGCCTGCTTTGAAACTGACTTAGCCATGATATCCTATGGAAGGTGGATATCATGGCTAAGTATGTGAGGCCCTATCAGCAAGCTGTCGCCAAAAGTGGTGTGATTATCGCTGGATTTCCAGCGATAATCACACAGTTAGGCAGCTTGCACTCTGAATGTTCATGGCTGTGGGCATAAGCGTTGCTGATAGCTCGCTATCTCCGAGATAAAATTCAGAGTTGGGTGGCGATAATTATCCTAGCACTAAGTGCACTTTGCGATAATTATCGCCCCCTATTGATGATATGCCCCTTAATACTTTAAGTGATGAACGATTGATATGTGTTCAATCCATTCTGATGAAACCTGCAGCTTCTGTTACAAATCATCTCTGATAAAACAATATTTGCATAAACATTGCTTCATATGCTGATGTTCTCAGGTATGTTTTTTCGTATTTGTGTACGCTGAGTCAACTTTTGGAGTTTAGTATTTGACTTCTCAAACACTGCTTTACCGCATCAAGTGCTAAATGACCCAAGGTCAATAAAATGATTACAACAGATATAGAATCTGCAAGTTCTGGACTTCTTTAATGGTCCTGCGTGGTGTTTGTGAGCAAGTGAAGTCCAGTGACCAGTTGTCCATAAAATAGAAACATCGACTTTGCTGCACAAAATAGCACTTATCGAAATAAAAAAGGTTCAAAATAGCAAAAGCTACAATTATTTGATAGCATGTCAAAAAGCATCAGTTTTCTAACTAGCACAACATAGGACGTTTTTGAAACACTGCACTTGGTCAATAGTTTAAGGGAGTAGGGGCTCTTTTTACTAGAGTTAATGTTATTCTGTGATGGTCCATATACAACAACCGGCTTAGTGCAATGAGTAAGTTGGCATGGACCAAAGCTACATTGCAAAGTTCTTAATGTGTGCAGGTGGTTGCAGTTGAAAGTTGGTCCTTGGAGGTATTTAAATAAGGGAATAATGATTTTAAGGTTGCCAGGAGGGTCAACCTGAGGTAATGGATACTTTACACTCGTGTATACACACCCTAGTAAAACAGTAAAATTCCCCAATATACTTATGCAAATTGAAGCCACACAAAATGTACTTAATAAAGGTAATTATTTATATATTTCTTGCAATTGAAATACAAGCTTCAGGCATCTGGTAATGCAAATGCCATGTACATTTGAGAGAAGGTTGCACAAGGGAAGTGGAAAAGAGGTTAATTGCGTGTGAAAAGAGAGTGCGAAATAAAAGAGTTCAAAAATACACAATGTTCCTTATTGTAAAGGACACTGGTCTATACAAGAACCAGTTTTCATAGGTCTGTCCACGGTCTTTTGTAATCTACTTACGTTACTCTCGAGTGCATAGATGCAACATCCAATTTCAGTGGGGGGATAAGATATGGAGCAGGCCTTTGCTCAGGAGATGTGTTGACGTTTCGACCGCCTTAGACGAAGAGGGCGATTAGAAGCCTTCGCGTGCGGGTCTTCTAAGGACAAGGAGGGGAGGCGGGGTAACCTAGGATAATGATAAAGGGGGGATTATTGTGGGCATAGTTACCACACCATGGAGGTAGTGGGATTGGAGAGGAGGTCTGTATACTGACCTAATGTAGATGCCCAGGACGATGTCTCAATTGATTTTCCACAAACAAGGGCATTCCCATAAGTGGCAGGGTCTGTGGAGGAGCGAAAAACTCGTTACTTAACAGCGCTTGATAAGGGTGTGCAGTGCTAAGTTGAAGGAGTGGCAATGCAGCGAATTCATTCTAAGCAGTGTGAGTGTGCTCAGAGGACAACTACTGATGAAGTCCTCAGTCTCATTAAATTACAGTTAAAATGGTAGCGCTTAATTTAGGTGTGTAGCGCTAGGTAGAGAAACGGTTACCCGCAGCAAGCGGTGTGAGTGCGCTAATTGGACAATTGTTAATGGTGTCCTCATTCAAGTTAAATTGCATAAATTGCCAGCGCTTAAAGGGTGTGCAGCGCTTGGTTATCGTGGTGATAATTGTGGCGAAACCACTCACGCGCAATGAGCGGTATGAGTACGCTAGGGGGACAGCTGCTGCTGAAGTCCTCGTATGTGAATAATTCCAATATGTTCAGGGTTAAGGATCCAATCCTGCAATATAATAATAGTGCACACTTAGGGGCAGGTACGGAAAACATTGGAAGGGGAAACATATCCGAAGGCTAGAACCTCACCTCGAAGAATGCTGGAGCGCCGTGCCTCACGGGACCTGTTCTGTTAGATGCCAAAGGGACTGAAAGGCAAGAAGCAGTAGGATTTAAAGGGAGTCCACCATGGCTGGCGTGCAAGTTGCGCTTCTCAGCATGTTGCGTCATCATGCATGTCACCTAGGGAATCGTGTTTGCGTCAAGCGATTGCTCTGAAATGATGCAATCGCTGTGCCCGCGATGACAAGTCTGTAATGCTGAGCTTTAGAAGGAGGATTATGGTGCCATTGACGCTGGGGCTTGAGAGAGCCCATGTGGAACAGAGGCAGGGCAAGGGCAAAGAAAAAGGTACATTTACCCCCGACCCCGAGGTTAGGGTGACCAACTGGCATTGGTGCAAATTCAGGACGGTGAGTGTAAAAATTCAGGACAAAGGGTCAAAATTCAGGACACAAATTCAGGACAGGAGGTCAAAATTCAGGACAAAACTTTAGGACAATAGGTACGTTTTACAGACACATCAGAGGTCGCGCAATAGTATATAAGTAAGCCCAGCCATTTCCAAACATATTCAACCATTTGCAAACCTATCCATCATGTATCCTTCCATCTATCATTTCACTCATCCATCCCTTCATCCATCCCCTCATCCATCCTTTCACTCATCCTCCATTATCCATCCATCCATCCACCCTTTCACCCTATCCATCTGTACACTTATCCATCCACTCTTCATCCCATCCATCCATTCACTCATCCATTCAGCCATTTACCCTTTCACCAATCCAGCCATCCTTTCACTTACTAATCCTTCCACCCATCCACTCTTTTAGTCATCCATCCATCCTCCCTTTCTCTCTCCATCGACCCTTTCACTTAGCCTTCCTTCCATCCATCCATCCACCCACCCATCCATCCATCTACTCACCCACTCATGAATCCATCCATTGCCCCTATCACTCATCCATCTATCATTTCACTCCTTCACACATCTATTCATCCTTTTGTCCATCTACCCTCCCTTTCACTCACTCATCCATCCTTACACCCACCCTTTCACTCATATGTCCATTCATTCACCCTTGCACTTATCAATCCATCAATCCATCCATCATTTCACTCATCCGCCTACCCCCCATCATCCACCCACCCACCATCCACCCACCCACTCATCCATCCTTTCACCCACCCACCATCCAATCCACTGATCCATCCTTTCACCCACCCACCATCCACCCACCCACCCACTCATCCATCCATCCTTTCACCCACCCACTCATCATCATCCATCCATCCTTTCACCCACCCACTCATCATCCATCCATCCATCCTTTCACCCACCCACTTATCCATCCATCCATCCTTTCACTCACTCTCCATCCATCCATCCTTTCACCCACCCATCATCCATCCATCTGTCCTTCCCCTCATCATCCATCCATCCATCCCCTCATCATCCATCCATCCTTCCCCTCATCATCCATCCATCCTTCCCCTCATCATCCATCCATCCTTCCCCTCATCATCCATCCATCCTTTTCCCTCATCATCCATCCATCCTTCCCCTCATCATCCATCCATCCTTTTCCCTCATCATTTATCCATCCATCCATCTGTCCTTCTCCTCATCATCCATCCATCCTTCCCCTCATCATTCATCCATCCATCCTTCCCCTCATCATCCATCCATCCATCCTTCCCCTCATCATCCATCCATCCATCCTTTCCCTCATCATCCATCTATTCCCTCATCATCCATCCATCATTTCACCCACCCCCTCATCATCCATCCATCCATCCATCCCCTCATCATCCATCCTTTCACCCACCCCCTCATCATCCATCCATCCATTCATCCATCCTTCCCCTCATCCATCCTTCCCCTCATCATCCATCCATCCATCCTTCCCCTCATCATCCATCCTTTCCCGTCATCCATCCATCCTTCCCCTCATCCATCCATCCTTCCCCTCATCCATCCATCCTTTCATCCATCCTTCCCCTCACCCATCCATCCATCCCATCCTTTTATCCTGCCCCTCATCCATCCATCCTTCCCCTCCATCCATCCATCCTTCTCCTCATCCATCATCCTTCCCCTCACCCATCCATCCATCCCATCCATTTATCCTGCCCCTCATCCATCCATCCATCCTTCCCCTCCATCCATCATCCTTCCACTCATCCATCCTTCCTTTCATCCATCCTACCCCGCACCCATCCATCCATCCCATCCATTTATCCTGCCCCCCATCCATCCTTCCCCTCCATCCATCCATCCATCCTTCCCCTCATCCATTTATCCTTCCCCTCATCCATCCATCCTCCCCCTCCATCCATCATCCTTCCCCTCATCCATCTTTCCCCTCATCAATCATCCAGCTATTTACATTTTCTCTCCATCCTTCCCCTCACTCATCAATCCATCTATCCTCTCTCATTATCCATTTATTCAATCTTTCCATTCATCCATTCACCCTTTCAATAATTCATCCAGCCATTCACACATCCCTTCACTTACTTACTCGCCCACCTTTCCATATTAATTTTGAGCTGAGCCCTTTTGAGAACTTCACCCTCACTGCAGGAGCCGTTCCAGGACTGGGACAGAAGCCACCCAGGGCGGAGACAGGATCCACCACAGGGGGGGGACAAGAGCCACCACAGGCGGGGGTGGACTGGAGCCACAACATGGGGGACAGGAGCCATCACAGGCGGGGGGTGGACTGGAGCCACCACATGGGGGGACAGGAGCAGGAGACATCACAGGAGAGGGAACGTGATCCACCAGGGTGGGCATAGGGGTGGACAACGAGAAGACAGGCTCTCTGACCAAAATGCCATCCCCCACTGTGATATACAATACTTACAGGAGATACTCTAAGAGAACTGATTGAACTTATTGTCCTCCATACTTTGTTAGTCAGTGTGGGTGCGATTGTGCCATTTCTTTATTTTATTACATTATGCATGTTTGAAGAACCGAGGTTTGCTTACAAATTAGTGACAGTAATTAAGCTCGGTGAAGAGAAGCAGGTGCTGCCTGGTGTAATCAGGGGTGTAATCTGGCCGAGTCTAGGATGTTTGGGGCCCTGGGTAGAAATGGAATGTGTGAGCCCCCATCTAAATAGCAGATACAAGACGCATTCAGGGCTGTTTGCATGTGAATGGATGCCCCCTGCTCCTGAACCTGCAGCCCCTCCCTCTGTCACCTTCAAGCACCTCTTAACAGCTCATCAAGGGCTGGAGGTGTGAGGATTGCCATCCCGCTGTGCCTCTACAGTGCTGCTGGGGGTCTGAGCTTTCCTACAGCATCGGAGTCAAGAAGGGAGGTGGGGGCAAGCTGTGCCTGGTTAAAATTACGGACAAATGGCGTCCGTCAAAGACTCCTTCACGGACAACGGACAGACAGCCAAAATTACGGACTGTCCGTGAAATTTACGGACGGTTGGTCACCCTACCCGAGGTACATGAAGACAACCAAACACGCTGTCAACACTACAGATGGTAACCCCCCAAATGTATAACAGAACCCTGTAGTCAACCTATCAGATCATGTCCTGAGTATTGAGGAAGAACAAGTACTCTACAAAGGTTTATCCTTTGTCCTTACTAATTTGCCCAACAATTTCAACCTTAAGATGGAATTACATCGATTTTTTTTAGAAAAATTCATCTTAAATACTACTTCAACAAAATCCCCTCTAAACCAGTTTTTTCCGGCACAGGTCTGTGACCCCCGTCAACTTCCACACCACCAACCTAGTTGATTTCACACAAAGTGTTGGCATTCGAACAGGTGGTCATGAGGGATTTCATGCATTCCCTTAACAACAAAGAATATGTGAAATTCAACTTTTCCAAACCTGAACGCCTGGCACTTGAATCACTTAAAATAAATAATAATAATAATCCACATTTGTAAAGCCACAATCACCTGTAAGGGTCTCTAGGCGCTGGTGGCCGTAGGGAAGATTAAACAAACTATTGCCCAGAGTCACATGGTGCTGGGCTAATCTGCAGCAGGTGCCGGGGATCTAACCATGATCCCCAGATTCCAACGTCAGTCGCCCTGGCCGCAGCACCACACCTCTTCATAGCAACATTGTCATCAAGCCTGCGGACAAGGGTGGTGCCATAGTCATTCAGAATACACCTAAGAGGAGTCAGGAGCTGCAATTAGACAATATTGCCTACTACGCAAATGTGGGGCACTGGGGTGCTGTTCAACAAGTATAGCACCCTGAAATGTGTGCCTCTTGGTTGGAAATGTGTTGTCATTACTTTGAGCCTTTTTGGGAAGTGCTTAACTGTTTTGAGTAATGACCACTTAGATGGGGTTATCGAGGTATGAGACACAGTGCTTAATGGTGTGAAGGATGAGGTGAGTGTGAGAGATTGACATGCTTCATAAGTTGTGGTACGCTGACAGCTCTGGTTAACTCTGCAGTTCCCTTTATTATGCTGGTAATTTATCTTTAATGTTCTCTATCTGGTTTCCTGTAATGGCTGTTGCAGGAAACTGTCCACTCTGTGATCTTATGGATCTGGGAGAGGTAACAGATGTAAATGAATGAGGTGGGGATAAAATGTGCAAAGACTGTGCTACAGTCCTTTCAGTGATTGCCATTATGAAATGTCAAGTAAACATATTTGTCAAGATGCACTGTGTCATCCTAATCCTTTTTGTCATTGTAGGATATTGGTGGATTTAGCAGGTGACTAGTTAGGAACAGCAGGGTGGATCAGTAAAATCCCCTGCTGACCACCTATTTATGGCCAATCTCTTTGGTCTAGGAAGGCCTGTTCAGATAATAAATGGTCATTTAAATAGGCTGGTATAGCCAGTATCTTTGCCGTCCAGTTGCTTGCAAGGTTCCACAAATCCTTTTATACATTATGTGCCTGTCCCATTAATCTTGAGGGATCAGATAAATAATTGGCATATGATGTCAAATGGTGATATGATTTATCCAACTTTGATTCTGGGAGGACCGTCATAAAACTAGACTAACTGTTCCCCATCTTGTGGCCAGAGGTAGATAGAAGAGCAGACATTGTTTACAATATCTGTGAAATGTGGGAGGAACTATGGTTAGAGTCCTATACGTCTGTAGGAAGACTGTGGGTCATCAGGTTCAGCAGGGCAATGGGTAATTCTAATATTGATTGGAGAGGGGAGCCTTATTGTTGGAATGGTGTAGTTACATATTCTATCTTTACGCTGAAGTCATAATGAGGTTATGTTGATTGGTGCTCTCAGGTTTGGGTCAGGTACCCTTGTCTCTCTTCTTGGAATGGTGTGCTGGGGAGGACTGATTAGATGTCTAGATCTTGCATGTACTGGCAGAATGGTTATCGTTCTTGGTCCTATCCCAGGGTCAGAGGATGTTGCAATTATCCCAGGAGCAAGCATGTTTTCTTCCCTTTTTGAAACTCTAAATTCTCCTGGATACTTTGGATGTTGGCTGACAATTAGTTCCAGAGCTTGGAGGCTTGTACCAAGAAAGTGGAGCCTTTAATGAATTTTTCATTCTACGGTAGTATGACTATCTGTGGTGCTAGCCTGAAGTGCAATGTCCTGGTTTGCCCTCATTGTTTTAATTAATTGTAGGTTCAGTTAATTGTGTAAAGTGCTTTGAACATTGATCTTCTAGCTACTGATACCCAGGGGAGTGTTTGCATTACTGGCGTAATGAATTCTGTTGAGTTAAGGCAGAGGTGGATTCTCTCTACAGCATTTTAGATACTTTGAATAAAGCCTGATAAACAGGGTCGCTAATTAATATTTTATTGGCACAGTAGAGCTTGGAGATTACATGAAGGAGGATAGTTTGTACTTTTTATTGGTATCCAAGATATAGGATTATTCGCCACTGTTTTTTTTATATGTAAAAAGTGCACCTTGTGATCTCCTCAGCACGTGGTATCAGGGGTAAATCTTAGTACATGGTTTCTCACTTTTTCTGATGCATCAAGTTCCTTGGCCCATACAACCGTAAGTTGTTGTTTGTGCCATTGTTCACAGTTGACAATCTGTTTGTGGTGTTGTGAAGTAATTACCTTGATGCCTTAAATGTAAAGTTAATGATTAACAAAACTTGTAGAGTTCTTGTAGGCTATTTTTAGAATGATGTGTGTATCATCTGCATAGTTGTAACATGTAAGGTTAAACAATCTGATCAGGTCTGGTAAGGGATTTAGGTAGATGTTGAGTGGGAAAGGAGAGATGATTGACCAATGAGAGATACCATAGTGTTGGGCATTAGGATTGCATATGAAAGAGGTAAACCACGCTCTGTCTGTCTTTGAGGTATGATGCACTCTATTTTAGGGTATTTGTGTGAATTTGGGATCTCTGAATCTTGGCTCTCAGGTTTGTGTAATTCTGCCAGAATCTCTGTTACTTTGATGATCAGTTAGCTTTGATAATGCATATGGAGTACTGGCATTTTTTTGTGTTTATGATGGTCGTTTTTTAGGCTTTGTTGTAGCAGTGCAGTATAAATTTGTCATTTTCACCTTTCTTTTCTTCCTTTTTGCAATGAATGGTGGTAGTTGCTTTTTCTCTTTTCTGATATTGTCGTTAACAATGTGGTCTTTTTGTTGGGGTTAACCCTGGTATGGTGTTTAGTGATATCTTATTATCAAATGCAGTTAAGTTGTAAACGTGGGATTCATCCTAAGGTCTCATATTGATTGGCGTTCTTTCGAGGTGTGACTTACATGTTTGGAGGTCTAATTTTGTCTTTTGTTTGTGGAACTGTTTGTGTGTTGCTGTCTTAAAAGTGTTTGGTATGTTGATTCTGAAAGAAATGGCGTGGATGCTCCTAAAGGCTGGTCTGTTGTCAATAACAGTCATGTCCTGATGGATGGTTATAATGATGTCCAATGTGTGACCGTTGAAGCGTGCTGGTCCCTATATGATTACTTGGGGGCTGAATGACTCAGGATTGGAGGTTATTGTTAAAACCTTCTAGTCAAACCATGTGTTCCCGTCTCCTAGAATGCATAGGTTGGAGTAATTTAGCAGAGTCTTTGACACTGCGTCTCATATTGCATCCTTAAGCTTACTGGTAATTCAGTTCAACTCATGGCATTTATAGAGTGCTCAGCTGCCTCCACAGAGGCTTCCCGGCTGTAGCGGAACGTTCATAAGTGAAGAGGGAAATGTTAGTCTACACACTCATAAGACAGTTGTCATAAAGTAGGGTTTTGAGATTATTTCTGCAATGCAAGCTGAGTGCCAGTGCCCAGGTAAGTGAAGGATCGCATGCCTCTTCTGGCTTTGTTTATCGGGGCACTTGGAGCAGATTGAGAATGTTAGATCTCTGAGCTCTCAATTGAAGGTAGGGCTTGAATATTCTCCTCAGATAGAGAGGACCTTTATAAGTAAAGTTCCTGAAGGCAAAGGGGAGTGCCTTAAATTGGATCTTCTTGATGACAGGAAGCCGAATGAGATGCCGCAGATGATCAGACACAGGTGAGCGTAGGATAATCTTCAAGATAAGGCATGCAGTGGAGTTCTGGATAATTTGGAGCCACTGGGTTAGAAAAGCTTGCTCACCCAAATATAAACTGTTAGAGTAATCTAGATTAGCCATAACAAGGGTCTGGAAAATTCCTCAGGAATAAGGCGGCACATCCTTCTGAGAAGCCAAATAGAGCAGATAAGGACTTGATTTGGGGCTCAAACGTGAGATTCAAATTGAATTTTACTCCAAGGTTCCTAGCCACCAGTGCTGGGAGGGAGGAGCAGCACCATGTCCAGGTGGTCACGATAAGCTAGCCTCCAGGAAAGACTTGGTACCTATGAGGATCTCAGTTTCTGCTGCGTTCATTTTGAGGCAGCTAACCTCCATCCATTCCAACACTGCCTTCAAGCAGAGCTTGAAGGAGCTCACGTTTGCTGGTGCGTTTTCACAGAGACAGCTCTCACCCCTCAGGATTTTACCAGTTTCACCAGTGGCTTAAGGTAGACATAAAGAAGAGTGGGACTTAGTGCCGAACCCTGAGGCATTTCAAAATCTAGTTGTTTGGAAAAAGTGGTTTGGAAGAATTGGTGAAAGGCGAACATCTGACAGAAGATGGAGGAAATGGTGGTGACCATGGCTGCGGTGTCCAGGTGCTCCTAACTCTCCTCACTGTTTGCTTTGCATGGCACTGAGTGATTAATAAGTAATATTTATCATCATTAATTGCCCGATTTAGATATTGGCGGATGGAATACACCATCACAAACGTGACGGATATCCTATTCGCCATATTTCAATTACATTACATCCAATGGCACTTGTAATACAGCGGAAGCGTTATCTGTCACATTTGTGATGGAGTCTTCCAACTGTCAAGATCTGAATTAGGCCCTAAATACACATGGTTTCATTCAGCTTGCTTTCTGTTTGTCTGTTTCTTTTATTCACATCCCTGCTGTGCCCTCATGAAAAAGTAAAATATTTGGCAACTTAAACAATGTATTCATCTGTAGTTGTCTCCCGTACTGGCAGCTGATTCACCACCTTTAACTTTATTCTGGCCCCTACTCTATCTCTTAACCTTAATGTAGCTCTTAACATTTCCTTTACCTTTACCTTACTGTTACCACTATGTAAACCCTATCCTTTCTCATTACCCTTACCTTAAGGATAGCTCTAAGTCAATCATTTACCCTGTCCCTAAACTTATTCTCATTCCTCACCTAACACTAAGTCCAACCCCAAACTAAAACCTATTCCTTACCTTTGCCCTTATCCCAATCCTAAATTAAGTTCTATCCCAAGGCTCTTTTGACAACACCACAAATATATGAAGTGGCTTCATTTCTTTTTTCCTCATCTAACACCTATGCTGTTCTTAGAAGTCAACTTTATACCTCCTTATTAGTGTCCACTACAAACACTATAAAATGTTTTGAAGAATTTCATTCAGATTAATTCCTCTGCTTAAGTTGCAAATTAGAATACTTTTCTTTATGGATTTGCGTCCCCAGCTGCCTTTAAATTTGAACTATCTTCAGATAAGGTAAGCAATTCATTTGTTTTTTCGATTCAGCTATTTTTTTCCTATCAATTATTTTCATCGACTTAACTCTTTATTGGTGCTTTTAGCACTTGTCTTTCTCACTGTACACAATTTAAAGTATGAATGTTACAATAGAATGAAGCGCAAGGAGCAATTCATCAAGGTTCATGAAACAGGGGCTTGGTGGAGGACGCAGACAGAGGTTTTAGTCAATACTAAAAGAAGCTATTTCAGTGAGATATTTTACTCACACCACGAAAAAAGGAAGAGCTGTTATTTTTCTGTCAGGTGGAGTTTCTGTTTTATGAGTGTATCTTCTATGTGGGTGCCGGGAAACCTCCGGGTAGCTGTGCGCCTTATAAATTTAATTTGATAATAATAATAATAATAATAATAATAATAATAGTATCTTAGAAAGACGATTACTCTTTCTGTGATATCTGAGTTCCGATCTGACAACAAGAAGAGCACAGTTTTGTTCCATCTCACCATACCAGACTTTCTCTTGAAGCAATTTAGGTTTTCGAATTCCATTATATAACAAACAATGAGGGATGATTTCTTCCAGTGAATATCTAACCATCAGTTAATATAACATAACATGTGTATTTGTAAAACGCACATTCACCCATGGGCATCTTCACCCTGAATACCAGATGTTTATTGTTACCCAGCTCAATGGTACTCATTTTATCGACCTCAGAACGATGAAAGGATGAGTGGGCCCACCAGGATTTGAATCTGTGACCATGTGGTCGAACCCCTGCCCCTACAGTGGATGCAGTAGTCAACTAAGCCTGCAGTATCAGCTCTGTTCACAGATATACCTGCCCCTCCTGGCACCTCTATGCTTTTTCCTATTTTCTGTTGTCTGCAGAAGGTTGTTTCTTAGTCCCAAGAATAGCTGGCTGTGTTCCTGAGAGCTCAGTATTGATAGATATGAGCCAGTCTAGACATCATATCAGAAGACTCTTTTTTCAAAAGGATTACTCTAATAAGTAACAATTGTGTAGAAAAATATTTCCACATGAAATTATCAACACAGTTTTACACATACCTAGTCCAGCAGTAATTAATTTAGCAGTAATAAACTTCATTACAGTGATTATGTATAAAATATACTTACTGTTTTCAGCAAATGTATGTGTAGATTATTTGTGCACCTTTTTTGTGTGAATTTTTTGTTGGGCTTGTAGTCTTTGAAGGTGCAAAGGGTTTAGCACTTTTCATTGACCTCTGAAAAACACCCAACGGGCCGGATCTGCAGTTTGGCAGACAGGGAGATAGAGTACTTTGATCTGTCGCCCAAGTGGGCATTCGATCAACCAGATTTACAGATGCTTGTTAACCCATAGACATCTCTATACATTGGCAGGAACCGCTGTCACAGTGGTTCCTGTCAGTATTGGAAAAGTTTGCTTCATCAAACATTTCCAAAGAATGTACATTTTTCAAAAACAAAGCTGGAGCTTGTTTCAGAAAATTTTAAAACAAATTGCCCTCACACCATGATAGTTTTTCCTTCATGGTGTGGGGTCATATTTTTACTGTCCCTCACTTTCAGGTTTTACCTGGCGGTGAGGAACCTATGACATCGTGCACTCTAACTTGGGTGGAGAGTCGTATGGGTTACCTCCGACAGCCCATACTTCCTAGGCCCGTCAGAGGAGTATATCGGCGACAGAGCCAGAGGAGACTCCGTCATTGACATACTGTTGATTCGCCCAGTCCTAAATTGGATAGGCTGACCAAGAGTTTGGCAGAGAAGGAACTCTACCAGTATTGAAACAGAGTGCCCTTTTCATCAATCTCTAAATCAGCCCCAAAATCTGTTGCTAGCTAATAGTATGGATTTTTGTTCAAATTTTGAAATGAAGACCGCAGTAAAGCTGCTTGGGTTTTTTGAGTTAAACCTGATACACTCATATCTGCCTATAGAGGGTTAAGAGCAGTGGTATCAATGGTACTGTAGCCACTGGAATCCTAATGGCATAAAACTGGCTTTGATTCTCAGTCCTCATGGTAAAAAAGTGTAATTTTACAAAACAATCACAAACGATTATCAGTCAATCAATCTGTACTTGTTAAGTGTGCTAATCACCCCGAAGGGTATACAGGTGCTGTGTGAGGTGGAACTACTTTAACAGACAGTTCTTGAGTTCACTCCTACATTTGGCAAAGGAGGTAGAGGTTCAGAAGTGGAAGGGGAGGTCATTCCAGGCTTTGGCTGAGATTTAAGGGAATGAGCGTCATCCGGCTCGGTGCGATGGATGCAGGGGGATGGTAGCAAGGATCAGGGAGGCATACCGTAGGTGTCTGGTGGGCTGGTGGAAGGTAAGGCAGTTGTTCAAGTTTTCTGGTCCCATGTTGTGGAGGGCTTTGGAGGTATGCTTGAGCAACTTGAAGAGGCACCTTTTCTTGTTGGAGAGCCAGTGCAGGCTATGGAGGTGGGGCGTGATGTAGGATCGTCTGGTCAGGTCCAAGATGATTCTTCTGGATTGTTTGGAGGCCCCTGAGGATGAGGGCGGTGGTTCTGGCATAGAGGGCATTCCTTCAGTCAAATCGACTGGAGATGAGGGCTTGAATGACAGTTCTTCTGGTATTGGTTGGGATTCATCTGAAGAATTTACAGATCATTCTGAGGGTGCTGAAGCAGGTGGAGGCAACCGAGTTGACCTGTCATCTCCTACAAAGCTCACTGTCGAGGCTGATAACAAGGTTGCAGGTGTGGGTGGTGTAGGTGGGGGTGGGTCCAAGGGAAGTCATCCCAAGGTGGGGGGGTCTTCCAAAGAGGAGACCTTTGATTTTGTCAGTGTTGAGTTTGAAGCAGTTGCCTCTAATCTAATTGGCGACATTGGTCATGGAGTTCTGGAAGTTCGCTCTGGCAGTGTCCATGTCTTTGGTGAGGGAGAGCATGAGCTGGGTGTCATCAGCGTAGGAGATGATGTTGAGACCATGGCTATGACTGTGATTAAGTATTACTTTATTGATGCTGAAAGGAATACATCAAAACACATAGATTTAAACCTTTTAAAAAAAGGATAACATTTGTCACCTTTGCAACAAAGGGAAAGAGTTAGTTAACTGTATAAAAACCATTATGTAGCATTATCAAATAACCATAGTTAACACTTTGACCCATAAAACGTCCGACCAGACACTGTATGGGTAGTTCTTTCCTAAAGTTTTGCACAGGGGCTTGTGTGGCAAAATGCGGTGCAAATTGTAGTTTCTATTTTCTACATGTTGTAAAGGTTAACAAGTACAGCACAAAATATATTTGCACCATGCAAGCGCCCACGCAGACATTAGCAAATATAGTTGAATATTTCTATTAATTAAATGTTCGCAACCTGCCATCACATATTAAAACAATTGATTGGAGTCTGAAAGAGAAAATGACACTGAGAAGGTTGCAATTTAGTCAAGGTGATGTGATTCACCATTAATAAACTTTTGGGGAACTTTCCTTTGCCATAAGATATACATTCAAATTACACAAATCAGAAACATGGAGCTTAACCCCTTCAGTGCTCATGACAAAGCCAGCTCGTCATGGGTGTTACCTGCGCTGTGCTTATGACGAGCTGGCATTGTCATGTAAAGTGTTTTTTTTAAATTTTCAGCGCAAAGCTGCAGCACTCATGCAGTTAAATAACATATAGAGCTAGCCTGATGGCTCCCCGTAAAAATTCCAGAATCACTGTTTCCCCAAATATATGACAACTACATAAATCATGGGGCAGTGATTTAGTGACCAGAAACCTACAAAGATCCATACCACGGGTTTGTCAAAAAAACATGCTTGACCCCCATATTGCTGTGTGCTACAGGGCTATCCTGAATCTACTGTGCTGCATGGAACTCCATATTGCAAATGACCCAATGCTGCCTTTCAAGACAATCAAATCAACAGTAACGTTTTTCTTCTGGGAATTCAGATAAAACGTGTGAATACACAAAATACCCCTGTACCAAACTATTATTCCGATCCTCAAGAATTCTATTCAATCTGTCTAAGCTGACAGTACCCAAATTGAATTACTGGAGGTCGCCCTAAATCATTGTAGTGACCGGGTTTTTGGCTCTATTTCTGAGTGATGGTGACTTTAGCTTGCTACCATTCTAGATCCCTATTCTTAGCTTGTTTTGGTCCTTTTCAGGCCTCTTTTCAGACCTAGAAGCATAAACTAGAGGATAGCCGCTTTATATGATGATAGATCCCTTATTCCTGACTACAATCCATCTATTGCCTATTGGCTTTTAAATAATTATGTGTCCTTTCATCATTCTACCTATAGTAGCGGGTGGATCCTGTAGTTCTGACTTTATATTACTTATTGGTAGGGTTTGTGTATAGAGCTAAGTGTCTATTTCATCCTTTTCGGGCATACAAGGCCCAGAACCAGAGAGACTCCATTTTGATTTCTGTCTCTGCTGACTGAGGAGCTTGCAGGGTAAAGGTAATGTTTATAGTTAAGCCTGTTGTGTGCTAGGGGAAAACCAGCGGAGACCGGTTCTTATCGAAGAAATGTGTTTGTCTCTTGGGTCCAGACGTAACATGCAGATGGCCACTGCAGTTGCGCGGAGAGCCTTGGAGCTGGCACAGGAATTCAGTGGGAGGTAGTTTCTGTTGGAAATTTCCATGAGGAGAGAGCATTCCATATTAGCGAAGTGTAGAGAGGCAGAGTGGTTCAGATGGTGTTTAGAGCTGAAGAGAGAAGTCAGATGGTTGCTGGAGCTGGAGAGAGCAGTCAGATGGATCTTGGAGTGGTCAGATGAATCTTGGAATGGAGTTGGAACTGTCAGCTGGAGCTGCCAGTTTGTCAGAATGTATTGAAGCCAGTCAGATGGAAGAGTTGAAGCTGCCAGTTGGAGCTTTTGAAGCAGTTGAGCCAGTGGAGTGAAGCCGTGGTGACAGAGGGAGAGAGCCCTGATTCCACCAGAGAGAGAGAAACATTCCTTCTTATAGGGTAAGGTATTCTAAACTAGTTTGCTTTACACTTAATCATTCATTTTCCTTTATTTCCTAAGCTATATTCCCTACTGTATTGTTACACTGATTAATCCCTTTTCTTTCAGCGGTGTGCAGTCTGTTATAATCCATTTCCCTTTTTAGCTATCTACAGTTCCTGTCAGCTACATGTGGATGTGTTAGTAATAAAGCTTTCTTGCTTTCCATTATAATAAAGAGACCCCGCAGATCTGTGTACGTGTCTATTCCCCTTTACTTTTCAGGCTACGTCTAGATTGCTAGTTATTGTGATGTTATAATTTGCTATTGTGTAATAAAGGGACCCCAGTTCTTAGTGAACCATTGTGTAACTGCTATTTCTTTAAGAGGTTAACCTTTCTTCTAGTCAGATGCTGTTATGTGGACGGATGTATTTCCCGTCCAGGTAAGTGGTAACTGAGCAAGGGAGCAGGGAGCACTTATATCAGAGAATAACCTTTGCATATTGTGATTTGGCCATTCTTGTGTGGGGGGGTCTATCACATAAAATATAACAATTGTGTATGAGACATCCCCAGTAGATATTTGATACATATTGAGAAACTTCCCAACAGACAGAGAGAGAGCTGAAGGTATTCATAGGACAGAGATTGCCGCTAGAGAGAGTGGCATTAGTGAGAGCATTGATTGTGATCAATGTGTATACCCACAGGATTGTGGCTTGAGTAGATACCCACAGGATTGTGGCTTGAGTAAATACCCACAGGATGGTGGCTTGAGTAGATACCCACAGGATGGTGGCTTGAGTAAATACCCACAGGATGGTGGCTTGTGTGAGCACTGATTTTGGTCGGTGTGTAATGGTAAGTAATCAGAACTGCCCCCTTCACTATGAGGAGGAGGGTAGCATAGTCTGGGTCTGAGTTGCCGCGTGACTAAAAGGTATGAGTGTGGTGTAGAATATGGAATTCCTTAGTAATCAGTGAGTATTTCTAGTAATCTTATAGATTTAGTGGTGTTTTTGATGATATGAGCTTGTATATTGCTAATTCCCCATCCTCAGGTAGGTACCCAGGTACCGTGGTAAGTAGGTCCTGAGGAGGGAGATGGTTACGTTTCGGCTGGATTGGTGGTGTCTTGGTGAGCTGGTGATATCAGGTCTGAAAATCCGATCGTTACATCTGGCGTCTACGAACAGTTCGAATAGGTTGCGGGGGAGTGCCCTGATAGCCAGTTTCATCTGGTGTCACAAACCGTTTAGAATAAAGTACATGGGGAGCGGCCCCTGACATGTATATGGACTTGAAATGCTTTAAATTTGACATCTGGGAACAGTCTGTGAATTGCATGGTGAGGTGTGGTCCCTGACCTATGGGCTTGAACAGATGGAGTGTAAGGAGATTGCAGTACATCATGGCATCTGACTTATGCAGTGTAGAAGAAATGCTTTTCATCTTGGTATTTGAACTGACAGGCTTGGAGGGTAACAGTACGTGATGGAGCCAATTACATCTTGGTGATGATGCAGTTGTAAATATGTGTATGAAAAAGGCTTGTAAATTGCTTATTAAATGGCTTTCTGCATTTGCTTGTGCTGTGAACTGTGAAATGTATTCAGTGTATTATGACTTGTTGAGTTCCTTGTGAATAGCGCCTTGTAAATATGGCTTGTAAATAGCATGTTATCATTACGTTAGGCAGGAGAGAGCTGGATCTCTTTCAAGTGATTAGAGAAAATGTTTAGAAAATGTGCACAAGTGTTATGTGAAAACGTTGAGAGATAAGTTCTTGGATTCCCCATGTGTCTGCAGCCATCGGGGAACGATTGTGTTTGAGCTGCCAAAGGGTTGATATCTTGAATTGAGACAGGAGTGTTTATTTCAATATGCTGTTTAATATGCATGGTTACAAGAGCGGACACTAAATGTCAGTGAATGTTTGGATTAAAGATGGTTTGATTTGACTTTTTAATTAGTTGCTACATTTCTGTTTCTTATGCTGCATGTTAGGTGGAGTTTTTTCTAGCCCTTAGTACGTCTTGTTTAAGTTCTTTCCTTTTGATGTTAGTGTTCATAGTCTAGGGTGGACATTGGTGACAGGATAAATTGTTCTATTTTGATTATTGGTGACTATGACACACTACCATCTTAGTGTAGTGCTATGTGTTTCCTTATATTAGTTTGCTTTGCAATTAGTTGCAGGGTTCACCTATGTACTTTGACAGGTAGCTGGTGGAAAGGTAACATCTTGCACAGGAAAAAGCAGTGTTCATTACACATACTGTTTGATATGCGTCCACGAGTCTGTGTGGATTTGCCTTTGAATACATGAAAAATGTGTCTGATTCAGAGGTCAGAGTGTTATAAATCAACCAGTCAGACTGCGAGGCATACACGGGTGTTTTGGCATTAGTGGAGAGTTTTCAGCTGAGAATGGACGGTGCAGAGAGATAAGCAAACCAGTGTTTTAGATTAGTGATCACCGGTTGTGGAAATAAAACAGACCCAGTGTAGAATGTGCTTGAAAAATGTGAAATGCAACTGTGTGCTTTTAAAAAAATGCTCTGTAGTGTATTTTGCAAATATAAAAAATGTAACTGATTATTTCCCCTAAAGCAAGCTGCCCCTTTTGTTTAAAATTCAAATGTAAATGATTCTGTATTTTTGTGCTGATATGAAGCAGAACAGCGCGAGAGAGAAAAATGTGATAAAATGTTCCCACTCAGAAGGGAAAAAAAAGCTATCTGCAAAAATAAATCTGACTCTTTTAATCATTAGAACAGAAAAGCCTGCACAGATTTATGAATTCCTGGTTATGCTGTGCAAATTTACATGTATAACTTTTTTTTTCCCTTGTTTGAATTGATGGTGTCCCAAATGTTATTATAAAAAGTGTCATGTGATTTTTTAATGTTGCTAAACGTTTTGCCTTTCAGCTGCTAATAATGATTAGAGTATTTAGTTTGTTACTAAATGTTTTGCCTTTTATCTGTTAATAATGTTAGAGTGCTTAGCCTGTTAAGTTAGTTTTTCATAAGGCTGTAGACGACAGTATGAGGTTTTATTTAAGAGTTAGAAGCTTCACAGGCAAGCTAGGTTTTGACCTTGGAGAGATTAGACTGCATTCCACAAAGCCTTTTCTCTTCTCCGTGGCTTTTTGTAAGGGAGGGGTGACTTATGAGAGCAGAGACACCCAGTTTGTTATTCTTGGCTATGATTCATTTCTTTCAGCGGAGACATGTTGATATAAGGGGGGGTCAAGTCGCTCTTCCTCACAGTTAGCCCAGACAGCTTCCCCGGTTAGAGATATGGGATGCTTGCAGACGAATAGTCTTCCCCTCAGTAATGTAAACAGAATAATTGGCAGGAGCTTAGCTCCTGCAATGAGATCAGCATTTGCAGCGACTACATTTTAGATCGCTGTGCAGCAGCCAGTCTCCTGCTTGTTATGGTTGAAACTGAGCAAGCCCTGGGACGCGGACATCTCTGAAGGGAGGGGTATGCTAGCAAGGAATGAGAAAGTAGTGAAGTTAGCTGCCCAGCCCTTCTGGCTGTGTAAGGAAAAATTAGATTTTGCCCAAACAAATTTAGAGAATATGGTGTAGGTAGAATGTTTAAATCATTCCTTGAATTTAGAAGAGTATTTTCATGAAGTATATGGTTTCTTACAGAGATGAAAAGCAAATGGGGTGCTTTTGAATGGAAAATTTGTTTTTGCAAGATTGATGATGCTTGTTTTTCATTTCAGATGACTGATATGTGGGGGCCCTGTATGAGTGATGTATTTTTTTATTTTTGAGTGATGTGTTTTTCTTATTTTTGGAGTGAGTGCCCCTTCCCCAAAAAACCCCAAGCCTGGAGCCAATGCAGACGGCTGATGGCAGACGGGTGCTGATGTTCCATGGATGACGAGATCGGATGCGATTCTTCCTTGGCAAAGGATACAGATGAAGATGGAGGGTCGTGGCCTACAAGAATGAATTGTTTTTCTAAGAAGAAACCAACGATGGATTCCTATAGAAGAGAACTTTTCACTTAAATATATTGACTGAACTTTTAAAATTAGTATTAGAATCTACAGTTGGCTGTCTCATTAGTCAGGTAAAACTCTATAACATATCTGGATTTCCTAAAATTTTTTTTTGACAAAGCCAAGAGTTCTATTTAAAAAACAAAATCTGAATTTTTGCAAGTGATTTCGGTTATGATAATGTTTCCCACAAAAGGAGTCTGCAATGTAATTTCTTGGCCTGCATTCTTGAGTCTTTCATTTTTCCCATGTTTCTATTTCAGATGGACATTTAATTATATGCCCTTGGATGCCACTTTTGTTATTACCACATACAGGCCCCAATGCTAATTTTATTTTCCAGTCCTGTTCATGGTTTTGATTTTCCAGTTTGAAAGATGCAGTGCCACATTAATGATTAGGCCTTTGGTTCCATGATTCATTTTGCTATATGCAAATGATACTGTTTGAAAGTCATAGGGTGCAGTGTATAATTAGTGAGCTGCTTTAGTAATCTGATGCCCTGTGATACATGATATTTTTATTTTAGTATGCTACGCTATTACAGATTGACTTTGCACTTGTCTATCTCTCACCTCCTTTATAGTTTTACTGTTTTCTGTAAAACAGTTTTGCCAAAGAATAGAAGGCAGTGTTGTGAATGATGGTGCACACATGTGTTCCACAGATTGATACAGAGGGATTAGGTGCAAACTGTTTCCTGAGTTAGATGACTTATGACCTTTGCCTATTGACTTTGGCATGGTCTACTATTACTCAGTTTTCCAAGTTTAAGTCTATGATTTAGCTATTTTAGCTATAGGGATTTCTGGACAGACGATTTATGTCTGGCTTATCTTGTAGAAGAATATATGCACCACATTTAGATCACTTTTTCTGATTTCCTGCTTAATATGCATAGTGCTACACCAGCTATTTCGTAGAGATGGGGTTGTTCTTGTTTCCCTATTATTACACTTCCACTTTGATCCATGAACTCTTAATTAGAACAGTGGGATTAGTTCCAAAGGTGGTCACCTTAGACTTTAAGTTATCCTGGGAGGTGTGTCTTTTAGTCGTAGTTAGGCCTCATTTAGGCCCTTTGTTGTTTTTATTTGACAGACATTTCCCCACATCAATAGATTTCATGAGTTATCAATAGAAGTTGAGGCACATTTAGTTCAAGTGTGCTTTGGTTAGTTTTTGTTGTTATCAGATCAATTTTAGTTATATTTCAACATTTAGATCAAGGGTGCTTTGATTTGTTTTCAATTGGTTGTCAGATTTACATTCCCTACATCAGTTGTTAGGTGGTATTTTCTTAGTTGTCATTTATTTTAGGGATTCTTTTTGTTTTTGATTTTGTTGACAGGTTATGTTGATGTTTGTTTATTTGCTTGTTGTTGTTTACGGATGTTAGCAATTTAAAGTCAAGGGTGGAATGTAGTGACCGGGTTTTTGGCTCTATTTCTGAGTGATGGTGACTTTAGCTTGCTAATATTCTAGATCCCTATTCTTAGCTTGTTTTGGTCCTTTTCAGGCCTCTTTTCAGACCTAGAAGCATAAACTAGAGGATAGCCGCTTTATATGATGATAGATCCCTTATTCCTGACTCTAATCCATCTATTGCCTATTGGCTTTGACATAATTATGTGTCCTTTCATCATTCTACCTATAGTAGAGGGTGGATCCTGTAGTTCTGACTTTATATTACCTATTGGTAGGGTTTGTGTATATAGCTAAGTATCTATTTCATCCTTTTCGGGCCTACAAGGCCCAGAACCAGAGAGACTCCATTTTGCTTTCTGCCTCTGCTGACTGAGGAGCTTGCAGGGTAAAGGTAATGTTTATAGTTAAGCCCGTTGTGTGCTAGGGGAAAACCAGCGGAGACCGGTTCTTATCGAAGAAATGTGTTTGTCTCTTGGGTCCAGACGTAACATGCAGATGGCCACTGCAGTTGCGCGGAGAGCCTTGGAGCTGGCACAGGAATTCGGTGGGAGGTAGTTTCTGTTGGAAATTTCCATGAGGAGAGAGCATTCCATATTAGCGAAGTGCAGAGAGGCAGAGTGGTTCAGATGGTGTTTAGAGCTGAAGAGAGAAGTCAGATGGTTGCTGGAGAGAGCAGTCAGATGGATCTTGGAGTGGTCAAATGAATCTTGGAATGGAGTTGGAACTGTCAGCTGGAGCTGCCAGTTTGTCAGAATGTATTGAATGTAAATGTAAATGTACAGGAATTTATATAGCGCAAATCACCAAGCGGTTTCTAAGCGCTTGCTTAGGGAACCCGTCCTGGTATTCCCCCGTGAGATAACCCCGGCAGGGTGTCCGCAAGGTGAAAGCCAGGCATCCCACCGCGAGGGGCCGTTGTGGAGATTAAGCAAGCTATTGCCCAGAGTCGCAGAGTGTGAACCCGTGAATCGAGTAGGCACTGGCGCGAGAATTGTCGAGTCAATGGACATTTTAGGACTCAAGACCCCGCCGAGCTGGGAATTGAACCCTGGTCCCTGGCTGCCCTCTGCTTCCAGGTCTGCCTCCTCTAACCAGTGAGCCACACTTCTCCACCGAAGCAGTTGCCAGTCAGATGGAAGAGTTGAAGCTGCCAGTTGGAGCTTTTGGAGCAGTTGAGCTAGTGGAGTTGAGGTTCCGTGACAATTGTAAGTGGTGTTTTCGACTCGCACGAATATGGTCGAGTCTGGTATCTCTGAACCGCAAATGACGAGTTTAGTAAGTGTGCGCAGTTTCGCTGTGCTAACTTAAACCGTTCGTTTGTTATGTGGGTTTTTCATCTGTACCCACGGGTTCCATCTTAGATACGGCATCCATTTTGTCTCTTGCCCTCAAGTAGCCAGCGAACGGACGTTGTCCGTTTCGCGACCCTGGGACTCCCAAGATATTTGCGGAAGACACATGTTCTTTGTAAGTGTCTTTATGACGAGGGGGTTGCTACTGTAAGGCAGATGGCATCGCTCGAGGCTCATCTTGCCGCACGGACTTATTGTCTCAGCCGTGCATCTCATTAGGCACGTCTCTTTGATGCCTGTATCTCGTGTTTCCCGATACCTCCCCTTTTACACCCTTTCCGATCTCCCCACTGTCTCCGTCTTCCTCTGCACCTGTCTTCGTCCTATTTCGATCTATTTTACTGCTGATTGGAATTCACTAATGGTGGGAAGATGGGTTTTACAGTTGGGAACCGACAAATGTTTCCGCACTTATGTTCCGGACCTGATGTGTTTCAAAGTGACCAAAGCGACCCCTCTGGGGGATAATGGTGGGAACCGGGTTGTAAACTTTTGTGTATCATGTTATCGTATGGGTAAAAACTGTATAAAAGGAGCGATCCACAGAACCAATTTGAAGCAGTCTCCCCAAGTTGCACGCTGTGTACTTGTCGTGATCTCTGTGTTCCCTGCAGCAAATAAACCTTGAATCTTTGACGTCGAAGGAAGTGTCCCGTGTCTCTGTGACTTGTACGCCGGAGCAGGTTACCCACGAAGGTTTCAGGTGTTGTGCCCTGGCACCGCTGGGTCTTAAAGAACCCAGTCCTTCAGTTGGCGCCCAACGTGGGGCTGCATCAGTGGTACCGGTCCAAGCCCGACGATCGTGAGGAACTTCGTGTGAAATCTCCGAGGGAAGGTGCACTCCGCTTCATCGATCCTGTTGTCGAAATAAGTGGCCCGAAGACTTTTCCCGCGAAGATTCCCGCCTCCGGACGGCTGCGACGGACTGCTGCCCTGACTGTAGACCTGTTTTGGCGCCTGGCGTAGACCTTGGTATAGCGAGACGATTGACGGGCCTTCCTGGTGACGCCATCGATCTTTGAGTTAAGTATTTGTGGGTCGCTCCCAGAGTTCTTGGTTGTTGACACTTTAGCGAGTGTTTTTGTTGTTAGCGCTGTGTGAGTGTTTTTGTCGGTGACACTTTGCTAGCGTACTTTGTTGTGTTGTTTGACGACTGCAGCCGCCAAAAACCGAGGGTTTTGTTCTTTGCTGGGACTTGGTAAATCCCGTAACCCTTGAAGTTTGTGAAACTCGGCTAGTGTGCAAAATGCCTGGTCGCAGTACTTTGTTCAGTTGTTTCAGACCTTGTGGTGCGGATTCCCGACTGGAGGACTCGTGTCCGATACCTCCGGTTGGAACTCCTACTTATGACTTGTATAGCAAACATGGGCTAGGCCCGATTACCTTTAATGATTATTGGGTTAAATATACAAAGAAAGACGGCGACCTTCGTTGGCCACCTCACGGTAGCTTCGAGGCGTCGATCTTAGATAATCTAGAAATGAAGTTGTTCGAACGTAAATCAAGGCCGGCCATGTTTGATGCCTTTCGGTTGTGGCGCAAAGAAGCCCGACAGAAAGAAATCAGACAGACTAAACGTAGTCAGCGAGATAATGTTGCTACTATAGTGAAGAAAGCAGAGCAATTTCAGCGAGATAAGGAGGATAAGGATAAGGAAGTGTTTGACCGATTACAGCGTATGACTGTAGATAAATGTTATCCTGCTTTACCAACGGAGTCAGATAAGAAGGAAGAGGCAGTTGAGGATCCTTTAATGTCTTATCTTATGAAGTCGCCACCTCCGTACGTACAGGGTACCGCAGCTCCTGTGGTCCCTGCCGTACCTGTTCTTCCGCCTATTCCTCCTCCGCCTGTTCCTCAACCTGCACCCGCTCTTCCGTCTGTTCCTGCTCCCTTGTCTGTTGCTATCCCTACTGCTCCTCCGCTTCCACATACTCCTGCTCCCGCTACTACTGCTCCTGTTTTGTTAACCCCTGCTGTTGCTACTGTTTCTACTCCTTCTCTTGTTAGCCCTGTATCTTATTCTTCTCCCTCTACTCGTAGCCGCAATTCTCCTCTTGCGGCTAGCTTCTTTCAGTCGCTCGGACCTGTTCATGGGTCCGCTGGTTCCGATGGTCCTCAGAGACGTAGTCAGCTTCCTGGAAACAGAGAACGCGTTGCGCTGTATAATATGGCGATGGGTTGGATGGTAAATCCTCAGAGAAGTCCACCCCGTGTTGTCCTCGAAACATTTTGTCAATTCAATATACCAACCCAGAGATATGTGTTTAATGAAATGTGTAAGTTCCTTTATGATCAAATAGCGGCTGATGCGCCTGACGAGGTGCTCACCGCTCTGTCTGATCTTCAGCTTCAGTTCGCAAATGGGCTGATAGTGGATACTAACGTTCGACGTGCTGTTGAGCGGTTGCTATCTCTTCGTCCCGCTCCCATTCCTCATGCACTGTTTGTTGAGGATATTGAAAAACAAGACGAGTCTGGCCAATATCCTATGCGTGAAGTTCCGCCGGTTTGGATACCAGCGAATCCAAATGCTCAACCTCCGACATTGGCGCACTTCCAGAGAATATGGATACATCTCCCATGGAAACGCTCGGAAGTGTTACAGGTGAAGCAATCTTTGCCTGACCCACGCAAGAATCCTACAGGGTATTACAAAGAATTATCACAGCTTGTAGATGCTACGGTAATGAATCTTGCCGATATCGACATGTTGTTCGGCAATGTCGTACCGCAACCGGTATGGGCTAAGATTCGTCACCAAGATCATGCAAATGAATTAGGCGGTGATTGGGCTGCCATTACAGCGGCAGATGCTGGACAAGTGGCTGCTGCTAAACCCGACCAATTGATTACTGCTCTTCCTCAGCGAATAATAACGTTAATGAAAACTCTTATGCCAGCTATGAGGGTTAATTGGGACAAACTGTCCGCTTGCAAACAAAAGAAAGATGAGAGTGTTTCGGACTTCTTTACGAGGTTTGAAGAAGCATTCATTGATCACAGCGGACAGGATATGGGTACTGAGGGTGGACAGAGGTTGTTTGTGGATAAATTTGTGTCAAATTTGTTGCCCGATTTGAGCAATAAATTAAAGAATTCAGAGAGTGCATGGGCCGTTTCTACCTCAGCTCAGATATTGGCTACGGCACAATATTATGAGAATAGGGAGAAAGAGGAGAATGACCGTGCTGATAAAAAGACGAAAGAGCTAAAAACTAAAGTGTTGTTGCAACAAGCGTATCCTCCGCGGTCAAATCAGAATAATTCGCAACAGAATAGATCACAGCCACAATCGAACAGATCCCAAACCCGTAATGACTCCTCCTCCCAAAGATCCTCGTTAGGGTACAATCAATGTGCTTATTGTAGACAGGAAGGACACATTAAATTCAATTGTCCTGCTTTAAATGAACGTAACAGTGGTAACTCGTCTAAAGGAAGCCGTGGTGGTTCACAGCACGCATCACGTGGTAGAGGTCGTGGTGCTCAGAACGATCGCTTTGACAATTCGTCAAATTCTAATAACTGTTTTGATCAACGTGGATCATCGCAAGGACGATCTGCGCAGTACAATGTAGACGATTATTACGTCGATCAGGGAACTGACGACAGTAATTACTAGGACAGCCATAGACAAGGAGAGGGAGTGGTATCAGTTCCGGTTGATCAGAGAGGGCCTTACGTCGCAGTTGCTACATCGGGCGTCGTTGAGCCTTTTCTGTTGGACACTGGTGCAGCGAAAAGTTCTATCATGTATTCGAAACTCCCTGGCGCACCTTTGTCTGGCTTAACAAATGTTTCCGTTGGATTCTCTGGCGCCTCTGTTAGCAATCCAGTTTCACGCCCTTTGCCCCTTCAAATTGGGCCATGTGAGCTAGAAGCTCCGTTGATTTTAACCACGGGTTGTGGCGAAAATCTTTTGGGCCTGGATTTGCTTAAACGTTTGTACGCGACTTTGTATTGTTCTCCTGCGGGTGTAAAGCTTACGTTAGGAGAGAGGGTAGTCTCTCCCATGTATTTGTCCCTCGATAAGCTCCCACCGGAATTGAGTTCTCTTCCTGCGGCTTTGTGGGCAACAGGTCCAAATGACGTGGGCCTGCTTGATATCTCTCCTTATGTTGTTCAGTTGAAATCGAATGTGCGATTGCCACGTATTCCCCAGTATCGTATTTCCCTTGATGGTGAACGAGCTTTGTTAGCGATCATCTATGATCTGATCGAGAAAGATGTTATTGAAGAGACTCGGGGAAACGTGTGCAACAGCCCTGTGCTGCCCATTCTTAAACGTACAGATCCTTCCAAACCACCTGTTTATCGTTTTGTTATCGACTTGCGGGAGGTAAATAAAATTGTGGTTCCTCAATTTCCTGTTGTGCCTGACATCACGGCGCTACTGACTCTGATTCCAGCTACTGCATCATGGTTTTCGGTGATTGACTTGAAAAATGCGTTTTTCAGCATCCCGATTGCCGAGGAGAGCAGGGACCTTTTCGGTTTCTCTCTCGGTGGACGTAGCTTCCGGTTTAAACGCGCTCCTCAGGGCTACTGTGAAAGTCCATCGATTTACAGTCAGGCCTTGAAGGGTCAACTGGATGCGTTTCGGTTGCCGGTTGGTGCGGCTTTAATCCAATACGTCGACGACTTATTGGTGGCTGCCGATACTCAGGACATTTGCAAAATTGCTACGGTGTCGTTGCTGCAACATCTCTGTGAGTTAAATCACAAGGTGTCGCCTTCTAAACTCCAATATTGTTGTCAAGAAGTAACCTATCTAGGTCACTTATTGTCAAAGGAGGGAAGGAGATTGACCCCAGAGAGAATGCAGCGATTGCGCGAATGGCTGTGCCGAAAACCCAAAGAGATGTGCGTGCCTTTCTAGGTATCACGTCGTACTGCAGGCAATGGATTCCAAATTTCTCATTGCTAGCGAAACCATTGGTGGCTCTTACGTGTAAGGATGTTTCAACTCCTTTACCATGGACGGAAGAATGTCAGAAAAGTTTTTCTGAACTACGTGATTCATTGTGTTCGGCTCCTGTGTTAGGTACCCCTGACTACGGTAAGCCGTTCACGTTATATGTTCACGAGAGAGAAGGTTGTGCTTTGAGTGTCTTAACGCAACCTTTTGGTGGTAAGCAACGTCCATGTGCATATTTTTCCTCGACCTTGGACCCAGTAGCTAGAGCATTGCCGAGTTGTTTACGAGCAACAGCGGCAGCTGCGGTCTCCATCCGACAATCAGCAGGATTGGTCATGGATAATATGCTTACGGTGATGGTTCCGCATGCAGTCGATACTCTTTTGAATCGAACGAAAACTCAGCACTTGACGAGTGCGAGGTTGTCTGGGTACGAATTGACGCTCTTGGCAAGCCATATTCAGATAAAACGTTGTAATGTCCTAAATCCGGCAACTTTGTTACCAATTAGTGCAGAGTCAGATGAAGTAGCAGAACATGACTGCTACTTGAGGACTGAAGAAGAAACGAAAGGTCGAGTGGACCTTAAAAACACCCCATTGGAAGATCCGGATGGCACTCTGTATGTGGATGGGTCATGTTTTAAGTTGCCGAATGGCGATGTGACTACTGCTTATGCTGTTGTAACATTGAATACTGTTGTTGAAACTGCAAGATTGAATCAGAATTCTGCCCAAGCTGCGGAGCTGATTGCTCTTACTAGAGCATGTGTGTTGGCGAAAGGGAAACGTGTGAATGTGTTTACCGACAGTCAATATGCGTTTGGTGTTGCACATAGTTTTGGACGATTGTGGAGAGAGAGAGGTTTCTTGACGTCGCACGGTACGAAGATACAGCATGGCCAGCTTGTGAACGATCTTTTGGATGCATTGACTTTGCCTACACAAGTTGCGATTGTTAAGTGTAGTGCGCATCGTAAAGTGACGGATGATGTTGGTCGTGGTAATGCGTTTGCGGACGAGACTGCTAAGGAGACTGCCCGGAACCTTAGCACTCGAATGTATGTGACGAGTTCGGTTAGGTGGCCTACAGAATCGAGTATGTGTGAAGACACTATCGAGAGTGTGAAAGCAATTCAGAATGAGGCCACTGAGACTGAAAAGGCGAAGTGGAAAGAAAGTACGGGAAAGTTGGATGCGAATGGTTGTTGGATTGATTTGTCGGATCAGAAAAGATGGATGTTGCCTGATGCGTATGTGCTGGCTGTTGTGACAATGGCACATGGGTTAGCACATATTAGCGCGAAAGGTATTTGTAAGTTGTTGTCTCCTGTGTGGAAGAATGATGGTATTACGAAATGTGCTGAACGTTTGGTGAAGAATTGTATGGTGTGCATAATGTACAATCCTGGCAAAGGAACCCCAACTCCCCCTGGCAGTTTTGCTCCTCCTTCGTATCCCTTTGAGGTGATTCAATTGGACTTCATCCATATGGAGCGATGCAATAACCTGAAATACGTTTTAGTAGTGGTTTGCGCATTCTCCCGATGGATCGAGGCCTATCCCCTCAAAGACAATACTGCTTTGTCTACTGCGAAAATCCTACTGAAGGAATATTTTCCTCGGTATGGAATGCCTAGAGTCGTGTGGTCAGATAACGGAAGTGAGTTTGTTGGAAGTGTGATGAAGAGTGTGTGTAAGGGCCTTGGAATTAATCAGAAATTCCACAGCGCCAATCATCCCCAGTCAGCTGGATTAGTTGAGGGGTATAACGGCACCCTTAAACTAAAGTTAGCAAAGATTCAGGCTACGACTGGTCTTTCGTGGCCTGACGCTTTACCCTTAGCATTACTGTCAACTAGGGCGACTGTACACTCCCGAGTAGGGCTTAGTCCCTATGAGATAGTGTTCGGCCGTCCTGCGAATGTGTGGGGGGTTCCCAGGCCAGGAATGTTTTCTGATCTTGAGTACCCAATGCTGATTGACTATTTACATGACTTGACTGCTAAACTGAGGTTAATTCATCAACAGGTTTACGACTCATTGCCGACGCAGACGGAGGGTCCAGGCCACCAGCTCCAGCCCGGAGACTGGGTGGTAACTCGCAACTTTTCCCGCAAGAATAATCTGGACCCAAGATTTACCGGACCTTACCAGGTGCTCCTGGCCACGAGGACTGCCGTTCGTCTTGAGGGGCGCAAAAATTGGGTGCACGCTACGCACACCAAGCGGGTCCCTATCCCTTTGCCGGCAGACCCGTGGGTAAGGAAAGGCATTGCGTCAACAGAAACAGAAACATTGCCGGCGTTTGTGCCTTTCAGCGACGCACAGCCTGTTGGAGAATCCTCAGCGCAGCAGAAAGCCACTGTTGAAAAATTGTTAGCAAAAGACTCAAGACCAGAACAATCAACTGATCAGCAGGACGCTGTCTCTTCAACGGATCCTTTGTTCGACGAGCAGACACGTCCCGGGAAACACAGATATTCTCTGCGATCTCGCACTAAGGACAAATAAAATTTTTTCTTGCTTTGCTGAAACTGACAACTGCATTATCCTCGTTTCCCGTGATCAGTTTTGAACATTCGTATCACTGTGAATTGTGTACACATATATATACATTGAGTTTCCTTCTTTGCATTTTTTACTTCCACAGCTGAGAGACTTTGTGTTTGTATATACATATTGTGTATCGAAGGCCGTAGGGCCGCGCGCGTACTTCCTTCTGGACAGTAGGTCTTGACGCTAGGTTAAAGGCCGTCGGTTCCTAGGAACTCCTGGGGATTGACTATTGCTGCACAGAACGAAGTGCGTCAAGAAACGTTGCGGACGGTCATAGGGAATGGCATTCTCGAAGCTAAATGATTTGGAGGGAGCTCAAGTCTATAGATTCAAGCTGCAGCAACTTAGTCGTACTAAATGTTTCATATTTCAATTGTTTGTAATGTTTTTGACTGCTTCTGCACTATTGGCGGGTGGGGTGTATTATACGATGTCCTATTTCTTACCTGCTACACCTACTCCTACTCCTTACCCTAATCTTACCTCAACTGCTTCTCCCCATTCCTTTCACATGTTACCGGAACACGAGCAGGCTAGACGTGTAGAATTCCGCAACAATTCCTTTATTCAGCTCCTCCATCAGCATCAGTTAGTGGTTAACACTACTAATTGTTGGGTGTGTGGGTTGATGCCACACACTACGGATAAGGGAATTCCATATTTGGTGTTACCGTATAGTTCCCAAGGGTCAGCTCGAGCATTTCAAACAATGTTTCGAAGCGCACTGGGTTTCCACCCCATTCGAGAACCACGTTCCCCCTACTCTGGTCCTACCTCGTATCAAAAACCTTTGTCGATAGCAATAGAGGATTTAGATAGTGATATCTATGATCCTTCGCTTATTCCCGAAGAAGAGGTACAGGCCTATAGGGTCCTAAGTAGAGGTGAATATAGTGTGTTCACTAGCGAAAAGCAGCTTAAAAGCTCGCCTCCAATATGGGTCGTACCCCACACTGGTAATTTTTGTCTTATGGGTCGTGGCCGAAGATCGCAAGCCCGACTTGGAGCAAGTGCTTGCACTGAAAATTACATTCTGCCAATGTTCTCGTCCCCTGTGTTTCTGGCTGCCAAGGGTACATACTTTATCTGTTATGATCGTGCATATACATGGTTGCCCGCTGACTTCATGGGCTCATGTTTTATTGCAAATCTGTTGCCTCCGACGTTCACTGTAGATGCCGATTATCACAAGACTAGAGTTGTGCGAGGCGTAATTAGCGAAGAGGATACTGCCGGTCAAGAGGCAGGAGACTTTTTCAAGGGTTTCCTCCCGTTTTGGGGACCTATGGTCAATAGTAGGAACCTGAGACAGTTGACTCGAGTGGTAGAATCGACAGCTAATATTACTGCCAGTGCCCTTGGTAATATCACCACAGAACTTCAGGCGGAGAGACTTATGACGTTACAAAACCGTATGGTTTTAGATGTCATCTTAGCAGATCGAGGTGGGGTATGTAAGGTGATCCATTCGAGCTGCTGCATTTTCATTCCAGATAATGCTCCTACTGTCTATCAAGCCATCTCGAGGTTGCATAAGATCTCCGAATCCATACACGTGGATGTAGGGGATTGGACGCTACTTGGATGGTTTTGGGGCCTGATGTCGACTTGGGGTTGGAAAATTCTGATGATCATCGGAGTCGTTGTAGTGTTCCTGTTCACGTGTTGCCTTTGTGTACAGTGTGGTCCTGCCTTATGTGGCCTCTGTGCTACAACGTGTATGAGACAACCATCTGTTACCAAGGGGACTCGGTTGGACAGAGCTATGCTACAGCAACACCTCGATGGTCTGATGAATATCGAGTATGATTCCGACTAGTGCTTGCCTACATGAGGGCAAAAGGAGCGTCTGAGGTTCCGTGACAATTGTAAGTGGTGTTTTCGACTCGCACGAATATGGTCGAGTCTGGTATCTCTGAACCGCAAATGACGAGTTTAGTAAGTGTGCGCAGTTTCGCTGTGCTAACTTAAACCGTTCGTTTGTTATGTGGGTTTTTCATCTGTACCCACGGGTTCCATCTTAGATACGGCATCCATTTTGTCTCTTGCCCTCAAGTAGCCAGCGAACGGACGTTGTCCGTTTCGCGACCCTGGGACTCCCAAGATATTTGCGGAAGACACATGTTCTTTGTAAGTGTCTTTATGACGAGGGGGTTGCTACTGTAAGGCAGATGGCATCGCTCGAGGCTCATCTTGCCGCACGGACTTATTGTCTCAGCCGTGCATCTCATTAGGCACGTCTCTTTGATGCCTGTATCTCGTGTTTCCCGATACCTCCCCTTTTACACCCTTTCCGATCTCCCCACTGTCTCCGTCTTCCTCTGCACCTGTCTTCGTCCTATTTCGATCTATTTTACTGCTGATTGGAATTCACTAATGGTGGGAAGATGGGTTTTACAGTTGGGAACCGACAAATGTTTCCGCACTTATGTTCCGGACCTGATGTGTTTCAAAGTGACCAAAGCGACCCCTCTGGGGGATAATGGTGGGAACCGGGTTGTAAACTTTTGTGTATCATGTTATCGTATGGGTAAAAACTGTATAAAAGGAGCGATCCACAGAACCAATTTGAAGCAGTCTCCCCAAGTTGCACGCTGTGTACTTGTCGTGATCTCTGTGTTCCCTGCAGCAAATAAACCTTGAATCTTTGACGTCGAAGGAAGTGTCCCGTGTCTCTGTGACTTGTACGCCGGAGCAGGTTACCCACGAAGGTTTCAGGTGTTGTGCCCTGGCACCGCTGGGTCTTAAAGAACCCAGTCCTTCAGAGTGAAGCCGTGGTGACAGAGGGAGAGAGCCCTGATTCCACCAGAGAGAGAGAAACATTCCTTTCTTATAGGGTGAGGTATTCTAAACTAGTTTGCTTTACACTTAATCATTCATTTTCCTTTATTTCCTAAGCTATATTCCCTACTGTATTGTTACAATGATTAATCCCTTTTCTTTCAGCGGTGTGCAGTCTGTTATAATCCATTTCCCTTTTTAGCTATCTACAGTTCCTGTCAGCTACATGTGGATGTGTTAGTAATAAAGCTTTCTTGTTTTCCATTATAATAAAGAGACCCAGCAGATCTGTGTATGTGTCTATTCCCCTTTACTTTTCAGGCTATGTCTAGATTGCTAGTTATTGTGATGTTATAATTTGCTATTGTGTAATAAAGGGACCCCAGTTCTTAGTGAACCATTGTGTAACTGTTATTTCTTTAAGAGGTTAACCTTTCTTCTAGTCAGATGCTGTTATGTGGACGGATGTGTTTCCCGTACGGGTAAGTTGTAACTGAGCAAGGGAGCAGGGAGCACTTATATCAGAGAATAACCTTTGCATATTGTGATTTGGCCATTCTTGTGTGAGAGGATCTACCACATAAAATATAACAATTGTGTATGAGACATCCCCAGTAGATATTAGATACATATAGAGAAACTTCCCAAAAGACAGAGAGAGAGCTGAAGGTATTCATAGGACAGTGATTGCCGCTAGAGAGAGTGGCATTAGTGAGAACATTGATTGTGATCAATGTGAATACCCACAGGATTGTGGCTTGAGTATATACCCACATGATTGTGGCTTGAGTAAATACCCACAGGATGGTGGCTTGAGTAGATACCCACAGGATGGTGGCTTGAGTAGATACCCACAGGATGGTGGCTTGAGTAAATACCCACAGAATGGTGGCTTGAGTAGATACCCACAGGATGGTGGCTTGTGTGAGCACTGATTGTGGTCAGTGTGTAATGGTAAGTAATCAGAACTGCCCCCTTCACTATGAGGAGGAGGGTAGCATAGTCTGGGTCTGAGTTGCCGCGAGACTATAAGGTATGAGTGTGGTGTAGAATATGGAATTCCTTAGTAATCAGTGAGTATTTCTAGTAATCCTATAGATTTAGTGGTGTTTTTGATGATATGAGCTTGTATATTGCTAATGCCCCATCCTCAGGTAAGTACCCAGCTACCGTGGTGAGTAGGTCCTGAGGAGGGAGATGGTTACGTTTCAGCTGGATTGGTGGTGTCTTGGTGAGCTGGTGATATTTGGTCTGAAAATCCGGTCGTTACAATCATACTAGGTTAATGGCCGCTATTGTTGACTTTTGTTTCCCAATCAAAAAAGTTAGTTATAACAGGACACCCCACCATCCTTGCTATAATGAAAAATGTTGAAAGGCTAAAACAGCTCTGATTTCTGCAATTAAGGCTAATGAGTGACCTCTAATTCAAATTTATGGAGCAACCTATTGAAAAAGTATTGAGGAGGCAAGAAAAGGGTGGGAAAGTGACAAGTGGAAAACTCTTAAAAGCTCCATAGGCACCCGTGCCATGAAGACATTCTGGAATGTGGTAAACATGGGTAGCTCAGAAGTAAAGCCGGCAATAGAGCCAAACCTAGGAGCAAATGCGTGGAAGGACCATTTTGAGTCCCTCTACTCTAGGGCAAAGCCAGAGGTCAATGTAGCGATTTACGCATGTTACTCCCTGCAGGCTGATTGTTCTAATGTAACTATGATCACCCCTAGAGCGGTGGATGACACCCCGATGATAACCCTCACAGAGGTAACCGGTGCTCTAAGCCAAATCGCTCCTGGTAAGGCACCAGGGTTATACAAGATTCTCGGGGATTTGTTCAGTAGCGAACTGACTATTAGGGCTCAATATTTTGGGATTTTATTTAACACTGTCATGCAAGGTATGGCAAGCCCTAATAGTTGGGCCAGAGCAGAAGTAATACCAGTTTATAAAAAGGGATCCCCGATGTTGCCCACAAATCATAGGTGTGAAGAGAAGTCTGTGCACTCCCTATTGACTAGTGTCTGAATCCTTGTCTGTAGATCAGTTTAACAAAGAATGCGTGCTACGCAGTATGACGATTGCCAGTCAGAGAACTACGAAAATAGCTGGTGGAAAACCACCAGTTTACTAGGTGCCAAGCAGTGTACAGTATAGTGTTGTAGAACAATAATGAATCAATATTTTTCATGCAAATTTAACCAAAAAACTTTTTCTGCTTAACGCAAATGAACTCAGTGTATTTAATGCATAAATGATTTCAGTCAAAAACCAAAAGCTATGAGATTATCAATAATTCAAACATATTCATAAATCAACATTAAAATTTTTCACGAAACCTTTTATCATGTTGCCATAGAACCAATTGAAAATTCTTGATCACACCCTCATGCCCAATGCATTTCGGGAATGAATCCCTTCTTCAGGGACACTGTAGGAAAATACAAAGATAAGCCAATAAACACACGCAATTAACAAGTAAACTTCTCAAGTCAGTATTCACAGGAAACATGACCAATCAAGGTCAAAGTAGTGTGCAATTCATCACTTGATGCAACCCTCATGCTGGGCTACTGACAGCCAATTTTCATAAAAGATGATGGGAAATAAGAAGAAATGTGTGTTAAAGAAACCAGTTTCCTGACACCCATGTAGGTTAATGCTAAGCAAATGCTCAAAGAAAGAAAATATATAATCCAATCGAGCTGTGACTAAGTGTTAGTATAGATTGTTGCCGGCTACTGTGGGAATAGACACTTACGCATGACCAAAACTAGATACAAGAGCAGCTGACGTCTGGTGAGCGTAGATTCTGCAAAGCAACTACGAAAAAACCCATCATACTATCATTAACAATAGCAAAGGAACAAAAGACCCATTAGTAGTGATTAGTGTTGCTGTAGGACTTACTAAATGCTGAAATGAACCACAATGGTAAAAAAGGCCACTTCTTTAACCAATAATAAGGATACTGTAAAACTGTATGAAAGGAAAAGAAAACGGAATGAGTGTTCCAGTTTCTCTAAACTAGTCCTAATATCTACCCATGGAAATGCACCCTGTACCTTAAGATCCGTCGTTCATATTAGTGAAGGTACTCCTCACACGATGATGGCTGGCGTTGGTGTGTGTATTGAACAGCCGACCAAAAGAATCTCAGTTTGTTTTTGTTCACTTAGTGAACAAGCTGAAAAGATGAATAAAATGTTCTGCTTAAACAACGCTCCGTTTAGTCTCACTTAGAATGAACAATCATCCAACTCATCGACATTAGAACTCACCAAAGCTTGTAAACGAAGCTCATACCGGCTAACGCTGTTACACTGAGAGGCGCTGGGTGAAGGTGTCGCGCCCTCCTTGTTTAAACGCGGAGTGTAAGAACGGCAGTGACATGGATGACGGACTCGTCTGTAGCGGCCATCTTGTAATGTGCAGTGAATGGAAAATAATAAAAAATGAATGCACGGCGTGCCGACACTGTAAAGTGGAAATACCCACGTGATTGTGTCCAGAAACATAACTGAGTTTGCCAATATAACTCTGCATAGAAGTTGTACTCACGACGTGAAAACACTGACTAATAATGAACAGTGATCAATAATGGAGGTCTACCTCAAGAATGTGCTCAAGAATTGGGGGGAAGTGTGTACTATAAATAACAAGGCACGGAAAAAATGAATGTGGCTATATCATCTAAGTGAGTGCGAACCCAAACGTATGTCATTGGCTGAAAATAGGTGCATTAACAATCTACAATTATTTACATGGAACGCAATGAACAATGCAAAATATGGAAAAGGGACAGGCATGTAAATATGCACAATAGAGACAAACAGAACTGTTAAAGATAATTCTTCCATTGTTCCATAGACACTTGCAGGATTCTAGCTTAATATAATGCTACAGAAAACACATTAATTCAATCCTGTCATGAGTCCCCCTGGCGCGAGAGTATGTAAGTATTTTGTCCACCATGCCTCCCTCTGTGACAACCTCCTATTGATGTCCTACCCAGGTGTATTAAACAAGACCTGTAAGATAGTAAATTGCAGTTGGGCATTTGTGTGTTTGCATTCAAACCAATGCGTGGCAAAGTAGGATTTGATACTTTTCGTACGAATTGTACTTTTATGCTCAGTTATTCTAACTTTTTTAATTTACTTGAGGTCTTTCCAACATATAAAAGACCACAAGGACATTTAATTGTGTATATGACGTTAGAAGTATTGCAATCCCCATTGTACTTCAGAGAGATGGCTTTGCCAGACTGTGGATGATGTATTGTATTGCCAATCATGACATTATTGCAATTGATACAGCTCAGACATTTACGCATACCAATAAATTGCTTGACTTCAGTTTGTTGAGTGGATAGCTATTCTTTCATGTTTTTACTGCGTGTATAAGCAAATAGTGGATCATGGGCGAATAAACCTTTGAAATCTGGTTCATATTTCAATAGTTCCCACTTTGATTTGATTATGTTCTTAATCGAAGAAAACGAAGACCCGATACGAACAGACGCTTTTGCTGGAGCAGGGGATATGATAATACCATTTTTTAAGAAACTACCCCAACGCTCACAAAAGTAAAGGCAGCTCACCGCGCCTCTATTATTCCTTCTACTGCGAGATCTCTTTTTGACCATTATAGAGAGACTCGTTCTGGTCATTGAAGCCAACCGCCATTGATCTTGATATTCATCCCCGCTACAAGTCAAGAACAACTAAAGAGTAGTGACATAGAAGTGTCTGAAGATTTACAGACTTTGAAAAGTTTTCTAATCCTTATCGGATAGGAGAATCATTAGTAACCGCCCAATAAGAATATCTCCTCACATCCTGAAAGAATTTTTATCTCCTACATAATAAGGAATCCCACCTGACCAAACAGGACAACCATAAGGATCCAGTAACACGACAGACAACAAATCAATAGTCTTGATAAAGGTGGCACATAATAATACGCAAACCACCGAAACGCGTCGACGCAATTTTCTGTACAATTCATCTTTTTTCCCCCCCGGTGTATATAAGATTGTAAGGTTATAAAGCCAGGGGACGTTGAAATTTTAATTGTGAATGTACGCTTTGTAATTTCCAATTTGTATGTTTTACAATTGAGTTTTGTCTGTCCTTCATTTTTGTGCTGGTCACAAAATTATATAGTATTTTAATTGTTTTTTAACATTTTTTCCAGTGTAATTGTAAATTGTCTTTTTATTGTTTCAATAAATTGTTATGTAACTTCATTTTTGATTAATTTCTTTAGTTAGTGTGTTTATATTTGATTGTGGTTATAGCTAATTCCAAGCTTCTCCTGTACACGACCCAAGGGAATCATTCTGTTTGATTTTGGTTTAACACCCCAATTCCCTTGTTTACTTCAAGGGGTTCCTCTCTCTTTTCATAACTTAATGGCTAGAGACCTTGACGAGAACTTAGACACGAATACATGGCGAGTATTGTCATTTTTAATCTTTTTACTCAATAATTCTTTGCGAGTGTGAGATTGTGCTTTTGTGATGGCTTTCGTTACAACAGATTCTGGGTAACCTCGCTAAATGAATTTATGACTGTGTTCTTTCAAGGTATCTGCTAATTTGGTTTCTTCAGATGTAATGCGTTTTATTCTCAACATCTGAGAATATGGGAGGTTCCGGATCAGATTAGGTGAATGAAAACGTGAGTACAGCAACAAATTATTTTTATCTGTAGGTTTGGTAAAAACTGTTGTCTCAAATTTGTCTTCATGTTTTGTGATTTGTACATCCAAGTAAGTTATTTGTTCTTCACTGATAGTGTGTGTGAACTTGATCCTCTTGTGTTTAGTATTGAGATTCGCTATCAACTCCTCTAATGTTCCTCTGGAGTCCCTCCAAATGAGGAAAATGTCGTTGATGAATCTCACGTAGAACGCGAGTTGTGAGCTCCAAGGTTCTTGCGTTAGAATATGGTCATGTTCAAACTGTTAGTTTTAAACGTGTCAAAGATAAGATGTACTGTTTGTTTTTTGTCAGATTATTGGCTATATGTTCATGGTATATAACACAGAGTTTATACTGTTCATAAACATGATTTCACGCACTTTGTCAGAGTATTGCAAAAAGCTGAAACTGAGTTTGAAAAGAAGGGCATACGTCTTTAGGGTAAGGGGTGGCTTATCGCGCTAATGCAGCATGTAACATTGTGCAAATAATGGGGGTTCGAGTCTGAGGTTGTACTTTTTGGGTTAACATGTGTATAATTGTTTAGAAATAATTGGGATGTCTTTCTTATGAGAAGTAAAAGATAAATTAAGGTCGGACATGCTTAGACAATGTAAAATGTATACACAGGGACAAACAGCTTGGTAATCTTGTTGCTTTTTATAACTTACAGTGACCCCCGAAGAAGGGCTGGATGCCCGAAATGCATTGGGTTATGTGATAATAAATATTGCCTGAAATGAATTCACGTTTTTCGTCATATTCTTGGTCAAAGTCCGAGTGACACCATGAGGATAGTAGAAACTTGGAAATTAACGTGTACACGAAGTGCGTTTTCTCGTCAGTGGAAGATTCTGAATACTGATGACAATTGTTTTGGATTACTAGGGATAAATGTGGAATAAGTTAAAAATGTTCGTAAATAGGTACAGCCCAAAGTGGCGTTTTGCTGTGCTTTTCCGGGGACTGGAGACAGTCCCACCTCTGATGAAGTTAGTACCTTGTGCTCAGGGCATAGCACTACGGAAAATTGCACGCACCTAAGGATTAAAATGGTTTAAAAATTAAAACTCAAAAACTTTGCAAGAAGAGGTGTGCGTCCTACCTTCATGAACAAACATGTTCAAACTGAGCCATAAAGGCGTTTGCATATGATGGTGCCCCCGAAAAATCCATGGAGGTTCCGCTGACTTGTAAATAGAAATCATCTTTCTATTGTAAGCAGCTATGTTGGAGACAAAATGTCAACAATTCGAGTAAAAAACGGTATTGACACTGGTGTCTGGAATTTGTAATAAAGCCCCTTCGCTTGCTTCAATGCCATCTTTGAGTGATATAGACGTATAAAGTGAAGTCAAATCAATGGTGCACAACAGCCAGGAGGAAGAAAAATCCTCTTTTGTGTTGTCGAGACGATTCAAAAAATGAATTGTATCTTTTATGTAGGTACTCCAATTTTGTGCAAACTTCTGTAGAAAGTGGTCCACTAGCCGACCTGCTGGTGCAAACAGTGAATCACAACCTGAGACAATCGGACGAAATGGTGGGTCCATGAGATTATTATGAACTTTAGGGAGCATATACAACTTTGGTCTCCTTGGGTGTACTGTTGTTAAAAAACTCCGTAAATTCTTGTCAATCCAAGACATATCTTCCGCATGATCAAGGATTCTTTTTAAGGAATCCATAATCATCAATGTGGGATCTTTGTCAAGCTTGATGTAAGTCGTAGTGTCTGACAAGTGTTGGGTACCTTTCTGTTCATAAAAACATTTGTCCATGGCGACTAGGGCGCCGTCCTTATCAGCCATCTGGAAAATGATTCTGTCATCATTTGCAAGAGTGTTGAGAATGCTTCTTTTATGTTTCTTCAAATTAGTGTGAACTTTGGGATTTAAATTCAATTTAGCCAGATCATTGTAAATGAGCACTTCAAAGGTGTCTAGTATTTTATGTGAGACTGGCGCCATATAAGAACTCTTCGCCTTGAAAAGACGTAATTCAGGGTCTGTGTCTGTTTCTTCATTCATTGTGGACTCCAAAGTAGGTACTATATTTGAAAAGAAATGTTTCAATCTAAGATTCTGCATGAATTTGAATACTGACACCTCTAATTCTAGTGGGTTGGTATGGTACACCGGTACAAATGACGTCCCTTTGTTGAGTACTTGAAGTTGTGCTGAAGTTAGTTCAACAGAAGATATGTTTATGACAAGATTTTGGTCTTGCTCCTGAGGTTCCGTGCCTCGGCTTCCTTGTCTTTTTCTTTGTCAAGTCAAGTCAAGTCATAGAATTTATATAGCGCACTACATACCCGGAGGGTTTCAAGGCGCTTGGGGAGGGGAGGGGGGCTAGATATCCTTAGGGAGGGGGATTATTTGTCAAATATCCACGTTTTAAGTTGTTTTCTGAACGCTAGGTGATTCTGGGTGAGGCGAAGGTAAGCGGGGAGTGAGTTCCATGTTTTGGCAGCCAGGTATGAGAAGGATCTGCCTCCCATGGTGGTTTTGTTGATGCGAGGGACAGTGGCGAGTGCTTGGCTGGAAGAGCGAAGTTGGCGGGAGGGGGTGTAGAAGGACAGTCGAGAGTTGAGGCAATCTGGTCCGATGTCGTAGAGTGATTTGTGTGCGTGGGTAAGCAGTCGGAAAGTAATCCTCTTATTGACGGGTAGCCAGTGGAGGTCTTTAAGGTGGCCAGAGATGTGTTCATTGCGTGGGATGTCTAGTATGAGCCTGGCTGAGGCGTTTTGGATTCGTTATAGTTTCTTCTGGAGTTTGGTGGTGGTACCTGCGTAGAGGGTGTTTCCGTAGTCCAGTCGGCTCGTGACCAGAGCATGGGTGACTGTTTTCCTGGTTTCGGTGGGGATCCAGCGAAATGTTTTTCTGAGCATGCGAAGGATGTTGAAGCAGGATGAGGATACGGCGCTGACTTGTCTGTTCATTGAAAGTGAAGAGTCCAGGATGACGCCAAGGTTCCGTGCGTGGTCTGTCGGGATGGGTGCTTTTCCGAGGGCTTCCGGCCACCAGGAGTCGTCCCATGCAGAGGGGGATTTACCTAAGATGAGGACTTCTGTTTTGTCTGAGTTCAGTTTCGACGGCTTTGTTTCATCCATTCGGCGACTTCTTTCATTCCTTTGTGTAGGTTAGTTTTGGCGGTGCTGGGGTCCTTGGTGAGAGAAAGGATCAGTTGAGTGTCATCCGCGTAAGAGATGATGTTGAGGTTGTGTTGACGGGCGATGGTCGCGAGGGGGCTCATGTATACGTTGAAGAGGGTGGGGCTAAGTGAGGATCCTTGTGGTACGCCGCAGATGATTTCAGAGGCCTCGGACTTGAATGGTGGGAGGCGGACTCTCTGGGTTCTTCCGGAGAGGAACGAGGTGATCCATTCCAGTGCCTTTCCTTGGATCCCGATGTTTCTGAGGCGCTGTAAAAGGGTGCTGTGGCAGACTGTGTCGAAGGCTGCAGAGAGGTCGAGGAGGATGAGGGCGACTGTGTCTCCATTGTCCAGTAGAGTTCGAATGTCGTCTGTTGCTGCGATGAGGGCGGTCTCAGTGCTGTGTTTTGCTCGGAAGCCAGATTGTGAAGAGTCGAGGGATTTGTTGGCTTCGAGGAAGGCGGCGAGCTGGTTGTTGACAGCTTTCTCGATGACTTTGGCCGGGAATGGAAGAAGTGAGATGGGGCGGTAGTTTTTGAGTTCGGTGGGGTCTGCTGTTGGTTTTTTCAGAAGGGCGGTGAGTTCAGCGTGTTTCCAGTCTTCTGGGAAGGTAGCGGAGTTGAAGGAGCAGTTGATGACGTCTCGGAGGTGCGGAGCTATGACGGAGTCTACTTTGTTGAAGATGTGGTGAGGGCATGGGTCTGTGGGGGATCCAGAGTGGATGGAATTCATCAGGCGGATGGTGTCCTCAGTGGTGATTGGGTTCCAGGCGTTAAGGGTGTTAACGGGGGGAAGATAGTCAGCTGATGGTAGGGTGGGTTGGCTTCCGGGTTGGTTGTCAAAGCTGTTGTGGATGTCAGCAATCTTGTTGTGGAAAAAAGAGGCTAGGGAGTCGCAGAGGGTTTGAGAGGGGGTGATGTCGTTGGAGTTGGCCGAGGGGTTGGAAAATTCCTTGACGATGTTGAAAAGTTCCTTGCTGTTGTGGGCGTTGTTGTCGAGTCGATCCTTGAATGCTGTTTTTTTGGCTTTTCGGATCAGTTGGTGGTGAGTACGGATGGCGTTTTTGAAGGCGACCTTGTTGCTGGTGGATGAGTCTTTTTTCCAGGCCTTTTCAAAGGAGCGGCATAGTTTCTTGGATTTCTTGAGGTCCTCGTTGAACCATGAGGCCTTCTTGATTTTGTGTTGGCGTTTTTTCAGTGGTGCTAAGGTGTCTGCGGTGTTGGATAACCAAAGGGTGAGGTTGGAGGCGGCCTCGTTGGCGTTAGAAGAGAGGGCTGGGGAGGTTTGAAGGAGCGATGAGGAGATCTGTTCCGTGGTGATTTTGTTCCAGTTTCTTTGTAGAGTTGGTTGGAGGTGGATGATGGGTTTCGGCTTGTTGTAGGTGAAGTGGACGCAGCTGTGGTCAGTCCAGAGGAGCTCCGTAGTGTGGTTGAAAGAGACATGGTTGCTAGAGGTGAAGATGGGGTCGAGTGTGTGACCTGCGATGTGGGTGGGGGAGGTGACCAGTTGTTTAAGTCCGAGGTTGGCGAGGTTGTCTAAGAGGGTGGCGGTGTTGCGGTCGTTAATCTTCTCAAGGTGGAAGTTCAGGTCTCCCAGGAGGATGTATTCTTTGGAGGGGAGCGCGTGTGGAGTGATAAAGTCCGTGATGTCTTCACTGAATTTTGCGCGGGGACCTGGTGGTCTGTAGAGGAGGGTGCCTCTGAGTGTGGTCTTGGGGTCGATGTGGATCTGGAAGTGGAGGTGTTCGGAGTTGGCGAGGTTGGCGTCAGAGCTGGTTGAGATGCGGATTGATTTCTTGTGGACGATAGCGATTCCTCCTCCTGTTTGGTCGGTGCGGTCTTTGCGAGTAATCTTATAGTCGTCAGGGATAGCGATGGCGATGTCGGGTGCGGAGGAGGCGTTCATCCATGTTTCCGTTAGGAAGGCGACGTCTGGAGAGATGGTGTCTAGTAGGTTCCAAAGGTCAATGGCGTGCCTGTGGACCAAGCGGGTGTTGAGAAGGATGCATTCTAGGTGGTTGGGGTCGGGAATCTGTGGTGTGGTCGGAGCGGAGACGTTGACGGTGCCGCTGAATTTGCAGGAGAGGCAGGAGAACGATCCATGGGTGCGTCCTGGAGCGGCTTGGATGCAGTTGGGGGCGCGACCGGGGTTAAGGGCTAGGAGGGCGGCGGCATCGTAGGTAATGCGGGGGGGCTGGGGAGCGCGAGGGGCAGGGGGTCTGGCGCTGGGCGCGGTCCAGGCGCGGACGGGCGTAGACGGGCTTACCTTTGGCGCACCTTCGGCGAGGCCGTAGCGCGTGGACGCTGCGCGTGGGGGCATTGGCCATAAATGGGAGGTGGGGGGGAGGGGCGAGGGCGCTTCAGCTGGGAGGCGGGGCGGGCAAAGGACGAGGACAACAACAACAAAATGGAGGTGGGGGGGTCAGGGCGGCAGGAGCGCTAGGGCAAACGAATGCTGAAGAGAAAAAGCGGCGAGGTGAACACACAATGAGTCACGCTAGCACAAACGCACTTAAAATCGGCAAATCGGTAAATACTATAATTAAAATGCCAAAGCGGCAGTTCCAGCAAGCAGCGTACAGCAGGCAGTTCAGCAGGGGAGCGACCACTCAGCTTGGAAGCAGAGAGTGTTCTTTTTGTTGTTGATCCAGTGGTCTTCCTCTGGTTGGGCCTTTCTCCAAAAAAGAAGACGACGAGGTGGAAGATGTACCCATATGTGTTTGGCTAGTAGTGGCGCTTGCTCCATTTGTAGTGCTCATATGACTGGTTTCTTGTTGAGTTGGTAATGGTGCTCTCATGGGGTCTAACTCTCAGTCAGATACAACTGACTCTTGAGATGAAGTGTTAGGCTTTTGGTATGGACGCCAGCGGGCGTACATCTCTGCCCAGGTGTACACCTCGTTGAGTTTATAATCAATAGTGTCCCGGCGGAAATTCCTCAATTTTCTTTCCTGGATATCTTTTCCATAATTATAGGCCCATAAGCTTTCTTGACATTAGTCAAAAAAATGTGCTCTTGTGTTTTTACACCGCCTGCAGAGCTGGATGGAGGATCACAAAATTCTTAGCCCATTCCAACCAGGGCTTAGAGGAAAAATGTCCACATTGGACTAGATCGTCAGGCTACAATTATTCCACTGGAAGACCATGCGTATAGAGGGTGGCAGCCTCTATCTAATTTTTGTAGACCTGAAATCTGCATTTGATCTGGTCCCAAGAGATAAGTCGTGGGCAGTCCTGTTAGAGATGGGGGTTCTGTTATATTTGTGCCAAATCATAAAGCGGCTACACGAAGGAACTTACGCACAAATAAGATTCGGCAAGCACGGGAAACTCACCACACCCATCCCTGTAGATAGAGGAGAATGCCAGGGTTGCGTTCTGGCCTGACCCTTTTTAGCCTTTTTATAAACGGGTTAGTTGACTTTTTAAACACCAAGAAGGTTTTAGATGCACCGAAGCTGGCTGCACGTAATTTCCCGGCCATGATGTTTGCCGACTATACTTGTTATTATCAAAATGTCCAATGGGTAAACAGAGGGTCCTAAACAAAGTTGATGCCTTCTGCAAGGAAAGGGGGCTTGAGATTAATCTGCAACATTCATGGTATTTAACGCAGCTAAAAGTACCCGAGCGAACCCATGTTTAGACAGTAGACCCCTAGAGTGGGTATCTGTCTTTGATTATCTCGGCATTACAATCACTGAAAAAATGGACTAGAGGGCACAAATAAAAAAAAAAACACCCTGAAGTTAGTGCAAACAACAGGAGGTTTGTCTAAGGTGTTTCGAAACTCTACCCATAAACCAGTGAGCCCAGTAGTAGAAATATATAAGGTCCAAACTAGAGGTGCTGCTCTATAAGGAGCTGAATATGGGGCCAGGGTCACATTGATAGTCTAACACAAAGGGAAAATTGCTTTCTTCAACAATTATTTGGTCTCCCCCATAGTACCACACTAATACCGCAACGATTAGGTCTTGGGGTCAGGCCAATTGAGGAAGAAGTTTCTCTGAGACTCCTTTTATTCTGGAGATGGTTGTGGGTTACTCTAGAGTTGCTTGAGTACAGAGAAGAACTAAGAGAGGTGATGAATTTACCTGGGGCGAGGAGACTACTATTGCTCACCTAAGTCAAGAACACCCTCACACTTATGGGTCTAGGTAAACTGTCGGATAATCCAGAAATGACTGTCCCAAGGAAAGAGTTAAAGGTTTGTTACTGGGAGTATAAACTGGCCCAGCTACAGGGGAACCACTCAATGGAAAAACTTATTGTAGCCTTTATGGAAATCAAAGAGCAGTATATACTAGATCCGGCACTTAATGACATCAAGCCGGCACAGGGTATTGTCACTGCGTGCTTTTACAAATAAATGGACGGGCCTACAAACATTGGGTTGCCCTGCCTGCAATCGCGCAGAAGAATCTGAATACCACATGTTCTTTTTCTGTACTGGCTATAAGAAAGCAAGAAAACGATGACTGGTCCAGATATGCAGAAATTTGGCAACTAGGCAATGTTTAGAGGCTTTCAGGCTACTGAAATATGATGCAAGTCACCCTATAGCTTTCTCGGTGGCAGGCTTTTTATTTTCCATGTGGTGTACCTGTTGAGTTTTCCTAAAAACGTCCCCCAAAGATGGTGGTTAAATCTGTGCACATTCTTTTTTAACTGAAGGAATTTTATATGAATTGCATTTTAGTATTATTTTAATAATGTATTATTGTTATCAGGGTGTACATTACTTCAGTGAGAAAGACAATTAAGAAGTAGAATTGATGTCTTAGGGTCTACAACAATGTTTTTAGCTTCTTGTTTGAAGTAAATTGTATATGAACTCTTCGTCAATTAAATAAGGCATTGTAAATTGCTTATTATATATTGATTAGGCACTTTAAAGTAATCAGTTATGATGCTAATAATACCCTTATTAACTGATACAAGCACTTTATACGAACACACATATTATCGTTTGAATAGTCGATCTGAGAGATAGAGCAAGAGTGAAAAATAGCTGGCTATTGTAAATTTAACGTATGCACTGCACCACATGCAATTAATTGCAGGTCGTGATTTCAGGTTTAATTGCAATATAGATTTCCGCATTTATTTAGTATTCAATGCCACAAGATGTTTGTAAATTTTTTTATTTGTTTTTATTATAAATGAAATGCTAGATCCTGTTTAAATGCTTTGATGGTCATATTGACCAAAATAAAGTTTCACAACAAAAACAAAAAAGAAAATATTTCATTCTGGTTTCGATGATTCTCACCGCTGCTGGATCTCTCCCTCTAACTGATGCTTTTTAACTCTCCTACAGTATTTCCAGGCAAGGATTTTCAGGTTTAAATTTTTTCTTTCTCCATTCTATATTATGGTCTTGGTACAGACAGCCACCGCTGTTTGTCACAGACAGCATGGTAGAATCCATACATTATTAGATGGCTTTCTTGCCAATCTCAGTTGCTTTCTTCTTCACAGGGACTTTCCTATCTATTCTCTCTTGTCCTCCCCAAAGCCATATCTCTTTTATTGGTTGGCTTAGATGTAGACTTCCACTGTTGATATCATGGAACTACTTTTTGTAGTTTTTTAAACTTCTCTATTAATGTTAGCTCTTTTTCCCGTGCGCTATTTCCCCTTCACTTCCCCCCTCTTTGCTTTCCATCTTGTTCCCCAACACCTCCAAGCTCGAATTTCCGCTTGATGTGTAGCATTCCCACCCCTCCCTGCTGGTCCATTGCCTCTACAGCACTTGCCCATTCTGCTTGATGCAGGATAGATTCTATTCCACTCACTGTTGACGTTTGCTTGTGTCCCTGTGTACCTACCCCTGCCTCCTTTCCTGCTACTTACTTTCTAACATCCACCCACTCTTTAGTTCTGTCCCATGATTCCTGATGCTCTACTTTATGCAGCACCTTTTCCTACACTTAAATGTTGCACCTCTTAAAGTTGAACTCCTCCCGGGCACATGTAGTCCTCTTTGTATATCTCCTAGAGGACACAGCATCTGTAGTCCTATTTTCTTTTCTTACATACAGTATAGTGTTTCTGAGCTTCCATGTAAGGCAGAGCTTGGGACATAATTGTTGTCCCACCAATTCCAGTGTCTTCCTTGCAGAGCACAAGCACAATAGGTATAGGATGAGACTCTCCCTGTTCTCACTGGCTGCCAAACGTACCGCATGAAATAAAAAGTAAGCTACCCAGCGCCGATACATGCAAGCCAGCATTGCATATTAGTGATCAGTGGTTAGTATCTGCCAGTTGGCATCACCATCACATCACTTATTTTGGAGGTCCAGGGCTCATTGCTAATCCCCGGAGGCCAGAGTCCTGCCAGGCCACATGGCTTCCTGCACAAGTCCAGGCATTTCTTTCCATGGCCGAGTATGGTAATGTTACATCATCATGAGACTGGTGCCACCCGCGTGTCCAGTGCATCTGCCTCTGTTTGAATGTGCACATGCTGCTGCTGACTGATCCCTGATTCAGCAGACAGTGTGTTCATGTGCACCATGTTAGTAGCTGAAGAGGCTCATTGGTAAAACAGCCCAACACCTGCCCGGTTCCTGTGGAAACCCAGCGACTTCTCCCCAGACCATCACTTAATTGCCCTACTGCCTTGTGTGTAGGAAGAGAGTGGTCTTGTAATAACTACTGACAAAAGTGATAAGTCAAGAAAGAGGTGCCTGGTAATATCAGATGCACCCGTCTTGAAGATGGTCCCATGACTTGACCCATGACCTCTGTCCACTTCTTACTTTTACTAGCAAGTGAGACCGATTGGTCTTGCCAGTGCTTCTTACATCAGTTTGAGTGTTCAGTTTGTTACGCAGTATGTACATCTGCGGATATCTGACTCAATTTCCACCCAATTCTGAATGCAGGGTTAAGAGTAGTCAAATCTCCAAGAGCAGCTTTGGTGATTTTAATGTTACTTTTCTAAATGCTTGCCAAACTATTGACAAATACCTGGAGACCACAGAGTAGGTCATATTCCCATGAGTCATGAATGATTAATTCTTTCTTGATTAATGAATTTCATAGTTTATAGTCACAAATATGGAATTGTGCTTGAGTAAAACATAGCTCAGTCTTTATATAAGGTAGGTACAGCCTTTTGTTATATGGCAAATAATAGGAATGGCACCGGGGGGGCCCATTCAATGAAGAGCCGATCTGACGACATCATCTCCACTATTGTCTTTTCTGTTCATGACTGCCTTTGAGACCTTGAAGGTCCTAACAGGAAAACAATTGAAATGCCCCTTTGTCATGTGAACTGTAGACGTCACTTTTGTGGTCTATCTGCAGGACTCACATAAGTGACAACTGTTCCCTCATTCCATTTTGAAGAGGTGGGCCTGCTTCTGCTATGTTTCCCCCCTACGACACACCTGCCATGCAGGTGAAGTTGTTTTAGGAGGAAAATACCGACTGTCAAATTGGAAACCTCAAAATGTGACACACCAGCTCGTGATACAGAGCTCGAGCTTTGCTCATACAAAGGATAAATTATCCCTTAATAGGCTATGCCCAGTTTATTCAGATGTGCCACTGTTAGCCACTGGGAAGTTGGACGAAGGAAAGAATATTTTGGTATTGTCTCATATGGTACTCATGTTGTGCTAATCTCTTTAGCACAGAATTCTATGTTGCTCCTAACAGTCTTCCCTAGAAAATACGTTCACCTTTCCTTATCTAGGCATCCTCTTTCATGAGACCGGTTCCTGGACAACTGCGGTAAAGGCAAGAACTCTTTTGTTCTCGAAGACAACAATGGCCTTAAAGAGTTTCATTAAAAAACTGGGAAAGAACCCGATAAGGGAAATTTTAACAATTTATAATGCAACGTGTTTATCGGTGGCCTTGTATGGATAGGGACTCTGGGGGTATGCCAACATAAAATCAATTCAACTAGTTGCAAACAAGTTTATGCGGTATATTTTCTCCATACCTGAAAGTATTGTGACCCTTATCTGTCATGCGGAGCTGGGGCAGCCGTATATCTCAGATATAATCAGAACCCAGCCCATTCTCCTATGGCATAGGGTATGGACTGTAAATGAGTGTGTAGTAAATCGTGCCATACTCCAGGATGTGTTAAAACTTGAAAATGTTAATGGTCTTAAGTGGTTAAATTACGTTAAAACCTTTTTGACAGAAATTGACTGTTTACAATACTATGAGGACCCACCTACAATGGCCGACATATCCAGAAAATAGTTGAAAAAACTGTGTATGGAACACCTCAGGGAAAAGAGATTGTTAGAGGAAACAAAGAAAACGACGGTTTGCTCACATCAGATGATATTAACCGGAGATAAATTACAGCCATACCTAAGCCTTCCTATGTCTAATTATGATAGATTCTTCTTACACGTTTTAGACTTAATATTGTTTTTAGGTTACTGACCTTCCCAGAAATGAACTCCTGGTCGAATGAATTGTGTATGTGCCCATGTGATTAATTGTCTCTGCAATCCGATATTCATGTATTACTTTTCTTCAAATTTTACACTCTGCCTCGTAGGAAATTTATTGTTCCCACCCTCAAAGAGATGAATTTAAATAGATGTTGCCTAGCTTTTCTTGAATTACAAAGAATGGACACTGTTTTTATTGTTGCATCACTATCAGAATTTTTTCAATATGTTTTTAAACTACGAAAATCAATCTGTATGGATGAATTTTAATTATTCTTTTAGGGAAAAAACTGTGTCTCCTTCTCCTCAGACAAAAACTGCTTTATTATTCACTGTAAATAGAATCTTAACTTGTTGCTTTTATGGTTGCTTTTATGGTTATTTTCTTTTTAACCGAATAAAGTACTTTTTTGAACCTTTGAACAGTCTTCAATATAAACCTTATCATATTGAGGGAAATGTTATACTCTCAAGACATCTCTTTCTACAACCATGTAGATGTCATCCTCTGCAGAGAATAGTGAATCCTTTGATTTGTGTATCTACTCATGATCTTTGGATAGGTGTCAGCGTTTTATACATCAACTCAAACACGACTCAGATCTGGTAGTGGGATCTTCAGCTAATATTTTCCAAAGAAATTTGGCCTCTCAACTTCTTTTGCATTCAGGGACAAATATTAATAACCCACACGGTCCTAGTTGATGCAGACTTTGTGATGTCAGGACAAGAGTCTTCTGTTGAGATAATCTGCTTTTTCTCTTTAAACATTGTTAAACATTGTTAGAAGTTGTTTGAAGGGTTCACCTTTCTCCAGTGCTTCTAAAACCATAAAGATGTTTGACCTATTACAGCTGGACTATGCATACTGTATGCATGTAGGATTTTAAAAAGATAGCATTACACAATTCAGAGACTCAAAATCTACTAACTCCACAGTTACTGGACTTAAATTGACAATTGCATAGTGTGGTGCTTATGTTCCTCCATCATGTGGTCAGAATTTTTGCCTCAACACTTTGTGCTACACTAGTTTACAAGGCATCTCAGATTGGCTTATTCACATGAATGATCAATTCAGTGAATCTGGATTCACTGGGAGAGGGGCACAGCCATGTTGATATTGGAGGTTCACCTCAGAGAAACTATCCTCTTGCCGTTGAACCTACATGAAGTTCACCACATTTTCAGATGCAGCCTGAAATGATTCATATAATGTGTTCTAAGATATTTAATGACCTTCTCCTAAGGGCCAAAAATCAAGTTATGTTGCGCATATTGCTTTGGAAATTATATGACCTAACTTTAAGTCCTATTCTAAACTTAGCAATATTTATGGATGAGAAAATTGATCTTTTGGGCTGCGCCAACGAGTCACATTTCTGATAAAGCCTCTTCGAAGCTAATAAATTTTGTGTTTTGATTGATTGTTCTTACATAGTCAAAATCTCGAAATCTAAAAAAATCATCAAATTAAGTGGAAAAAGTTCTAAAATTTAAACATGTTATTAAACCGGAAACATAGGTTCATTATCAGAATAATTAATGTCTGAATTATTTGAATATTTGTGGACGGTTTTAAGGACACATCGACTGTCTACAGTAGTGGTGTTCATAGGGAGAGTTTCTGGTCGTGCACGGAAGGCTACAAGCTTGTACGGTACATATTTTTTTTTGGTTTTTTAAATTGAGTTTTTTCAAGTGCTGTTGCAATGCAGTACCCAATTCATTTTTGTAACAGAGCAATCCTATGAGTCTGCAATTTATGCTGCTATTTTTTAATATACAAACAGGCATAAAGAATCGCCCTATCTACCATAGACCGAAATCCTTCGTTTCTATAGGATTAGGACCATTTCATGAAAAGGTCCAGTCCTTATGGAAGGTTACAAATGTAGGCAAGGCGTTACTAAGGAGGGACTAACACACCTATTAATGAATCAGAGCAACTATTTACAAAGGACAGTAAAAGGAGCCAATTGAAAAGATGGGCAGAGAGTGGGCGCAGCACCAAGTCCATACCTAAGTACAGCATGCCTCGAAGAGCAGCGTATGCGCTGCCCAGACTAGACCTAATGACATACATATGAAATTTGTGTGCGTCTCTTACCATTTAATCTTCTGCAACAGTTGATGCGTGAACATTGCTTGATATGTTCACAATACGCGCATTAAAACAGTCTAGATCAGTACTAGCAGTGGTCCTATCCAATGTAACTCAGTAGCACTCCACTAAACAAAACATTGACAATATATTTCGAAAGTAATGAAAATCCTCACATTCTTTTCAGAACTCTGATTGAGCAGAGGAGCAATCAGCTGAAAGTATGATAATGGCCTCCTCAAGTGTCATGAACATGGTAATTAAACAGTTTTAATCAACACCAACGGGAGGCTAATTCTTGCAATTACCCACACATTTGTGCAGTCACTTCCATTCAAATCGTTAAATACATCAAATGAGGAAGAATGAAGAAACATTGAACCGTGCAAACACGTAAATCAAATAAATACATTTGTTGTGAATGGATACAATCTAAATAATCGGTGACCACATGTTCACTAATTCAGTCAGTTAGAAATAACAGCCAAAATACGTAAACAGAGGAGAAGTAAATTACTGGTTGGCTTGCCAGCTCAGCAGAACAATTTTCTATGCTCCCCTGGTGGGAGAATGCCCGCCATACTTAGACATCACTGCCAGGCAGGCTTTGTGGAGTGGGTGCCCTGTTTAATGCGCTCAGTTGGCAAACATGTTTGTTTTTCAAAAACAAAATCCCAAAGTTTACTTTTCAAAAACGAACACCAAATGGCCCTGTCATGCTGGGAGTTTTCTCTCAGCACATGGGGATCACTTTATTGGTTTCCTGTTCCGGAAGCTTTCCTTAATCTCTCCAAGAACCATAAGGTCAAATGCAGAAAATAAGCAATTTGCTTCTGGCATTTCATTGGACCTGATGAATTCCATCGAGCAGTAAAACGTTTTGTCAATTACTCAAACGGGTTTTTTGCAAAGGCACTTCTATTTTAGATAACCTCATGGCATTTTATTTGATGCTGTCCTACATTCTTTAAAGAGTAAGCAAAAACTAAGGGCCATATTATCAAGCAAGGGCGATACATTATAGCTGCTTTTATCGGCAGGAAACTGCAGCTAAAGAGGCGATAATGGGCTTGATATTATGCCCTTGGGAATTCCCATAGAAGTCCAGGTTAACACCAGAACCTGTGCTTCGAATAATGCTGTACAGAAGTCTCTCTTATTTCCTCCCGTCCATTCAGTCTTAAGTCCTCGCTGTAATTTGAAAATCAGCATCTCTAAGTTGGGGTTAGATACAGAATCAAGAGTCTTAATGTGATAAGGGGGATGCTTGGCGATCACCAGGCCTCCATCCCTCTTTCCAGATCTGTCTAAACGCACAACCGAGTAGTCCACTGGAAATGCTATTGCCAGTGCCGGGGTGGCAACATTATTCAGCCATGTTTCGCTGAAGAGACAGATATCCGGCTATGCATCATCTAACAAATTCAAAATTTCAGCCACATGTCTTGGAATAGATTTGATAACAAGGTAGAGCCCCTGAAAGGATACTGCTAAATGGTCTGCAAACTGAGTCATTACCCTAGAAGACTCTCTTCCCCTAAATGGTTCCCCTTCGGGGTTGTCTGAACAGTGCTGACTTATATTCTGTGTACGTTGTTGACCAGCTGCTGTGAGGGCAACTCCAGTCTGAGAGGCTCTCGACTAATTGGGGCACATATCTCCACCTAGGACAGGATGAAACAGATCCCCTTTGCAACAAATTCTCTCTCGGATGACATATCCTAGGCATCCGCTGCGCGGAGAAAGGCGCGGTGGTAATCACTAAATGGGTTTATTACATTTGTACAAGCTATTTAGCGGTCTCAAATTCTGTAATTTAGAGAATTGTACGCTTTGTGACTACCATTCCTTACTGTACATAACATATTACTGTTAGAAACTGGGGGCCTCATTTGCAATGAGTCTGCACCACCCGGAGCTTCACTTTTTGTGACGCACAGATGGCGCACGCGTCTGCTCCATATTTATCAGGCAGCACTAAACCACTTTTTGCTGCTTAATGCAGCCTTGTAAATATTGTTTCCTTTAACACAGTTTTCTGTGTTAAAAGGGCATGGAATGAGTGTTGCTGTGTGCTTTTCTTACAGCGAGAAGCATTGTCGGTCCGAGAGAATCTCGCCGCCGGTGCTCTGCATTCTTTTGGGATCACTTGAAATACTGTCGCGGGCCTATCTAAGCTATAATTAAGTCCCAGCTGGAAAACGGATACCGATTATTCAGACCTGCAAAACTCTCATTGGCAAATACAGGCACCACTGAGAGGACTCGACATTGCAGGAGTCTTTTAACCAGCCAACATCAATCTCAGCAGGTCAGGCCAGCTGGGCTTACTAGGAGGCTGCCTCTCACCCCCCCTACCCCATACAGTCCTGATGAAGACCCGCATAGACCCTCAAGTGCTCTACTGCAGGGTTGAAACGTCGACACAATATCCCAGTGGACCAATTCTCTATGGAATCTGTACTTAAGACTAACGATTGTAGGGTACAGATAACATTTGTTGTGATAGAAATATTGGTCACATCTCCCCTTTCTCCCCTCTGTTCCTCACCAATACTGGAAATTGACATTGTATATATTGTATATTGCACTGGCACAAATTGCACTGAGGACCAACTGTCACAAATGTAACACCTTGCCCACCACTGTATAGTTTTGACAGCCTTTTACTTCTTCAAATGAAAGAATTTATAAATGAAGATAATTTATAAAGTATCTTGCAATATCGCAGATGGGTTGCATTCTCATCTTTTTTCATTTTATTTAATAATTATGCTTTGATTTTGTCACTCTACAATGATTGAATAATATTGTGTGATAGAATAGGAGATGAGTAAAGAAACATAGTGCACCCGAATGAACCAATTGTTTATAATAACTGTGTGCTTTTCCAGCAACACCAATGGGTTTTTGACATGAGGAATCGTAACTATGTGGCAGTGCCTAAAACATACGGGGAGACATAAATAGGGCGCAATGAATAGGAATAACTTTATTTCTCCTTGTTTTTCCTTTTTCTATGTGTACTGCATTCTTCAGCACACAAAGAAAGAGGAAAAAGCCTCTTGTGATTGTCAAGTCAAGTCAAATGATCTTTATTCGGATTGTAAAACATCCATAAAAGTACACATAAAATCCAGCAGAAATAAAAACACAAATTCCATCCCACTTATTTACAAACTCATAGCGATATACAGTTTTATCATGTGCAAAAATACAATCCTTAGTGCAAAATATTCAGTGTGCAATAAGCAAATGTGCAAAAGTGTGCATAGTGCAAGTATTTCAATCAATTAACAGAGAAGCATGTGATCGTACAGCTGCTTTAAAAAAGCAGTTCACTCTGAAGATGGCCTCATCCGTCTTTAACATTAATAAGTCTTTAAAAGCTAATTTAAAATCGATCAAAGCGTTTTTCCTACAGTACGGCATTAGAAAGTGCAAAGTGGGCATTCTATAAAAACCGCAAAAGAAAATAAAATGGAGCAGACTTTGTGTACCACCTAGATTACAGGGACAGTTTAAGTTTTCCACACATTTATTGAAGCCTAACGGAAAACAAAGTAAATTTATAATGCTTCCGTCCCTGAACCGGAATAGCAAACTCCTGTTCCATCTGCCTAGTTTTAGGCGGAGATAGCTCTGGGGCAGGGCAGATGGTTTCTCACTTGGCTCCATAAAGGAGATGTATCTAATTGTGGTGGATTTTATCAAGTCACGCCTTAGCCTCTCCTTGCGGTAACATTCATAGAGGGCCTTTTTTGTTAAATTCTTATGCGTATGGTCAATCAGTTGCGGGGATGTAAAAAGATGACCCAGCCCCACGCTTGATAAACTATTTTCCACAGCCTTAAACCAAGGTATACAGTTAGCCCTCTCACAATTTAGGCAGTCCATAATAATATCACGTGACAGGGAGGCAGCGGAATTACACCAGATTTGTATCCAAAACAATGCGGGTCTGGATCTTATAAAGTCTTCTATATAAAGGAGGTTTAGTTCCCTGTGGCAGATGTAAGTTGGTGCACTAATAACCCCCCTAAAATCTTCCGGCAAAATCTATTTTCTTCGGTCTGTAGTAGGGTGCAGTTGGAATAACCCCATACCTCTGCACCATAGGTGCCCACAGGTAGACATTGTGTTCTATATATTTGTAAAAGTGACACAATCACGTCTGCTTGTTTGGGTTGGCGAAGGAAGGTTAAAGAATTTATGGCCTTACTCATTTTGTTCCTTCCCAGGGCGACATGGGGTTGCCAGGAGCCAGTGTTGGAAAATAACAGACCAAGATAAGGGAAAGTGCAAGTGCTTTTTAAAATATCATCCCCTGATTGAATGTGGCTTATTTTGTAACTTTTAGGGCCACAAGACATTATAAATGACTTTTTGAAATTGGTACAAAGGCCCAGGTCTGCCATAAATTTAATAAAACCCGAAATTAAGATTCGCAAGGCATTAGGTATGCGGCCCATAAGGACCGCATCGTCCGCATAAAGTAGTGCAGGAACAGAATTGCCGTGGACTTGCGGGACATCATTAGTTAATTTGCTCAAACAAACACTCAGATCATTTGTATATAAAATAAAAAGCAGGGGGGGGGGGGGCAGAACACAGCCTTGTCTGACCCCCCTGCCAATTAAAATATCATTAGAAACTTCTCCGTCATTATTTATACGAACACGAGCTTTCAAATCGCTATGGAGGTGTGCCAAAAAATAAACTAAAGATTCATCTAAACCATAATTTAGGAGGACTGACCATAAGTGGGAACGGTTAACAAAATCAAAGGCAGAACTTAAATCCATAAAACCAAAATATATGGGTGATTTTTTGGCGATCGTATATTTGGCCATAAGTAGGTTTAAGTTCAGGCACTGCTCCACCGTGCCCACTTTACTTCTGAAACCTAGCTGGCAGGGATGTAAGATGGTGTTTTCTTCCGCCCAAGTGCTAATTCTATTAAAAAGGACCCTGCCTAAGACTTTTAGAGTATTGTCAATTAATGATATTGGGCGATAGCAGCCAGGATCAAGTCTATTGCCTTTTTAAAATATGGGTACAATAGTGCTACAAGAACATGTTTGCGGGACAGCGGTGATGGATAAATTATTGAAAACGTTACATAACAAAGGTGCCCAAAAGTCAGGTTCAGATTTAATTTGATCGATGGATAAGCCATCTGGACCAGGGGCTTTGTTACCTGCACTTTCAGTAATAGCATCCTCAACCTCAGACAACAAAATATTTAGAGGCTTTATAGCTGGGATAGTTTTAATTGGGTTGCCAGACGCAGAAGCGTCATAGATCTTAGAAAAATGGTCAACCCACGCATCCCCTGTTATATTACAGTTGATGGGGCAGATGTTAGAACCCAGTGATCTAAGAGGCTTCTTGTGATTGTTTTTGTGCAGGAAGGTTAAACTTCCTGCACAAAAAAATCATCCCTGCAACGCAGGCCCACTTGCACCATGGCGCCTATTGTGCACCATCGCAGTGGAAAAGGACACAAAAGAGCCGTATCTGAAAGATAGCATGTATTTCTGCCCTTTTCTTTTACTGTAAAGTAGTGCAAAAGGAAAGCCAGTAGGGCTGTCCTATGGTAAAATCTTGTAAATAATGCCCTGGGTTTTCAGTTGGCACAGGTATGCACCCTGTCCTAGCAGGAGCAACAGTCCTAGTCAGTGTAAGGTAGATGTACACTAAAATGAACCTGTGCTCACCCTCTGGTAGCATGACACAGAGCAGGCAGGCTTTTAAAAGGCAAAACAAAAGACTCCACACCAGCTTAGAAAAATAGATTATTATTTTATCAGTGAAACAAAACCAAAACAATAAAAATTATTTTAAAACAAAATTAATTTTAAAACATTAAATGTAATAATAGTGCTTAGATGCAGTAAGCGCTTATCAGGATTGTCTGGTCTCACTGCACCGTTACATGGTCAAGAGCTGGGGTCGACCGAAATGGATAGTGGTACAGATACAGGAGCCACCAAGCCTGCTGAATAAAGCACCTTGTTTCTGGTTCCAACAGCGAAATGATGGGCGCAACCGAGCAATGTGTTGGCGTTGATTCCTGCAGTCTAGTTGATGCATCGATTTTCTCCATGTATCGATGGCAATGCATCAGTTCTGAAGACAAAGCAGTGAAGCTAAGATGTGTTGGTTCTGATCTGAAGTTGATGCTCTGAGTTTCTCCACACAGTCAAGGGGATGTGCCAATCTTTTGACACTGCAGTGGAGACAGTGCAGCAATTCTGATGTGTCGGTTCTGGAGGTGTTGTGCTGGTCCTGAGTGTGTTCAGCCAATTCTTGTTCCCACAACACCTGTGATGCGTCAATTCTGAGCAGAGGATGTATCAGTTCCACTGGAGCAAACACCTGGATCCTTTCCAGTGTACCAGTGACAGGAGGTGGATCTTTGATATCCCTAAGTCTCAAACATTAGGTAAGACAGCATGCCCTTGAAGATCACTCTGGGTTCAAACAAGGGTCCCGATCTTTCTCAGTAGGAGCGGACGGTTAGCAGGTAGCAGGGCAGTAGATGTCCAGTAAGAAGCACAGAAGTACTTTTTCCTGGCAGTTTCTTTACAGGTCCATCAGTGTCTCATTTGGTGGGATCAGATACTTAATACTTATATCCAGTTGTGATTTGCAGTGGAGGTGACTTCAAGGAAGGGTTTAGAAGTGCACAGAGGTACTCCCTTTCCAGCCCTGGCTCCAGACTCACTACAGGGGGGTAATCAGCTCTTTGTGTGGGGAAAGGACACTCCCCATTCAGGTGTGTCATCTCCTGCCTCTCATCCTGCCCAGGATGAGCCATCAGGATGCAGATGGGCAATCAGTCACCTCTACCATTTTTCTGTGTGTCACTTTCATTTTCTTGTATTATACACCAATTTTAGCTTCTAACTTCAGGGATTATTCAATAAAATAGAGAGCGGGTTAGATTCAAAATATTGTTAGGATTCTTCGACATTTCAGTATATGGTGTGTCTACAGTCAGGTATCATTGCAATCTTGAAAAAAGTCAAAAAGCCACTCTCGTTTATTGTAACGCTGGGCGGAGTGGGGCTACGCAGAGTACCACAGAGTTGATGGCAAACTCCACAAACTCAGCACACTCCGCGTAGCTCCACACACCACATGCCTCCCACCCTCCCTATTAACACAATACTTTACGAGCATTAAAAAACAATTCATAAGTGAAGAAAAATGCCTTACCTTAGCAGTGTGTGGTGATCTGTATTGCTGTGATGTCACTGATTAGATTCTTATGTATTGAACATTCCTCCCCGGTGTTCCCTGTTTCGGCAGTTGCTGCTGCTCTGCCTTTCCCTCAAGCTGGACGGCTCTTTTATCCTGAATAAACCTCCTGCTGCTGTAACCTGCTTCTGCCTCATCTTTACACTGGCGACGGAGGATGGGATGCGGTTCTTCAGCTGCGGTTCCTAAACAACTACGTTAAGAAAATTCAGGATATTTTTTTTTTTTTCTCTTTCTCGACTTTCACGGCCATGTGAGTACTCTTACAATTACCTATGCAAGAGCCGTCGCAGCGTTTGAACCCTTTCTGCCTTACAATCTCTACCATTTGAACCTATTTGCGCATTTTCAAACAGAACCTACTTGCGCATTTTCCAACGGCGCTTCACCCGCCTCTGCTCTATCTACTCTGCTCCCTGCGCCAGCCCGTACTGCTCCTACATAACTCCCGCAAGACCTTTTTGCCACCATTTGGAGACTTTCCTACCTCCTCCTTCGTCCTCTCCACGCTGTGTACTTTCCCTCCGCTGATTCTTCCGTTGATCTTTCCTCCTCGGGCTGCGCCTCTGAATGATGACGTGGTAGAACCTCCACGTCGAACGACGTCAAGCAATCCAGCGTCTTCACGCTGCTTGTCACCATGGATACTTAGACGCTCTTCTCTGCTTGTCCTCGACGTCCCACGTCTCTACGTCACAGAGCCTTCAATTTCCACATTCTAGCAACCTTCATTATCTTTGCCGGGTTTCTTGTTTCAACACGTCACAAAGGTTTCTCCGTGTACAGCGGATCAACTATTAAGCCTCAGTCTCCTGCAACTTTATCCATTCACGCTGATGTGCACAGCTTGAGCACACAGCGGTCTCCTGCAACTTTATTCATTCATGCTGATGTGCACAGTTTGAGCACACAGCGGTCTGTACAGCGTATTTTAAAGTATGCTAATGTGCTAATGTGCTAATATGCTCAGTTCTTTTACATGAATAGAACTTCAACTTCGCGCTGATGCGCACAGCTTTTACTCATCTTATCTTTACCAACGTTTGCACGCTGATGCGCACAGCATTCAATGCGCACAGCCTTTATTCCTCCTACCAACGTTTTCACGCTGATGTGCACAGCATCTGCACACTGACGTGCACAGTATCCACAACACCTGCACGCTGATGTGCACAGCATCTGCACGCTGATGTGCACAGCATCAACACACCACCTTTGCATAATAGTGTGCACATCATCGTTGTCTTACTAAAGTGCACTGTTCCTGCACTCCATTGTTTTTTTTGTGGATTCAAATTTTTCAATCTCAAGGGGAAAATAGAAGACATCACAATGCAAAGTGTTTCTCCTCCAGCTCCATTCCTTCAGACTCCCGGAGATCCTCCTCTTGAGTGGAAACTTTGGTTGAGATCTTTCATGGCCTACTTAGGTGCAATTGACGGCCTTAGGTACCGTGCAGAAAGAAAAAAGAGCTTAATGTATTACCATCTTGGTGTAGAAGGCCAGAACGTTTTCGATCATCTTCCTCCTTACGTTCCACCCACTGGTGAAGCTCCTGATGAGTTCGACATCGCTATAGCTAAATTGGACAAATACTTTGTCAAAACTAAAAATATGGTTGTACACCGTTACAAATTCTTCACCAGGGCTCAGAAACCTGAAGAAAGTATTGATACGTTTGTCACTGCTTTAAAAATACTTGCTTCTAAATGCGAATTTGACAATTTCACTTCCCAACTTATTAGGGATCAACTTGTTGCTCGTTGTTCTTGTAAACAAATTCAAGGGAAACTTTTATCCTGCAAAGATCCTTCTCTTGATAAGGCTATTGACATAGCCAAAAGTATTGAAACATCTTTGGAGGATTCCAAACAATTAGAAGTTTCTCTCTCTAATACTTCTATTTCCAGTGCTGTTTCCACTAAAACTCCTACTCCTCTCAAGACTTCCAATTTTGTTCCTCGTGATTCACGTGGTTATTTTAGAAGAATGGGAAATCCCAGTACTAGAAGACCTTTCATGCCCAATAGACAATTCAGTCAAAGTACTTTTTGCTTTAGATGTGGTTCTTCTTACCATGTTTCTAATTTTAAAAATTGTCCTGCCGCCAATTCACAATGCAGTCAATGTGGCAAAAATGGCCATTTTTCTAAGGTTTGCATGAGAGGTAGAAGAGGTAACGTACGTTGTGTCATGAATGAAAATGAATCTTCCCCTGATTTAAATTTCCTTGAGCCTTCAACTGAATATTCGGAGTGTGATGTGACCAGTCAGGAATATGTAGTTGTTGTGAAAGACAATGATGTTGTTAATCTTACTTTTCTTGTTCCGGATCCTGAAGTTGATGCCATTATTGAAAAACATCATGTCCAACTTCTCGTTGACACCGGTGCTCGCATCACTATTGTCTCACACGAAAAATATTCACACTTCTGGCAAGACAAGTATCTGCTTCCTCCTGATGTTCTTTCTGTAGCATTCGAAGGAAGTAGAATTAACCTCTTAGGTTATTTCTGGGCCGAAATTTCCATTTTTGGAAAATTTATTAAAGGGAAGGTTTACGTTGCCAAGCGAGGTATCAATGTTTTAGGTCTCATTCACCAAGCTGAATTTGGTATTACCATTAAACCTGGTTTGCCCAATCCTGTATTTATCGAAGAATGCAACATTCCTTGTTCTTCCTCTTCTACTCCTATTTGCAACATTGTGGATGACAAACTGTGGGAGCATAAATATAAAAAAGTTTTTGAAGATCGCCTGGGCAAAATTACTAATTTTCAACACTTTATCAAAGTTAAGGATGGCATTACCCCAGTTAAACACAGACTTAGGAATGTCCCACTCAGCATCAGAGAGGATCTGTCCAAACATTTAAAATCATTATGCGAACAAGGAATTATTGAGAAAGTAGAATCGACATTATGGCTTTCTCCCATTGTTCTTGCTAGAAAAAGGTCTGGTGACCTTAGGATGTGTGTAGATTTACGCAGTCTCAATCAGGCTATCTGGGTCGATGGTTTTCCCCTTCCTCGCATTGAAGACTTAATAGCACGAGTAGGGTCATCCACTTGGTTTTCTAAATTTGATCTAAAGGCGGCTTACCACCAAATTGAGTTGCATCCTCTCTCACGTCACTTCACTGCCTTCGTTACACCTGATGGTGTTTTCCAATTTCGTCGCCTCCCCTTCGGGTTGGCTTCTGCCGCTGCTGTCTTTCAGCGTATCATGTCCGAAATGTTTGAGGAACTTTCCAATGTAGTCGTCTTCCAAGATGACATTCTTATTTTCACTCAAACTGAGAGTGAACATGATAATGTTATTGACCAAGTTTTCCATATTCTTGAACAAAGAGGCGTGACTTTACAGAAAAGTAAGTGTGTTTTCAAAACCAGAGAAGTAGAATATCTTGGTCATACCATTTCTGAAAATGGCATCAGGCCAAGATCAGGTCTAGTGAAAAGCATCGTTGAAGCTCCTGCTCCTTCCAACAGAGAGCAGCTCTTGTCCTTCCTTGGCCTTTGTGAGTTTTATTCAAAATTCATGAGAGATTATGCCAAGACCACTGAATGTTTCAGACTTTTATTGAAAAAAGGTGCCACTTTCAGCTGGTCTGAAGAGTGTCAAAAGGGCTTTCAACTGATTAAAGAGCACATTACTAACGCTCCTGCCCTTCAACCCTTTAATGGCAATAGAGAAACTGTTGTCACCGTTGATGCCTGTGAATACGGCTTAGGGGCTGTTCTTTCTCAGGTAGCCTATGGTAAAGAATTTACTGTTGGATTTGCCTCCAGGACTCTCCGTCCTGTCGAAAGAAAATATTCCGTCATAGAGAAGGAACTACTTGCTTGCGCTTGGAGTGTTGAAAAATTCAAGTCTTACTTATGGGGTAGACCGTTCATTCTCCAAACTGACCATCGTCCCCTTGTTGATATCCTGTCAGGTAGAAACACCAATCGCACAACTGCGCGTTTGGCTAGACTTTCCACCAAATTATTAGAATTCAACTTCCAAGCCATCTACATCCCGGGCGGTAAAAACAAGCGGGCTGACTGTTTGTCTAGGTTACCCTTGCAAGAACCTGATGAAAATGATTGTGAGACTGACATTGAGGAATGTTTTGTGGCCAATATTTCTCAGAGCTCTATTTCTTTTGCTGAGTGTGATTGGATCAAGGCTGTTGAAAATGATGATGTTCTCAAAGAGGTTATCTCCTTCATACAAAAGGGTTGGCCCAAAGAAAAATCCCTTTCTCCTGAACTTCAAATTTACTGGAAAATTAATTCTGAACTTTCTTTGGAAAATGGCAAAATTGTTAGGGGTGATAAATTCATTCCCCCTTCTGTGTACAGGGAAAAGATTATTGCTGATGCACACTCTGGTCATCTAGGAGCCACCATTACCAAAAGAAATGTTAGATCGAATTTTTGGTGGCCAAGGATGGACAGCCAGATTGTTGAAACCATTAAACTCTGTTCGCGTTGCAACACCAGTGACAAAGTCCTAGTTTTAGAAGGTGTTAGTGACTCTGTTGTTCCTCCTCCCGCTAGAGCCTGGCAGAAAATTGGTCTGGACTTTTTGGGTCCGTTCCATGTCCTTCCCAATACCTCCAAATATTTCTTAGTTCTTGTTGATCATCTTTCCCGGTGGGTTGAGGTCGAACCCATCAATGTTCCCAATTCTAGGAGTGTCATTGATTGTCTAAGCCGAATCTTCCTCAGGGAGGGTTGTCCGGAAGAAATTCTCACCGACAACGGGGTACAATTCATTTCCAAGGAAATGGGTGTTTTTCTGAACAATTGTTGTATTAAACACACTAGAACTCCGTTGTACCATCCCCAGAGCAATGGCAAAACCGAGAGATTTAATAGAGTTGTGGTTGAATGTGTGCAAGCTGCTTTCAGATCGAACAACTGTATTTTTCAAGCTGTAAAAGATCTTATTTGGTCTTATCGGATTTCTCCCCATGTGGCCACGGGTTTTTCTCCTTTCGAATTGATGAGAGGAAGAAAAGCTTGCTCTCAAGCTTTCCCTTTTTGGATGGTCAAAAGTCTCCACCGTGGCTGTGATTTAGAAGAAGTGTGGGGGTGTGCCAACAAAAAATCTTCTAGCTCTCTGCCTTGCCATGTGGAGTCGGGAAAGAAGTCTTCCCACAACATCCATGCTGGCGACTGGGTCAGAATTAAGAATCCGGTCATTGTCAAGAAAGGTTTCTCAAAGTTTCTTGAATCCCAACAGGTTGTTGATGTTCGCAAAAATGCTGTCAAACTGTCTAACGGGAATTGGTGGAGCACTTCTCGGGTTGCCAAAGACCCCTCCCGTGCAACTGCTCCTCCATCTAATTTAAATGTTGGCAATGGCTCTGTTGAAGATTCAGATGCTAATTTCAGTAGTTGTTTAAGGAAAAGTTCTAGGGCAATTGTTAAGCCTAACAGATATCGTGATTTCATCTGATTTACTTTTCCTTATTGTTTTCTTTGTTCCTTAAATTGTTTTTTTTTGTAAAAGGGGGGAGGTGTGTGGTGATCTGTATTGCTGTGATGTCACTGATTAGATTCTTATGTATTGAACATTCCTCCCCGGTGTTCCCTGTTTCGGCAGTTGCTGCTGCTCTGCCTTTCCCTCAAGCTGGACGGCTCTTTTATCCTGAATAAACCTCCTGCTGCTGTAACCTGCTTCTGCCTCATCTTTACACAGTGGCGTCCCCGAGTTACCCTCTTCATCTTCATCTCTCTTCATGGTGAAAACTGAGCATGCGCTGGTACCCGCGCATGGGCATTTCTCGCGAGGCATGCGCAGGCACCCACGCATGCCCAGTTTTCACCATGAAGAACGATAAAGATGAAGAGGGCAGCCCGGGGACACCGCAGCTAAGGTAAAGCGTTTTTCTTTACTTATAAATTGTTTTTTAATACTTGTAAAGTATTGTTAATAGGGCGGGTTGTACAGAGTTTTGCCTACTTCGCGGAATGCAGAGTAGGCAAGACTCCGCAGATTCAGCGAGCGGAGTACTCCACCCACCCTTAATTTATTGTAACAGAGTAGAACTGCAGCTGATACCTTGGGATGTTTGTTCTGAAAAATGTAAGTACTCTGACAATCTGGATCTTGACTTCATAGGCACAAATAATGATCTTTTTAAAGATGAGACGATATTAAGCAAGTACGTTTTTTAGGATGGCAAAGCCAGCCTATATAAAAAAATATTAGGTTTATTTAAAAAATAATTTTGTTTCTTAGGAATATCTCACTTCTGGCAATTCTCCATTAATATGAAACATAATTTTAGGAATTCTTTTTAGCAAATTGATCTTTTGTATAGAACTACGTGGCATATTAGCAAGAACCTCGTTAAAATTATCGCTGTTTTAGCGGCAGAAAATTGCTGCTAAAACGGCGATACTGGGCTAGCTAATATACATTATAAAATTCCAATAGAAGCCCAGGATAGATGTGCAGGACATCTAACATGGGCTTCTATTGGAATTCTATAACTCATATTAGCAAGCCCATTATCGCCATTTTAGCGGTAGTTTCCTGCCACTAAAACTGCAATAATTTTAACGAGGTTCTTGCTAATATGCCCCTACATTTTTGGGCTATCAATATTTTTCCAAAAAAGTCAGCCTGCCTTTGTTACTTATACAATGACACTTTATTAGGGCATTCTGAAAGGGTCCCTGGGAATACATTCCACCCACTGCTTACCATTAACTTTGTGGTTTGTAACTCTATTTGCGGGCTATATTTGTTTTAGGCTATCCAGCATGTCTTTATCCCTCTGTTGGAGCGTAGCCTGTTCTTCATTGCCCCTTGTATTTTTCCACGAGTGCTCCCTTTACATTTTGTTTTTATCTTGTCACAAGTGCTCTGCGTTCAAGGCAAGTCCAATATCAGGCTCTGTCTTAAGAGGGAACTTGGTAATTACCTTTCTTTCTGTGACTTCATGGTGATATGTCTTGCTGAGTACTGGGAAAGAAAAGTTGTTTTTAGCAAATAGCACAATATAAATACTTGTCAATGAACTGTGCAACATTTCAGAATATATCAGTATTAGGAAAGCACAAATGAAGCACATTTTTTTGTAATTTTGAAGTGAGGTGGAAACAAATATTTGAATGCAATCAGAACAAACCAGTACACTAGGTGATGCCATTTCCACACATTATCATTTGTGTGCTGTATATTTGTATCAGTATAACTGTATGTGCAAATGTAATGGTTATTTCAATTAAAAATCTGTTTTCTGAAATAGCAGTGTACTAAAACACCATGCATACTCCATTCTAACCCACTCCACTGTATGTCATTCCACTCTATTCCCTGACACTCCACTCTACCACATTCTACTCTGCTCTACTCTACTCTACGCCACGCCACTCTACCAGACCACACCACATTCCACTCCACCACACACCACTCCACCACACATCACTCCTCTCTGGAATCTCCAAGTTTCAAGTTTATTTTATTGAATAGTTAATTAAAACCATTGCAACATAATTTTCAAAAATTCTTAAAACATCATTATAAAAATACTTAAAATAGGTCATGAAATAGGAAATTCATTTGAGTTAAGAAGAAACTGAGCAAAGCTGGATAGAGTACGTTTTTACACTATCTGCAGGACAGTGCTGGTCTCTGTGTTAAAAAGCTCTCGTCCTGTTCAGCCATATACTGTGTTTGCCCCATGGGCTCTGCTTGCTCAACGATGTCACATTGGTGCTAGACAGACATGTTTAATGAGATGTCATTTGGTCCTATTGTCCATCTGCTGATCGGCCTGCGTCTGTAGTATTTTCCACCAGTTTTGGCATTCTCTGTTCGGCCACTCTCAAGAATTTCACAAATCTGCAGTTTAGTCTCATTGCCATCTTTCCTCAGCCATGGTGGTAAGTGCCCTGTGCATGGCAGAATCCCTAGTCTGTACTTTAAGAAGTTTATTTTTATGGCTTTGGGGTACCCCTGGTTGAAGTATGTTTGTGGCATTAGTGATTTGTAGAAGTTTAAAGTCTTCCATGCATGCAATCTTTTTGAGAATAAAGCCTTGTCCTCTAATAAGGAGAGTGATTTGACATTTTTCCAGACTATTTTTTTAAAGTTGCTGTGCCCAAGTTGTGTGTCCCAGAACTCTGAGAGTTTGATGACCTCCAAGGCTGACTGAAGGTACTTTCTTGCCTCTGAAGCATCCCTGCTTTGCATGTCACTCCATAACAGAGAGTTTAGTGTATTTGTGGTGGCGCTTCTTAGTTTATGGCAGCAAATGATATATGCCTGGTTAGATCTTGTTTTTGCAGGCAAAAACTCCAATCTTATTTGAGCTGGAGATGTGTAAGTCGGGAGCGAGAACATAGTTCTGTAGGCCTTGACCTGAATGCTGTCCAGGTCCTTGGAGTCCCTTCCTCGCATTGCCTCGCTGCCATAGGTGATTGAGTGAAGCAGTTTTGCCTGGATTACCTTCAGAAATGGGGTCATGGTCGGACCCATCAGTTGGGTTGCCAGATTTTTCATCGTCAAGGCAATCAATGAGCCTCTCCTTCTTATTTCCTGCTTCTGGTACGAGAAAGAGCCTTCTTTATCAAATATGACTCCAAGGTATTTATACTCGCAAGCTGGGTCCATTTTTATGCCAACGAGCAACCAGCTCTTCTGTTGTTTTTTGTTGGTGTTAATTGACATCGTACGTGTCTTGCTGAGATGTATTTTTAGGTTGTTTTCCTTGGCGTAGTTCTGCCTTTCAGTAAGGAGTCGTTGAAGGCCAATGTAAGTGTGACTGAGTAGTACAACATCTGCATACAAAAGCTTGCTCAAGGTTTTACCTCCTATCTTCGGGGAATGAGAATTGCAGGCATTGAGCGCTTTCGATAGGTCCGCCATAAAAAGATTCAACAAGGTTGGCACAAGCGCGCACCCTTGTTTCAAGTCTTTACTAATTGGTATTTTTGAGGACAGGTGAGTGCCGCTTCCTAGTTTCACCTGCACCCAGGTGTCTGTGTGGAGAGGCATCCGCATATTTAGAGTCGACTGTGGTAGGCCCCATTGCGCTAGTTTCCCCCATAGTTTGCCTCTCTCGATGTCATCAAATGCGGCGCTGGAGTCGATATAGCACAGATGTAAGGGAATCTTAGATGATTTTGACTCAGCCCAAAGTGTAAGCTCCTTTAATATAGTGCCGGTAAAATATTTCGCCTCGTTGTCAATAAGGGCTAGTAGGAAATAGTTGTTTGGTTCAGCCTTGTCTCCCTTTTTGTGGATTGGGACAATCGTCAAATCCTTCCAAGATTCTGGAATTCTGTTTAGTAATCTGATTTCCAAGAAAAGAGGTTGGATAATTTCAGACCACTCTTTTTTCTTTGCTTTATAGAGGGAAGATGGTATGCCATTTGGACCCGGGGTGCCTTCTTTTCTGCCTTTTGCTATCTGTTTTTTGATTAAGTCTGACTGCTGGCACCTCAATGTCTCTGAGTGGATGGTGTTTTTGCCTTGGAAGGCCTCTCTCCGTGTCTCTAGCGTACACATTTTCTGATTTCTCTCTGTGATCTTACTAGTCCCCATTTGAGCTCCTGGGTGCTCTGTGTCATTGTTGAAGTGGCTGGAGAGATATTTTATCCAGGTCTCTTCAGTGATATGAGATCCTATTTCTTTGTGCTGAGGACACATGAAGCCATTTACTGTTTCCCAAAAACGGGCACTGTTGTTACTGTTGATGTTGTGTAGAAGTTTGGCCCATGCTTCATTTTCGCCCTCTCTCTTGATGTTCCATTCAGGTCGTTTTAGCGCTGCTCTTTGATGTTTCAGCACTGCTCGTAAGCTTGTGTGTTTAAGAGCTTTTCTCAGTTTGCGTAGAGTCGAGTTTGCTGATCTTTTGAGGTTCCTTAGTTGTACTCTCTGATCTTTATTTAGATTGTGTTTTCTGCCTTCTGTACGAAGGCTGTCTTTTGAGGGATAGTTACCTGCGAGCTTCTTTAGCAATGTTGCCGTGAAGTGAGCCCAGTAGCTGATGTGCCCGGCTGCAATCGATGTTTGGGTGTCGAAGAGTTGAAGTGAATTTTCGGCTTGAAGGTTCATATTAGCAATCGTACATTTGATCCTCTTTTGCTTCAAAGAGTGAATCGGCCCCAGTGTTTTGTCAGGCCTGATTGAGATAGGCGTGTTTGATATTATGTGACATTCCTGGGGGTGATGGTCGCTATCACCCTTATTGCCCATTCTGAACCCAGCGATGTGAGGAAACAGCGCAAGGCTTGCGAATGTGTAATCCAATATGGAGCTTGTTTCTGTTGAGTAAAAGGAATTGCCTGGAGGAAAGTCTGCCGGTAATCTCCGATTCAGTCCCTGGAGATTTTGGTGTTCTAAGTCGTTAAGAAAGCGACTGTTACGGCGTTCTTTCCTGTCTAAGAGAACGCTTTGCCGTGAGACATTATGAGTTCTGTTTAGAGACCGTACCTCCTCCCCTTCTGCCGAGCCCATTAGGTCTTGATTTAGGTCCCCTGTCAGAAGGAAGAGTGGGTTTTCCATCTGGGTGACGTACTCAGCCAGTTGATTTGTAATTTTAATTGAATCTTCCGCTTTATTTTTTGGATATACATATGAGTTAATTATGCATATATCCTCATCTTTCCCATCAAGGACAATTCTTATTTTAATTGCTAGTGTTGTATTTGAAGTTGAGTCCATAATGGTTGCTGACGCGTTGTGGTGGAGACATAGGTAGCCAATCCACCTGAGTGATGGCCGAACCTGCTGGTCCTTGAGGCTGGTGTGGCAAAATTAGTGTAGCCCTTAATGTGCTGTGGGTCCTTGAGCCAAGTTTCTTGGAGCGTTATTATGTCGACAAGGGAGACATAATCCAGAAAATCTGCGTCGTCTATTTTTGTATTTGGACCGTTGATGTTCCAAGAACATAAGCCTATGATTGGTTCCCTTCCTCCACTACGATCTCTGTCTTGGCGGTATCGTCAGTCCTCTTCAGAGCGTGTTATGATGGTACGGGACAATGTTTCCCTTTTTGGGCCTTGAGGTGGCTTGGCTGCTGCCACCAACCATTAGTCTGGTCGATCTCATTGGCTGCTTATGCTCCTTTTTATTGAGCTTCCCCTGGCGCCTCTAAGTACACTGATAGGGTGTGCCTGATGTATCTTTGATGCTGAACTCAGCATACTCAGAAATGGTAGCGGGTAGGCTGGTTTTTGAAAGGGGGCGATCCTGATGCCCCCGATGTAAAATAACTCCTATTCTGCTATGATCAAGTCTGCTATGTTGCTTGACGTCCAGGTTGTCTTGGTTGCCTCTGAGCTTTGAGGATTGACTGCAGGTAAAAATTCTACAGAGACTAAGTCCTTTGAACTTATACCCTCTAGCTTTGGAATGAATTTCATTAGTCTGAGGATGTTGCCGCGATTCAACAGGTCCTGTTGTCCCTTTGACGTGTATTCAGGGTAGAAAACCAGGGGCCTCGTTTATGAGAAATGACGCATTGCTGCGTGAAAGCAGCGATGCGTCAGTTCTCAGTGCGCACTCCTTGCGATATTCTGGATGCGTCACATTTAATGTATGACGCATCATGTCGCAAGGAGTTACAGATACGTCAGTATTTCTGACGTATCTGTAAGCGCAAAAGTGACGCATTGCTGGAGTGTGTCACAAAGTGACGCAACTCCAGCAATGCGTCCTTTCACATGGGGCAAGCCCCATGTGAAAGGGCCTGCGTCAGTCTTATGCCTGCTGTGAGGCAGGCGCAAGATTTTGACGCAACGGCGTCCTAAAAGTGACAGTGAAATCTCATAGATTTCACTGCGTCACTTCTACGACCCTTCCTTGCGTCAATACGCCCCCCTTGCATACATTATACCTGGCGCAGGTATAATGTGGCGCAGAGGTTTACAAAGTGACGCATCTACCTACATGAGTCACTTTGTAAATATGGCGCAACAAGGCGTATTTTTTACGCCGCTGGTGCATCACAAAAAGTGATGCAATGGCGGCGGAAAAGTGACGCACAGCCTCATAAATGAGGCCCCATGATCTCTGTGGACTGACGACTGATTTCAGGTTTTTGTTGTTTCGTTGGTAACAAATGTATTGTAGCAGTTAGCTCTTTGTAAGAATTTTCTTCCTTGATGTCCAGGCGCTTGCTTGCTCCAGATGCTAAGGGGATCTTTGTATTTGATGTTGTTGTTGTGTGTTTTAGAGGAGTTTGTTTTGGATCTATCCCCTTGTCGTATGTGCATTTTACCAATTTGTTTGCCGTTGGTCTGGACATGGTGTGTGTACTCTTTGTTTCTGTCTCTCTTGGCGGTACTTCCGGGTTTGGCCCTATTGTTGGACCATAATTTCCCTTCTGTCCCTTATGAAGGGATATGAAACTGAGGATGTTTGCTTAATTTCACGTGATCTTGTTGTCTCTGAATTACGTGCCTAACCTCCAGCTTGCCCTGAAGAGAAAGGTTCGTTAGTTGGGGATCTTAAATCTCTCCTTAAAATTTGACAGTGTTGCTCCTGGCTGGTCTTTCTACTGTCAGCTTTTGGAGGTGAGCAGTTCTTGAGTGTTTGAGGTTTTGTCCTTCGTTTTGTTTGTTTTTGTCTCTTATTGGCGAGATTTGAACCTTTAATTTGTCATGATCCGTGCTTCTTCTATTTAATTTTGTTGTTGTTCGGGAGTGTTTGATACCAGGGTTGCCTGATGTGTTTGCTCTGCGTCACTGGCGTTTGTTACGTGTTTTTCCAGAGAGCCTGTAAAAATGGAAACATATTTTGTTGTATTTGTTTGTGCTTTTTGGTTACACCCTTTCCTTTTTTTGTTGGCGACATTTGGGCTTACGTTTTTGCAGATTTCCGTTTTCAATTAGTGCTGTCTTGTCGTTATGGACCTCGAGGTTGATCTTTGAGCCTTTGCCGGATTTTTTACTACTGGGTATCCCCTCTTCACTTTCGGTGGTGCCCAAATCTTTTGTTGCATTTTCTGCTGTAGAATTGTTTATGTCACTCATAAGACCAGTTAGCATTGAGGGCAGCGTAGCTAGTTTGTCGACTACCTGGTTGCAGTTGCAGCTGATGTAGGTATTTATCTGTGCTCTCATTATCAAGCTGTTCAGATTGCCCAGCTTTTCATCGATTCCGTCTGTAAAAACTGCCAAAGTGTTCAGAAGTGTGAGTTGTAGCTCCATTTTTTCTGATTGGTATTTTAGGGCTTCGACGGCTAGCTGGATTGTATTTAAGAGAGACCCAGGTACCAGAATGTTGTTCTTTCCTGAGTTCCTCCCTATTTTTGCTTTTGCTTTTATTGGCATTATTGGCGTTGTAAACTGCCTGGTTAGTAGCCCTGGAGGACTCCTGTAGAGAGTTTTGATGAGGGTACTCCTTCTGGTCTGGGTTGTAGGTGGCAATCATGTCTTCCCATTCAAGTGTGTTAAGGTAGGACACCATAGCCCTGGCATCTTCTTTCTGGCTTGGGTCCTGAGAGCTTGCCCCTGGTCCTCCCAATTTGATAGGCACACTGCCTTGGTCATATCCGTGCAGGTCTATGATTGTTATTGGAATTTTGGTCGTTAGATTTATTCGCTTGATCGGCGTACTGTGACTTCTTTTGCCTGTCTGCAGAGGGGCTGAGGTTTATTTCCCTAATTTTCTCCTCTGCTGTAGTTCTTGGTTCGGACCCGGGCACCTGCCTCCCATCTTTCCGTTCGGGGATCCAGTTTCCCGGTTTGTCATCTAGTTGTAATGCTAAAGTAGCTTCTTCGTTCTCTTTGTGTCCTGCCAATGTAGCTCTCAGGCTGGTGCCCAGGCAGGAGATTTCCACTCTGTCTGTGGGTTGTGATGGCGGTGCTGGCGGGGGGTCTGCTAATTCGTGGGGCTTCTCTCCTCTAGTCGGAGACTTCTGGGGGCTGCTCTTGCTACTGTGGGTCTTAGCTTTGTCTTGATGCTGTGGTGTCTTTGGTTTGTCTGGAGACGAAAGGCTTGCAGTAGATGATGGCTTTTCTGAAGGCGGTAATGCTGGTAGCAACGGGGTTTGCAGGCCTAGCAGAGATTTGTTGATGGAGAAAATAACTGAGCCTGCGTCCTTTAAAAAGCTGAATTTTGTGTATATCTTTGGTTGGGTACAGTGTATAGTGCTTACGGCCTGCTGTTTTACTGCTGCCGTGCCCTGATCCTCAGCCATATCGTGCTCGATTGTAATAAGGTTTGGCTCTGTGATGTTTTTTCCGCTAGGGTTTGAATTCTTCCCTTTAATTCCCCTTGGTTTAGACGGAAGGGGTGTGCCCTGGTCCTTCCCGACCTCATGATTTCGCCTACAGACGGCTGAAGACTTTCTAAACGCCAAAGGCGTGGAGATTGTCAACTCAATTTAGCAATCCTACTGCCCTTGCCGTCCTTTGCCTTCTATAGATCAGACATTGCGGTTGCCTGGGTGGACGAGCGCATGAAATGGGTCTAGGTTGCTGTCTGCTATATTTGTGGCAGGTTGGATCTCCTGTTTGCTGCACCTGTGATGTTTTAAGATGGAGTGAGACAGGTGTTTGACCGCTTGACTTGGCTCCCGGCTCACCTACTTTTCTCTGTGACCTCTCCTAGCCGGCGACTTGAGCCAAACGACGGACCGAAGGACCGGACTGGAGTAGGCTAAGAGAGCAGCAAGCAAGTAGTAGGCAAAAGCTGCTAGAGGAATCCCCTTCAATCAAATCTGCGCAGTTTGCAGTTTGCACAATCGAAAATTTGCTGCTCCCATCAGGCCATAGGAGCTTAGAAGCTTGGGAGCTCAATAGTGCCGTGGAGGGGAGGGGGAAAGTCCCAGATACAATGCCTCACAGATGCTCGCGCAGATGCTTCATGCTCATTGGGCAGTTTTTAGCGTCCTATAAAGTCTTTTGAAGCCCCCTTCAGAGTCCCTTAAAGCCTTTTAAGATCCTTAGGGAGATTTTGAGGCAGCACTAATAGACCTGCCCCAGCGGCCCCTGTGGGTACTCACGGAGGTCTGATGAAAGTTCTGTAATCCCACAATGGTCCCGCCGTTCTGTCTTCGGGCAGCCGGGGGCCGCATTCCCCAGCCTGCCTCTGTCGCCGCTCGAGCGCCTGCGGGGATCGCGTGCACCTGGTACAAGATGCGGCTCACTCCCGTAGTTGTAAGCGTAATCCCAGTTGGTCCGGTCCGCCTCCTTGCCTGCCCGCTCACCTACCTGCTCCCACTCCTGCTTGCCCGGTCCGCCACGCCCGCCTGCACTGACTGACCAGACCGGATCAATCTGTGCGGCTTACACACAGGTACGGGAGCAGAGCTAGCGGATGTGGCTGGGGGGCTGGGGGCCGGGGGCCGTCGCAGCTGGGTGCCGGGAGCCTGGAGCTGCAAGGCGTATGGCGTGTAGCATCTCTCGCTCAGCTTTGCGTTCGGCTGCCAAGTGGTGATGCGAAAACAAGGGCTGGATCCTCAATGCTGGACATCACTCCTCTCTGAGTCACTTCACTCTAGGCTTCTCTTTTCCACTCTACTTTACTCCACTCTACTCTACTCTAAGACACTCTATTTCACTGTACTCCAGTCCTCGACACTCCAGGCAACTTTACTCTACTCTACGCAACTTCAGTCTATGCCACGCCACTCTATAACACTTTACTTCACTCTATGCTAGGCCACTCCACTCTATGCTTCTCCACTCAATGGCATTCTACTTTACTCCACTCTGTGACACTCTATGCCACTCCACTCTATAACACTGTACGCCACTCCACCCTATGACAATCTCTACTCCACTCTCCGATACTCTACAATGCTTCACTCTACCCCACTCTATGCCACTCTACTCTACACCACCTAACTCTAGGCCACTCCACTCTATGCCATTCCACTCCATGGCTCTATTACTCTACTCCACTCTTACCCACTCCACTCTATGACTCTACTCCACTCTATGCACTCCACTCTACACCTCTCTACTCTACTCCCTCCATTCTACTCCACTTCACAACATGACACTTCGCTTCACTACAGCCCAGCCCATGACACCCTATGACACATTACTATACTCTATAAAACTCCACTCCGCTCTTCGCCGATCATACCCATCATTAGTAGACAGGGTTTAGTGCCATAAATTAATGCCACTGTAAAGCAGGAGCTAAAAGGAGAAATGTTTTCATTTCGGCTTTATTTTCTCATTTTACATGCATGCTGCACGGTTCAACACACATACAAAGCAGGGAAACCTTTGAAGCGTGTCTAAGCATAGTAGGTTGAACAGGAAAGTTACTCTTCCTGTACAAAACCTATGCTATACTCAAGCATGCACCCTAGCACTATGGCACTAAGGTGTGCGCCTGACTTTCAGAGCCTTCGCTATTGAGAGGGGAGGAGAGTGCCATATCTCTGTGAATAGGGCGCTCTTCTGCACTCTCCCGGTCATGCAACTCAGCGCAGCGTATTTGAGGGCTGCGCTGCGTTCCGTGACCGTTTTTAGAATCGGGGCTTGAGAGTCGAGTATAAAAGGCCCACAGTGGTTCACGCCGGGTGCTGAGGCTTCCAGGTGTACCTGTGCGGCATACGCTTGACTCCATCTGATCAAAAGATCATCATGAAGTCTGGCTTATAGGTGCTATTACATGACAAGGGGCATTATGTGGTATGTATGTGTCCGTATGTGATGCTATCAGGCCTCGTCACAGAACATATTGCTCACTGGGTGCTGATGCGAGCCTGAACATGGGCACTGCTGGCTAGAAAAGACTACTGCAGTGTGTGCTGCAGACTGCCTGGGAATGAACGGCCTCAATGAGAACCCAGCATATGTATGAGACCGTGCTTAATTTGTCAAAGAATATGTGCCAGGAATCTCGTCGGGAGGCCACTGCAGCTTGCAACATACTTTGGCCCTGTCAGCTGCCAATGGCAGTACAAACACAGCTACTAACATCAAACTCTTACAAGTGAGACAATTCATACTATTCCAGGCTCCAAATCTATAAGAATGGCTTGAGAGGCAGGTATTCGACATTATAAAAGTAAATTGAACTAATAAACAGCTACTGTTGTGCTCATACCTAGATTAGCCAACCAGCATCACTATGTAGCAGACTGTCATAAGCCCTGGTGCTGGCACTTATGTGCCGTTTCCAAGCACCCGAAACCACAGGCTCAAATTAAGCACTGGTCTGAGAGTCCCTGACTGCCACCCTGGCTTTAAACAAGTGCATTCACCCTGATGCTGAATATTAGAGGGCCCCTGTCTCAGCAGGCATGGCCCTGGATCAACAGCCCTGACTCCTTCATTAATTAAAAGGGTCAAATAGGACATGAATGGGTTTCCTGCCAAGAAGTGCTCTGCCTTCCAGTTTTTTAAGGAGAGGGTAAGGCGTTGCCCTTTTCTTTAGCACTGTTGATCTCATCATTGTCATGTTGCTGCTGATCCGTCTAGATTGTGGGCTGTGTTTCATGACGGTGAGGGGGTTATTTCAGGGTAGTCCTCTTCAGTGGTGGCTGGTGACATTTGAGAGTGGTGAGGCGTAAAATATTGTCATGCTGCACAGCAGCAAGCGAGCGCAATGAGAAAAACAGCACTTGAGACGTGCAAGACAAGTCGAGAGCACAGAAGGCTGCGCAGAATGAAACAGCATACAATTCTTTTCTGTAATAGTTATCAATTTAGACAGTTAGCTATAGTGTTTTCGCCCAAAGGACTAGCTGAAAACATGCATGTTTATCTCCCAGGCCTGCCCATCCATTTTAGCTTGAACTATGGCGTCTCTGATCTGAGCGCTGGTAATGGAGAGCCAACCATAGCAACGAGTTAAGACTAATATGACTCAGTACTGCTACTTACAAAAGCACAGTATGTCCAACCCACAAGTACAAAGGTGCACGCCGGGTAAATCAAGGAACACTGCAGACTCACCTTCGGGGGGGGGGGGGGGGACTCTCCTGCCAAACAGGCAAACAAATTGCAGCTTTAATTGAGACTGCTTAAGGGGGAGAGACATCACTTGTAAACCTCTTGTAAGGCCTCAGATTGAAGGCCTCCCTAGACAAGAATGTTGTTGGTCTCAACACCGACTGAGATCAGAGGTCACTACATGCATAGGGCATTCCAGAAAATAAAATGGGCCTAAAGGGGGGAGAGAGAGACAGAAAACACAATACACGAACACTGCAGGAATTGCTTTGCCGCTAAACTGCTCTGGTGTTGAGAAACAACAGCACGGCCAGCTGCAAATCAATATGCAACAGGTGGGAGCAGGGCGCTTATTGTTGCAATGGCAGCTGGAAATTAGGGGATTTTTCCAAATGTGTAAATAGCACCTATAATTTAATATCATAAATTATATGTGGATCTTTGCAGAGGGAAGCTACGTTTCTAATCATCAGAAATCTGTGCTCAGCACTGCAATACTGTGACAAGACTTTAAATAAATCTCGAGCTGTACTTCCACGGAAGTGAAAAAACAACACTGGGTGTGGGCTTCCCACAGTAAGGCCAAGCATCATCAATACAATTAAACAACCTGAAAGCCAGTACTGCAATTGCTTTTTGAAAGAAATTTCCTACGTGCAAAGAGTTAAACTGAGTGCGGGGCAGTGACACAGTCCATGAACTCAATCTTTTTTATTTCTGTAATTAATTTAAAAAAAGAATTAGTTGGTTCAAAGTTTACCAAAAAATTCAACGATTTCGAACACAAACAATACAAGGACCTCTATTCGTAAAAATGACATTTTCTTAAAACAAACATTAATGTCACAATTATTCCAGACAGATTAAGTGAAAAAACATCTTAACATACCAAGTTGATAAACATTTCCACTCATCATTCATTCTCTCGCACACAACACACACTCACAACTATATGTACAACTGTAATGTCACAAATTAATTCTTTGAATACAAAAAAAAATGGGGAAAAACGACAATAAGAAAAGCACCATAGACAGAGATTTTGAGAAATACAACTCAGCCTATTTTCATATTTTACAACAAAAGAATGATTAGGATTTAATGGTCTTATGGTGACGTAGAATGGTCTACGCGTTTCGAACCCTTGGAAATTTATGGGGTTCTCATCAGGACCTCGTGGCTGAAAGAGACTAAAATGAGGGCTGAATCAGAAAGGGGGGAAAAATATCTGCGGAATAGAAAGCTAGTCGCCTACGCACACCTACTCTTCCTTCCTTGTGTGAGAGCTCATGTATAACTGATCAACCGGGCGTTGGCCGACTGCAAAAACAAATGGATTGAAACAGAAGATAAGCCTCCAAACATCTGATAGCATACTACTCTCTCATGTGCGGGGTGGCTATCAGCCCAAGGAAAGCGTGACTCCCTCCCCCGCACCCTTCCAAGCAAGCGGTTATCCTGCCCCTGAAGTTCTAGGAGAGACCATTGGCCCCTCCCCCTGGGCAGCCCCATTCGTTAATGGTGCCGCCCCCTAAGGACCTTAAATTGCTGCTCACCGATTATGACCTTACCGCCTGACACACTTAATAAATATGACAATTATGCTAAAAAGGGGAAAGAAGGCCTAAAGAAAAACGATTCATGCATATTAAAATACAACCATTTAAGCAAATTAACATTACATAGCCTGTAAACGGGAAAAAAGGCCTAAGGAAGAAAAACACATTCTTTACCAACAGCGTTGAAAAGCGTTTCAGAGGATACCTACCAATGTCCTCAGCTTCACTTCTATAACAAGGGATGGAGGGAGGGGAAAATTATAAGCCCCACGGCAGGGGCGAGGAGCGAGCCTGGGGAGCGCGGGACACAAAGAGGACACCTCCCGCGCTCCCCAGGCTCCTAAACCCCCCATTGGACACGGGTCCTGCCCCCTCGACCCGGAAGCGCAAAACTGCTTCGGGGTCAAACGGCGGGACCAATCCGGACGGAGGGGGGCCGGGCCCAGCCATGTGTGCGTTGGGGCCGAGCGCCCCCCCCTTTCCTCATGGTCTGGGACAGACGGCCACCTCCGGCCCCATCATGTGAACTGTAGAAAACACTTATCAATCAAACAACAGAATTCTTTGGAAGGCAGAGGGTCTCGCGACCCCCGGGCCGTATTTATTAAAATATACAAACAAAATCAAAATTGAAATAAAAGAGGGTTTTTTACATAATTATTAAATGCAAAATTCAGACATTAGATTTACAACGAGTTAGACAGGTATGATGGGCTAACTTTAACAAATGTCTAATACAGCGTGTTTCCTAACCGAATCTAACATCCTACATATCAATTTTGCATTCTAATAATTTCTGGTCCTACGGCAAGGTCGTTAACCGGTGTCAGATCCTTTTAACCAGCTACACCCTCAGGTCTGAGTGCACATGCGCGACAAGGGCCCGCTTACCGGGAGAGTTCGTCCCTCTCCTCGTTGCCCTCATACGCTCCGTGAACTCCATTTAACCAAAAAGGAGGTCCCTTACACTCGCGCCATTTGCTGATGTCATAGTGTTTGTGAGGGGTGGCTACCAGCCCGAGGAAAGCGTGACTCCCTCCCCCGCACCCTTCCAAGCAAGCGGATATCCTGCCCCTGAAGTTCTAGGAGAGACCATTGGCCCCTCCCCCTGGGCAGCCCCATTCGTTAATGGTGCCGCCCCGTAAGGACCTTAAATTGCTGCCCACCGGTAATGACCTTACTGCCTGACACACTTGATAAATACGACAATTATGCTAAAAAGGGGAAAGAAGGCCTAAAGAAAAACGATTAATGCATATTAAAACACAACCATTTAAGCGACTTAACATTACATAGCCTGTAAACGGGAAAAAAGGCCTAAGGAAGAAAAACACATTCTGTACCAACAGCGTTGAAAAGCGTTTCAGAGGATACCTACCAATGTCCTCAGCTTGACTTCTATAACAAGGGATGGAGGGAAGGGAAAATTATAAGCCCCACGGCGGGGGCGAGGAGCGAGCCTGGGGAGCGCGGGACACTGAGTGCGCATGCGCGACAAGGGAACTCTTACCGGGAGAGTTCGTCCCTCTCCTCGTTGCCCTCGTACGCTCCGCGAACTCCATTTAACCAAAAAGGAGGGCCCTTACACTCGCGCCATTTGCTGACGTCATAGTGTATGTGCGGGGTGGCTACCAGCCCGAGGAAAGCATGACTCCCTCCCCCACACCCTTCCAAGCAAGCGGATATCTTGCCCCTGATGTTCTAGGAGAGACCATTGGCCCCTCCCCCTGGGCAGCCCCATTCGTTAATGGTGCCGCCCCCTAAGGACCTTAAATTGCTGCTCACCTATTATGACCTTACCGCCACAGGCCAGCATAGTTGCCCGACTATCTGCCCCCCCCCCCCCCCCCCCCACAGCCTACACTTAAAAGGTCATAGCCTCCTAGCAAAACCCTCAACCCATGCCAGTATGTTCCCTATCAATAAGGTATTGCCCAATTCTTTCAGGTGGACCCCATCTTGCACGTAGAACTGTTCCCCCCTAAATGCACCCATGAGGTATACTCTACAGATGAGGAGTAAGAAAAAGCTTGTCTATCTTATTGTTGACCCTCTTTACCGAGTGATTCAACGCCTTGACTGACTCACCCCCTCTCCATTGAAGCCTAGGTATCAGCTATGACCACACTATAGTGCAATCGGTAACAGTTTCGCCAGCCAACCTGCTGCTGAGATGATTTCTTCCAACAGGACCCGTCTGCCCAAGTCAACTAAATCATTCCCTCCCAGGTACAGAATGACCACTGAGGGCGGAGAGGTGTGTCTTTTGAGTAACTCTGACATATAGCCCCTAAGCTGGTTCAGACGGAGCCCTCCCCTGACATGGAAGGAAACATTGAGAGCCCCGCATTCCGCCCTCCGTCTACGCTCCCCTGCAAGAAAAATTGGTTTAGCACGTTTTACGTAGGAATGACTGACTACCCAAACAACATGAGTCCTCCTTTTGTTTTCTTGCTGTCGCCGCGATGTTGATGGTTGATTTAGATGACTTCGAAGAAGTTTCCGCCCTGCGTCACAGGCCCGAGAAACTAGAAGATAAACATAAACAAGGCAGGCGTCAGGGGGTGTTGACTGACCCTTACAACATATGCAGTCGCACATAACGCTTATAAGCATTGGAAGACCCCCTCCCAATCCTTTTTACACTAATGACATTCAATCCCCTTGCAGTGGCCTCAGTGGCTGCCCCTATCCGGAAAGAATGTGTCCCAAACTCCTTGGGGTTTAAACCAGCTTTGTCAATACACATGGCCAAGACTCTTCGGAACTGAAACCTGGTCAGAGGGGTACCATCCGCATGAGTTAGCAATGCTCCCCCTGCCTCACCTGCTAGTTGTTTGATCAACGCCTCTACATGTGACACCGGGCAGCAAGGGTTATCCGGTGCCCTATGCAGTACTACAATCTCTCCCCTGTCCTTCCGATCAGTCTTGGATTTCTGAGTAGTGACCCCATATGTTGGTATCTCTCAGCTGTGTCCAGTTTGTTGGTAGCAACTAGTTCACCTACCGGGAAAGCCCCATAAAAAGCCAGGGAGAAGGCAGCCTTGAATAACATCACCTCTCCCGAAGAACTGCATGTGTTGGGCAGGGTGAGGAATACTGCTGTCAACCGGTCTAGACCAATCGGTCTTCTGCTATCGGCGGTGTTTGCCTGTAAGCGCCGCCATCCCTTCAAAGCATTTTGTATTATGAAACTATTCGTAGGATCCCTGGCTCCCCTAGTTTGTGCAAAAAAGGAAAACTGCTGCCTTATGCCTGCTGGCCGTCGCAGGTGAGCGCCCTTCCTTGTGTAATGTACCCATGTACCCATTGAAACTAGCCTCCTGATCCCATCTGGCCTCCCAATCATGACCCAGAAATGCACAGTAAGACCTGAACGCCCCTTCGTAAGCTGTCTTGGTCCTGGGAGCTAGGCTGGCTGCCAAAAGGTCGTGTAGTTGGGGGCACCAATCTGCCAAAGAGCCGATGGGAAGTGGGCTGGGGAGGCCTCTGCCGCCGGTAAATGTTCCCTGAATACCTGCATCTTAAAGCGAGAAAGGGCTTCAGCTGCATTATTCAAGACCCCAGGAACATGTTTGGCTCTGAAGTGTACATTCAATTTCATGCAACTCAGCACAATCTCCTTTACCAGGCGCAGTATGTACTTACACCGCTGGGCCCTCTGATTGATGCATTCCACTACGGTCATGTTATCCGACCAGAAAATGACCTAACGATTAGCCAATTGCTCGGGCCATACCTTTAACGCAACCCAGATCGGGAAAAGTTCCAGGAACCCAATGTTTGCTGTCAAACCGCTCTCCTCCCACCAGCTGGGCCATCTTTGGGCCACCCACTTAATGCCAGGTATGGCGCCAAACCCCATACTGCCGGCAGCGTCAGTCCATAGTCCCAACTCCGCTGAGGACAGCGTGGGGGCACCCCACAATACTCTGCCGTTGAAATCCTCCAGGAATGTAATCCATATCCGCATGTCCTGGCGAACCTCGACTGACAGTCGTGTGCGATGATGCTTTTCACGCAAGCCTTTCATGGCTTGTGCAATGGAGCGAGAAAATGGGCGTGCCATAGGGATGACCCTCAGGGCAAAATTTAACTGGCCAACTGTCTGCTGCAACTGCTGTTGAGTGACTTTCTTTTTTTGCAAACATAATTCAAGGTTCGCCCTGAATCTCTCAATCTTTTCTTTGGGTAACCTAAAACAGCCTTCTATGGAATCCAATTCAATCCCTAAGAATTCCAGACATGTCAATGGCCCTACTGTTTTTCCCTGCCCAAGCGGGACCCCAAAAGCACGCATGAGCACGCAAAATTCCTGCAATGCCCGCTCGCACTCCTGTGTGCCCGCCATACCCAGGAAAAGAAAATCATCGAGGTAATGCATGACATACTGGTGGCCTGTAGATTGTCTCAGGACCCACTCCAGGAACGAGCTGAATGCTTCAAAGTAAGCACATGAAATAGAGCATCCCATGGGCATACACCTATCTATGCAATATTTGCCTTCAAATGAAAAACCTAGCAAGTGTTGATCGGTTGGATGCACTGGAAGTAATCTAAACGCTGACTCAATATCTGATTTCGCCATCAGTGCCCCAGGTCCCAAAACCCTCAGCGTCTCAACTGCCTGATCAAAAGACATATACTTAAAACTGCAAATGGAATCATCAAAAGCATCATTCAATGATAAGCCCTTAGGTGCTGACAGGTTGTGTATAAGCCTGAACTCGCTCTTTTCTTTCTTTGGAACCACTCCTAAAGGTGAGCAGACAAAATCATGTACAGGTATGCAAGGGAAATGCCCAGCTAATCTACCTAAGCGCAGTTCCTTCTCTATCTTGTTTGCCACCACAACTGGATTGTTTGTAACTGACAACTGGTTCCTGCACTGCGGTGTCCCGGTATAACCCCCAGCTGGAATCCGGAAACCGTATGTGAAACCTTCTTGGAGCATCATTGCAGCATTGTGATTTGGGTATCTATTCAGCCAAGGTATCATAGCATTCACAAGAATAGGTGATTGCGCAATAAGGGGGCGTCCCCCTCTATTCAGGTTTTCTCCTCCCTCTGTTACCTGATGCACTACCTTTTGACCGACACGCCGTTTCTGGATGAGAAGGGTGGCCGCATATGTAGCACGCGTGCCTGAATTTGCAAGTGCCTGGTGCCCTGTTGCAGGTTCGCCTATTGAAATCCCAGCAGACTCCTTTCCCACCCGTGCTACCTTTGGCCTTATGGGCCATTTCCCCGCCTTGCGCTGGGCGATAGGGCTGTTGAAAGGGCCAGTGGGGCTTTGGGGAGTAGCCTTTGTTCCAGTTTATGCTAGTACCTGTAGATTGTCCCTTCTGAAACTGCGAATGCCAGGAAATAGAGTCAACCTTGTCCCAAGCTAAAGATCTGTCAAACTCCCTCGCTTTCCTGAAAGCTATGTCATACTCTTTCCAAGCATTCTCCCCATGATTCTCATTAAACATTGTAATCCTGCTCTGATAACAAGCCATTTCAGCTTGCTTACCGGGGTAACGTTCAGCGGTAACTGCGCTAAACACTGAAAAAGCTCTGATCCAATTGATGAGCGTTTCTTCCACCCTAAATTTGTATAGCTGGGATCGCCATTCACTAGGCAACATCATCTCTTTTTGTGATTTAGCATATTCCCATTCCATGTTGTCAATCAGTAATGAGAAAATATTAATATATTTATCTGCCCAAATCAATTCCTTCATGCTTTGAGATACATGCTGCGCCAAACTCTCCCCCCCTGGAGGGAATTGCGCCTTCGCCCAGTACCGGCAGGGTAACCTCCTTACCACTTTCAGCGGGCTGCATTGGTTCCACTGTCTTGACTGTGCCCCCACCGTTCACTTGACCTGCTTGGGGAGAAATATGTGCGCCCGGTGTGCTTCTTTCGCCCCTAGCCAACAAAATTTGTGCCACCATTCTTTGTGCCTCTGCACTAGGGTCAGTTGCCGTAGGTAACATTCCCCCAATCCCCAACCATGGCAGCACCGCAGCTATCTGTGCCGCTAATTCCGGTGGCACCTGACCTGCCCCAGGTGATGGGCTTGTTGGAAGCACGGGCGGGACAATGACGGGGACTGGGTTACTCGGTGGCGTGACCGGCAGCGGGACAATGACAGGAGCTGGGTTGATGGATGGAATAACTGGCGCTGTTGGCACGCTCCCTGGAGTTTGGGGGGAGGGGCGGGGTGACCTAGGTGCCCGGGTGCTTTCTTTGGTACCGGCCTCGGGGACCCTCCACCCGCAATTGGTTTCGGATGGTGACCACTACCCTTCCTGGTTCTGCCACGTTTCGGCGGTGCCGCGAAATCACCCATTGGTTTGGGCGGTACCATGGTCCGTTTGGGCCTTCCCATTGTTCCAGCCTGCGCCTCAACCCTCGCACCTAACTCATCGACGGTCCTACCCAACTTGTCCACCGAAACATTAATTCCATGCTGGAATTCCCAGCACCCCGTCTGGCAGACATATTGCTCTTATCCTACACTGCACAGTGTGTTGTGTTAGATTCCGGCACACTGTGCCCTGTACCTGACAAAGTCGGAGGCTCAAGAGCTGGCCGTAGGCACCACGCAACTGTGACCGCACACACCAGCTAGCCTGGAGTGTTTGGGCGAGTAAACTCTAGCCCCGAGGCCCGCCAGAAGCAGTGAAATGCAGGCCTGCCCGTGTCCTCGGAAACCGCCATCCACCGTGCGCTCTCAGCTACCCGGTCCGCAGCAGCCCTTGACTTTGTGGCCTAAAATGAGAAAATTTGTTAACAACCGAATTCAGGAATTCTCAAATGCGGTATTTTTTCTTTTTTTTGTCCCACTTTGTGTGAACGCTTCCTAAATGCCCCACTGACCCCTTAAACCAAAAGGTTGCCGCTGGGGTATAGCAACACTATGTTAATGTGAAACAAGCTGTTATCAAACAATATAGTGCAGACCTGGCCTGAATCAGAAATTGTAACTCAATCAGCTATCAAGGCACTTATCCTTTTTTCTTAACACAGTTCCCTTTCGCTAAATACAGTGAAATTAAGCGATTTGCCCAGAATCACGCCTTATAAATACTGTGATATAATCCACACTCGCCTTTCCATATGGAGTGAATTGATAGTGAAAACCCTATTTAATGCATTGAGCTGCCCCCGCCTAAATAAACAGCAAAAATGGATTGTTAATATCACAAGGCCCCAGTAATTCCCTTCCTACTGATCACTCTCTCAATAGCTGCAGCTGGGGCCGTGCCAAACAGTATGCAAGTTTACAAACGAGCTATCTTGTAAACCTTAAGCTTGTAATGAATCAGCTATCAGAGTGCTTTAAATAGCACCAGTTACGTTACATGAAGATACATTCATTTTGTTTGGCACAGTTAGATTAAGTGATTTGCACAGAGTCAATACCGTATCTAAAAATGCCCTGCTTCCTAAAAGATGTTCCAGCCCACTAACACACTACAACAGAGTCTGGCCCCCCACCTAATAACTCAGGGATCGGTTTAATTAACAAAAACCCCAAATGGTCTCCCATCCGCCTGCTGCCGAAGCCGACCCTGCTTTGCTCCGTGACAATTCGTTTAACTAATGCACTCCACTGAAACAAAACGCTCCGTTGGGCCGTCCCCCCGATCTCCGGCCGTACCCAAGCATTCGGAACGTACCTTGCGCCCGACAGGCTTTGCCAACCTCGATTTACACAAAAGACTCACTCTCTGTGGCAATAGCTCCCTCGCGCCCGGCCACAGAACCCCGCTCTGCTGGAATCGGATCCTCGGCACCAAATTCCTCTCACACACACTGTCTCTCTCTCACACACACACTCTCTCTCACACACACTTCTCACACACACACACTCTCTCTCACACACACACACACTCTCTCTCTCTCACACACACACTCTCTCTCACACGCACTCTCTCTCTCTCTCTCTCTCTCTCTCTCTCTCTCTCTCTCAAATACACACTCTCTCTCTCACACACACACTCTCTCTCTCTCACACACACACACTCTCTCTCACAAACACACACTCTCTCCCACACACACTCTCTCTCACACACAGTTCAGCCTTCTACCGCCACCACTCTACCACTCTCCACCAACACTCTACCATTCTATCCGCCACCACTCTACGCGCCACCACCCTATCTGCCACCACACTATCCACCACTCTATGCACCACCAGTCTAGCGCCCACACTCTAGCGCCACCACTCTAGCGCCACCACTCTACCTGCCCACCACTCTACCCTCCAACTCCACCCTCAAAATCCACCATCCAAATCCACCATCCAAGTACTACTACACCCTCCAAATACACTCTCCTACTACACCCTCTAACTCCACAATCTAATTCTTCTGCTGTGCTGATCTGCTGCTCTCTTCCACCCACCTCCTTTTCTAACTCCCTGTTCTCCTATGCTGATCTGCTGCTCTCTTACACATCGCATCCTTCTCTAACTCACTGTTCTCTTCTCCTGTGCTAATCTGCTGCTCTCTTCCACCCACCTCCTTCTTTAACTCCCTGTTCTCTTCTGCTGTGCTGATCTGCTCCTCTCTTCCATCCACCTCCTGCCGACCTATCTTCACTTCAGCTGGTCCAACTCGTCTCTTCACCTACACATGTGAAAGGACATCTACTAGACCCAGTATTTAGCAACTGCCCGGGTCTAGGGACAGAGCCCCCTATTGTTCTTCAGTGGACAGATCATCAACTTATCCCGCTAACCTGGTGCATCCCTAAACCGCCTGCTCTTTTGACAGGTTTACGGGAGGCTCGAGATTGGCCGAAACTGTCAACTGATGAGTGGGCTCGCGAACTTCAAGCCACAATCCCCCTAATTACTACAGATCCTATAGGAGTAAATGACACTTTCAATGGCTGGATAACCCAGTCATTGGATACTATTCTCCCAATAACAAAATCACGAACCAAAAGATCTAGGACGTCAGCCCCTTGGTACACCATAGAGCTTAGGGAGATTAAACGTAAGTGTAAAAGGCTGGAGAGAAAATGGCGTCTCGGCTATACAGACCCCGATAAAACAGCATATAGAAATTCCATCAGGAACTATAAGCTAGAGATCAAAAAAGCTCAATCCCAGTACTACACGTAAAAGATCAATGATGCTAGGTCCAATTCAAGGGAAATATATAGGATAGTAAAAAGTCTTACTGTACTTCCCCAGCCTCCGATATACAGTGAGGGTTTACAAGCTCGCTGTAATGAGCTGGCAGATTATTTTTTTAACAAAATAGACTGTATCTACTCTGCTTTCCCAACTATTCATTCACAGAATCAGGTAGCCATTTCTGGCCTCCCCAATTATGGGGTACCAGATAACAAATCTCCAGTACTGGAGAATTTCCCATTGCTGCAGTCGGACTTATTAGCCAGTCTAATGACCCAGGTAAAATCGGGCTCCCCCAGCGACTCGGCCCCTCCTAGCTTTTTAAGGACCGTTAGTCAGACCATTCTACCGGTTATGCTAAAGGTACTCAATGCCTCAATTTCCACCAATATAGTCCCCCCTAAGTGGAAAGAAGCCAGGGTGAAGGCACTTGCTAAGAAGCCTAATATGAGCGTCACAAATCTCAGCAATTATCGTCCAATCTCCTTGCTCCCCTGGGCCAGTAAGCTACTGGAAAAATATATCAAAAGCCTCCTGACCAATTTCCTAGAGGAAAATAATCTCCATGATCCCCCGCAGACCGGTTTCTGCCCCAAGCATGGGACGGAGTCGGCTCTGTTGGCGGTCCTGGAGGAAACAAGGGGCATCTTGGATCGGGGAGGATTGGTGGCAGTCATCCTCCTCGATCTCAGTGCCGCTTTTGACACTGTAAATCACACCATCTTGTTGCAGCGCCTCCGGGAAATTGGGATTCAAGGAGGAGCGCTGGAGTGGATCTGCTCATTCCTATCTAGTAGGCAATTTCAGGTCTTTGAGGGAGCAACCATCTCCACAAGCAAGCCCTTGGACTGCGGAGTTCCGCAGGGCTCCTTATTAAGCCCGACGTTGTTTAACGTCTATATGAGACTACTGGCTGGGGTCGTTCGTCCGTATGGTATTAAGATCGTTACCTACGCGGACGACACCCAGCTGGTGGTCTCCCTCACGCGGGCTGGAGACCCTGTGGGTACAGTGGACCTGGCGGGATGTCTGAGCGAGGTCAGTCGATGGATAACCCTGTCTTGTCTTAAACTTAATGGGGACAAGACAGAGGTTATGATGTTGGGACATCTAGCACCATCTACGATCAATCAGATCTGGCCAGCGTGCCTGGGTACCCCCCCAGTCCCTAGGGATGCCATCAAGAGCTTGGGAGTCTGGTTGGACAAGTCCCTGACGTTTAACCATCAGGCCGTTGTATTATCTGCCACCTGTTTTGGTCTCATTAGAGTATTGAAGAAGATTCTTCCATTATTACCGTTTGAGGCTAGACAAATTGTGGTCCAGGGACTTATACTTGCGAGGCTGGACTTTGGAAATGCGCTTTACCTTGGGGCCCCAGATTCCACACTAAAAAAGTTGCAGGTAATTCAGAATTGTCCGGCTCGGACCCTGCTCCAGCTCCCCCGCAGGACCTCTGTGAAGGCCGGACTGATAAGGTTACATTGGCTTCCGGTGAAAGAGAGGATCAGCTTTAAATCCCTTTGTGTTGCCCATCAATCTTTTTGGGAAATTGGGCCATTGATCAGTCGCCCTTTAATCACTCCCTATCTTCCCAGCAGACAGCTCCGGTCTACTAATGCCTTACTGGCTGTTGTGCCAAAGGTTAAAAGGTCTAGATCAGGAGGTCGTTCCTTCTCTTTGAATGTGGCTAAATTGTGGAACAGTTTACCTTTTCATCTTAGGTCCAACTCGGACCTCACCTCTTTCAGGAAAAATCTAAAAACTTTTCTGTTCAATAAATAGTTGTCCTTCTGTATTCAGCCCTACTGAGAACACTTGTTAGCTTTCAGCGCTGGGACGCCTCCGGGCAGCTATTCTGCGCTTTACAAAACTCATTTTCATTTAATTTCTAACTCCCTGTTCTCTTCTCCGGTGCTGATCTGCTGCTCTCTTCCACTCTGCCTCCTTCTCTAACTCACTGTTCTCTTCTCCTGTGCTAATCTGCTGCTCTCTTCCACCCGCCTCCTTCTTTAACTCACTGTTTTCTTCTCCTGTGCTAAACTGCGGTTCTTTTCCACCCACCTCTTTCTCTTACTCCCTGTTCTCTTCTCCTGTGCCGATCTGCTGTTCTCTTCCACCGCATCCTTTTTAACTCCCTGTTCTCTTATTCTGTGCTGATCTGCTGCTCTCATCCACCCGCATCCTTCTTTAACTCCATGTTCTCTTCTGCTGTGCTGTTATGCTGCTCTCTTCCACCCACCTCCTTCTCCAACTCCCTAGTCTCTTCTCTTCTCCCGAGCTGAACTGATGCTCTCTTTCAACTGCCTTCTTCTCTAGCTCCCTGTTCTCTTCTCTTCTCCTGTGCTGATCTGCTGCTATCTTATACCCGCCTCCCTCTTTAACTCCCTGTTCTTTTCTCCTGTGCTAATCTGCTGTTCTCTTCCAACCGCCTCCTTCTTGAACTCCCTGATCTCTTCTCCTGTACTGATCTGCTGCTCTCTTCCACCCCACCTCCTTCTTTAACTCCCTGGTCTCTTCTCTTCTCCTGTGCTGATCTGCTGCTCTTGTCCACTCCAAATCCTTCTTTAAATCCCTGTTCGCTTCTCTTCTCCTGTGCTGATCTGCTCCTCTCTTCCACCCCACCTCCTCCTTTAACTCCCTGTTTTTTTCTTCTGTGCTGATCTGCTGTTCCTTCCCACAACCTCCTTCCCTAACTCCCTGTTCTCTTCTCACATGTGGATCTGCTGCTCTCTTCCTCCAGCATCATTCACTAACTCCCTGTTCTCTTCTCCTGTGATAATCTTTAAGATATCTCCGATCCGCCTACTTCTCTAACTCCCTGTTCTTTTCTCCCTTGCAGATCTGCTGTTCTCTTTCACCCGCCTCCTTCTCTAGCTCCCTTTTCTCTTCTCCTGTGCTAAACCTCTGTTCTCTTTCACCCCGCCCCCTTTTCTAACTCGCTGTTCTCTTCTCATGTGCTAATCTGCTGTTCTCTTCCACCCGCCTCCTTCTTTAACTCTGCTTTTTTCTCCTGTGTTGATCTGCTGCTCTCTTCCATCCCAACTCCGTCTTTAACTCCCTGTTCTCATCTCTTCTCCTGTGCTGATCTGCTACTTTCTTCCACCCGCCTCCTTCTTTAACTCCATGTTCTGTTCTCACGTGCTGATCTGCGGCTCTCTTCCAACCGCCTCATTCTCTAACTCCTTGTTGCCTTCTCCTTTGATAATCTTTTTGCTCTGTTCCATCCGCCTCCTTCTCTAACTCCATTTTCTCTTCTCCGGTACTGATCTACTGTTCTCTCTCCCCCCCGCCTCCTTCTCTAACTCCCTGTTCTCTTCTCCTCTACTGATCTGCTGTTTTTCTACACCGCCTCCTTCTGAAACTCCCTGCTCTCTTCTCCTGTGCTGATCTGCTATTCTATTCCACCCGGACTTACTGTTCTCTTCTGCTGTGCTAATCTGCTGCTCTCTTCCACCTCACCTCCTTCTCTAACTCCCTGTTCTATTCTCTTCTCCTGTGCTGATCTGCTGCTCTCTTCCACCCCACCTCCTTCTTTAACTCCCTGTTCTCTTTTGCTGTGCTGATCTGATGCTCTCTTCCACCCACCTCCTTCTCAAATTCCCTGTTCTCTTCTATTCTCCCATACTAATCTACTGCTCTATTACACCGCCTCATTCTGTAACTCCCTGTTCTCTTCTCCTGTGCCGATCTGCTGTTCTCTTCCACCGCCTCCTTCTTTAACTCCCTGTTCTCTTCTCCTGTGCTGATCTGCGGCTCTCTTTCAAACCCCACCTCCTTCTTTAACTCCCTGTTCTCTTCTCCTGTGCTGATCTGCTGTTCTCTTCCTCCCACCTCCTTCTTTATCTCCCTGTTCTCTTCACCTGTGCTGATCTGATGCTCTCTAAAACCTGCCTCCTTCTTTAACTCCCTGTTCATTTCTCCTGTGCTGATCTGCTTCTCTCTTCCACCGCCTCCTTCTTTAACTCCCTGTTCTCTTCTCCTGCACTAATCTGCTGTTCTCTTCCACTCCACATCCTTCTTTAACTCCATGTTCTCTTCACCTGTGCTGATCTCCTGTTCTCAAACATCCCGCCTCCTTCTTTAACTCTGTTCTTTTCTCCTGTGCTGATCTGCTGTTCTCTTCCAACCGCCTCCTTCTTTAACTCCCTGTTCTCTTCTCTTCTCCTGTGTTGATCTGCTCCTCTCTTCCATCCCAACTCCTTCTTTAACTCCCTGTTCTCATCTCTTCTCCTGTGCTGATCTGCTACTCTCTTCCACCCGCCTCCTTCTTTAACTCCATGTTCTGTTCTCACGTGCTGATCTGCTGCTCTCTTCCAACCGTCTCATTCTCTAACTCCTTGTTGCCTTCTCCTGTGATAATCTTTTTGCTCTCTTCCATCCGCCTCCTTCTCTAACTCCCTTTTCTCTTCTCCGGTACTGATCTGCTGTTCTCTCTCCCCCCACCTCCTTCTCTAACTCCCTGTTCTCTTCTCCTCTACTGATCTGCTGTTTTTCTACACGCCTCACTGTTCTCTTCGGCTGTACTAATCTACTGCTCTATTACACCGCCTCATTCTGAAACTCCCTGCTCTCTTCTCCTGTGCTGATCTGCTATTCTATTCCACCCCGACTCACTGTTCTCTTCCGCTGTGCTAATCTGCTGCTCTCTTCCACCTCACCTCCTTCTAACTCCCTGTTCTCTTCTCCTGTGCTGATCTGCTGCTCTCTTCCACCCCACCTCCTTCTTTAACTCCCTGTTCTTTTTTGCTGAGCTGATCTGATGCTCTCTTCCACCCACCTCCTTCTCAAATTCCCTGTTCTCTTCTATTCTCCCATACTAATCTACTGCTCTATTACACCGCCTCATTCTGTAACTCCCTGTTCTCTTCTCCTGTGCCGATCTGCTGTTCTCTTCCACCCGCCTCCTTCTTTAACTCCCTGTTCTCTTCTCCTGTGCTGATCTGCGGCTCTCTTTCAAACCCCACCTCCTTCTTTAACTCCCTGTTCTCTTCTCCTGTGCTGATCTGCTGTTCTCTTCCACCCACCTCCTTCTTTAACTCCCTGTTCTCTTCACCTGTGCTGATCTGCTGCTCTCTAAAACCTGCCTCCTTCTTTAACTCCCTGTTCATTTCTCCTGTGCTGATCTGCTGCTCTCTTCCACCCGCCTCCTTTTTTAACTCCCTGTTCTCGTCTCCTGTGCTACTCTGCTGTTCTCTTCCACTGTCTCTTCTCCTGTGCTAATCTGCAGTTCTCTTCCACCCGCCACCTTCTTTAACTCCCTGTTCTCTTCTCCTGTGCTAATCTGCTGTTCTCTTCCACTGTCTCTTCTCCTGTGCTAATCTGCAGTTCTCTTCCACCCGCCACCTTCTTTAACTCCCTGTTCTCTTCTCCTGTGCTAATCTGCTGCTCTCTTCCACCCGCATCTTTCTCTAACTCCCTATTGTCTTCTCCTGTGCCGATCTGCTGTTCTCTTCCACCCGCATCCTTCTTTAACTCCATGTTCTCTTCTCCTGTGATAATCTTTAAGCTATCTTCCATCCGCCTACTTCTCTAACTCCCTTTTCTCTTCTCCTGTGCTAAGCTGCTGTTCTCTTTCACCCCGTCCCCTTCTCTAACTCACTGATCTCTTCTCCTGTGCTAATATGTTGTCCTCTTCCACCGCTACCTTACTTAACTCCATGTTCTCTTCTCATGTGCTGATCTGCTGCTCGCTTCCACCTCACCTCCTTCTTTAACTCCCTGTTCTCTTCTCCTGTGCTAATATGTTGTCCTCTTCCACCCGCTACCTTACTTAACTCCATGTTCTCTTCTCATGTGCTGATCTGCTGCTCTCTTCCACCCCACCTCCTTCTTTAACTCCCTGTTCTCTTCTCCTGTGCTGATCTGCTGTTCTCTACCAACCCACCTCCTTCTTTAACTACCTGTTCTCTTCTCCTGTGCTGATCTGCTGCTCTCTAAAACCCGTCTCATTCGTTAACTCCCTGTTCATTTCTCCTGTGCTAATCTGCTGTTCTCTTCCGCTCACCTCCTTCTTTAACGCAATGTTCTCTTTTCCTGTGCTGATCTGCTGCTCTCTTCCACTTGCTTCCTTATTTAACTCCATGTTCTCTTCTTCTGTGATGATCTGCTGCTCTCAAACACCCCGCCTCCTTCTTTAACTCTGTTCTTTTCTCCTGTGCTAATCTGCTGTTCTCTTCCAATTGCCTCCTTCTTGAACTCCCTGTTCTCTTCTCCTGTGCTGATCTGCTGTTCTCTTCCACCCACCTCCTTCTTTAACTCCCTGTTCTCTTCACCTGTGCTGATCTGCTGCTCTCTAAAACCTGCCTCCTTCTTTAACTCCCTGTTCATTTCTCCTGTGCTGATCTGCTTCTCTCTTCCACCGCCTCCTTCTTTAACTCCCTGTTCTCTTCTCCTGCACTAATCTGCTGTTCTCTTCCACTCCACATCCTTCTTTAACTCCATGTTCTCTTCACCTGTGCTGATCTCCTGTTCTCAAACATCCCGCCTCCTTCTTTAACTCTGTTCTTTTCTCCTGTGCTGATCTGCTGTTCTCTTCCAACCGCCTCCTTCTTTAACTCCCTGTTCTCTTCTCTTCTCCTGTGTTGATCTGCTCCTCTCTTCCATCCCAACTCCTTCTTTAACTCCCTGTTCTCATCTCTTCTCCTGTGCTGATCTGCTACTCTCTTCCACCCGCCTCCTTCTTTAACTCCATGTTCTGTTCTCACGTGCTGATCTGCTGCTCTCTTCCAACCATCTCATTCTCTAACTCCTTGTTGCCTTCTCCTGTGATAATCTTTTTGCTCTCCTCCATCCGCCTCCTTCTCTAACTCCCTTTTCTCTTCTCCGGTACTGATCTGCTGTTCTCTCTCCCCCACCTCCTTCTCTAACTCCCTGTTCTCTTCTCCTCTACTGATCTGCTGTTTTTCTACACCGCCTCACTGTTCTCTTCCGCTGTACTAATCTACTGCTCTATTACACCGCCTCATTCTGAAACTCCCTGCTCTCTTCTCCTGTGCTGATCTGCTATTCTATTCCACTCCGACTCACTGTTCTCTTCCGCTGTGCTAATCTGCTGCTCTCTTCCACCTCACCTCCTTCTCTAACTCCCTGTTCTCTTCTCCTGTGCTGATCTGCTGCTCTCTTCCACCCCACCTCCTTCTTTAACTCCCCTGTTCTTTTTTGCTGAGCTGATCTGATGCTCTCTTCCACCCACCTCCTTCTCAAATTCCCTGTTCTCTTCTCTTCTCCCATACTAATCTACTGCTCTATTACACCGCCTCATTCTGTAACTCCCTGTTCTCTTCTCCTGTGCCGATCTGCTGTTCTCTTCCACCCGCCTCCTTCTTTAACTCCCTGTTCTCTTCTCCTGTGCTGATCTGCGGCTCTCTTTCAAACCCCACCTCCTTCTTTAACTCCCTGTTCTCTTCTCCTGTGCTGATTTGCTGTTCTCTTCCACCCACCTCCTTCTTTAACTCCATGTTCTCTTCACCTGTGCTGATCTGCTGCTCTCTAAAACCTGCCTCCTTCTTTAACTCCCTGTTCATTTCTCCTGTGCTGATCTGCTGCTCTCTTCCACCCGCCTCCTTCTTTAACTCCCTGTTCTCTTCTCCTGTGCTAATCTGCTGTTCTCTTCCACTGTCTTTTCTCCTGTGCTAATCTGCAGTTCTCTTCCACCCGCCACCTTCTTTAACTCCCTGTTCTCTTCTCCTGTGCTAATCTGCTGTTCTCTTCCACTGTCTCTTCTCCTGTGCTAGTCTGCAGTTCTCTTCCACCCGCCACCTTCTTTAACTCCCTGTTCTCTTCTCCTGTGCTAATCTGCTGCTCTCTTCCACCCGCATCTTTCTCTAACTCCCTATTGTCTTCTCCTGTGCCGATCTGCTGTTCTCTTCCACCCGCATCCTTCTTTAACTCCATGTTCTCTTCTCCTGTGATAATCTTTAAGCTATCTTCCATCCGCCTACTTCTCTAACTCCCTTTTCTCTTCTCCTGTGCTAAACTGCTGTTCTCTTTCACCCGCCCCCTTCTCTAACTCACTGTTCTCTTCTCCTGTGCTAATATGTTGTCCTCTTCCACCCGCTACCTTACTTAACTCCATGTTCTCTTCTCATGTGCTGATCTGCTCCTCTCTTCCATCCATCTCCTTCTTTAACTCCCTGTTCTCTTCTCCTGTGCTGATCTGCTGCTCTCTTCCACCCCACCTCCTTCTTTAACTCCCTGTTCTCTTCTCCTGTGCTGATCTGCTGTTCTCTACCAACCCACCTCCTTCTTTAACTACCTGTTCTCTTCTCCTGTGCTGATCTGCTGCTCTCTAAAACCCGTCTCATTCGTTAACTCCCTGTTCATTTCTCCTGTGCTAATCTGCTGTTCTCTTCCGCTCACCTCCTTCTTTAACTCAATGTTCTCTTTTCCTGTGCTGATCTGCTGCTCTCTTCCACTTGCTTCCTTATATAACTCCATGTTCTCTTCTTCTGTGATGATCTGCTGCTCTCAAACACCCCGCCTCCTTCTTTAACTCTGTTCTTTTCTCCTGTGCTAATCTGCTGTTCTCTTCCAATCGCCTCCTTCTTGAACTCCCTGTTCTCTTCTCCTGTGCTGATCTGCTGCTCTCTTCCACCGCCTCCTTCTTTAACTCCCTGTTCTGTTCTCCCATCCTGATCTGCTGCTTTCTTCCACACGCCCCCTTCTCCAAAACCCTGTTCTCTTCTCCTGTGCTGATCTGCTGTTCTCTTCCACCGCCTACTTCTCTAACCCCCTGTTCTCTTCTCCTGTGCTGATCTGCTCATCTCTTCAACACGCATCCTTCTTTAACTCCCTGTTCTCTTATAATTTGCTGATCTGCTGCTCTCTTCCACATACATCCTTCCGTAACCGCACACACACATACATACAACCACGCACACACACACATACAACAACACACATACAACCACACACACACAATCACACACATCTATCACCCTCACTCTATCTATCACCCTCACTCTATCTATCTATCTATTACCCTCACTCTATCTATCTATCTATCTATCACCCTCACTATATCTATCTACCTATCGCCCTCACTCTATCGATCGCCCTCACTCTATAGATCTATCGCCCTCACTCTATAGATCTATCGCCCTCACTCTATCGCCCTCACTCCATCTATCTATCGCCCTCACTCTATCTATCTTCCCCCTCCGTCTACTTATCTATCGCCCTCACTCTATCTATCGCACAACAACAGCATCACTCAGGAGCATCACACCATCACTCAGGGGCACCACAACATCACTATGCGCTACCACAGCATCACTGAATGCCACTGCATCTACCACAACATTACTCAGCGCCACCACAGTATCAATCTTTGCAAACATTCAACAACAACTGGTTCAAATATGTTCTCTCAATGTTTCAAGCTTTATTACAAATGTCACAAAAAAAATTGATATTTCCCTTATGTTCTTATATTTTAGTCACAATAAAATATACTGAACATAATCTTCACAAATGTTAATTACTAAAGTTTAAGTTATAGCTATTATAAATTACAATAATTTTATTTAAGTATTAATTATTTTTTTTAAAAACATTGTTATTTGCAAAATCAATACTTCTAAGTCATGTAAATACAAAACATGTTGCATTAAAAATGCTATAGGTGTCACATTGTCAAAAAATAAAAGTATTAGCATTCTAAATGACAAAGCTATTGATTTCACAATTTTCAAAAATAACACATAAATAACAAATCTGTCATGTACAAGACAAATAACTCAAACTTTCTTAATGTGAGACCTATTACATTGCAAATGCTTTTTATTAATCTGGTGGGAACCTTTTGACAAGGAGTCAAGACCCCACCTTGGCCTTCTCCAAACCTGCTTACGTAAAATCAGTACCTATGGAGCAATCTCAAAAGTTAGCGCAGAATGAAGGCCCCAACTCGCGGCTCGCAATACACGATGGGGGGGTGGGGAGAATTGCATGCGGCGTCAGCTTCTTCTACAATTCACCAGTCGTGGCTCGCAGGGGGGGGGTCGGGGGGGTGTCGCGTGGGGGGGAGAATTATATAAAACCATTTAAACAAAACTTACCTCGCGGCTGCCGGTCCGGGACCACGCCACCTGCTCTGCTCCCCTTCTTGGCGCCTTCAATCACTTCACAAACGGCACTGGACTGTGGAGTGGCAGCCCCTCTCAGTGATTGGCTTGGGCCACAGGTTACTTTTACACCCGCAGCACGCCCATTAGGAGACCAAAGGGCTCCTAATGGGCACGCGCAGAAAAAGCACAAACACAAGTGCGCGTGAGTGGGCATGGGTAAAAAATTCACCCTCCGTCCCCACTCATTCGCACTTGTGTTGCTGCCTGTGGTGACAATCATGTCAATCAACATGACGCCAGACCGCCCACCCCCTTCAGACTCTGAAGGGGGTGGGCGGTCTGACGTCATGCTGACGGACATGATTGTCAGTTCACCCGCCTTGGCTTGCATCTTTGAACTTAAGTAAACTCTGTTTAAGTTCAGATAAATGCTGAGGGAGCTGCGGGCAGCTACGGGCAGGGGGGGCTATGCCCCTACGCCCCAATGGACGCACTGCGCCTGCAGAAAAGGGTGTCATGAATTAAATCAGAAGACCACGGAGTCAGTGATGTTTTCAGTGCCTTGAAAGGTATTTCCCTAATTGCCGCCACTCGGGGTTTTGTTATGGCACAAACAAAGCAACAGAATGAGGAAGCCAACAGCATCAAGTTCAACGGTGAAGCTCAGGCAGATGTTGTTAAGAATGTAGGCTGTCAGGCAATCTACAGGTTTTTATCAAATTGTGAACACATGATGGGTTGGGGTGACGAGAGATACACGCAGACTGCAACTATGAATTTTAACACCAAGCAATATAACATTACTGTGCCTAAAATATATTGATTAAAATGATTTTTTTTGTTTCCTAAAGCAAATGTTTACTTTGAAGGTGCTTTGTTATTCCATAATTGTTTTTATGAATCATGAAATTTGGTTACTTACTTATCAACATGGCCAAAGGAATTAGGCGATTCTGCGGCCTTTGACTTAGCCACATAATTATGGCTTTGCTGCCTTTGCCACATAATCATTCATCTGCTACATTATTTGCAAAAACATTTTTTTAAAAAGATTCTAGCTCAAGAGGATCACAAGTTGCTAAAAACGAGGTAAGATGTTTTCCCACACAATGGAGGGCACTTCACAACAGTTGATAAGTCATTTTTCTGTTGCTTATTGCTGCATTCGGTTATTACACGGATACTAACTAGTGAGGTGGAATATTTGACTAGACCGTGTTAGCACGAGTAAAAATGACAAAATAATGAAGTAATGCTATCACATAATCTGCTACATAAGTTTCCTGTTCTTGCTGAATAACATGGTCAAACCTGCCACATAATTAGGTCCTCTTCTTTTGCATAAATCCTGTGGCCTGATTAAGAGCCACACCAAACGTTTACCGAACATACACTGGCAAATAACTTGCCAGATGATGCTCACGAGGCACTCTGTAGCACTACTTTGATCAACCTCAAACGCTTGTATGGGTGAGTTGACCCTACTTCGGCTAGAAGCTGTAATATGCCAGTTATGCCCAGATTTCTGCAACAGGCACTCATCTCACTGAGTTATCTACTGGCCATGTTTCTATGAGGATGTAGGTGCTTTTTACAAGCACTCATAGGCGCATATTCTCAAGGATTTATCGCCGAGTTAACAACACTTTTTCGAAGCCAAAGTGGCAATAAATGTATTGCCCCATTTACAAGCTGGTGCTAACAGCCCATATCACCAGTTTACCTGCGATAGCAGCCGCAAAAAACATCGCCACAGATGAACCAGGCAACAATTGCTAATGAGATTCATAGTAGACGTTCCCGTGCCTAAAGCCGCAACAACACCGCTCCGCAACATTGTCAGCGACCAGCCAGATCGGCGATAAGATCACAAAACAGGCGATAAGGTGCATTAGCAGCAGGAAATTAACACCTGCTCTGACCTGGTGTGAAGTCTGATGACAGCCTGCACCAGAAAAAGAAGCACAGACCAGAGCCACACCTGAAGACAAACAGAAGCCACAGAGCTACTGATCATGCAGCTCGGAGCCACAACACCCACGGCCACCACTCCCAGGCGCCCCCCCACCGGTCCCCTATGGGCCCCTCCCGGACCAACACCGAGACAACGCAGACACAGACAGCGGACTTTCAGAAAACGCACCAGCCTCACAGACCTAACACCAGAATATGTCATTTTCCACTACAGACTCAATAGGACAACCATTCTCCGGATCCTGAACATCATTGCCCACGGGCTGACGGTACCAACACAGAGGACAACCAACATCCCACCCCAGACAAAGCTGCTGGCTGTGCTGCACGTGTTGGACTCTGGTACCTTCCAACCAACAACCACCAGAGTCGGAGGAGTCTCACAGCCAGCCCTATCAAAGTTCCTCAAACCTGTCCTGGATGCCATCATCAGCTTGGTAACCCGGTACCTAAACTTCTTCACACTGTGCAGAAACAGCTGAAGACCAAGCAAGGCTTCTACGCCATAGCTGACTTCCTGCACGTGTTAAGGTCAATTGACTGCACACATGTCCTACTTGTGCCCCCTGCCGACACTGCACACAATTACCGTAACAGAAAGCACACGGATTCCATCAATAGGCAGGCAATAGTGGACCACCGGGGACTCTTCACCAATGTTGTCGCTAACTACTCAGGCAGTGTGCATGATTCATACATCTTCCCACAGTCCATCATCAACTAGCGCTTCCAGGCTGGCACCTATGGAAATGCACTGCTCGTTGTACCAAATGAACACACCACACACCTCAAATCCACAATCATGCAATTCACAACTCTGGGAATGCACACGTCACAAAGTCACATACAACATGCCAAACAACATACCCACCCACAAGACATGACAGCACAACTTACTGTAGTTACCTGGGCTAGCCATGTACATGAGCCATCAACTGCATGGCACCTCAGCCACACATTAGCAGAATGTGGGGAGAGGTGGGAACCAGGCATGTGCGAAGGAGGCAAGTGATAGGTGAATGAGAATGTACACAATGCCAAGTGTGGCTGGATGTGCTGGATAGATAGCAGTATGCAGACCACAGACATATCCATGTGACATGCACTGCTGGTGTTTGGAGTGTATTGGACAGTGGACAGCATACAGCGAGGAATGCTCATGCGCGGGTGGCCACGCATGCGCATTGGTTATCCAGACGGCGGCGTGAACGAGCAGAGGGAGCCCCGGGAGGCAGTGGATAAGGTAAGTGCCTTTTATTTATTTTTATTTGCGCATATACTTAAATTAGCTATGTTCGGGAGGGTGGGAGGGAGGCGGGTGACGGGCCACTTCGCTACGCCCACGGAGTGGGCGTTGTGTTGCCTGCTACGCCTACTTTGCAAAGGGCAAAGTAGGCAAAACTACGCCCACTTTGTGGGTGTAGCGAAGTCCTTCGTCCAGGGTTACTATACTCCCTTCCATGTAGTGCCACCAACTCCGTGCATAGCATTCCAACCAAACATGCCTGTAGGCCCTTGCTGACATCGGCCTTCGGCCTACACTGCGGTCCTGCAGGCCTCACACCAATCCAATGCAGTTCGTATCAGGCAGGACACGGCATTGTCGCAGGCTGCACACCCACTGAGATTGGTACCACTACCTCCGTCAGCCAAAAATATTCTCCAAATGCCATTCAAACCTAGTGTGTTAGAGATCCAGGAGGAGATGGGTGGACACTGGTTAACCCGCGCTGACTCCTGCCTCTGGATTACACTGCAGTCAACTAGGTCACACATTTGGAACTGAGTCTTGATTTCTTCATGTCAGTGTTCATGTCACAGTATGCAAGGAGAGGAGTAAGAGGAAGCCCTGCTTCAGTTCGGAGGAGAAAAGGCTCTCCGTTACGGAGGTGATGGGACACTACCAACAACTACACTGGTGTCACTAACTCTGTGCATCGCAAGTCAACAACACATGCTGTGGGCCACTGCTAACCCTGCCTCCAGCACACACTGCAGTGGAGTAGGTCACACAATTTGAACTGAGTATTGCTCTCTTCATTGCAGAGTTCATGTCATTGTACAGGCCTCATCGCAGACTGCATCCCTTTTCAGCTCTGGTGCCACTAAGTATGTGCCCCGAAATTCATGGGCACTCTCTGGTTGAACTTCAGTGGCATCTGAGTCCATGGGCTGGGGGTTGTCTTCATCATCATGTTGCTGATACTGACATGGTGGGAAAGAGGAGTCTGTAGCATTCAACTCCACCATTTGCCTGTTTCTGCTTGCTTCTGCCCTCTGCATCATGCCCTGGAAGGACACCTTCCACTGTCCCTGCAACCCTCCCTGACATTCACCTTAAACATCGACAAGGACCCGCTCAGCTCGCGTGGCCCTACCTCAGTGCACCGCAAGTCACCGTCCTGTGGTGGTGTGTCTGTGCTGGCTGCAGTGGATTCGGGGCGACTAACTCTGTGCTGCTCAAGTCAGGGACCCTTGCTGTTTGAACCTTGTACTGCTGATTTTCAGATCACTGTTGTGGTTGTTGCCAGCACCAACCAACCCCTGAGGGGGGCTACAATACCCAACACCCATCCTGCACAGACGTCACTGGACATGTGACCCTGGCAATAAAAGGGGCCTGTTCCCAGTTCCAGAAACTCACTCAGTGTGTCTGTGTGGTCATTATATTTACATGAGGGACCCGGGCCATACCACATTACATTGTGCTGTGTACAGGGGGAACAACCATGTCACCGCAGGCGGTGGGGTAGACCTCGGATCTGTAGCTGTTTTTTACCTTCCTGTGAGCGTAAGCAGAGTGGACAGGTGTACGACAGTACAGCGTAGGGGTATGGCTCCTCCACACATGGATCTGGGTATGGTTAAGTTTAGGTCTTGCCAAGGAAGTGACTAATGTGTGTGTCTCGATTGTAGTGTCTGCTCCACCCGTCCCGCAATGGACAATGTTGCTATGTGGCATGCCCCCGGAGTGCAAGCTCTTGCGAAGGGGTAAATGGGGGGGGGGCATGCCCGCTCGGGGTCCGGGATCACACATGCCAACTGTTGTGTGTGTCTCTTTTAGCGCAGCATAAGCCAAAGATCTACCCTCAACCACATGGCAGGTTCAGCCAGGCAGGTGCCCTACATCTGTGGCATCCCTGTCCTCTCAATGGGCCTAGACAAATGCAGCTGGCCACATTTAGAGCACATCATCACTGTGTCGTAGTCAGGCTTGTGGACATGCGCAGACAGGCATGACAATGGTGTGCCGTAGGGGTGCAAGTGATGCAACCACGCTGTGCACATTAGTGACTATGCTCGGGAGGGAGAAGCAGCAGTGAGGCTACGTAATACACACTGATGCCGCTCATTTGCAAAAAGCAGTTCATGTCATACAGGAATCACTAAGTCACACATATCACACACCAATGAACCATTGAGCCTGTCAACGCATTATGCCGTACGTAGTCTTGACTCATGTCTCTCTGCACTGTCACACGTGACCAAGGATATACACTCTGCGCTTGGATGATGATGCCCATATGAGCCCCAAACACACAGGCCCAGAGGTAGTACAAATTGGCCCACAAAAGCACCTGGGGCATCGTAGAGCGCACTTTTGGCGTGTTGAAGTCACGTTTCAGGTGCCTGGACGTCACAGGTGGAAGGCTCCTGTACAGCCCAGACATTGTGCGCAAGATGATCTTGCATGTTGTGTGTTGAACAACATATGTGTACGCAGCAATGCCCCATGGATACAAGTGCCAGATGCACCAGATGATGATGATGAAGATGAGGCAGGTGGACCACACCCCACTGCAGCCGCAGCAGGAATAGACCTTAGGAACACTATCATTAACAATTTTTTCTCATGTTGATGTCACATTGTGACGGTCCTTAACAATCATAGGATAGTACGATGAATGACCATAGGCACAACATGTGCAAATAAATGCGTTCCAAAACACATTCCCTGTGTGCATGTCACTCATCTGTACAGGCACTTCACTCAGACAAGTGTAGGTGCAACATGAGGTGCTAGCAATTTCGAAATTTGTTAATGGAAGGTGCGTGTGTCACCTCTGTGCTGTGAGGCTGTTTAGGATGTCACGTATTCAAACTGCCAGTTCCGTGTGTCAGAGTTGGTATGGTATCCCACTCTTCGGCGTTTCACATGTGTCCCAATTCATTCCATTTTGGCTGTCATTTGTGGCCTACAAGTGACAACAGGACTTTTTTTGGGCTCTGATATGTGCCGCCATGACTCAAGTCCCACGACATGGGAAACATGTACGTAAGGGTGAGTCACTGCCCCCACATTAGTCCATGCTTTCATTATTGTTTGATCATGCACATGGCACATCTGTGTGCAGGGGGTGTTGATTGACCCTTTGCAATGTGAAGAGGAGATACGTTTTCACAGTGTGTTCCACGTATGTTTCGCATTGGCGCAGGTTACATACAGAATGCATGTCAATGTACGTTGTGGCTGTTAGTGAGGTGATGCCTATCTGATGTGGGACAATGGCCATTTGTTCTACGTCACGGCTGTGGGGTTGTGCTCGTGTGTTGTCATCTCACCGTTTTTTTGCTCTGCTTTTATGGAGCATTTTCCCGCATGATGCATGGGATTTACATGCCTGTCGCTGGTTTTCGCTGCTTTTTGAATCGCAATTGGCCTCATTGCAACTTTTTTTGTGTTCGTGTTTTGCATTTTTGCAGAATCGCATTGACTTTATCGCGGACATTTGACGCGTTGTCGTTGGCCTATCGCATGATGCCTCCGTGTTGTGAATACTTAATTAACACAGCGTTTATTTTGCCAGGATGGACTGTGATATGAAGAGTTGCATTAAGCTAATTTTGCAGTAATTATCACACGTCCTTGAAAATATTCCCTATAGTCTGTGAATGAATACAAAGCCTGGAGTGCAGGAATCCTATGTAAATCTGGTTGTAGTGTATATTTATTTTTGATGCGTTAAATACCTACGAAGTAATACTGTGGTCCACACATTTTTTTTTTCAGTTTCATATAACGCAAACGCGACCTGAAGGTATTAGAGCATATTTCATAAGCACGACTTACATTAAACAAAGACACATATTTTAGGCACGAGGAGATTAGGGACCTGATTTAGAGTTTGGCAGAGGGGTTAATCCATCACAAACTGGACTGAAATTCCATCCGCTGTATTACTAGTGCCATAGGGTATAATGCACATGTAAAATGGCTGTCAGAATATCCATCTTATTTGTGACAGAGTATCCCATTCGGCCAACTCTAAATCAGGCCCCAAGTGATTTTGCCAGAATCAGAGGATGTTGAGCCGACACAAGACTGTAATCTGGTTGCCCAATTCCAAAGTGGGCAGCCCTGGCCTTAATTTCACATCCTCCTGTGCTTCGAAACCGTTTGCATTTCAAGTAATACCAGGACACATTTAACCCCTTAAGCGCTGCCGTCGGCCAACGGTCGTCAGGAGCGCTACCTCCCCAGTGCTGCGCACTACCGTTGGCCGACGGGCCAGGGCTCGTTATTCGAACGTTCAGCACTGCGTGCTGAACGTTCGAAGCAGCTAAGGTGTTAAGATATATCCTGAGAAATGAAGCTGCATGTGGCCGGGTATGGTATGGGGTAGCAAAACAAAAAAAAGAACAATTACCTTTTGCCTGCCGCAGTCTCTCCTTAGCTCTGGTCTCTTCCGACGCCACCATCTCTCCTCAGCTTCCATTGCGAACAGAAAGCACCCAGGCTTGTTGTGATTGGTCTGAGTACCGTGGTTCAGCGCTCAGACAGGCAGTGGGCGCCTGTGCATGTTCCTCTGCAGGATGTGAAATGCAGCCTGATGGGGAACGTGCAAAGTGCACATGACTGTTTGGCTGGCTGAAACCGGCCAGCCAAAAAGTCATACCCACTTGGAGTGTGCAAACCACTTCTCCCCTGTGTCACTAGCCCCGCCCCGCCCTAACCTAGCCCCGTAGTGAAAAATACAAAGATATTAACAAAGTTATTACCATTTTATTTTTCCTTTCTCCTGCTCTGAGAGCAGTGGGACGACGCTCCTCCGCCTTAGCGGTCAAGCCTCCCCTGAAGCTGACCACTCAGTTTGGAGGTGTAGAGATGCAGGCGTCGTAGGAGAGGCTCTCCTATGGTTGGCCCACCTGTGCCGTGCACCTGTAGAGAAGCTTTGGACAGGTAGCCAGACTCTCAGGAGTAGGGAACATGTTCTGTTCTTTGTGTATGACATTTAAATCTCAGACATGAACCTTTACATTTTGAAAATGTAATTGGTATTGGAAAACTGCCACTGTGCCTGCCCTTTCTTGAAATGCCGAGTTCAGTCACAAGTACAAAACTACGTGGCAAATAAACGATGAAAAAAAACTCAGTTTTGTAACCTGAGAAAACATGTCTTACCCAAAAGATCCGTGTGTCACGCAGGGATAAGAACATTTGTTAAGTTTTGTGCTCTATTTGTCTTTCACTGCAGAGTTCCCCCATTTCTGTGTTGGCTTTGAGTCTCATATCACAGCCCATTAAAAAGCCCAAAACAGAAGCAAAGACACCCATAGTTGGTATTTAGAGGTTGGTGGTCTTTACTCTGCTCCTCCAGGCCAAAGGATGCATGTACTCTGTCTTCTGCCCTGCCTGAATAAAGTCTGCCACATTTAGAGGTTTTTGCCTGCCTGCTGGAAATCTCTGTGCATTCTGTGGAGCTGACACCAGGGAAGGGAAGGTAATGTGAAGGCATAGAAAGTTTGCTTATCAGCTACCATGGTCCATGCAGCTGCTGGGCAAACGTTGTTGTTTTTTTCAAAAACAAACTCCCGAGTCTGAAAAAAAAAACAAAAAAAAAAGGCCCGAAACCCTAGGAGTTGTCTCCCAGGAAATCCGGGTAATTTAAAAGTTTTTTTTCTGTTTATGGCCACCAGGCTTTTCCTGGAGGTCCCGGATAGGAAAAAGAGTACGCCAGAATGTCCACCCTAATTAGAGAGGACAGTCTGTGGGTCCTAGGCCAACAGATTCATGCCCACAGGGCTAACAGTCAAATGTTTCTGGTGTCAGACCCAGAGGAGACTCAACCGGTGGAAACAGGACGATTCACACAACTCTAAAAAGAGTTAGTAGATTATCGGTTTGGAGGACAGGTTCATCCTCCACATTTGTGCTGGAGTCACTTATCCAACAAGCTCTAAAGAACCCCCAGAAACTTTATGGAAAGTTGACTTACATGTTTTCCTGTCGCTGCATCGTTTTCAAGATTAATTCTGTAATCTCTGTGCAGGCCGACAAGTTTACAGCTGTTGTATGGAACTGAGCTCAGTTTTTCCACCACCTTATATTAAGAGGCCTTACTGGAAACCAACATTCCCCATTTTGTTTAAATCCCATGTGACAATTAAATGAAGCATGCAATGATCCTTAAGACAGAGTCCAAAGTCTTTCAAGGGTCAGTTTGTGCAACAACTGAGTCAACGTGCATTTCCTAAGTATTTGTTTCCATTTGCAATGTACGATAAATGTGCTGCTATGCAAGGGTGTGTATGTGTGTGTGTTTGAGCATGTGAGTGTATGCATGTGTGTAGGTGGATGAGTGGAACAGTATGCGGATTTATCCTTTTGTATGGAGCACTTACAGTAATCTGTAAACAAGATCTATGCAGTGGCGGCTCCTCCCCTAAAGCAGAGGAGCGTCGCCCCACTGTTTTTTTACAGTGAAACACAGAGAAAATAAAATGATGACAACTGGTGTTATTATCTATTATTTTTCTCCTACTTATGCCCACAGCCTTGTGTGATGAGACGGAGGCAGGGTAGAAGTGGTAGCACCCTCCTTCAGTGGCAATGACGGCTTGGACTGCCATCTCGGGCCACCCAAAACAGTCTTGCGCACTTCGCATGTTCTCCATGCAAGCTGCATTACAGCCTACGTGGAGAACATGCCCTGGATTCTAGTCAGCATCTGAGCACTGACATACAGCGCTCAGACCAATCCCAGTGCTGCTAAGAAAGCATTGTAATTGGCTGACTGGGAGCCTTGGTGTGCTTGTGTGGCGGAGTGAGGGAAGGACCATGGAGGAGAGACGCAGCAAGGAAGTGGCGAAAAGGTACTTTTTTTTTTAATAGCCGCTTCCCCTGTATCCTCACCCCCCCTGCATCCTCTCCCCTACCGCATGCATCCCCCCCTGCCTACGCCTCCCTACCCCCGATCTGTGCCGGCTACCTCTGGATCTATAAACATTATTGAATGGTCCGTTACATGGAGAATGGCGACCGGGAATCACAGGAGGAGGGATACCACGTATCTGAAGAAACGCACTTGTTCCCCGATTCCATAAATGCAGATTGGGCGGTCGATCGTTTATGGTGATGGCCGCCAAACTGTGGAATGCACTTCCTGTCCACATTCGTTCTTTAGAAAACCTTTTCGCCTTTAGGAAAGCTGTCAAAACTTATCTTTTCCCCCTGCCCTATTAGCTTCCTTTTTGATTTCTGCTTGTTGTTATGTTCTTTTCAGATACAGCGCCGGAACGCCCCTTCGCTGGGGCAGCTGTGCGCTCAAAAATATACTTAACATAACATAACATAACAACATTCCATAGTGATACCTGTGGCATACTTATGGAAGGTGGATCCCCTCCCGGTACCGTCTTAATACTTACACGTATTAAGCGCTATGCCAATAGAGCACCTACGTACTCTGGTTTTTCCAAATCAACAGATGGCCATACTTATAATCTTTTTGGATTTTTGACCTTGAATTATACACGCACGAATAACAATAAGAACGATTGATTCCTACAATAAACAAGTCTTTTTCTTCCGGACCTACATGCGTATAGGTTGTGCCACAAGCCCTGAAGAGTCGTTGTGATTTATTCTCACGCGACGAAACACGTGTCGGCTGGCTGGTTGTGGAATCAATTAAACAACCCACGTTAAAGATATTTTCAGAAAACTGCATCTGTCTACTTTTTGGCTATACATGTTTTATGTTTAACTTTACCTTATTACCATTGTTATACCTTGTGTTTGTGTGCAAGAGTATTGCTGTCTTTATGTGCTGTGAGAGTCCTTTCAGACTCTCCTTTTGAACGGTTAAGGGCTTTTTCCGTTCACTCTTACGCACCATACCTTCACCTTTCTATTGAAACACTGTCAACGTACACACTAGGTAGCGCGCCTATTTATCTGAGATTCCCGAAAAAAACCATGATAGCTGTATCTCATTGAATGGACCTTGCCAGGTTCTGGCCAATATCTCTATGATCCATAACTATGTAGCCAGTCTTCAATACTAGCTGAGAGGAAAGCAATTGTTCTCCATTTTGAATGCATCTGTGAAATAATGTAGAATAATTCAGTGTACTTTCGAGATGTAATATAGTCCCTTATTCTTGGCAACGCAAGCACTCCATGGGAGGCAGAATGATACCACAGCCAGTCAACAGTATAAATTGAAAGATAAATACTCCTCCAGGCAGAGGAATAGTCCACAATATGTTATGGTTATTAAAAAGACTTCGTATTAATAGGTCTTCAAGTCAACTGGGCTTTTTTTGGGAGTCTCCAGAAGTTCCTTAATGTGAGAAGTAGAAGAGGGTTAAAGTTATGATCAATGGGGCCGGGGTCTGTGCGACAAGCCTCTGACGAAAATGCTGGCGGTGGGGATGATAACAATCCCTATCAGTGGTAGAGCTCAAAGCACCCATATATCAGGATTGGATGGTTAATGCAGATTCTGTGACTAAAATGATGATCCTTAGTTTTATAGAATACAGCATGAACGTTCTGAGGCATTCTCAATTGTGTATGGGCAGAAAAGATGTAGTCAAATATAAAGTTTTGTTAAAAAGATTAAAGGGCGATACAATACGAACACCTCTTGATTTTTTGGGGAAAGTGAGTTGCAGTGACATCTAAATTTAGAATATTTAGAATGTTTTACTATCACTAGATGTGTCGATTTGTGCAGCTAAGTTGTCTTTTGGAATCATGCACCTATTATAGGTTCAGCCTTTTGGTTGACTATCTGAGATTGCTTTGGAGTACGATATGATATAAGCCGTTAATTACCACTGGTGAATTGGTCAACATTTACAATGTTTATTCAGTCTGGAAATAGAATCGAGTGAGGCCATACTGTTTTAGAGACACCTCTCTTTCTATATTTTCATGGTGTTGCAAGAAGACACCAACATGATTTCTTGGTATTGCTAGACAGTCCTGATGGTTCAGGTAACAAGTCACCAACCTGATAATTTAATGAGAATGTGGCCTTTAGAAGGTGCATACAAGATATTGTTTCATTTTAGTTGATGTTTTTTGTAAAGTGCACCCTTTGGGGACTTCAGAGTGCTATGGGGTATGGTTACATGCAAGGATGTGGCAAGTTGCATTATGGTACTTTCGCTAGGACTGATGGCCGGGAACGCCAGTCGATGGCCTGGCAGGGGCGGGCTTCACCTGGAGAAAGCTCGCTGACAAATATTCCCCAACTAGATGGTAAAGACTTGAGCCATCAAAAGTATTGAGATAAGAAGCAAAGTTAGTCTTAAGTGTCTGGCTGGGCTTTTGTATAGCACTAAGGATTGGTAACAACAACACGAGGATACCAGATAATAATCAACAAATACAGACATTAGGTCAGGGCAGGTATTGTACAGACTTTGGTAATAAATAGTAACAAAGGAGGTATGATAACAGGCAGTGGGTCGTTCACTACAGTGGTAGTAACATGCAGAGAGCTCTTCCAGTCACTTTAGTAGACAATGATTATGCTGCTCCTGACAAGAACATTGTCAGGAGATCGCATCAGGAGAAACTGGTCTCCAACAGGTTGTTCAATAGAAGAGCATTGCCTTCACTGTCAATAGTGTAACAGGCGTTGTGGCGCCAGGGCCCTGGGAACGGAGGGACTGAGGGACCAACTGCATCTTGGCTATAGCTGCTTTTCATCCCAAAATCAAGAGATGGGGACCCATTTTCCATACTTGTAGTAGCCTTGTTGTAGTAGTAGTGTCGAAGGGCCACGGTATGTATACATATGTATATAGACTTTATTTTATATACTCCATCTGCTAATAAAGGTGGATAGTAGGTGGCTCCTTAGACTCATCTTGAATTCTTGGAGGGAGGCAGCAAGGGTGGATCGGAGTTGAACGAAAGCTCAAAATCTTGCAAACACCACCTGAGAAAGAATTCTCATATGGGGACTTTCTCTTGATCATTCCAAGATAAATGAGAGTTGATTTTCCAATCTCTGCTTCTGACTGAGATAGTGGTCTTTAGGCCTGTACCGGATTAGGCTAAAATTGCTTGGGAGTATCTGTTGGATATTTGGAAGAGTGGCAGCTCTCACTTATGTCCTGGCGACAGATACAGAGCTCTTGATTGCAAAAATCTGAAAGAGGCGTGAAGAGCAGTATTTAGGACTGCTTCAAAGATGGATCTCTTGGACTAAGTCATTTTGAGCATAATTATGTGAGTGTGAAGCTTGCTGAAAATGCTTGTACCATGATTGGCATGAGCCTTTCTCTGTTTAAGATCACCTAAACCTTTATTGTCAGCGACCGCTTCTGAAGCCACAATGGGCGGCCGGTGCTGCTATGTACAGAAAGGGGTCATGGTTTAAAATCAATATGGGATAGAGGTTGCCCCACCACATATTGCAGGTTTATAGTGATACTCTGGAATATATGATACTGATTTATCTGTGTCATTAATTGGTCGATCGGAATGGGTTACAACACGGTCTAGGAGAATCCAACTCAGAGGCTTTCCGACTAACATCGGTTTCAAGCTAGCTTGGTTAATGAGGAGTGATGCCCCGAAACTGGTCCCAGGGTGCTTGTTTTCAAGGTCCAGGGAGGATCTGGCCTGGCAGTTCTGGCTGGATTATTCCCATAGAGCACAGGGTCAAGGCTGAATGGTGTGGTGAGCAAAATAACAATGGATTAAACCCAGAACTGTCACTGGGGGTGAATGTTTGACAAAGTTCAACATTCCGGTTATCATCTTTTTGTATTGCGTTATGCATGACACAACAAAAGACAGTAAGACAAATAGGTCCTTTGATTGTGTTTCTCTTTTTAGGGCTCGCCCCTTTTCTATTTCGCAGAAATAGAAAACAGGGGTGAGTCCTTATGTCGCTGATCCAGTTCTTTTCCCAAAGGCTCTCTTCAGGCAGCTGATTGGCTCTCGTCAAGGAGGATTTCCAACAGTTCACGTGAATCCCAATCACGTGACCTGCTCTCATGCACGAGCCTTCAAAGCCTCAGCCATTTGCTTCCCAACCAGCGCTGCAGGCCGTGACTCGCATCAAAGGCAGCCCAGCCCAGCTTCTCCCAGCAGGCAGCCCACCCCCCTCCCTCTCTTGACTTTCAGTGACTTCACACTTCGTGCCCCTGTCCCTTCAAGGCAGCCCAGCCCAGCTTCTCCCAGCAGGCAGCCCACTCCCCTCCCTCTGTTGATTTTCAGTGACTTCACACTTCGTGCCCCTATCCCTTCAAGGCAGCCCAGCCCAGCTTCTCCCAGCAGGCAGACCACCCCCCTCCCTCTCCATATGGTCACTCGAGTTCCAAGCTTCCCCAGTGTGCGCTCGTTCACTTCACTTTTTCACGGCCGCCGGCTGTGACTCCTTTACCACTGATTTGCCAGTTGTAATGCTTTCTGTGTGCTGCTGTGAAGGCATTCTGCTTCAATTTTAAACATTAGGCCAGACACTTTTTCACGGCCACAGGCCGTGACTCCTTTATAATGTTGTAAATACAAAACACTGACTATGCTGAACAATGTACCATTTAAAAATAGCTATTCATTATTTTCTTACTGCGAACCGGGTGTCTATAGATTAATCTTATTTCACCTGTAAACTTTGTGAGCAAATCAGAAAAGGGCCTTTTCTTTTGAGGAAAATAAATGTTTATTTCTAAAGCGCTACAACGTATCCAGGGTTTCTCAGCGCTAGATCGAAATTTTTATAATTACATGTTTTTAAGCCTGCCCAGCCTGTGCCGTCTCTCCCTACCCCTTAATCCTTCACCCTGCCCCCACCTCCTTCTGTCTCCCAGTCGCTTGCTGTCGTCCAGTTCCTTGTTTCATATTTGTTTGCCCTCTTATTTCTCTTTCGTTCTCCCTCCAAGTCCATCAGTGAGCTGTCTTTATCTTTATCTTTCTGTCCCTCCATCTTTCACCATGTTATTTTCCCCTGTCGCCCTTTTCACTCTCTCCTTCTCCGTCCGCGAGTTCTCACAGGCTAATAGCCCCCCCAGCACACAGCGCGCACTTCCCCTTCTCTTGTTTTTGTTAAGGGCCTTTTCTTTTGAGGAAAATAAATGTTTATTTCTAAAGCGCTACAACGTATTCAGGGTTTCTCAGCGCTAGATCAAAATTTTTATAATTACATGTTTTTAAGCCTGCCCAGCCTGTGCCGTCTCTCCCGACCCCCTAACCCTTCACCCTGCCCTCACCTCCTTCTGTCTCCCACTCACTTGCTGTCGTCCAGTTCCTTGTTTCATCTTTGTTTGCCCTCTTCTTTCTCTTTCGTTCTCCCTACAAGTCCATCTGTGAGCTGTCTTTATCTTTATCTTTCTGTCACTCCATCTTTCACCATGTTCTTTTCCCCCTGTCGCCCTTTTCACTCTCTCCCTTCTTCCTCGCTCTGTCGCTTCCTTCTTCCTCTCATTGTTCCTCACGCTGGAAAGAACGTGAAACACAGTGCAAGAAAGTGTGTTGTGCATATGGAGCGGCGTAAAGCTTTCGAGACTAAGCGGCTCGTGTGGCATTATACCAATACTTTTATTAAGCTCACTGAGTCGATATTACTGATGTTTGTTGGTAAAGCGAGTCGGATATTGTGCAGCGCGTGCACCGTGCAACATGGGTGTGCAGAGCAGATTGCCTCTTAGAACACACTGAAGTTGTGCAAAGCACCCTGCTGCAGATAAAATAACACACCAAACCAGCTGGACATTGACCATCTATTAAACGCAGAGCACTTCAGTTCCGTCCCTCCTCCCCCTAATTACATCCCTGTCACTCGAGCCCTGAAGCTTTTTACAGAGCCTGCAGAACCACGTCCTTTGCTCTTTTTTCCAAAGCATTGTTCTAGCCTCCAGCCTCCCATCCCCAAATCGAGGGGCTTTTGTCCATGAGCAGAGATTTATCCTAGTGTAGGGGCACATCATAAGGGCTGTCAGAGGGGCACACATTTTCGAGTAGTGAAGTGTGGACAGTTGATCCTTCATTAATACTCATTACGACTAGACTTATTTGGCAGGGGGGACACTAAATTATGCATCAAGGTTGTCTAAATTATGAGGCAAGAAAAGACAAATTATGTGGTACAATGTGCAACATTTTTAATACTTTTAATTCATTATTTTGTCATTTTACACATGGTAATGCTCTCTGATGAATGATTTGAGCACCAGTTATGTTACACAAGGACACTTTCATTGTGTGGTAGGCGCAGGGAGATAAAGTGATTTGATCAGAATCACAGGATGCTGAGCCCACGCCGAGGCTCCAACTCGGTTCCCCAGCAGCATTTGGCACATCAAAGGCTTTGCTGCCCCGTCCCCCCGCCGTCACTTATTCAAGGCCGCAGGCCTGCCCTCCTCTTGCTGTCTGTAGTTCTTTTCACCCCCGCCGTCGTCCTGCTGTCCGTGGTAACTCTCACTCATTGCTTCTGTTGCATATGTTTAAACTTGCTGTTATATCGGCCCTTGTGTAGCACAAGCAACGGATTACAAATGCTATAGGTGTCACATTTCCACAAGTTAACACTATTAGCATTGTAAATGACAAAGGTATTAATTTCCAAAATAAAAACATAAATAATAAATTTGTCATTTACAATACTAATCCCTCAAACTTTACTAATGCAAGCCCTATTGCATTGCAAATGCTTGTTTTTTTTATTTCAACATGTTTTATTAACAAATTTTTAAAGCATACATAGTGCAGTGATAGCGTTGATAGTGCCTCGCGGACACCCTTAGGGTTACAACAGGCTTGGCGGGCTTCATGTGTATATATCACATATCCAATAGTAAAGGCTCTTTGTTGAATCTTGTTGCACCCTTGTTCAAGAAAAAGGAGAGTGAAAGGTGGAGAGAAGAGGATGAAAAGAAAAAAGAGGGAGATAGAGATGAAGGTCTTTCAGGAGTGGTGCATTGTTTTTTTCTAGTTGTTGTGGAGTGGATATACCCTTCCCGTACCAGGTGGCGTTGGCTAAGAACTTCCCTTTATATTGGACTTTGGGGTTGAACCATATGGACTCTCATTGTCAGAAGCAGTACCTGAATTATCTTGATTCCGTGGGAGCGAATGACCAAGGCTTCAATGCTAAATATTTCCAAATTCCCAAACACCCCTGCATCCGGATTTCTCCAAGCCCAGGAATGGAAGGGAAAGGGGAAGTGGATAACAAACAACAAAGAGTGACTTCCACACTGGTACCTTCTTCACAACCTCTTGAATTCGAGAAGCTGGCGAACACCTGAAACAATTAACAAATCATTACTGCAGTTCAGACAACTTTTGGAAATTCTACTCTCTGTCCGCTCCACCTCTCTATACCTGATATAATGTGGATTTTGCCTCTCTCTTGGAGCACGCTACCAATAGTCTTTCCTTGTTGAATAGTAGGACTCCAGTTGTTTGTTAATGTCTATTTTGATTGTTGCGTCTAGTAGAGGTGGTAAATAACAGTATAACCATATGCATATAATTTATACTCCCATTTACTTGTAGAAATTCGTAGAGTTTATGCCATCGTAGAATTACAGAAGGATATCCAAAGCTCACTGTACTCAAGGATTGGCAGTAAAACTGGAGAGTCTGTTGACTGACTTACAATTGAAAACTGCCTTTCAATAACAGCTCAAAGATTAGGCATTGCTGACAAAGTCTATTTGAACTGCGCAGACTCTCCCTGTCAATGAAGTCTCTGCCACTCAGAAGGTATAGTTCAAGATTTGCACTGGACTGCACAAGCGCTGCAATGAAGTCTTAATGAAGAAATGAATATTCTTACTGCTCATGTTCAGGATAGAAGCGGAAGAATTACTTGCCAACTGGGAATAATCGGCAGAAGAAAGCTGCCTCAGGAATTCCTACCAACTCCACTGGAAACTCGAAGAGCGGAGCTGCGGCAGGAAACGAAGTGGTGAAAAAAATTGGACCAGAGAATTCTCTTTCTCCCCTTAGCCCACTAAATATGATTTAGAGAGTTTTCTGACGGGATACGGGCTGAAACTAGGCTAAACTAGTGATTATGTCAGGAGCCAAAAGAGGGACGTCGAACTGCCGGAAAAGGACAGTTGAAGTGCGCCACTTAGAACGTGCAGGGAAAGGAAATGGTGGACCGAACAAGGAAGACTAGAATGCTAACCCAACACTCTAGCGGAGCAATCAGGAAGCGTAAACCAACCTTCCCTCAGACTGCGGGCATGAACCTGTTTCTGGATGGAACTCCAAATCGGAAACTGCTGCAAAGCGTTTACTTTACCCTTGAAAATAGGAACTGAGGGGGGCCTAGTGATGGAACCTGGCATGGACCTGACACTCATTTGGTGTTCCTGATGCTCTGTTCCATCTTAGTGTCTACCTTAAGGAGGGCTACTTTAGTGTTTTTGATGATCATGTTGTCGGTCTCTGGGTGTTTGTTTGCCGTAAGCATAGCTATGGGGTCTAGGCCTCCCAGCATAGCTCTCTCCAGTTCCAGCCACACCGGTGTGTACTCCTTATCAGTGGCTAGCCAGTGGACCCCCTGTCTGGCAAAGCATGCAGTTTGGAAGGTTTTAAAGTTGGTGATGTTCAATCCACCTAAGTTTTTGCTTAACCTAAGTTTGTGCAGGCTTATCCTGGGTTTTTTCTCTTTCCATATGAATTTATTGATAATGGCGTCTAGCTGTCTATGAAAGTCTGTTGTGAGTGTTAGTGGTAGCATTCCTAGCATGTAGTTGATTAGGGGTGTTATCATCCTCTTGATAGACTCCACCCTTCCCCACCAGCTTATATATTTAGGTGACAAGGCGTTCAACTTTTAATCATGCAGAATGCTGAGCCTCTTGCCAAACATGGCGCAACTCAAACAGTTACTCTTGAGAAATCTGAACTTTTAAGATTTATCTTCATTATTACGTCTTATCAAGGATGCATCCTATTCCATGACACTTACAAGTGTGATGGCTACGCCTTCAACTCTGATTTCTCAAACAAAACTACATTGCAACAATGCAATCCAACTGAGCTTCACAGCAAATGTACACCGGAAGTTTTGTTTGTCCAATCACAACACTGTCTAGCCCAGATCTTCCTGCTATACCAGTCTATACTTTTCTGCCCTGAGGAAGCCTGTGATGAGGCGAAACGCATTGGCTGTGCTTGTCTGTATTTCTTGAAGAACACGATTAAAAGACAGATACAAACACTAACAAAGGACCTATCCGTCCTACTGTCTTTTGTTGTTTCATGCATGACTCCTTTTCATGCATACTCTGCTTTGTTGCCTCTCGTTTGTATTTAAAAAAGATCAGGTCAACCCTGCAAACATTTATTGGTGGGAAAAGGCCCAAAAATATATTAGTGGGAAAGATGTGTTAAAAACAGAGTGTATGTGTTATGCATTATTTTCATGTTGAATACTAGAATTAGGAGTTATTTAACACATCTGGTAAATACCTAACCCTGGCTTGATAGTATATACCATGTTTGGTAAATATCCTTCCCTATTCTGTCCAGCTTGTAATGAGAGACTTAAATGGTCATTCAAGAATTTCACACTGCAATACAATCGTCACCAGATCAGAGAGCCCTGTCATTGATCACTAGCTTTCCCTTTCCCCTTTACATACTTTTTGAGTATTCTCTCTGTCCCCAACAGGAACTTAATGGAAGTAGACATAGTGTTATGTTTTTGTCCAGGAAGAAAAACCTTGCTGCACAAAACAATCCTAAGAGGCATTTGTGATTCAGATTCCTCATTCACAGAAAGAGGAAATAGAGAGGAAAGAGAGCAAAACATGTTTCACCTTCTTAAGCCATCCTCTGGGGTGCATAAAGATTTGATGCAATCCCAGGTTTACAAACCACGGTAAATCTGGAATTGCATCATACTCATGGGTGGATGCTTGGAAACGCCCATGCTCCACCCATGCAACACATCACAGTTCAAAATGAGTTCTCTTGCGCTGTGTTGCCTTACATTTCATTACAGAGCAATGCAAAGCAGCGCAAATCACCTCTTATTTGTATTGGTAAATCTTACTGAAGCATTTGGGGTGCCCTTGTGTTGGCTTGCACGATGCAAGGACAATGCAAAGGGTTAGTAAATCTGGCCCTGAATGTTCTAGTCTGGAAAATGAGAGCAAACATATCTCTGACACCGGTACTCAAGTAATTGTGAGATGTGAGCAGCTTTATCAGCAGTGCCTATAGTGCTTGCTACTAGAATCCTTCAGAGTTTGAGTCTAGTTGGTACTGGGTGTGTTATATGCCATTGCAGTACCCTTGTGCATATTACAATCAGAAGATCTACAGGGGCAATGGAGGTTAAGACGGTATTAAAGGCACAGTTCACTTTGGGACCACTGAAATAATATCGAGAGACAGAATATCGACCATCAAGAATATCGTTGACAAAATATCGAGTGACAAAATATTGAGTTTCTATCTACAAACAGCTAAGTACAAAAGAATCGAGTTAAAAATATCGTTTACAAAAATATAGTTTTAAAAAATATCGACTTTACTAAAAACAATGTTAAATTAAATTAATATTAAAAAATAATTACTAAAATATAATTAAAAATACTTAAATTAACTTATAATAATTAAATAATTAATGAAAGTAAAAAAAATGTATTCATATTTCTTAAAAAAAAATATATATATATTAACAAAATATAATTAAATAATAGCCAATATTATTAACGTACAATAACAAAAGTGTAAAAATTACTATTCCCACTCCAAATAGTGCAAACATAGGGTAAGCGTTGGATAGCGTAGGGGTTAAAATTACTATTCCCACTCCAGTGGGTGCAACAGTAGGGAAAGCGTTGGATAGCGTAGAGGTAAAAATTACTATTCCCACTCCAAAGAGTGCAACAGTAGGGAAAATGTTGGATAGCGTAGGGGTTAAAATTATTATTCCCACGCCAGTGAGTGCAACAGTAAGGAAAGGGTTGGATAGCGTAGGGGTTTAAAATACTATTCCCACTCCAGTGGGTGCAACAATAGGGAAAACGTTGGATAGCGTAGAGGTAAAATTTACTATTCCCACTCCAGTGGGTGCAACAGTAGGGAAAGCGCTGGATAGCGTAGGGGTTAAAATTACTATTCCCACTCCAGTGAGTGCAACAGTAGGGAAAGCGTTGGATAGCGTAGGGGTTAAAATTACTATTCCCACTCCAGTGGGTGCAACAGTAGGGAAAGCATTGGATAGTGTAAGGGTTAAAATTACTATTCCCACTCTAGTGGGTGCAACAGTAGGGAAAGCGTTGGATAGCTTAGGGGTTAAAATTACTATTCCTACTCCAGTGGTTGCAACAATAGGGAAAGCGTTGGATAGCCTAAGGGTAAAAATTACTATTCCCACTCCAAAGGTGCAACAGTAGGGAAAGCGTTGGATAGCGTAAGGGTAAACATTACGATTCCCACTCCAAAGAGTGCAACAGTAGAGAAAGCATTGGATAGCGTAGGGGTAAAAATTACACACTCCAGTGGGTGCAACAGTAGGGAAAGCGTTGGATAGCGTAGGGGTTAAAATTACTATTTCCACTCCAAAGAGTGCAACAGTAGGGAAAGCGTTGAATAGTTAGGGGTTAAAATTACTATTCCCACTCCAGTGGGAGCAACAGTAGAGAAAGCGTTGGATAGCGTAGGGGTTAAAATTACTATTCCCACTCCAGTGGGTGCAACAGTAGGGAAAGTGTTGGATAGCGTCGGGGTTAAAATTACTATTCCCACTTCAGTGGGTGCAACAGTAGGGAAAGCGTTGGATAGCGTAGGGGTAAAAATTACTATTCCCACTCCAAAGAGTGCAACAGTAGGGAAAGCGTTGGATAACGTAGGGGTTAAAATTACTATTACCACTCCAGTGGGTGCAACAGTAGGGAAAGCGTTGGATAGCGTAGGGGTTAAAATTACTATTCCCACTCCAGTGGGTGCAACAGTAGGGAAAGCGTTGGATATGGTAGGGGTTAAAATTACTATTTCCACTCCAGTGGGTGCAACAGTAGGGAAAGTGTTGGATAGCGTAGGGGTAAAAATTACTATTCCCACTCCAAAGAGTGCAACAGTAGGGAACACGTTTGATAGCGTAGGGGTAAAAATGACTATTCCCACTCCAGTGGATGCAACAGTAGGGAAAGCGTTGGATAGCGTAGGGGTTAAAATAACTATTCCCACTCCAGAGAATACAACATTAGGGAAAGTAAATATTTCATATATTATTCAAAAATCTAAAAATGAATATCTATTAATATTTAATTAAAAATATATAAAAATGTTATCTAATATACTAATTAATATTTATAAATAATTAATTAACAATAATTATTTCTATTAATCACCTATTAATACAAATTAATTAAACATTAACTATTAATTATTTAATAATTAAAATTATTTTACAAATATTTCCAAATAAATACATTTTAATTAATGTTATTATTTAATTAATTATTAATAAATTATTTCCCACCCTATTCCCCTATAAACCCACAACCCTCTACAGAAATTAAATTAGTAAAATTTACATAATTAACAATTAATCAATTAATAATAATTATTTTCCAATTACCATTAAATTAATTAACACATATAAATTAATTAACAATTCATTACAAATTACTATCAATAAATACATTTACATATTTAATTACTTATAATTAAATTACTTCCCACCTTATTCCCCTATAAACCCACAACCCGCTACAGAATTAAATTACGCAATAATTATAAAAACAAAATTCATTAAATAAAATTATTTATAACACAAATACACACTTTTCACACATATTATAACATAAAAATACACTATAAAAAATTATATATTATTAAAAAATCGATATTTTTAACTATCTATATTATATACTTCGATATTTTAACTATCTATATTTTTAACAGTCGATATTACTTCACTTACCTTAAAAACTATATTTTTGTTATCTATATTCTGTCCAGTCGATATTTTGTCCAGTCTATATTAAAAACTTGATATTATGTCCAATTGATATTTTGGACTCGATATTATGTCTGTGCACCTTCACTATGGCATCCCAAAATTTGACAAGAGCAGAGTTACTTGTGTCAGTAATATAAATGTTTCTATGTTTAAGATACTCTGCACAATTATGTATAAAGCAGCTTTCCCTCAATACGTCAGACCTCTAAAAATAGATGCCCTAGATCTACAAGTGAATCGAAACAAAGAACTAGACGCCTCCTCCCTTCAGGTAGGAAGAACCAGGACCTCTAGAAAGTCAAAAATGTTGATGTCAGTGGAATAATGACTACTCGGTTCCAGAGTGAGCAGATTCCTTGTTATGAAAAGTTTGGTTTGTGATCCCTTAGCCACAAAATACTGGGCCAATAAATATTAATTCATCATACAACTCTTGATACCAATTTCAGAGAACTCAATAAGTGTTTGGAAGGAGGAGAAAAAAAGTAATATAAGATGTATAAAAGAGTGGTGGAAGAGATACCAAGGGGTTAAAGAGTTAAGTTAGGGAAAGCATGTTTAATATGAGAAGCCAAGAATCTGAATTAACAGGAGGAGTGGATAAAAATACACCATGGGGTGCCCACATTTGGAATCGCATCAACAAACTCCGATCCTACAGCAGTTGTAGGGGGAACACGGTCTCAGAGTCTGCCTGGTTATGGCACGTCAAAATATAATACAGCAACAAAATCCCAGGGCCCATACAGACGCCTAGCAGAGGGACAAACGACAACACGCCAATGGAAACCCACAATCTGACCACACCAGGCCAGGTATGCAGATTCTTGAAAAACGTGAAAAATGATGGAATCCTTGGCCACAACAGCCTCCCTGCTATTACATTAAAATGTGCCCTGGAAGACTGTGCTAAATTGCTAACCCCCTCATTAACCATGTCTACATCACAGCACAAATCCCTGACTAGTGAAGAGGCTTCACCTTATGCCCAATCTTTAAAAAGGGGGACCCCACCCTTCCTTCTAACTAGTGACTCATTGCATTATTAGATATAGAGGTCAAGGTCTATGATCGGTGTGTCCTCATCTTATTGGAAGAATAGGTTGCGAAAAAAAACAATCTATCCTATTTCCAAACTGGGTTCTGTGTAGCAGCCTCCACGGTACACAGACAAAATATCGACATTTAAATATCGATATACAATTATATCGAAGTTTAAATATCGATGGGACAAAATATCGAAGGTAAGTAATATCAACAGTCTTAATATCGATATTAGTATGATACCAGTAATATCGAAGTTTTAAATATCGATGTCAATAATATCGAAATAAATAACTTCGATGTTACTAATATCAATTTTTAAATAAATTTAGTGTATATTATATTGTATTTATTATGTTTTATTATTTATTTTTAATGTAATTTAATTAAATATTGTCTTTTACTACTGTAGCAGGTTGTGGGTTTATAGGGGAATAGGGTGGGAAGTAATTTAATTATGTTAAATTAATTATTAATTAGTAGGAATTATTAATTAATTAATTAAGAATTAATTTTTAATTAATTTTAATTAATTTTTTAATTGATAAATATGTTCTGTAGCGGGTTATGGGTTTATAGGGGAATAGGGTGGGAAGTAATTTAATAATAATTAATTAATTAATATATGTTTGTACACATTTTAATTAATAATTAATTGGTAATTAATTTATATTAATTAGTTAATTAATTAATTAATATAATTTTGTACATATTTTTAATTATTAATTAGTTGGTAATTAATTATTATTAATTAGTTAATTACATTAATTAGAGTAATTTTTTATATATAATTTTTTGTTATTCTTAATTAATTAATTAGGAAAAATTATATTAATTAAATTAAATTAATTACAGCTAATGTGCTAATATATTTAATTTATTGTTATTGTTAATTAATAATTAATTGGTAATTAAATAATATTAATTATTTTTGGGTAAAGGGGTATTTTTAGGGTTCAGGGTCAGTTTTCAGTTCTTGGGTAAAGGGGTATTTTTAGGGTTCAGGGTCAGTTTTCAGTTCTTGGGTAAAGGGGTATTTTTAGGGTTCAGGGTCAGTTTTCAGTTTTTGGGTAAAGGGGTATTTTTAGGGTTCAGGGTCAGTTTTCAGTTCTTGGGTAAAGGGGTATTTTTAGGGTTCAGGGTCAGTTTTCAGTTTTTGGGTAAAGGGGTATTTTTAGAGTTCAGGGTCAGTTTTCAGTTTTTGGGTAAAGGGGTATTTTTAGGGTTCAGGGTCAGTTTTCAGTTCTTGGGTAAAGGGGTATTTTTAGGGTTCAGGGACAGTTTTCAGTTTTTGGGTAAAGGGGTATTTTTAGGGTTTAGGGTCAGTTTTGGGTTTTTGGGGTACAGGGATATTTTTAGGGTTCAGGGTCAGTTTTGGGTTTTTGGGGTACAGGGACATTTTTAGGGTTCAGGGTCAGTTTTGGGTTTTTGGGGTACAGGCGTATAAAAAATATATACTTTAAATCAATTAAATGAAATTTAAAAAAAAAAAAAATTAAATTAATAAGTGTTTTATTTATTTTAAATGTATATGTATTAGTTTTAATTTTGTTTTAATATTTTTATTTCATATTTGTAAAATTATATGTATTTTAAAATTATTTTTACATTATTATTAATACATTTAAAAAACGATATTTTTAATTTCGATATTTTTGTACTACGATATTTTTTTTCTCGATATTTTTGTACTTACCTTTATGAAGATATGACTCCGATATTTTTGATGTCGATATTTTTGTGCCGATATTTTTGTATTTCGATATTCTGTCTGTCGATATTATGTCAGACATTCGCCTCCACAATCGACAAAATCACTTCCCTAGCCATCCTTAGCAATCGAGCAGCCCAAAAAAGTTGCCTTCCTCTTTACTGTTGTTTTATCGACTACAGTGCTGCTTTGGACAAAGTGGTCCGCATCATTCTCTGGCGGAAACTAGATGCCTGGGGGATCCCCTGGGACCTTCTTGGAGCTTTCATCTCCCTGCATATGAATAAATGGGTAAGAGTGAGAAATGGCCCTTCTACTATTTCTACAAAAATTACCACCTCAGACGGCCTAAAGCAAGGATGCGTTCTCGCACCTCTCTTGTTCAACCTCTACACAGCCGACCTTGGGAGACAATTGGAGCACAGCAGCATACTCCCTCCACAAATGGGCCACTCAAAATTGCACCTCTGACAATATTTTGATGATATCGTCATAAAGAACCATACCAAATACGGACTTCAACGTGCCCTGAGCAGGCTTGATGAATATAATAAAGCCATCTCTCTCAAAATCCATCAGGACAAGACCAAGGTTGGCGCAGCAGAAAACAAAAGAACATTTTAACCTGGAGTATTGGCGTTGCCATGATCAAAACTGCACCCAAGTTCAACTATCTGAGGGTATGGTTTACCAAGTCTTCTAAGCCATCATTAGTCCATCTAGCCACCCTGAAAAAGAGAGCTTGAGCTTTAACACACAGTCTGTCAAACCTTAACTGGACCCTGTGTCGCGCCTCAGCGGTCCCTATATTAAAGGTCATAAAAGCCACTATTCTTCCCCCCCAACATTCGGGCATCAGGTCTTCCCAGATGCGAGTGCAGCCAGCCTGGACAATTATCAATGCATAACCAAACCAGTCCTCCAACTACACAAATATGTAGGTAGGGCAAGATTACAACTCAAGCTGGGCCTTCTGAGACAATCACTTACATACTAGGTCGATACCCTGAAATACTATATAAGGGTATTAAAGGTCCCGGATAACACCTGCAAAGCCTGCCTAAAATAAACCTTTGAGATCCCTGGGAACCCATGGAAGCAATAAATTCAAAAGGCTACAAGAAGAGACGGCACTGAAATTAGACTCCATCACCTGCTTAGCCTGGAAAAGGGTTATAAACAAGCAGGTGAGACACATTTCATATCGGCAGGAAATTCCTCCCTAAAAACCTCAACTATTTTGTCAGCCTTGAATGATTCTTATTTACCAGGGATGCCTCAACCACACCTCTTAGACAGCTTAAACCAATCAGCCCTTAGAAATATCATTTTTATGCACCTCCTAGGCCTGCGAATCACCGACCTTAACCAATAGACCCCACGTGGAGAGGAGGGGGCATGCAGACTATGCAACTATAAGACTAAATCATGGCTTCACCTCTTGTGCTGCTTTCTTTCCCATGGTGCTCGCAGTAGATCTCTTCTAAAGACACTCTATTTAAAAAGGGGCATTCATACAAGCCAGGAGGGGTTCGCACTATGTTGCTCCCAAACAGACACTAAGGGGGTCATTAGTATGGCGGGGGACTTTGTCTGCCCGCCTTACCCCCGGGAATCGGGACCACCTGCAATGCTAGCGGGGGTCCCGCACCCTCCATTAGAATTCACCTGCCACACTGGCGGGCACATCGCACATTTAAAATATTGCGACAGGCGGTGCTGAAAGCACCGCCCGCCGCAATGCCACAAAGGCAGGTTGTGCCTTTCAATGCACAACGTGACTGGCACTGTGCGGTGCCTGTCACGTTGTACATTGAAATGGTACCCCCCATGTGCACCCCCTACACCCCAGAGTCCCTGAGGGCCCGCAATGGGCCCCCACAAGTAAACTCTGTATGCCTTTCCGCCCCCTTTGTAATATGGCTATCGCGGTGTCTAACAGACACCGCCACCATATTGAACCCTTTTCCACCCGGTTGACTTGTCAAACGGGCGGAAAAGCGGCGGACGGTCTTTTCGTCCGCCATGGACCCCCGAGCCATCGTAATATGGCTGGGGGTCTTTTCTGCATGGATGCCAGGCGGATCCCCCCCGCCGGGTCGGTGGTAATGGGGCCCTAAATCTCTAGCGTGGTGTGGCAAATATGTAAAACAAATCTCATAGAACGGTTGTTCCCTCGCCCAGCCCTTTCTAAATCCGCTCCCGCCATCCAAAAACTGATAACTATTTTGTGGCACGCTACAGAGTTTTACCGACATGCTAAACACTTTCAGATGGGTTCACTAATCTTTACAGCTCGTACTTTTACGTTCTTCGCTGTCTGCCCATGATGATTGAGCTGCCACCAACCCTCACGCTACTTAACCGCTACTTGCACTAATCTATTTTTATTAAAGCACGTCTTGAACATCTGTGCAAGAAACCACTTTCACAAAGCTAGTTACCAGCTGTTGGTCGAGCAATCCATTGACACACCGGGCCAGTGTGGCCAATACATAAGTAACGGCAGGGTACCAACTACTTTGGGCCCCTGACCGACAGCATCCTCTGTACGTGGCCAATTGATCCCGGTCCTCACCAATTCGGAGCAGCCCTCGATCAGGTCGTACTTGACCCTCAGCCTTGGCTTCACACTTGTCATCCCCCGCCACAAACTTGCATTTGCCATTCTTTCTCCTAGGGGCTGACTTGATAATGCTCGAACCCTTGCACTGACTTTTTGAAAGGAAAAAGATTACTACTAGATCCTGTTGTAAATCATGTTTTGATATTGACATCAATGGCTTTATCCTTAGCAAGAAAATTGCCTAAGATCTCCTTTTACGAGTAATGATTTTCTCCTAATATACGTGCAATACAGTACTACTAACAGATTCACGGTTATATAGTTGGTGTTATTATTGGAATGGTTTTAAGCAACTGTGCAAAGAAATTAATAACTTGTCATGCACCAAAGATAACATGTTATATGTTAGTTGTATTTTTATGTTATATGGTGTATGTATCAAGAAGTAAAGCAGGAACGGACCAGCACATCTGTATTCTGTTCTCACTGTACCATCAACAACCATCCAAGACAGATGTACCCCCTGTAATGACAAAGCGATGATGACATTGTGTTATTTGTTACATGTTGTAAACAGAAAAAACAATAAAAACATTTTTTTTAAGTGATACTGATACTTGAAAGCACGTTTAGACATTAGTGTTTCGAGGAAGAGCACGACTCATCCTGGACATCCCTCGCCACAGCCACATCTCTGCCCACCTGAAAAACCTGCACTGGCTCCCTGTCAACAAGAGGATCACGTTCAGACTCCTCACCCACGCACACAAGGCCCTCCACGACACGGGCCCGGAGTACCTCAACAGCAGACTCACATTCTACACACCCACGCGCCAGCTCCGTTCCGCCAGCCTCGCCCTCGCCTCCGTCCCACGAATCCGCAAATCCACCGTCGGAGGAAGATCCTTCTCCTACCTGGCAGCCAAGACATGGAACTCCCTCCCCACCCACCTACGGCTGACCCTGGACCATCTCTCCGTCAGGAAACAACTCAAGACCTGGCTGTTCGAGCAGTAGCGACCCCCCCACCTTCAGCGCCTTGAGACCCTTATGGATGAGTAGTGGACTATATAAATTCTGCTGATTGATTGATTGATTGATTGATTCTTTTGCAACCTCCCATACAGAAAGCCAAACGTATCAATTTAGGGGCTGACGTGGGACTCTCATCACCCCCAAGGTGGTACATCTGAACACAATCCTTCACCACTAGCACTTCTTCATACATTGCTGTTATCGCACATGCACACGTCATTACTCGTGATGATTTCATACAAAAGGTCAGTCATATTGCAGTGCACTCACCAGCCTATAGCAATTTAACGTGAACCAAAAATCGGGCAAAATCACATCTTGCCAGACAGCTGTTCATCTTTCCATAAGATGATGGGAAATCTATCAATGATGCCATCAGTGATGCCAGTTTCCAGTATTACCAAGGATCACAAGTCGATCCGCCGTATACACACACAAAAAAAGCCACCCTGAATAAGTTATTCAGGGTAGCTCCTTTTGTGTGTATATATTGAACTTGGAGGCCAGCCCCCTCTGAACACCCCGCAGCCTCTAGTTCCCCTCCCCTAACAAGCAATAGGGTTAAGTGTGTGTAGAAGTGTGGCTCAATGGTTAGAGCAGCAGACCCTGAGGCAGAAGTCTGGCCCGGGACCAGGGTTCAATTCCCCGCCTCGGTGGGTCTTGGGCTCAAAATTCCACTGACCTGATCATTCTCGCCTCGGTGCCTATTACAATCATGGAGTCCCACTCTGCAACTCAGGGCAATAGCTTGCTTAATCTCCACAACTGCCCCCACAAGGCTAAGGATGCCTGGCCTCCACCTTGGGGGTGCCCAGGAGTGGACGCCTCACAGGGAAAGCCAGGATGGGTTCCACAGTGGTATTTGTACAAGTGCCTTGAGATCCTTGCGGGTGAGTAGTGCGCTATACAAGTATCAATTTACATTTTTACCTCCTGTATGCCCCAGTGCAATGGGAATAATATGTTTAATAAGTGCTACTGAACCAATGTCCTCATGTAAGAATTTAATTCCAATGTGTTTATCCATGAGACAGTCCTCTAAGTATAAGATGGAGGATTTGTTCCTGGCAAAACATGTAATATCACCACCCTTTCAAATACCCGGTGCATTAATACTGCACTATTTCTGATCCTGAATGGGCTGTAAAATCCTTTTAGCCTGTGGCATCAGGAAGTAAATTCTAAATTGTAGGAAGAGCCTATCTGTGTAAGTCATAGAAATCAGGCTTGTTAAATCAAAAGGATTTGATTCTAAAATGTGAATTGCATATTTATGTGGAAGAGGTGTGGCGCTGCGGCCAGGGTCACTGACTCTGTAATCTGGGGATCACGGTTCTATCCCTGGCGCCGGCAGCAGATTAGCCCAGCACCATGTGACTAATCTTCCCGACGGCCTCCAGGGCCTAGAGACCCTTACGGGTGATTGTTCGCGCTTTACAAATGTGGATTATTATTATTATTTATTAAAACATTACAGAGGGCCCTTAGGCTTGTTAACCCACAGAATGTTTTGACAGTAGTAGACATATTTCTCCGTTTTTTTTAACCACTTAAAGGAGTGGATGTGGTCTAATGGCTAGAGCGGTCGACCACACAGCTGGGGAACCGGGTTCGAGTCTCAGCAGGGACGCTGAACATCCTATCATTCTGTGCAATCCCCCCTTGCCTCACAAAATGAATGTGTCCGTCTGTAACGCAACTGGTGCTCATGTCAAGCACTCTGATACCTTCAGGTCCAATTCCCGCTATATAAAGCTAAAGGAAAAAAAACCTGTGTTTGTGAATGTCTTTAAAACCTGACTATCAAACGAAATTGGCTTCACTGAAATCTTAAAATGTCCTTCAAACTTAAATCTATGCTCAAAATTGGGATTGGCTCCTAAACAATGAAAGAGAAAGGTTTACAGTGTAAGCCAGAAAAAGCATGGAGTTAAAACAATTATAAGATATTATTTGGGCAGATGTACTGGGAATGCAGAGCACATGGAGGAGATCCACAAATTCTGTGTCTCAGACTGTGGAGAATGACTGGGCCTCAGCACATGTGGCTTGTATAGAGGATGTCTAGATACAGCAGATCAGACACATCGCAGTCTCTGTTGTGCCCAGAAAGACCTTTTTTTGATTACTGTAATATTTATTGCAGTCTGAGAGCAATTTGGCAATAACATCCAATATCTCAGCTAGTTAGTTTAAATGTATTATTGTCGCTCCCTAAAAGCGCCAGACATTTCTTAAGTAGAGGTCCTGACTTTAATACTGCTGGACAGATTTCACTCATCTCCTTTGCTGTACATCAAACTAAATATCAAATTAAAACCGAAAAAGGGTTACATAATAAAAAAAAATTGAATATATGGTGGTCTACTGACCTCAGCAGGCCATCATCCCTGTGATGGCTGTGATTCATAGTGGGTTGCAATCTGTGACCAACTTCATTAATATTTATGAGGTCAACTTTTTTTTATTTATTAACAGTTGATATAGACCTCTGATGAGGTTAACAGCAAAATACATAGTGATTATAAAAAGTACAGTAGTGCATCTGTGCACATTATCACCTTCGGATAAAATCATGTGCAAAGCGGCAATGCATACATTTTAAAACACATACCGAAGCCCCTTAAAACATTGAAATATCATATCTGGGGAAGGGGAATGAAAGATAAAGTGCAACAATTAATCAAGAGTTAGACTTCACTACTAATGAATGTATAAAAGTTTATAATATCACTTACAATAGTACATTTGTGCACTTGATCACCTTCCGTCATAACCACATACAAAGCAGCAAGACATAAATGTTTAAACACGTGCAAAAATCACTTAAACTTTTTAATATCATATAACATATCTGGGTGGAAAGGGAATGAGAGATAAAGTGCAACCATTTAGTGTAAGGTGAAAAGTTAAAATTCACTATTAAAGGATATATAAAACTGTTTCTAATAACACTTACAACATGTCAAAGGTGTAATTTATGGAATAGATCTTGGAAAACCAAATTACATAAATTGCATCTCCCTGATGTCTGGGGCCAACTTTCCATTTGGCTTCCAGAGTATTAAGATGAAGAGTACCGCTTTACAAAGCAGAATTACACACTTCATATTATGAGACATTTGATAACAAAGATAAGGTTGTACAGATGCCAAAACTACTCCCAACAATATATTTTCCAACCAGTTTCAAATTAGTGCAATGACTTCTATCTCAACTAAGACTCATTTTTTTACTTTGAATCTTAATAAAAATAACGTAGCTGACCTGCAACCAATTATTTAACAAATCCTCACTAAAATTTAAAAATTTAGAGGTAGAATTAAAATTTCGACTAAAAGTAATTCCTTTAACCACATCTGTTTCAATTTAAGGGATTAACAAAGCCCTTAGTAAAGCAAAAGGTGCCTTTTATAGCCCCATCAGAGTACATTTGCCAAAGTACCCACAATAATGTACGATAGTCCCAACCTCAATCTAAGAGCCTGAACAAGGAGCAAAGCTCTCAGACTTAAGAAACTTACATAAAATATTGCCTGCAAATACGTCTAAATACAACCAACAAGATTTAAGGAAAAGTTCAAGCGAGTAGGAGAGTGTAGCAGGAATCTTTACTTTATAAATATTTAAGACATAATTAAAATGTTGTTTCCCTATTTAGATACAGACGTTTTGCAAGAACTGACAGTGGGCCAGAGCTTTTTCCCTAAACTAGAGCAATGCAACTTGTGTGAAAGGTTAGAGAAAAACGTTCTGCCCAAATAAATACGGCTTTCAACTACATCTATTTTTTCTTGACCCATATACCAGCTATATTTTGTCCCTATTTTAGGGCCCCAAAAAACTGTCATTCTTGGTTTTCCAACATTTATTTTCAGATATTGCTTGTCTCCATAGCTTTTCAATTCCCACATATGTCTTCCCACATATGTCTTTGTAGCCCTAGAGAGGCAAATGCAAACAAAATAATGTTGTCCACATACATCAATATATGTAACAGAAAAGACCCCAATATTCATGAGGTGGGTGGAATTGTGACTCACTACGAATCAGTATTTTGCAAATCAACTTATTAGTACATTGGTCAGTTAGCAAAAGAGCACACTTTTGACACAAATACTGGTCACAAATATTGGCCTGTATTTGGGGACCAGTACTTCGTACATATGGCTTTTGGTTCATAACTACTGGCTAAATTCTGAAGTTCTCGCTGAAATACCTCCCCTGAAACCACTTTCCCCATGCACATCTATGTACATCTAGGGGTTCAGGGAACATAAGGTCTGATTTAGTGGAGGATGGCAATAGAGATTGAGCCAAAACAGCAGATTCCCTGTCAGCATCACATTATTTAATGTCGCACAGAGTGCTTTCATTCTTGTATGCAGCGAGTGCTTCGATTCTGGTATGCAGCAATCCATTGAGTTGTAGCTCTGTAGCTGCTGAAATTTTATTCAAAACACCTGCAGCTAGATGCAACGTTTTGAAACACCCCAGATAAAGTTTTTACAGGAAATTGACAATGCATGCATGGAACAGTCTCCTTCTTTCTCTAAGACCCAGGTGGAGGTTCTTAGATCACAAAAAGTTTAATGTAGTAAGCATAAGGTATTTAAACACATTCGTACCCCATCTTGTCAGGACTTTTAGCAAATCCATTTACCCATCTCCATCTTTACTACCCTCCAACCCAAAGTACATCATGGGAACAGGCCTGGACTGTGAACTAAAAGTGGAAACATTAATTCCCACATTTCTTCATCATTCATTCATACTCTCTCTCTGTCTCTCTCTCTCTCTCTCTCTCTAGTCTCTCTTCCTCCCCCTCCCCCTCCACCTCTCCCTCTCCCTCCCCCCATCTCCCCTAGTCTCAACTGCCCTCTAGCCACCTGGAGAAATGCCTGGTGTGTTAAGTGGTCAGTCTGTCCCTGCATGGAACAGTGTTTGTCCACAGCTCATCTGGCTGAAGAAGGTTTATGCACCGGAACATTTAATTCATAGAGTGTTGTTTAGTGAAAAGATCAAATCTCAATTGAACTCTACTTTGCAATAGTTCTGGATGCGAAACTCAGGTTAAATGTTCAGCATGTTAAAGAGATGGGAAGCATAGCAAGGTATGCTCCGAAAATACAAGGGGCCCGATTCACAAAGGTAAACTGAGACGAAAGTCAGACATATTTCACTATTCACAAAGGTCATTTACGAGTAGTAAAGTTAGACTTTTGTCTCAGTTCAACTTGTTTTGGTCTTAAGTTTAACTGGGACCAAAATACCTTTGTGAACCGGGCCCAATGAGTTTTATTAGGATACTTTTCTATACTTGTGTACAGGTGCCGAAAGAACCAATTTTGACACAATTGCACTGTCTACAGCACGCGCACTCATTTTTAAGCTCTGCAAGTTAATCTAGGGAGCGGCAGCCATCGTTCCGTGTTTCTGAACTGTGCTGTCTGAAGCACATGCGCTATCTCCAAAAACAGACATGCGACTCTCTCCCAAGCCCTAAAAAAAGTATCATGATACGAGGCGCGAACAGGGCCGTAGCTTCCACTGGTGCAGCAGGTGCATTGGCACCAGGGTAAGAGGCACTCCCTGAACACTGATATTGCTGTATTTCACAGTTCAAATGGCGCCCAGTCAACCCATTTCTTCCTGGCACTAGGACCCATGCATTGACAAAGGACTTTCTTCAACCATTGTATATTGATGTCATGATGTTATAAAAAAATGTATGTATGTATTTTTAAACTGTATGGATTATTTTATGTTGAGTAGGAACCATAATAGGAATTATTATATGTATTAGAGAATTCTATTTTGAGCATATGTTTGTAAAAAATGTTATGTAATAAATGAACTCAAAATGTTTTTAACCTAATAAGAATAAAAACTCGAGAGACGAAAGTAATCCCAGTGTTGTGCAGAAATAATTACCCGTGTCACTACTGAACACTAGAAAAGTGATATTAGTGTGTAGGTCCATTGGTCACCAATAGAAAGTCAGCAACACAGAAAGGAATTATTTTTGATACTAGGACCCATGCCACATTAGCTACCTGACTGCACCTGAACTCATATAGGCAACATAGTGGTTTTTGCTACTTTCCCTGTTATATGAAAACGTATTGTGTTAATGTGTTGTTGAAGGTTTATATATTAATCACTCTGAAAACTATCACTTGGAGCATTTGCGATAAAAGCGACCAATCTGATGAGCAACTGAATACTTATTATAATTATTATTATAATTATAATATTTGTATTTATTTAATATATATAAAATATTATTTATTATATTATTTATTTTATTTATTTAATACAATTATAATAAAGATACTTATAGGAGAACCTATTAAATAAAAGTAATACCGGAAAAAGACTGCCTAATTTATTCTGTGTGTACTACGTCCTCGTTTGTTTAGAGCACAAGACCATATTTAGACGTTTGAATAAATTACTAAACTCTCTTTCTGTGACTCATAGGAAACCACGCTCGGAAAGATGCTCGTTTCTATAGAAAGCAGCGCCATCTGTGCAGCACCATCTTTCCTTGGCCCACTCGACAGGCCTCGGCGTCGTTTAATCCAGCCACAGAATTCTGCCGGAAACAACGGGGTGTGTCATCAGCATGAGAGCGCCAGGCATGGGACACAGGAGGACCAGCAGATGCTCGAGTTTCCATTCACTCAGTGTACAGTAAGGATTTTTTTGGCCTCAAGACATGTTTTAGGGCGCCCTGTCCAGGACAAATTCGAAGTTTATTTTCGGCAATTTTTTTTTTAGTTTTATAAAGCGCAAACTAGACCTGAAGGTATTGGAGCACCAGTTGCATTACACAAGGACATATTCATTTTTGGGTTGATTCAGGGCAGATTTACAAGGAACTGACGTATCTGCATCAATACATCAGTTTCCTTGTGTCAACGCTGAATGTCCTTGCGCCACCATTGATGCGCAGTATTTACAATACAATGCTCCTTGGCGAAACGATTAACAGATGCATCAAAAATTCGGGCGCATCAGTTGGCACAAAAGTGAAGCATTGCTGGAGTTGCTCAACTCCAGCAATGTGCCACAATAGATGGGTGAGTCCCATTCTAAAAGCCTTGCGTCATTCCTTACGCCTGATCTGAGCAGGCATAGGGATTTTGATGCAGTGAAGGCATAGAGTGACATAGTGAAATCTTGTAGATTTAATTGTGTTAGTTCTACATGGTTTTTTTCGTGGGAACGCCCACCCTGCATACATTATCCCTAGCGCAGGTATAATGTGACGCAGGGCTTTGAAATGAAATGAAATGAAGTGAATGAAATGAAATGAATGAAATGAAAAAGAAACTTGATAAAGCGCTCTGCGGCCAAGCGGCTTCCTGGTGCTGGGAAACACATCAGTATCTACAGAGGGACCCAAGAAATTTAGCCAGGGAATGCCTGAAGAAAAAGAAAAGTTTTAAGGGCTTTGCGAAAGTGGGAAAAAATAGACATAGAGCGGATAGAGAGAGGGAGGCTGTTCCAGAACTGGGGGGCCAGCACAGAGAATCGGGTACCCCCAGTACGTGATTTACGGAAGCGAGGGACGTGAAGGAGAGAAAGTGATGAAGATCGGAGGGTGTGGCTTGGGGCGTGAGAGGTGATAAGAGAGTTGATGAAGTGCGGGGCAGAGCGAGCGTGCGCCCGAAAGGCCAAGCAGGCTAGTTTAAAGTAAGATCTAAGATGGACCGGGAGCCAGTGGAGGGACTTGAGGGCGGGAGTGATATGAGAGGATTTGGGAAGGCGAAGGATAAGGCGGGCCGCCTGGTTTTGGATAGCCTGGAGGCGGCGAGTTTCGTAGGCAGGGATGCCTACGTACAAGCCATTTCCGTAATCCAAGCGGGAGGTAATGAGGGCCGTAATGATGGTCTTGAGAGCGTCAACAGAAAAAAACCGGGAAATCTTGCGGATTAAACGAAGGGAGGAAAAACAAGAAGACACAACTGAGCTGATTTGAGCATGCATGGTCAGATCGTTGCTGATCTTGATGCCCAAAGTCCGAACAAAGGAAACTGGGGAGGGGGGAGGACCGAAAGAAAGGGGCCAGTGAGCTGGGGACTAAGGGTTAGAAGAACCTCCAGTAAGGACGAGCTCTGTCTTGTCCGGATTGAGCTTCAAATGATTGAAGCTCATCCACTGGGAAATAAAAACAAGGGTGGAACAAAACTTGGGGAGAGAGTCAGCTGGGGTTGAAAGATCAAAGACGAGCATCTCCTGAGATGCGTCACGTTGTAAATTGGCGCAAAAGTGTTGCAAGGGGCTTGTAAATCTGCCCCTCAGTGATTTGCCCAGAATTTGCCCAGAATCACAGTATGTTTAGCCAACACCAGACTCGAGCCTGGTTCCCCAGCTCCAAACTCTGCTGCTCTGGTCATTAGGCCACATCCAATTCAAGCCTGCATTATGCAGGATTATACTTGACTTTAAGAAATGGGTTCATAAAAAAGACATCTAAACTATGCCTTGCCCAGTGTCCCAAAAATCCCCAGTTTGACACTGAGTAGAGAGAGAAAGAGTTTGAGGAGGTAGTTTGGCAGAAACAGGAAGAGTGGTTCTGGTAAAGAAATGGAGGTGAGCAGGTGAGAAACAATAGTATCCTATGGTACACCTTGGAAGGGAGGCGCCCTGGGCAATTGGCCACGCGTTTGAGGGTCTTTTATTGCGCTCTTGTTAGGGTCTGACTTTGCTTTTTATACATCTATTAGATTTCGAGGCAGAGAACAGTGGCATGCATGCTTCTAATGCCAGAAGTGTGACTCTTAAGAAAACAGATTTTTTTATGTACCGCAAACTTGGCCCAAGGGAATAAGAGTGCTTTACATGACCACAAGTTAACATTAAAAGTTTTAGTTTTAGCCAAGAGCACTGTGAGGCTTCTTGTAACTACTCTAAACTACTCTGTGTGGGTCTGACTCCCCTCCCACGCATTGGGTTGGCTTTTGCGTCTGTCATTTTGTAATCATAGCCTACAAATGACTAAAGGTGGGTGCATGTCCATCTCTTCTGTAAAGGTTCACTCCCACAGCAATTTGCTGGTGGAAGCGAGCAGCGGGGTGCAGGGCGGCAGCTGCAGTGTCTCCTTGTCTCCCCTGCACCACTCCCCCTTGTCTCCCTGTGCCCGCCCCCACCACTCCTCTTGAGCTGCTTGTTTTCCAACAGCAGACATGCATCAGGTCAACAATTTTGCCATGCATTTCTTTCATTTGGACTGAGCACAGTTCGCTAGCCCCCAGAATAGCAGGTCACTCACCGCTCACACATTCCAATGTGTAGCATAAGTAAAACATTTCAAAATACCCTGATAGTTGCAGTCAAAAATCCTTGGTGCAGTATCAATCAATCAATCAATCAAGAAATTTGTATAGCGCGCTACTCACCCGGAGGGTCTCAAGGCGCTGGGGGAGGGGGGTCCGCTACTACTCGAACAGCCAGGTCTTGAGTTGCTTCCTGAAGGAGAGGTGGTCTTGGGTCAGACGGAGGTGGATGGGGAGGGAGTTCCAAGTCTTGGCTGCAAGGTAGGAGAAGGATCTTCCTCCCATGGTGGCTCTTCGAATGCGTGGAACGGCGGCGAGGGCGTGGCTGGTCGATCGGAGCTATCGGGTGGGAGTGTAGAAGATCAGGCGGTTGTTGAGGTGCCTGGGGCCCAGGTTGTGGAGGGCCTTGTGTGCGTGGGTGAGGAGTCGGAACATGATTCTCTTGCTGACGGGGAGCCAGTGCAGGTCTCTCAGGTGTCCGGAGATGTGGCTGTGTCGGGGGATGTCTAGGATGAGTCGTGCGGAGGCGTTCTGGATGCGTTGGAGTCTTTTCTGAAGTTTGGCTGTGGTTCCGGTGTAGAGGGTGTTTCCGTAGTCAAGTGTTTACAGTTGTTGTCCTCACCGCCCCTAAACTTTAGCTATAATACGCATGCTTGTGTCTTTCGGCAGTGTAGAATAATCAATACAAGCTTTGATCAAGGAGGCACTGGTGGGGCCTGCCTATGGCTACTTCAGATGGAGGAGCAGCCACACAGTGAGAAGGCAGCTCTTATTTCTCTTTGATACTGGTCCTACCTTTGGTGAACAGGTAGCTGACAGTGCTCCATCAGAGCAGTGTAAGTCACTTTTATCTTCTGCCTCAAACAGAGCACTGTCCTTCAGCCGAAATACACTGATTATGCATTAGAGATGGGCGTGCCCTCACAGGCTCTGTCTCAACTCAAGGTCATCTTGGAACCAGGAGCCCAACATAAGCTGAGGTTGGCACCTCCCCCTCGGTAAGCAAACAGAATAGCGGAAACCCTTCCTCCCCTTCAGTCTCCAGCTGTACCTTTATAGCGGTGTGAAAAGCGTTGGGTTTTTGTATTCATTGGCATATCCCCGGATTCCAAACAGGAGGCCAGACATATTTGAAAAGGCTACATTATAGGTACTCTCCCACCAGTTTGGCTTGCTCTCCAATGTCCATTCCCATAATGCACGGGGTGGGGAACCAGAAATTACCAGACCCAGGAGATGGACTAGGGAAGGCTAGCACAACATGCCCCTAGCCAGAGTAGCTAGAGGCTCCCATTTTACAAATATAGAAATGACCTGTAGAGGTTTTTAACCCCCCACCATGCAGACACACACCTTCCAACCTCCGACTCTCCCTCCCCCTACCCTGACTACCACTCGGCAGGCAGCGCAGTCTTGCGCCTAGCTGAGTTATTGAGTTCTGAGCAGATGAAAGTGTTTTCTTGGAGCGAGATTGCTTCGCCCAAGACCTTTTTGGATCTCCCCTCTCAGCGCTGCTGTCTTTAGGCGCTGAGATCGAGTACACCCACTTTGGCCGCCATCTTGGGTAGGGCAAGGCTGCCTGCCCAGGTGATCGCTCCTCCCGCCCTCCCAGGACATTTAAGGACTCCTCCCTCCACCCTTCTGGATACTGCTTTTTTCAACACTTGAGGCGGAAGCCGGGGGAGCTCTGCACTTCCTTGTGCAACACTACTGTAAAACGTGAGTTATTGAATGAGAAATAACCCGTTTTTTAAAACTTGTAGAAATTTTAACTGGCTGATTTTACATTGTTAAGTACCTTTCTTGGAGCGAGATTGCTTCGCCCAAGACCTTTTTGGATCTCCCCTCTCAGCGCTGCTGTCTTTAGGCGCTGAGATCGAGTACAGCCACTTTGGCCGCCATCTTGGGTAGGGCAAGGCTGCCTGCCCAGGTGATCGCTCCTCCCACCCTCCTCCCACCTTGCTCTGTAATGGATAAACAAAAGGGGGTTTTGGCAAGAGCACAGTAAGGCTGTGCCAGATACTCAATGAACAAAGAAATTGCCAGTACTGTGCAATAATTTGTGCTTTTAACAAGGTATTGAGCAGAAATTTACTCAACCCAAAGACCACTGATTCAGTCTGAAAATTTTGTAAGAAAAGTGCATTTATTTCATTTTATATTTTTGTTTGCTTTTTCTTTTTACTTGCTTTTAAAACAAAGTGTACCAATCAATTTGAACAAACGGTTAATTTGGATGACTGTTGACAATGAACTCATCTAATGGTCAACATGTAAAGCATATTTGTTTTAACAGATTAATTCAATCCACAAAAACAGAAACCAAAGACAATAAGGTATCAATACCAAAAACATTGATTCACCAATACAACATGAAAAATGACGCTTTTAGACAACAATCAGACAATAGACAACATATAATAGTGATACAGTTAAGAACCTGTATTTTTAAATTCAAACCATTTGAACTGAGGCCTATTGCAGAAACTCTGCACTGATCATAAATAAGCCTATACATACAAATGAAAGCATGCCTGTGTAGATATTTCTTTTTCATATACGACCACACATTGATTTTATATGTACAATTTTTCAAAGAAAAGAGGGTTGGTCGCAAATTAGAATGAATCAAATAGGAAGGGGGAAGGGGGGTCGACGCGTTTCGAAGCCCTGTTTAGTTTCATGGATTCTCTTCAGGACCAACAGACAAAATCTGAAAAATATAAGTAAACAAACACTCAGTCAAAACCACACTTGAGAGACCTTCAACTCACATACTGATCAGCACGATCTACTGTTGTACCTGTGTTTTCCAAGTAACGATGTCGCAGTCATAAAGTCTGAAAATAGAAAGGGCCATTCTAAGTCGATTACAGTGCTTGAAAGGAGGATACAGACTTATATATAATCCATTTCAAAGGAGAAGCAACTTACATGGTTGTTTGTAAGGAGAGTCCAAAATAAATTCTGGTGGAATCAGGAGTTTGTGTCCCGACTTTTCAATCAAATTGTGGGCTATTCTGAAAAAGAGCAACCGAGTGCATGATTGGCATGGCGTATACCATTGACATAATTGACATAGAAGAAGCCAGTGTTCTTATAAAATTGGTTGCTTCCAAACCGAATTTTCGCACACAGGCGAAATGATAGTTTAACTGTGGGCAGAAACCATTGATACATATTACTAATGCCAAGAAACAGTGTGCGCGTGTATCCGGTTGGTTGCACACGGGCGGAATGGCAAAGTGATTAACGAGCGGCGGACAACTTTAAATTTAAGGGGGGGGCTGCCAACGCAGATCGCGCTCGTGCGAGGCGTCGCGGAATAGGGCCTTTGGACGGGAGCGTAGTCTTTTACCTTTTCCAATGGCTCTGTCCTCCTTCACTCGCTCCTCGCTTTCTCGTACGGAAACCGCCGTATGCTTTGGCATGTTCAATTCCGCGTTTCACCGGAAGCGGATATAAAGGGAAACCGGTGTTCATGGGACTGAATCAGACTGAATCAGTGGTCTTTGGGTTGAGTAAATTGCTGTAATGGATAAAAGCAGCAGGCCCACCCGTCCGCGCAGCGGGCGCGCCGGCAGCGCGCCGAAGGCGAGCCCGTCTGCGCCCGTCGGCGCCGGGACCGGGCCCAGGGCCACGACCCCTGCTCGGCCCATCCTGTACAAACGGAGTACTCTGCTGAGGCTTCGCCCAACCCATACCTCCCGTTGTACCAAATTTGACCTGACACATACTCCCACGGGCACCAATATAAAGTGCTCTCATTGTGATACCATCGTCCCCTTTAACAACGGCATCTCCCACAATCAGGTCTCTAAGCAGGTTAAGGAGAAGCACATCACCATGGCCCTAATCAATGCGCGCTCTCTGGGCAAACACTGCCAAGAGATAGCCGATCTCATCATCGACTACAAATTAGATGCCCTGTATATTACGGAAACGCGGATGGACGAGGCATCTGCACCTGACTTGGTCACGGCAGTTCCACCTGGCTATAATGTTTATAGGCAGGATAGAGAGAAAAACAGAGGCGGTGGCCTGGCTATCATAGTGAAAGACCAATTTGAGGTCCGCACATCCCCTATCCCTGCCATGTCATGCGAAGCTCTACATTTTAATATAAAATTCACACCGTCTTTTAGTTTCAAGGGAGTGCTCCTCTATCGACCTCCTGGGGCTAGAGCAGCTTTCCTAACAAACTTAAGCACCTTAATAGAATCAATAGCCCCAGATGAGTCCATTACTGTAATGGGCGATTTTAATTTTTATCTTGAACAAAATAATGATAGAGATACTATCACCCTCACATCAGACTTAGAAATTATAGGTCTTAAGCAATTGGTCACGGCCCCAACCCATCAGGCAGGACATACGCTAGATGGCATGTTTACGAACGTGGAAGACCTTCAGGTGACCGAAATCCTTCCCATGACATGGACCGACCACTCGGCCATTTTTAGTAGGCTGACCATTAAAGATCCGTTTAGGAAGAATACTTCCCACCCCAAGCCAGGCACTTTCAAGGCGTGGAAGGACATAAATTACAACAACCTAAATATACTTTTAAATAATACTAAACCTGAACAATCTAACGATCCCTGTACTTCTACTTCTCAATTTCATGAATGGCTGAGTGACGCCACGTCTCAACTGGCACCCACTAAGTCCCACCCAAGAAACAGAAGTACGCCGACTGCTCAATGGTACACAGAAGAGCTAAAAATACAGAAACAATTAACGAGAAACAGGGAAAGGTATTGGCGACGAACTTACGACAGTGAAAGTAAGAATAAATATAAAGAAGCTCTAGCCACTTATAAAACCATGATCACGACAGCAAAGAAGCACTTCTTCTCTCTGCATATAGAACATGCTAAAAATTCCAGCAAACAGCTGTATAACATAGCTAAAACCCTATCGGGTAACACACCAGACTTAAACCCCCCCCCCCCCATCACAATCACTATGTGATGCCCTGTCTGAGTTCTTCTTCACAAAGGTGAATAATATATACCAAGCTTTCACCTTGGAACCTAATTCTACTGCTGCCCCTCTCTCGCAGACAGTTCTGAGTAATACCATGACGAGTTTTAAACCTTTAACGACCAATCACACTAAAACCATACTGAGGTCCATTAAATCAGGCTCTGCATTGGACCCTTGCCCCACTTCGGTGTTAGCCATGGTTTCAGATACAATTACTCCCATTATCACTCACGTTTGCAATATAATATTGAGCTCTGGGACCTATCCAGACTCTTTAAAAAACACATTGATTAAGCCTTTGCTTAAAAAACCAAATCTTGACAGGAATGATCTGAAAAATTACCGGCCTATAGCAAGTCTTCCTTTTTTGGCCAAACTGACAGAGAAAGCTATGAACCAGCAGCTGTCGGAATATATAGAGAGAAACAATCTGCTTGATGATACCCAGTTTGGGTTCCGTAAATATCATGGAACCGAAACTGCTCTCATCAAAGCAGCGGATGATATTAGACTCATCCGGGACCAAGGAGGGACAGCCTTGCTGGTACTCTTGGACCTCTCGGCAGCATTCGACACGGTTGACCATAAGACCTTGGTCGACCGTGTCGAAAAAATGGGAATCCACTCCACTGCGAGAAACCTGCTTGCCTCCTTCTTGGCTAATAGAACTCAGGCGGTCACTCTTGGACCATTCCAATCTGCCAAACTGTCGTTGCCGTGTGGGGTCCCTCAAGGCTCATCCCTTAGTCCGACACTTTTTAACATCTATGTGTCGGACCTTGCTAGTGTCATCAAAGCACATGGGATGAGCCTAACCTCATACGCAGACGACACACAGTTGGTGTTGGCCATTAAGGGTGACGGACAGGAGGTAGCAGAAAGGTTCCAAAGAGGCATGACAGCTATCGGTGAGTGGATGGCAGGAAACTGCCTGAAGCTCAACTCCGAGAAAACGGAGGTTGTCATTTTTGGCAATCTCTCGCCACCGTGGCCTACTACTTGGTGGCCATCAGCATTTGGCACCCCACCTTGTCCGACCCCCAAGGTGAGAAATCTAGGAGTTACCTTTGACAACCAGCTTAACTTTATGGCTCATGCCAATAAGGTAGCGTCCACGGCCCATTTTAAACTCAGAATGATAAGGAAAATCTTGCCTTTTCTGCCTGACACGGCCGCTAAGACCCTGGTCACGTCATTGGTTTTAAGTTCACTAGATTACTGCAACGGACTCTTTCTGAATGCACAATCCAGAGTCACAAAAAAGTTGCAGACGGTACAAAATGCGGCCGCACGCCTGCTGTCAAAAAAACCAAAATTCGCAACCATCTCAGATACTCTGAGGTCCTACCATTGGTTGTCTATCCAAAACAGGATAAAGTTTAAAGCTATGTGTATAGTCTACAAGGTAATGCAGGATCAGGGGCCTCGCTTCCTAAAAGATCACCTAATACCTTACAGTCCTGCCAGAAAGCTACAATCTTCATCACTTAACCAATTAGTGGTCCCACGTAGCAGAACAGTCACATGGGGTGACCGCCGCTTCCTAGTTGCGGCCCCCAAAATCTGGAACACCCTACCATACCACATCAAAGCCAGTCCATCGCTCTTACAGTTTAGAAAAAATCTGAAGACGTGGTTATTCAACCAATAATACAGTACACCCACCGCATCCTCACCTCTAAGGAATGACATTACTGCAGTCTAGCGCCGAGACACCCAAGGGTAATTGTTCGCGCTCTATAAGTGTCAGAAAATAAATAAATAAATAAATAAATTCGCCCAGGGTAACACGTTATGGCGAAGCTGGAAAACCGAGATTAGTAATGTTTTAACCCAGGATTAGTGACCCAGTACCTAGATCTTATCTCCTCCTCGTGTACCGCTCCGATGGCTTGTGGCTGAATAACGCAACTTCCTATCTTATCTTATCATGGTTTTATAAATCGCACAGCTGCTCAAGAGTGTCCTGGCACAAGCCCAAGAGAAAGCAGGAAGAAAGGGGAAGAAAAAAGTGCAAATAACACATAAACAAGATCAGTGAAAAAGGAAGGTTTTTAGTTTCATCCTAAAGTGGTAGAATTCTGCAGGCCGCGCAGGTCAAGAGGGAGTGAGTTCCATGTGATGGAGCAAGGACTCGTAGAAAAGAGACTTGCTCGGAAACTATCCTCTCATATAACTCTTCACATTATACTTATCTTGTTTCATGTAATTAATATGCACTACATTACATTTATCTTGCATAAGAGAAGCTTGTGTGCGTGTTTTATTAACAAGTAACTCGAGTGAAAACTAAAATGGCCACTAACGCGGGTAATTAAATTGTGCATGCGTCAACTACGTAAACGTAGTGATGACGAGTTTTTGCTTTGAGGGAAAATTCTGCCCTTGCGCAGACACATCTAAAATGGCCTCTTGAAAACTCACATGCTAAACATCTGCTTTGCTTAAATTATGCTATTTTACTAATTGCTAATGCAGGGAGAGCATTTATAGGTAAATGGGATTAGAGTAGAGATAGGTGGTATACAGTGAAATCATTTTACTTTGAACTTAATACTTTTCTTTTTCACTTTTCTTATTAGTTCGTACTCCGTCCAAGTCTGAAATCTAAATCCCATGTGACCATAAGACATGTGCAGTCTAAGAGCCAGAAGCTGCATGGACATCATTGAATGCCATTCAAGAATAATGAAAGGCAACTTACCCTGGGAACCCGCTCAATGTCCTGAGAAAGGAAGAACGATGTTCAAAAATGTATACTTTATATTGATAAAAATGTGGCTACGGTGGGAATAAAGTTTTATGAATAAAAATTAAGGGGTGGTATCTTGGTCTACCCAAATATGCGGTGCTACGCTTACAGATCGTGCAGAATGCGGCTGCGAGATTGATAAAACGTGTCCCTTTTAGGCAGCACATCTCTCCGCATCTGCACGAGCTGCATTGGCTGCCAGTGGCAAGCAGAATTAAGTTCAAAGTGCTGACCCTGGCTTTCAGAGCACTAAAAGGCACGTGTCCCAATTATCTAAAACTCCGACTCCCTCGCTACCACCAAAAACGAGAGCTGCGTTCAAACTCCTTGCTCAAGCTTACGGTACCGCGCGTGAGGAAAGCTAGACTTGGAGGCAGATCCTTTTCGGCCGGCACGGCGAAACTTTGGAATACTTTGCCACCTGCCATCCAATCCCCCACCTCAGAAGCCAGCTTTAGGAAACTCCTAAAAACATGGCTTTTTACTCAATAATCCTGTTCTTTCTCCTGACTACTCACTCTTGCTGTAGGACTCGCTAGCGCCGGGACACCTCCCCAGAGGTAGCTGTTCGCGCTTAACAAGCTTCTGTATTAATATTATTATTATTAGACAATGAGCTAAAGAGAAAATTAAGGACCATTGCATGGTGTGATGATCATCCCTTTCACCTGCCCAACCAGAATTAGGAATTCTATGAAAAAGAAGAAACATTAAGGGGTGGCACATGACATTAGGAAAGTATAACTGAGATAATTATGTAGTTAAGTTGCGTGCAGAGAGACCGAAATGCTGCAGAGCTTGGGATGCTGTCGGAGTGACGGGCGAATGCTGAAGAAGACTCATATTGCAGACTTAGACATTGATCGAAATTAAATTAGAAGAAGATTGCGGAAGAATCGAGGAGGAGATAAGCCAAATAATTAGAAGATCATGGAAGAATCGAGGAGGAAGATAGTGTCAGAGAGGGGTACGACGCAGTCATCAGATCTAGAAGAGGTCACCTATCCTGTCCTGAATCCTGTGCTGAAACCTGAAGCAGTTGTTTCCTGTCCTGGGGTACTTTTTTCGATTCCTTGGCTGAGGGGTCTGATTTTCACACCATCATAGGTAAATATAATGTTCTGTAAATTTAACGTGTGCTGCTCCCTCTATCCTCTCTTTTCAAGGTACCGTTATTAAAAGTCTAATTAATTGAATCTTTCCCTGGGTGACGGAGTCTGTGGTTATTTCATTTACAGAGAAATCAGAATTTATTCATATCATTTCACCATCAACTAGTTCAACTAATGGTCCATTGACCAGAGGAAAGAACTTTTTGATCTGAGAAAGATTAGTTAAAAATATCAAATAACTGATCTTGGGGTTAACCGGTCAATGTGAGTGTGAGTGTTTATGGGCCCAAGGTTAGTATGAGGTATTAGAGTATCCAAGGCTGGTTTACACGCTGGATCACATGCCATGACTGCCAAATAGGCCAGAGAACTACAGTCCTTTCTCTTGAAGCGGAATCTAGGGACGTGCAAACTGAAAACGTTTCCTGAAGTAGAGGGGGGCCGTATTCATAAAGCGCAGCATGGAAAGTTACCAGGTCTTTATACATGACCCTAGCCTTCAGCGGCAGCCAGTGCAAGTTGCGCAGGTGTTGCCTGACACTGGTGTGTTTGGGGAGGTCAAAAACGGACGAGCTGGTGCACTTTGAACCACCTGAAGTTTGTCAAATAGATAGGCGGGACAGCCCAGGTACAGTGCATTTGCATAATTGATGTGGGAGGTAACAAGAGCTCGAAAAACCATTTCCTTAGCTGCTAAGGCAAAAGGGGCAGAAATTTCCTAAGAAGTTTCAGAATGCCGAAACAGGTGTCAGTCAGTTTATAAATTTAATTACAGACACTCAGCTTTTGATCAATTCTCATGCTTTTTTGCAGGGAGTCCAGAAGGTGAGAGCGTGGGAGACTCATCAGGCAAGAAAGTATGCCAAACCTGAAGAGGTCACTGAATCAAAGGAGAGAGGGAGGACTAGGTAAGCTAGTCTGAATCCCCGCTTTTATATATCAAAAATCAAGAAAGACTAGCTAGGTTTTTTACAGGGAAGACTCAATGGAGTACGTATGTCAAGGAAAACCAGTAGGTTTTTAGAAAGCCCTCACCCACCAACCTAGTTGGTGGCATGCTTCATCATCGGGCCCACCACAGTGGCACCTAACGTGCCCCGGGTGTGCTTCGACGCCAGATTACTGCGGAGCTGGTATATTTACTGAGTGTGCAGTGTGGTGAGTGTGAAGGTGAAGATTAAAAAGCCATACAAAAATCCCAGCAGCCGAGGGTAAAAAACACTATTTTAATAAACTGGGTCTCTGTTGGCATATTAAAAGGCAGACGGACACGGTGGAGTATGGATTATGACCTCCAGTGTCCTGTGTGGTCTACATGTTTCAGCCTGGCCTTTCTTAATTTAAAACAGGCTTTCCTCAGGACCAAGTGAGTATGTGTGGAGTTGAAAAGGTTAATTTACAGTGAGTGTTTTTTGTTTTTATGTGTAGCACTCCCTAAGGTGCTATATGGGTGAGAAGGGGATTCCCTCTCGCTTTGAGTATTTTGCTGTTCAAAGCCTCCTTGGGTCGCCTGGCAGAGAAAAAGACCGAAACTGTCGATCTGGTTCCTCCTTGGACCTGTCGTCCTTCTGCGGCGCCCGGTTGTGAGGTAACTCTCCAAAGAATACAATTTCAGTTTTATCCTCGTTACGTTTCAGCTGAGCGCGCGTCAACCAATTAAACACCGCAGTTAAACAGGTTTTAAAACATGGGCAGTTTTATCCTCGTTACGTTTCAGCTGAGCGCGCGTCAACCAATTAAACACCGCAGTTAAACAGGTTTTAAAACATGGGCAGTGGATGTCTCTGATTTTTGAACAGCAGCTGGGTGTCGTTAATGCCAATAATGCCTAATTCCTCAAGGCAGGCCAGAAGAAGTGAATGGGGACAGTATCAAAAGTGGCAGAAAGATCCAACAGGACATAAACTGCCTTGCCCCCTGCATCCACGTTCTCACAAATAGCTTCCGTGATTTCCACCAAAGCAAACTTCGTGCTATAGGCGGCTCTGAAACCGGAATTGGGATGGATGAAGGAGGCCATGCTGTTCAATCAAGGCAGTCAACTGCTTATTGGCCATCTTTTCGCATATTTTGGTAATAGCAGGGAGCAGGGAAATAGAGCGATAGATAGTTGGGAGGTTAAGATCCATAGTCGACTTTTTGATCAGAGGGATGAGCAGTGGCTGTTTCCACTCAGTGGGGACATGGGCCAGTGTCAGTGAGGCATTAATCAGCTGATTAGGAAGAGGGTTAATAACTACAGCCGCACTGGCCATGAATTTAGCAGGGTATTACTAGGGGAGCCCGATTTAAGGTAGGATAAAGCTCCCAGGGTGTCCATAAGTGATATGGCTTTAAAGGTGGAAAAGGTGACTTTAGCAGGAGAAGGAATACATCGGGCAGGGGGCACCGAGGAAACCTGGGTGTCCTGGTTGCCAAATGACAGTTGGAGAGCCCTGACTTATATATAGATGAAAAACGTAAACAGCTCTTCACACCAAGCGGGCGAAGTGGCATGGGCGTTGCTCATAACTTTAGGAGTCACATAATTCTTCACAATGTTAAACAGTTCTTTAACATTATTACCAGACCGGGCAATACAGTTGGTATAGTATGAGCAATTCGCTAATATCGTAGCAGCATCGTATGCTTTTTGAGCTGCTTTCAAAGCAGTTTTGGCCTCATTGCTAAAATCCTACCTCCATTTCCTTTCCAGCTTTTTACAGTGTTCTTTTCTGTATTTGAAGCCCAGGTGAGAACCATGGATTGGACAATGGCCTGTTACTGGATTTAAGTCTCGTTTGGGGGGTAAGATCAGTCACTACCTTCTCAATCCAACTATTGAATTGAGAAAAAGCAAGACCAAATTCGGCAGAGTTAAGGGCGAAAATCAGCCAAGGCATGATAGAAGGCAGCTGGCTCTATTTTGTGGCTCACCTTACCTGAGCCAGTGCCTGTGGCCTAGACGAATGAGTTCCGCTAGCAGTATACCAAGATAAATGGATCAAATTATGATCAGACCAGGTTACTTGCAAGGGGGGTGCCACCAGCAAAGGGATACTGGAACAGATGACATCAAGTGTGTGTCCCCCACAATGAGTCGGGCAGTAACATATTGCTGAAGCTGGGTTGCGTGGAGTTCATTCAGAAAATCACGTATATTACTCTTATTCAAATTATCCAAATGTATGTTACAATCACCTAAGAGCAAAAAATGCATATAACGTAGAGCTCTAGGCAAGATCCAGTTATTTAGCAGATTAGGGAAGCCGCCAGCAAGACTAGGAGGTCGATAGAGTACAATCCCACCTAGACAGTAGTGGGGTGAAATTCTTAACACAAAAGTCAAGGGCTTCGATATCAGAAGAGTCAGTTAGTTCATTAAATTGGCACTTCCAATCCTTCCTCACCACCACTGCGACGCCTCCCGCCCTACTTTGCGATCGACTCTAGAGATTTTAAACCCTTTAGGGATAGCCAAATCTATGACCGGACTAGAAAAAGGCATTAACCATGTTTCAGTTAGAAACAGGATGTCGAAGGACTCATCTGTAAGCAGGTGAAATATGTCTTGGCAATGTTTGGAGACTGAGCAAGTGTTGTTAAGCGCAGCCTTAATCAAGAACGGCTCATATCTTCCTCCTGATATATCAACGATGGCAGACAGGGATTGTGGGAGCGCGAGCTTGCAATTGTCACATACATAAGCAGTATCCACTGCAAAATCCCATCTTAAAAAATCCTCACACTTGTTAGAGTTAAGCGCGCAAAGTTCCAGCCTATTGTACTGAAGAGTATTAGGTCTGATATGGGAGCCATTACAGGCATAATTACTGGCGCCTGTAGCATCCGGGATGCTGACAGGCGCAGGCGGGCTTGCAATAGGCGCGCCAGCAGCGCCCGCGCAGCGGACATTTGTATATCCCCTGCTTTTATGATCGACTAGAGCACGCACTCCCCAAAATGGTGTTTCTAGTGGACTCACAGGAAATAGGAACTGCAAGGAGAGGCTAGGAGGCCGGGCGGATTCACAGACTGCCTCGAACTGAAAAGTGGAACTCAGGTAAGAACATACATCAAGTTCAATTACACACACAATTTTAAAAAGGTTAAAAAGATGCTGATAAAAACAAGTATTAGAGCAGCAGATAGCAGCGAGAGTGCAAATGAGCGAGGTCAGTGCGCTCTGGGCCTTATTTCAGTTGTTTGTCGGACAAATAATTCAAACCAACACATTATAATCAGCGCTGTGCGACCCTGTCAGGGCACTGAAACTCGGCACGAATGTTGAAATACAACTCATCAATATACACAACTGTAGGTTATTTATACACACATGTATTTACTGGTATAAAGACAAAATATCGAATCAAAAATATAGAATTGCACTAATATCGAAGTGAAAATATAGAATGGACAAAATATCGAATGGACAGAATATAGTCAACAGAAATATCGAATTTAAGGTAAGTAATTTAATATCGATTTTCATAAATATAGAAAGTCAAAATATCAAAGTATACAATATAGGTATTAAATATATCGAATTTTTAATAATATCGAATTTTTTAAAGGGTTTTGTATGTTAGTATATGTTTGAAAAGTGTATATTTATTTTATAATTCATTTTAAGTAATTAATTTTATGTTATTTAATGTTTGTGTAATTTAATTCTGTAGCGGGATGTGGGTTTATAGGGGAATAGGGTGGGAAGTAATTTAATTATAATTAATTAAATATTTAAATGTATTTATTGGTATTTATTTTGAATTAATTGTTAATTAATTTTTAATTGCTAATAAATAATTAATTGGTAATTAATTTGTATTATTAGGTAATGAATTTCAATAATTCATTTTTAATTGTATTTTAATTGATTAATTATTATATTATATTAAATTGGTAATTACTTTTAATTACTTTTTTATTGGTATTAGTATTTCATTTGTTTTTATTAATTTATGAAGTATTTAGTTTCCCTACTGTTGCACTCACTGGAGTGGGAATAGTAATTTTTACCCCTATGCTATCCAACCCTTTCCTTACTGTTGCACTCTCTGGAGTGGGAATAGTAATTTGTACCCCTACGCTATCCAATGCTTTCCCTACTGTTGCACTCTCTGGAGTGGGTATAGTAATTTTTACCCCTACGCTATCCAACGCTTTCCCTACTGTTGCACTCACTGGAGTGGGAATAGTAATCTTTACCCCTACGCTATCCAACGCTTTCACTACTGTTGCACTCTCTGGAGTGGGAATAGTAATTTTTACCCCTACGCTATCCAACGTTTACCCTACTGTTGCAGTTGGGTAATAGTAAATTTTACCCTCCTGCTATCCTACAGTAAAAATATTGTATATTATTAATTAATATTATGTATATATATATATATATATATATATATATATATATATGTTGAAAAACTTAAATTGTATGTTTATTTCTAATAACTTAAATTAATTATTTAATATTTCTGAAGTTATTTAAGTATTTTTAAGTATGTTTTAGTTAATTATAGTTATTATTTCATTAATTTGAAATTACTTTTATGACATTTAAAAAAATGATATTTTGACTAACTATATATTTTCTTTCAATATTTTTGATTCGATACTTTTGTACTTACCTGTTTGTAGATGGGACTTCGATATTTTTGTTTTCTATATTTTTACTTCGATATTTTTAGTCTTCTATATTTTTGTATTCTATATTTTTTCAGTGATCCGCATTTACTACACGGCAGCTTCCATTGCTAAAGTGCCTAGGAACACTGCAAGCACTTTGATGTGCTGTACTAATATTTTTAAAGAGAGGTCTAGGATTTCATCCAGTTATGTTTGTGAAAGCTGCATAAACAGTAAATGCATGTATTGTATACATTCTATATCATTGTCTTGCTAACAATATTTTTTCGCAGGATCTATGGGTCAAATTTTAGTAAGTTATGTTGATAGCTCAGCGAGTTAATGCACACGTTGCAGAGCATTGCCAATGAACTGGAGGAAAAAGGATCACAAGCATTTGCAATGCACTAGGTCTCGCATTTGCGAGAGTTTGAGCTCTTGGCATTGTAAATGACAATACCTTTTATTTATATGTTTTGAAAACTTGCAAGCGAATCATTAACACATACTGTACGAAATGTCTTTGCTTATGAAAAGCAGGTCTGGCAGTGAATGAGGCACAGTTACGGCTAGCCTTGGTTCTCCCTTGAAGGTTTTCAAAACACATAAATAAAAGGCATTGTCATTCACAATGCCAAGAACTCAAACTCTCGCAAATACGAGACCGAGTACATTGCAAATGCTTGTTTTGGACTCATGAGTATTAAGTGGTTGCCCAGAATTACAGGTTGTTGAGTCGAGGCTGTGATTCGAACTTGGACTCCACGTTCCAAAGTTAGCAGCTCTTTCTATTAGGCAGCAAGCTTTGGCAAGCTGGTGCAGTTATTAATTTTTGTAACTTTTTTTATTGCAGGCATATGACGGAATTTTTTTAAAAAAAAGAAGAAAATCAAAGAGAACATAATGCTATTTGAATCTGGCAGTGATATACTCGTAAAAAATATACCATCATACAGAATGTTAGCAGAACACTTTTAGAAGCTCTTTATTAGTTAAAATACATGTTGCATTCAACTAAATATAATCTTTGTTTTAAATTAATTTAACTAGAGGACATGGTTTAAGTAAACAAGTATGACAAAAAAAAGAGAAGGATGAAAATGGAAAGAAAAAAACATTGAAAAAGTAAATTAGCAAGCCAAAAGTCCTGACCTGAAGTGCCACTGCTGGTGAGCCACTATGCTACTTTTTAGGGGGATGTATGTATATGATCAGTCCAAATGCCATCAATTAAAGTGCAAGAGAGCCAGTGGCTGAATTAGCTGACCTATTGCCCCATTCTGTATATTTTAGTGGGCAGAAGAAAATGTAAATGAAAGCGGAATACGACAGTGGATGAAGAGGGCTGATACAAAACCTGTCTAGAAATGCATCCTTGTATGTATTTTTTATTTATCATTTGGTTTGATTATATGAGACTAGTGAGACTGTCTCTAGGCTATAAGAAAACACACAAGCTATAAAGTAACAGAGAAGCCCTCTCCTGGTTTCCTCTTTGATGCTGAAAGATTCTTATCAGGTAAAGGATTCTTGTCCAGCAAGTTTTCCAGGGCATGAACAACTCAAGGGCAGTTAGGGAATCCTTGTGTCAAGCGTTGTCATTATCCATGGAAATGCAAAAACTAGATAATACGGCAAACTCACTGAAATGCTATGCACCTCCTTTGTAGGCTTTGCATACCATGGGGTCGATTCCGATCCGGTAAAAAGCGCTCCGAATTGCCGTTCGGAGCATTTTCCCCGTACGAATCGTACCCTGCAACGTCCCCTGTACGTACGACGAAGTACAAACCGTACCAGGAGCTGGACTCCGTACGAATCATACAGGGACTGTACGAATCAAATCTCCGACATCTGTACGGTTCGCGCCTGATTTTTCCGAACCGGCAAGTACGATTTGTGTTGAGTACGCACCGTATGACCCTTTTTCTACGGGAGCTGAAAACAGCTGTAAAAGCAGAGTTCGCTCCGAAACAGGTACGGAACGGCCCCCCCGGTACGGTGCGTACCCCTCATGATCGCAGGGGTACGCACCGTACCCCTGCGATCACAGGTTGTACGCACCGTACCCCGAGATCTTGGGGTGTACGCACCGTACCCCATGTACGCTGGGTGTACGGTGCGTACCCCATGTCCGCTGGGTGTATGGTCCGTACCCCCCATGATCGCAGGGGTACGGTGCATACCCCTGCGATCATGGGGGGGACGCACCGTACGGTGTGTTTGTGAATGTGCGCTTTTCCGTACGAATCGCCCTTACCTGACGTGGACCGTACGAATCGCGTCCTGATACCCCGGTCCAGATGGTACTCGTCAAGTCGTACGGTGTGTGTACGAGTCGTATGGAAATGGCTCCGGATGCGAATCGTACGGACAAGAATTTTACCGGATCGGAATCGGCCCCCAAATGTAGAGATATAGTTTACCTGGCTACAACAAATCCTATGAAAACCCTTGCAAGATATGGGGATGTATATGCAGGCGAGCTATCCAACACGGGTACCATTCCTCTTAGGTTACCCAAGGAAACATATGCACACTTTTCATAAATTTAGTGGAGTTGATGAGCCCCACTCCAGACATTCTACACTGATTTACCAGAGAGTGCCAGTTAACAATCCGACTCCTGGGATTCAAATAAAAAGGCCTGTACTCTACTACTCAAGTCGACTTTCACAATAGTTACTAATGTCATCACTTGGTCACTGGGACTGTAGTCACTCACATTAAAAGAGGCATCGCTTTGGTTGGACACTAAATGCCCAGCAGAGCCTCACAAACCGCTGGTGAGCAACTGACAATAATCATGTATAGCACTGGCTAGGAGACCTGTGACACAGTCTTCTTCACCAGAAACATGCCAGAACTTTCAAAAGAGGAGCAGGTTGTCATGTGATCATTGTGCCAAGAGGCTTCTGACTTTTGGGAGGGAAGGGACATTATGACTCACTCAAGGCTCCACCTCTCATGAGTCAAGGCACCGCCTCACACTCAACAATGGTAATAAATAGCATAGTGCAACCTGTGGATCTCCATATATACATCTTGACTTCTTGTATGTAAATATAGTAAGAATGATGACTTTTGGAAACAGATAACTCAAGAAAGCTCAATGGCACTTTACTTTCCTGCATTACACTGTTACATTCTGGGATAGATTCTGGAGCATCAGCCACCTTGACAATAGTTGTCATGGTGTAATGAAGAATATTGGGGGGGGTCAGGTGCTGGCCGTCAGTTGCCCTGTCGGTAGCAGTAGTACTTGCTGAATAAACTGAGGAAACTTACTTTGTGAGCTGTCATCAGTGGAACTTTTTAGTGGTGACCAGGGGAAACGGACTGGGGACCAGTAGAGCAGACGTGAATCGAGGGTCAAATTTTCACCCTCATCTGGAAAGTGAAGCACTAAGAAGGTTGTTGCTTTGCTGCGGGAGAGGCCATTGTGGGGTCGATAGATCAAAAGCACTGACTATAAAGTCAAGCCACAGGAGCCATTTCTCATCTTTCCCTAATTTTGAGGCCATGGTAGACACTGATGAGGGTGTTGGCGTCACCTGAGGCCTGCATAGACCAAGCGCAGAGGAGTGTCCAGTTGAGAGGCAACCATCACTATGTACCACATTGGGAAGCAGCCACACTGTCTCCAGTCTGGTGTTGCCAGGCATTGGATGCAAGCAGTAGAGTCTCCTGTTGCCTGGCAACAAATGTGCCTGACACACCTTGAATGCCGGCCATATTGTTCATAGAAACAGCTGTTTAGTATGTGTAAATGTAAATGTAAATGTATAGGCATTTATATAGCGCACTACTTACCCGGAGGGTCCCAAGGCGCTTCGACCGCTGCGAAACCCTTCCTGGCTTCCCTGAGAGATGGTCCCTTAATGGGTATCTCCAGGGTGAGACCAGGCATCTCCGGCGGTCTGGTGGGGCCGTTAGTGAAGATGAGGCAAGCTAATGCCCAGAGTTGCCGAGTGTGAACGCTGATCAGAGTGGGCACCGAGGCGAGAGAATTATCGAGTCCGTTGACGCTGGTCCAGAAACCTGCCGCGCCGGGAATCGAACCCTGGTCCCGGGCCGTCCTCTGCTCTCGGGTCTGCCGCCTCTAACCAGTGAGCCACACGTCAGGGGGGACGGACTACCAGGGAGATGAAACCCTGAGCCTATGACTACTGTCTTGGGTGTTGCTGACACTCCCCATACAGGGTCACGCCGCACCCTCTGAATTAAATACAGTCTGTAAATGCTGAGATAGGACCTTGCGATGAACACGTAGTAGGGGCCCCTACACACAGGAAATCCCATGGGGGAGACTGATGTAGATTGGAGCCCTGGAAGGAGATGGGAATATCCACGATAGGAGATCTATATTAGGAGAGTGCTATGATCCCATTTAATGAACCCCAGGAAAGATAAGGCCAATCATGTGGGATTTTCTACAAAATTCAGCTCTCACTGCGGCCACACAGAAGCACTGGTGGGAGGGACTTCTATAACCCCAGAAATCAGCGGTGTGCCAATACTTGGTAACAGTGGCAGGCACCTTTAAGGCAGTCACATACCTCTATAGATACATGAAACACTATTAACCCTGACTGAGTTGAGGCAAAAATGGGAGGCGGATCTGGCCAAGGCAACAACTGAAAAAGTATGGGCGGAGTTATTGGAGAAAGTATGGAGGAGCACTAGGAATGCTAGGTTCCAATTAGTGCATTTCTATGTCTTGCATAGAGCGTACATCACCCTGGGCAAGATTAGTAAATACTTCACCAGGCAAACAGCCACCTGTCCGCATTGCAATATGGAAGGGGCAGAATTCCTGCATATGTTCTGAGACTGCCCAAACCTGGGAGGGTTCTTTGAGGGGGTGACCACAGTCTTGGCGAATGTGACGGATAGAGAGATTGTAGTAACTCTGGGGTATTGTCTGCTGCACTGATTCTCCCACATAGCCAAGAGCAAGGTTACAAGTACGTTTTTGGATCTGGGGCTGGTTTTGGCTAAAAGGGATATCACCAGGCACTGGAAAGCGAGAAGTGATCCTAACATAGCCAGATGACAAACATAATTGGTTAAATGGACAGAGTCCGAGGAGGCAGTTAGATTGCAAATAGCAAAAAAAACTAACATTTGCAATGCAATAGATCTTGCGTTAATTAAGTTTGAGCTATTGGCATGCTAAATATTGCATCACCAATTGCAACAAAAGTTTATAAATTGTAGGCCAAAAAAAGTGTATTTTTTTTTTAATGGAGGCTTGCTGCGCTTTAGGTGAATATGTTTAAAAGTAAAGTGCTCCATACTGCGATTGCCACAATAGTTAATTGTGGATGCGTTAACAATTGATGTGTGCACTGATGGCTGGTGGTGTGTGTGCCTGTAGAAATTGTGCACAGATGGCTGGTGGTGTGTGTGCCTGGTGGAAGTATGCACTGCCGGCTGGTGGTGTGTGCGCCTGGTGGAAGCGTGCACTGATGGCTGGTGGTGTGTGTGCCTGGTGAAAGTGTGCACGGATGGCTGGTGGTGTGTGTGTGCCTGGTGAAAGCGTGCACAGACGTCTAGTGTTGTGTGCCTGGTAGAAGTGTGTACTGACGGCTGGTGGTGTTTTTGCCCAGTGAAAGCGTGCACTGATGGCTGGTGGTGTTTGTGCCCATTGAAAGCGTGCACTGACGACTGATGGTGTCTATGCCTGGTGAAAGCGTGCACGGACGGCTGGTGGTGTGTGTGTGCCTGGTGAAAGCGTGCACTGACGTCTAGTGTTGTGTGCCTGGTAGAAGTGTGTACTGACAGCTGGTGGTGTTTGTGCCCAGTGAAAGCGTGCACTGATGGCTGGTGGTGTTTGTGCCCATTGAAAGCGTGCACTGACAACTGATGGTGTCTATGCCTGGTGAAAGTGTGCACTGACGGTGTGGTTGTGCGTGTGGTTGTGTGTGTGGTTGTGTGTGTGGTCATGTGTGTGGTTTGTGTGTGGTTGTGTGTGTGGTTGTTGTTGTGTGTGTGTTTGGTTGTGTGTATGTGGTTGTGTGTGTGGTTGTGTGTGGTTGTGGTTGTGTGTGTGTGTGGTTGTTTGGGGGGTTGTGTGTCTGTGGTTGTGTGTGTGGTTGTAGTTGTGTGTGCGGTTGTGTGTCTGGTTGTGGTTGTGTGTCTGGTTGTGTGTGTGTGTGGTTGTGTGTATGGTTGTTGTGTATGTTGTGTTCGTGGTTGTGTGTGTGGTTGTGTGTGTGAGTGGTTGTGTGTGTGATTGTGTGTGTGCTTGTGGTTGTGTGTGTGTGTGTGTGGTTGTGTGTGTGTGTCTGTTTTTGTGTGTGTGTGTGTGTGTGTGGTTGGGTGTGTGGTTGTGTGTGTGGTTGTGTGTGTGTGTGGTTGTTTGTTTGTGTGTGTGGTTGTATGTGTATGTGTCTGTAGTTGTGTGTGTGGTTGTGAAGCACTGCGGGGCTCCCATCCCGAGACTGACCCGTTGGCTGCCAAAGGAGAGAGGGACAAGCGGAAAGAGCCCAGTGAGTGTGGGGGTGTGAGGGGGGGAATGTGTGCACACGTGTGCGTGCGCGTGTGTCTGTGTGTGTGCGAGTGTGTCTGTGTGTAAATGTGTCTGTCTATGTGTGTGTCTGTTTGTGTGTGTGCGCGTGTGTCTGTTTGTGTGGGTGTGTGCGCTCGCGCGCGTGTGTGTCTGTGTGTATGTGTTATCCACTTCCTGGAAATGTAGGACAGGAGGTGTGCATGGCGTGTGGGTGAACGTGCGCGCTCACATGGGAAAATCGCCTGTGCGTGCCTATCCCCTGTCTCACATTCCCAGGAAGTGAGTAACAAAAGATGCTTCGCTGGATGCAGTGCTTCGCACTGCTTACACCAGCTCGACCTAAAAAGGACGGGAGTGAGAAAACACTGGCAACAGCCAGGGCATGGGTAGCATTGGTGGAGCTCCTAAAGCACCCGGATGGGGAGAGGGACAACAGCCTAATAGAGGAGGCCCCTAACAATGAAGATTGAACCCCTCACCCTAAATCCAGCTGCTTGCCAAATAATAATACGAGCACACTGGCTCAATTGCCCAACAACTGATAAACCCAGCGATACAGATGGCAGACGGCAGAGCAAAGCATAGTACACCCCTGCTATAAAAAGATATGAGATTGATTATATGTGACACGCCTGGGGGAGATGAGGGTGGTGTTTAGTTATTGGTGAGTTAATGTTGAACAGAGAATACAAGGACTAATGGATGCCAACTCTGTGGATTAATAAATAACTATAAAGTTTTACCACTATGTAGGGGGTTGTCGGGGGTGAGAATAGGACCACCGAAGCAAATTTCCAGCCCACAACAGGAAGCAATGGACGCCTACGCCAAGGGAGTATGCCTCATTGTAATTATAATAAGAAGTCCTTTATTGTATGACTGTTTAAAACCCAATAAAATTATAAGATCCAGTGTCAGAGCTCGTAAAAAGTAATGCTGTGTTTTGGTGATACATACACCATTGGGATAGCAACTATGCACAGCAGAAAGTGAGTCTTTGTGAGCTCTCGATATCGGTGATACGCACCCGTGAGCACTGTGAGTACTTTTTGCATTATTCAAAGGAGCATTTTAACTCTTTATTGGTGGTTTGCATATCGCATTTAGTATACAGTGGAGCATGCACTTGTCAGTGACCTTAATATGATTTTGTAACTTTCTTTATCTATAGTTCAACTGCAAAGGGAGTGAACGTCAGCAATAAATCATGGGTGATTGAAACATTAACGCTCAATCAGAAACCTGTACTAATCTTTTAATTAACCCATGCTACCATACTAATGAAGGTAATTCTGAAAGGTTATACCTTGAGATTATTTTAAACACTTTTTTTACTCTTCTTGAACTTGAACCTACTTTGTCCAGATAAAAACCTTATATAAGAACTCGCATTCATTGTTGAGTCTGCCCTGATGGTATTACCCTATAAGGGTGTGGATCAGTGTCGATGATGAAGTATTCCACTATTTAGTGGGTGAGGTGTCTAATCCAAAATCTTTGGATTTCCCAGTTTGGTCTCTACTTGTTGCCCTTGTCTCTTTTCTTTTTCGTTCTGCCCAATATGCCTATTTATCTTGATCTGTGTAGATTTACATTTTGAAGTATGTAATGAGGTGAGTTATCTCTTGCTCTCCTTGTGTGAAGTTTAGGCCTGAATTTCACCATGCTGCATTTTATAAAATGCTGTTTTTCATTTTCTGCTAACCCATCTTTTCTTGTAGGTATTCACATGCATTGTTAGTTTAGAACAATTACATTACTTTACTAGAGATAGGGGAAAGAGCCTGAGAAGAAGAAGACCATGGCAAAGGTACATGGAGAATTGAATTGAATTGAAAGAAAATTTATAATGCGCAAGAACAATAACCCGCAGGTATCAAGGCGCCTAGCAAAAGATAAAAGAATGATCAGGAAAGAACATAAGAACCTAAACATATGCTTGGCGGAAGAAAAGGGTTTTTAAGGCAGTACGGAAGTTCTGTAGGGACATGGAGAAACAGAGCGCTGACTTAATGGACTTGCTTAACAAATGTTACAATCCACATGCGTCTGAGAAAAAGATGTCGTCTGCAACTTGGGGATTCGACAAGGACAATGAATCTTGATGGTGTGATTAAGAGAGTGTTATCCAGTAGAATTTGCACGTTATAATACACTGTTCCCCTTTGGATTTTTTTGGACAGATGCTTTGCAGATCCCTTTCTACCTTCTGCCCTTGCAGATCTCGCTTGCGGATTCCTTGCAGACACCTTCACTGATTCCCCACTATCTAGATGGACTTTGAGATGTTTAGATCTCAATGCATCCCCCTTTGAAATGTGCTTAAGTGTGACTTAGGTTAACACTTATTCCTGACCCATAGAAGACTCTTGACCGAGCTTGTGAGAGACAAACAGTTCCTTATTCGATTTTTTTGTCCTGACCTGACATCCTTCATGTAAATTCCCCGATTTTTGATATTTTTTGTTCCTAGCCATCCTCTGGACTTTGGAATCCTATATTACTGATGTATGGGAAAGAGAATCTTAGACTATTTTTTAAACAGCAGATATTAATGTTACTTTTTTGTATTGCATTCACATAACTTCTTATTTGTTTATTACTAGTCTGCCTCAATTTCATCATGCGGCTGGGGATTCCTGTTATTCTTATCTTCGTAGCATGGTTTTGAGGGTAGTGTATTTGAACTTGATATTAATTTGTGATAAAACTTAGTTGAACCTGGCTACCGATTCCTGGTCCTCATTGTAGCCAAATGGGTTGCACTGTTAATTCAATTTGATTGACTGCAAAGATTAAATCCCATCAGTTGGATCTAAATGGTCCATCGGAGGACCAATGGTAAGAAAGTGGGCCCAGAAAACACTGTATCACATGCTCCTTCGTTGTGTCACAATTGTTTGTGAAAACCAGCATTGGTCAAGAGGCCAAGTCCTTTAGGTAGGTCCTGACCAATACGTTTGTCTGCACTTCTTGAATTTGAGGCTCCACTCCGATCCTGGAAAAACATGGGCACTGCTTGATCAGTGTATCTTGGGGGCTTGTTAATCTGGTGCCAGGAACCAGGTCAATGTGAGGAAGAGTGGGCAAAGTTTAGACTCTGCCATCAGCACTGTGGCATATTCAGAGCTAATCTACCCCACCTATGCAAAGTTCCTAAATTAGGAAACCTATCAATAGCGAACTTGTTTTTAGTAAAGCTCTTTCTTCCACACTTTCTAGCTACAGTAACTTACTCACTGAAAAGTCAGGAATATAACTGAACTAATTTTAAGACATCAATACTAACATATCCTCTTCTACGTTGAGCTGTAACTTTGTGAGAAAGTATTCAAGAGCAGGAATGACACCATGCTTTTTAATCCATGTTTGGACGGCAGGAGGGAAGATATAGATTGACTGACTGAGAAATAAAATAGAACACTTGTGCTTGCTTGCTAAAAAGGATTCCCCCAAACACAGTGTTTATTACAGACTTAGGGGGTCATTAGGATCGCGGACGGACTTGAGTCCGTCCGCGACCCCTGAGTTAGAGGGAACGTCCGCATGGGCTGCGGCGTTCCCTCTGTGCAGATTAGGATGTGACCGCCAGGGTGGCGGTCACATTCTCTATTTTTAACATTGCGGTGGGTGGAGCTTCAAGCTGCACCCGCAGCAATGTTAAAAATGCACGCATTGCATTTGTGTGTTGAAAGTGGCAGGCACCGCGCGGTGCCTGCCGCTTACTGCATACAAATGCAGGGGGTACCATAGGTACCCCCCATGTGCACCCCCCACCACTCCCTTCACCTAGCAACGGGCCCCCGCAGTGAAGTTACACATGCTTTTCCACGGCAGAAAAGCCGCCGCGGAAAAGCATGTTTCCGAGCACATCCTAATCTGGCTGACGGTGTCTGAGAGACACCGTCACCATATTAGTGCTTTTCCGCCGCGGTTGTAAGCCAACCGTGGCGGAAAAGCTGCGGATGGAAACCAGGACCCACCAGCCATCCTAATGTGGCGGTGGGTCTTGGCGGGTCCGCAGAGGATTTTCCGCATCCTCCAGGCCGGCGGTGGCTTCCGCCGGCCCGGAGGATGCGGAAAATCCTCCATCCTAATCAGCCCCATAATTTGCCTCCCACAAACATCAGTTGACGTCACCAGCAGCAGATCAGTTTCAGTTTTCAACCTCACTCTTGATTTATTCAACTGCTTCCTCCTCCCTTATTCCACCCCAGCTACTCCACTCCGCTAGTGAAGAGAAAGATCAGCAGATATCTCAAGGGGGACCCTAAGGCTATTGGGATGGGCTTCTAGTGTTCATTTCAATCAACAATAAAAGTCAAAATATTGAATGAAATTACATTTTTATAGAAGGCTTCCTTACCATTTAAATGGGTTGGCATCAGAAGACGTGGCTCAGAAAAAGACAATAGTGTTGAGAGAAAAACAAATAGCACTTGATTGGATTTCTGTTTGATGTATTTTTATAAAACGGAATGTATAGTGCCTGCATTTAGAGTAAATGAAAATATCTTGGAGAGAAAAGGTTTTTGTGTAGCTTCCCTGGAGAATCAATTTTCACTAATGCAGGGCTGGTGACTCAGTGGATTAATCATTGATTGTCCTCTTTGTTTTACAGGTCCAAATACCAGCAGGTCTACACAGCCTTTCACTCTTCCAAGGTTTATAATATGAGTACCATTGAATTGGACAAATACAACCATTTTTTACCCAATTCACAACGTGTTTTTTTTCCATAAACTTACATTTATGGCCAAATATAGGAACATTATGTCAAATAAGAATACACAAAAAGAGTTCTGGCAGGTGTAAATGGTTTTAATTGTGTAGATTTCCTCACCACAAGTTCACAGAAATCTGCAGTAGTAAATCTCCCCCAAAGGATGGGAAGAAGAAGGAATACACCGGGGTTAGCCGTGTGAGCTTGTATGTTTGTGGGCATTCTCGGACTGAAGAGTAGTTCTAGAAATTCATATGAGTCTAGTCTCTTTAACAGCATCAGCAAATAGTCACACTAACAACTGTTTGAATTAAGCTAAGAAAATAGTCACAGAAATAGCCATAACCATTAAAAGCATTAAAGGAAAACTAGACACCTACAAAATATTAGGCAACAGAAATCATTGTCAGCAGTAGCTCACAGCGAAGAGAGCAAAAAGTGCAAAGGAAATATAAAGATCATCAGAGAAGAATAGCCTGGACCAGTTAGGGTAGGACTACTCTCCTACATCTAAGGAACATGTATATTATTAACACAAAAACACATGTAGCAATCCATGCTGGTGTTAGGTCCTTTTAAGCCAATGAGGAAGGATCATCTGAAGGTCTCCTGATTCTTCATTCCTTCATTCACACAGTAAACATACGAAAACCGCTAGGTGCTAGCTACAAGTGTCAAGTTAGGTGCTAAAAATTCATGTGAGTTAGATTCACTCTGAGTTCCCATGAGAACCCTGCTGTCTAAACTATTAGCTATGCAGTATTCCACTGCATAATAATGAACCATTCAAAAGCAGAAACTTTCTATTTGCAACGTTTGGAATCTTGTCATAAGATTCACATTTTTATGTAAGCATTATTGATTAATACATGAGTTAGTATTCTGCCTTGTGAATATGTGGTATCTGGATCCTTTAGATACAATAAGAACATGCAGCTTAGGAAAAGAAGAAAGACATTTTAAAATCAGCACATTCTACGGAGATAACATGTTTAAGCAAGTCAAAGGTGAATCATTTATCAATATAATATTGCAAAGTTCACCATCTCCTAAAAGCATTTATTTACTGAAGAAGAAATGTAATCGAAAGATAGAAAGATGAATGAGGCCTAGTCTGCCCTAGTATTGTAATTAGATAGAAATTAGCGCTTACTAAGAAAAGTCATGCTGCATGTTAATTTGCACGTTTAAAAAAAAGGATTTTCATATTAATTTCTAGTGTACGTTGTGGCACTTATTTTCAGCTTAATTTTCCTGCTCTATCACTACCCCTGTTGTACCAGTTTCACCTCTCTCACCACCATATTCCTTTCTTATTACTTCGCTTTTCTCCACTTTTTTTTCTATGCCAATACTGCCTCTCTCTCAGTGATTGTTCTTCGAACATCTTTTTCTACTTCAAATCATCCTACCTCACCTCTGCCTTCAGCTCTCTGTGGATACATCTCTCTACCTCACCTCACTCCCCTTCACCACTCAGCTTCTACTTTTACCTTTTTCTTAATCTCACAACTCTTGATCTCTTTTCAGATTTTTGTCACCTTCAGCTCTTTGTCTGTACTTCACCTCTGTCCCTCTACTCTTTTCCCTACATACCTTATCTCTTCACCCTTTTCTCCTTTTCTCTCTCCCTCACTACTCTCTTTACCTAGTCTGCCGTTCTCTACCACTTCACAATTTGCACCTCTATTTAGCTCACCTTTTTCTGTCAACTTTTAATCTCATAATACTTTATTACCTCTCTATCTGTCTTCCACTACTGAACTCTTTACCTAGGCTCTCTTACTACCTTTTCTGTTGCTATGCCCCAAATTTCAGTGTATTCCACTAAACTCTACTCTTTCCTCTCTCTCTTTCCCTTTCTCTGCATTTCCTTCTCCCTATCTCTCTTCCCCTCTACCTCTTTACCTTACTCTATGAATATGACTATGTCACTACCTCTCTTTCTCTAAATACCTCTATTTTCTTTTGACTTGTCTCGTCTTTCTGTCTGGCTACATGACATTTCTCTCTTTACATATCTAGGTACCTCACAATTTATTTTCTACATCTCATCTCTAGCTCAACCTTCCTTTTTCTTCCACTTCAACTCTCTTGCTATGTTATTCTTATCATCTTTGTGCCCTTTTCCTGTTTTCCGCCCTCTCCCATTTTACTTCCTCAGTTAAGACAGAGGCCACTGTCTAGCCAAAGGAGTGCAGATATAAAAAAATGTAGAAGGGAGAAAGGACAGGAGAAGATAATTAAGGAAGAATTATCAGATTTCATACAATTGAACTGTGAAAATCCTAGGACTTGTTTTAATTTTTACCTTCGCAGTGAGTGTCAGCTGAGAAGAGGATTTAATTATGATTATAAATATACACCAATTATTGCAACATATTCAAATGGCATACCTATATGTCTTGTTTCCATATCATAAACTTGTACAGTGCTTCCCAAACCTTTTAAAACCAATAACCCACTTTTCAGAACAAAAAATGTTTGTAACCCACCTAGCTTTAATGTGAATTAGGTGTGTGAATATTTAATGTACCTAAAGCACGGTGTGCCAGAACACTATCATTTACAGACAGCACATTTTCCAATGAAATGGCCACTAAATTTGCACAGACATACAGTTTTACTCATAAAACTATCATGAATCCAAATGATAATGTGTGGAAATCGGATTTCTGTGAATATGAATATTCATTATGTGTCACCAAGTCTTGTGTGATTTGTTTTGAGCCAATTAAAATCTTTGCTTCAATCATACTTCAGAACTACAAAAAATTGCTTCATTTTTGCTTTTGTAACTGCTGAATGTGCACAGTTCATTAACAGGTATTTACATTTTTTTGTGTGTTTCAAAAAATGACATCCTACAGCCTTTCTTTTTACACTCTCTGTCCCACAGCAAGGCTCTACCATAATGCACTTTACTTTTCTTTTTCTGACTACAGTGTGAGAGGATTTGTAAACACCAATCCCCATGCTAAAAAATAATTGGTAATTTGTTAAGAGACAGCCGTACATTTGACCTTTGTTTTTGTAGACCAGCAAATGTTATAAGATAAATACAGAATTTAAAGTCATCTTTATTTATTGCTTGGACTTTAGCCTCTTAATCGCGAGAGTGGGTGGGCATGGGTCAGTCAACGGACGTGCGCAGCACCAGCGAGGTATGCTTGCATCGGCCGTTAGCCGACGCAAGCACGGAACGGGTTAATAACTCACCAAAAATCCGCTCATTACCCACAGTTTGCGACACTCTGTACTAGTCCAATAAAAGTCCATCAAGACACCCTTACCCAGGGACGGATAATTTTGGATATGCCGCATTTGCCACTTAATCCATCATCTGTTGAATAATCTGCAGATTTTAACAAAAACTGTTTGTACTTTAAACAGATCGAAAGATTCTATAATTGCCGTGACCAGTGTTGCCTTACAATGGAACGCCCTATGCAAAGACTGACTGTTCATCTGTCAATTGCTTAATTCTGCATTTGAATGTTAAACAGGTACTAATGAGGCAAAACCTATGCCCAGACAGTGTTACTATGAAAAGGAAATTATGAAGTAATATTATCACAAATTGTGCTGCATTAGGTTGCATAATTTGTGTTTATGTTGCCGCAATATTTAGTTAACCCTGATGCCTAATTTGATGCTCCCATTCTGCATAATTCCAGTGGTCCTGCCCTAACCATATCTTTCCTAAGAAGAGAGGGGAAGGATGTTTAGAAACTGAGGTCCGCATTCACAGGAGGACCACGCAACCGGGAAATCACTTTTTATGACAATCCGGTGGCGCAGCCCTCTTAATCATATCTCATGGCCTCATAGATATGGAGTAAGGCAAGGAGGGGTTCCATGGGCATTGCTGTGGTTGTTCCCACTCCATACCCATGGATTTTGACACAGCCCCAGATTTACAACATTGTGTAAACCTGGGGCAGTGCCAAAAAAATTACACCTCCGCAGAGCAGGTGTAATGAATAGAAATGTTTACATTCCTCCTCTCTTTTTCCTCTTTCCACCTGTGCTGCATTCTAGAACGAGAAAATGCCCCTCATTGTTGTTCATGTGCAGGAAGGTGGCAGGGATCATGGCAACAACACAGACTCCCTTGCACCATAGTGCAAGGGTGCCAGCGTTGGTGCTCCATTACAAATTGTGTGCCGGCTGAAAGGATAGAAATGCACCTTACCTTGTAAATATGGTGCATCCCTTTCGTATTGGCGTAAAGCAAAGCAGCAAAACGACTTGCAGTGCTGCCCTGTGCCAATTCTTTGTAAATGAGGCCCTGAATTCCACATGAAATATTGGTGTTGCCTGGCAGAAAAGATTAATCTGTGCACAAAAAAGAAATGGCTATATCAATGCTTCATCTAGCTTTCTGGTGGTACTATTTGACTGACAGACAGTAGGTCGTGTCAGCTTTTGTCTGTTTTTGCTTACCTCACCCTGTTTCGGAAAACGTATTGTGTAATTTAATATTATTTGGCATCAATGCTTGGAATTGGTGAAAATGAGTATTAAATTCAAAGTTGTTTGGCGCACAGGTCCCAAAATGTATTGCCTGGGGCAAACACATTCTTCAAAATGGCATTGAGGCCAGCCTTGTCTTACTATTTTAGAAGTAGGCCTCCAAGACCTTTCACCAAATCCCCCTCTTTTCTGGCATCTTATCATCCTACAAGATGCACCTTGACTTCTCACTTCGTTGACTACTAATTTTCATGCGAAACGATTTGAAAGCCACTGTTTAGAAAGATTTGCTTGCCTTTTATGCACGATTTAAAATGGCCACATCAGTGTTGATGGACTTTAAACACCATTGGGCACATGCATCAATATTGCATTTTGGGATTCCTTAATTGCGAAACATAAGGAATCGCAATTAAGGAATTGCAAACTGCAATGCATCAAGAAATCGCTATAAAAATAGCGATTTCTTAAAATTCCTTAATTGCGATTCTCTAATTGAGAATCGCAATTAAGGAATACCTCCCCATCCATTCCTATGGGCCTAGAGGCCCATAGGAATGAATGGAAAGACATTTTTAATTTGCAATTCGCCATTAGAAATTCGCAAATTAAGAATGCAATTTCAAGGGTGCAGGGGTGTCCAAAGGACACCCTATTGCACCCCTGAAATCTGCTTAGAAGTACATTTTGCACACACACATTCCCCAAGGGCATGTGTGTGTGTAAAATGAAACTTTGAAAAATGCGCTTTAGTGCATTTTTCTAAGTTTTCGCAAATTACTATGAAGGTCAATTTCATGGTAATTTGCTCCCCTTATTTGCGAATTCGCACATTTTTAGAGTTTGATGCATTGCATTTAAGTAATCTCAATTTGAGATTCCTTAAATGCAATCACAATTTAAGAAATCTCAATTTTGCGATTTGTTAAATTGCGAAAATTACAAAAATGTTAATGCATCACAAAAATGGAAATTGCATTCGCAAACTGCCGAATTTTGCGATTCGCACCATTTGCGAATGCAATTTCCTTTGATGCATGTGCCCCCATATGTCTCTTTTAATTTTCTCAATTGTTATCAATTTGAATGTATTTTCTTTGCTTTAGCTTGGCATTTTGTTTTTTAATGAAACGTATATTATTGTTTTTACTATGCATCCTGATTCTCGTTTCTGCTTACTGTGGTGCTGGAGCTTGTGAACCCCTTGCACAGCTATGTAGCAGTTTCTATGGCGCCATTCTCCTACATCATGGAAAAAGCGTTCGATAGCCAGAGGAAAATCCCACTGTCAATGCTAAATAGGTCACTTAGATAAAGCGGGGTGTCAATTACTGCAAATGCGTCACTGCTGATCCCAATAAGGTTGACTGTAGTAAAGAGCACGGTGGTGACTTTTGTCAGCATTCTGTTAGTGTCCGTATCATAACATATGCGCATAGGCACAGAACAGGGCTGTGCGCCTCTTTCTGAATTAAATGTGCTGTCTACAGTGCATACTTAAACTAGTGAATGAGCTCAAATATGTACAGCACCGAAATAAGGAGGGACAACCATCACCCTATGTTTATGTCCAGAGATATATACTGCAGGGGCATCTTACGTATTTTGAGGGCCCTGGGGTAAACGTATTTTATGGGCCCCTGTTCAGGACGATTTTTAATGTATAGTCCAATTTCAGCTCTTTCGTGCCTTCTTTGTCGGGATCACTCAGTGCACAGAGAGACCTCTCTATATTCTAAGTGTGTTTATATGTAAATGTAAATGTACAGGAATTTATATAGCGCAAATCACCGAGCGGTTTCTCAGCACTTGCTTAGGGAACCCGTCCTGGTATTCCCCTGTGAGATAACCCCGGCAGGGTATCCACAAGGTGAAAGCCAGCCATCCCGCCGCGAGAGGCCGTTGTGGAGCTAAAGCAAGCTATTGCCCAGAGTCCCAGAGTGTGAACCCGTGAATCGAGTATGCACCAGAGCGAGAGTTGTCGAGTCCATGGACATTTTAGGACTCAAGACCCCGCTGAGCCGGGAATTGAACCCTGGTCCCAGGCTGACCTCTGCTTCCAGGTCTGCCTCCTCTAACCAGTGAGCCACACTTCTCCACTGTAATATCATGTGAGGTCCTGTTTTGATCTAAAAGAAACTTTTTTATGGATGCTGCGTGAAACATAAACACATTTCCTTGCAAAATGTCTGTAGTAGACTGTCACACATCATCCACGTTAAAAGTAAATTAGAGGAAAACAGCATTTAAAACAAATTGTTTAAGGATTATTCAAGGTCATCGGGGCAAGACTTTTTACAGAACAGAGCTGGTTCTATCTGGGGGCCTCTTGACTGGCCGGGGCCCTGGGCAATTGCCCAATTTGACAATGCCTTAAAACGTCTCTGACGTCTACTGCTCATACATTAACTTGGACAGTCACAGAGTCAGTGTATGTGCTACATGGAACACAGTTTGGTTCCACTGGCTCATGAAAAGCTCCAAAGAGCAGGAAGGGAGGTATCGTCCCTTTCAAACAGTGAGCGTTTCTGAGAGCAGAATGATTTTAAACGTGTTTATTTATTTATTTATTTATAAAGTTTTATGTAGAGCAAACGTGACCCACGAGGGTATCAGAGCGCTGTACAGTAGACAGTGTAAATGGATGAGGTGTTTTGGGTCATTTGAGGGAGCCCTGGGATGGTGACCTAACAACACTTCCAGCCATTCTGTCAAGAGCAGGAGGTGGTCCTCTATTCTTCAGCTACATTGCAAACAACTAAAACAGAGGAGTTGGGCATAAATGGGGTGGGGTGGTAAAAGATGAGAACTTCTATATGCCTTAGGAATTTACTTCAAGAACATAGAAAGTGAAAACATGCGGAAAAACTAGATGTGAAGTGTGAATAAGCAGTGTATATAAAGGTGGCAGCAAACAAGCAATGTGTGAAGTCAAGTCAATGATTCACAATAAAAAAACAGATACAACCAGGGCAAAGACGGACACTTGGCACCTCATTCTGGAAATTAAGCAAAACAGTTTTCTAATTTAGAAACCTTGGTGCTACACTTGTAAATCATTGTTTTACAGGATTAAGCCTGGAAAGCTTTGACTGGAACCAGGGCCGCTCCTAGGAGCTTTGAGACCCTGGGCAAAAGGAAAGATGTTAGGCTCCTCTAATTTGCATGTGACATCACAAGAAGTGACATCACACTAAGTGACATCACAGGACTTCTAATCTTCTTTGGTTTCACCAAGGGACCTTGTGTGTACATATCGGTAACATGGATAAAAAGATAAAAAAACTAATGAAATAAGTCTGCCTAATTTAAATCTGTATTAAGTGGATTACATTAGTCACATTGAATGGAAAAGCTAGGCATAGGCCTTACAAAGATGGACGTCCTTACTCAATGTTAACTGATTGTTTCCAGATAAGTGCATGATAAAAGATCCATCGCACTGTGGAATATTATTTGAATGGCATCACTACGGTATAAATAATGCAAACGGATATAGCACTATACAGTTGAGTTCAAAAACATGTACCTTTTCATTTTTTAATTGAAAGCTTTATAAATCACTGGCCAGAATTTAAAGGGCAGCAGAGCTCTGTGGAAACAAAGCAAAGCATGTATTGTAAAAGCGCCCCGCCCCCTTGTGAGGTTGCATCAAAGAAGGTATAAAATCACCCCTTTACTGAAAAGGCTGATTAAAAAGTGAGTTTTTAGAGTTCTCAAACGTATACATTATTTGATTTATTCCTTTCATTTGGATCTTGTACTGCTGCATATATAATGGAAACATTAAACCTCAAGTTCCTGAATGCAAGAAAATAACAGAAGAACTGCTTACATGTGGTTTAAAGAAGCAACTTGACACCTACCCCTGCTGGAAGTCTGTGCTAGTGAGAGTTACAGTTTTCATATAAATCCCTTGCACTGTGACTGGAAAAAAGATTGACGATACACTCATTTTTTGCACCAGTATCCCAGCAATGCTTATTCCTGCTGCAGATATGAGATGAGAGTTTAGGCATTTGTATCATTTGGACAAAGAAAAAATATCAGCAATTAGGTTTTGCCTCAAAACTACTGCGGAACACCTCTTTTTCTTAGCTAGAAACTGGAAACTGATGCCTTACTCATTCCCGGTGAATTGGTCTTCTATACTTTTGGAGAACTTAAGAAGTTTTTGCATTGCATTGCAATTACTAGTAATGCATTACTAAAGGGCTCTTGCTGTGGTGGTGAACAAAGAGGGGGACCACTGTGGAGGACCCATGATATGGGGTGCCTTAGAAGTGTATCAACAAGTGGGGCTTAAAATGATGAGTCACACTTTGTTTATGGTGGCAAAGCATACACCTGCAATATGTTTGTCATACCGGGAGGTTAGCACTGGCTGGCAGGGGTCACAAAGGTACAGTTCTCTGCAGTGATCTTGAAGAAGGCACAGAGAAAACACAATTACACAGTTTATTTTGGATGCATTGCCTCTTGCAAAAAGCAAACTGTACACCTCAAGCACAGCTCAATGCAATATAAGGCTCTCCTTAGAAACTTACATTTAAAACAAAACATGTTACAATTTACAATAACTAGTGTAACATTCAAGTAGCAGTTGGGTGGCACTCAAAATGTCATAAAATTATGTAGATATGCTATAAGTAAACACAGGGCAAATACAGAAACGAGCCTGGGATATCCAGAATAATAAAATAGCTCCTACTGAATCAAAGCTTTAATGTCACCAAGCAAGTCATTGCAAACCTACCCAGTAGAGCTCTTTTGTCTCTTTCATCTAAGCATCTATCCATCCATCCTTTCATCCTACCATCCATCTGCTGATTTTCACCATTCTGTATGTTCATCCATCCATGTTTCTATCCATATCCAAACCTATCCATCCATCATTTCACTCATCCATCCCTCCATCTTCTCATTCACCCATCCTTTCGATCATCCAGCCATCCAATCGCTTATCCAGTTAGCAACACTTGACTCCATACTTTCCCTCATCCATCCATTTACCCTTTCACTCACTCATCCATCCATCATTTCTTTCATCCCTCCACCCTCTCTTTCACTCATCTATCTATTCTTTCACACATCCACCCTTACACCCATCCTTTCCTTCATCCAGTCGTTCTTTCACACATTTACCGATCCTTTTGCTTATCTGTCCATACATCCTTTCACTCTATACATCCACCCTTTTACTCCATTCATCCATCCTTTCACTTATCCACCCTTACATCTACCCGTTTACTCATCCATCCACTCATCCATTATTTCACTCATCCATCCCCCCACCCTTTCACTCCATCCACCCATCATCAAGTTCACTTTTCCAACTACCCACCTTTCCAATGACTCACCAGAATCACCAGATTTAGAGCTGATGCCAGGAATGTACCTGGTTCCCCACTTCCATTAAACTACTCCATGTACTCCAAGTACCCCAGGTGAGGGAGTTTTTTTCCCTGAGCTTCACAGAACTGAGGCCAAGGAGAGGGAGGGCCTCTCCTGCCCTGGGCCACACTGCACTTGATATTGGCAGCCATGGAAGGGGGGCCCATACCTGGACCTTGCAGCCTGATGCAGTGCTTCTAGGCAAAGGTGACTGACATTGCTAAACCCTGTCCTGCCATGTCAGTCTTTTCTGTCTGCTTCCTTCTCCCCCAAACCCCCCCCCCTTACCTGTGTCTGGCTGGTCCTTAGAATAAAGGGGCCCTTTTGTTGCCTGGCAATGTAAAACCGACAGGCAAGTCTTTAGGGCAGGTTTTTAAGTGAGATATGCGGTCCTTCTCCTGACGTTGTGAGACAACACAATTGTTGTTTTTACTGCTGTCCACTCCCCACCCACAGTTCCTTTCCCCACCCCTGCACCCCCTAGAATGCCACTACACCCTTGGATGAGGAAGTCAAGACCCCTCCCTTGAAAATACATTTGTGATGTGATTGCATTGTGGAGGGGGCATTGGAGGAGCAGATAGGCTGACTGATAGTATGGCATTACACGCAGAACCAGGGCCCCATGTTTTCAACCTGAGCACAAGGCCCAAAGCAGCTGCCCACATTGCCCATGCTTAGCGCCAGCCCTTCCCGGACTCCTCCATTCTCTCACTGATTCAGCTGGTGCACACACTGCTCTTCTTCCCCTTTCTGTTTCCTCAAGCCTCTTGCTCTTTGTTGCCGTTCTGCCCCATTACTTTAATCTGTCACCTCTCTGCTGTACTTTTACTCTATTGTCTCTCCACCACTTCTTATGTTAGTTTTTTCCTTTGTGGTACCCTCTTTATATGCACTGAACCTCCATTCCTTTGCTTCTTTGTCCCTTTTCCTTTATCCTAGGTGAAAAGGGTTGCCACATGGCCAGTTCTCTACTGACACCGCTGGTATTTTCATGTCCTGGCCGGAAGAAAAAAGAAGCAACATTTCCTTAAGCTGGTATTTTTTACCCTTACCTGTACATACTTCAATCAGCAGGTATAAATAGAAAGTACTTTCAAATATGTTCTAGAGATGCATTAATAATAACAGACTAATAGGTAAACTAAAGCAGGTCAGAAAACCTTGCTTCAAATGAATGCATACTATTATGTTGAAGTCCTATTCACTATAGCTTCTGGGCCTTTGCAGACTCTTAAAAAACAACAAATAGCTTGTATTTTTCTCCTGGAAAGTGGGCAACCCTAAGGTGAGCAATGTTCATTGTGATGCAATGTGTTTGTGTCTTTATGTTGAGTCCTGCACAATACCCTGCTTTTCATTCATGTAGGTGCAGGGCTCATTTCACACGTAAGGGCACGATAAATGGGGGCGTGGCTTGGCCGAGCAGCGTAATGGCCGCATTGTAGAGCGGCTACGCCGGCCGAATCAATTAATCTGCCAAACTATCCGTCAACATCACATACAAATGAGGTCCACCAGTTGAATACCGTCTTGGGACCTGGCCAGCTGTAAATGGTGACCCGACTGCAGGAATCAACGGACGAACGACGACGGGCTGACTCACGCGTCTCTGTGGGGCCTGGACGCGCTGCGGTTGCTAAAAGCCGGGAACTAGATTTGGACCCCGCCCGTAGGTCGGAGAGAGAGCGCACACGAGCGAGGGCACATTGAAGCGCTGGCAAGAGGGGGCTGGTGGTGCTGCGGGGGAGAGGCACCGGAGGAAAGGGAGACTGCTGGCTCTGCTGCGGGGGAGGCCCGCACACTGGAGGCAGCGCCGACCAGTGCGGCCGCCACTGGAGCCGCGGGAAGGAGATAAGCGGCACGGATCGTCCCGGCGGGCAGAGGTGAGCTGAGGGGGCACGCAAGTGAGGGGGAAACACTTGGCGGTACTGACAGAGATATGCAGTGCCCCCAACCCACGGAACGGCAGGGTGTGAGGAAGCACCGGAGCATTACTGGAGCGGGGGCCGCCATTTTGGGACACTTGCGGCGATAGTGACGTGCGGCGCCCCCTCCCAGCAGACAGCGGTCAATACACCCCCCTGAGTGTGTGGACCGACAGTAGGCCACGCAGGATAAGTATATTGGCTGATGGTGGCAGCACCCCAGAAATAAACAAGGAAAATCAAGGGAGAGTACAGAGAGGCGCACTGGAGGCAAAGAGGTGAGAAGACAAGACTAGAGAGACCTTGCGCAGAGAAAAATTGGTAACTCCGGAGCAAGGAGAGAGAGTCTGAGAGCCATTCCTGAGACTCGCAGGAATTGAGTACTGACCAAAGAGAACAGGTACGCTCTTGCCCTGCAATTGCGTCTGTGAGGTGGAGGCGGCAGTGCAGATCACTGCGTGTAGAAACAGCCTAGTGGGAGAGAGCTGGATTGCGAGCTGTTCACCTGGAGAAGCACTCTAGGGCAAGACAGCTGCCCGGGCTAAAACACTTTGCGGCGCATGAAAGCACACTGGGAGCCTATATACTGAGGCAGAGCAGCCGAATTGGGCTTAGCAGAAGAGATAAGTGGGCAGCCCGCGGAAGCAGCGGAAACATCCAACAGTGGTAAATGGCAAGATACGGAATTTGCGAGGCGCAGCGTGAAGTGGGTTGTGTCCTGCTGCGGATCCCGGTCAGTGCCAGCAGAAGAGCGCTTAGACTGGCCCATTGTGTGTAAGATAGTTTTTAGTGACGTGTGAACATCGCGGTGCTGAAAAAGCAAGATGGGAAAGCCGGACACTAGACAACCAAAGATAACATTTGATAAAAAAGAATGCCAAGGGAATGGATATGGATACTAGCCACCAAGACCAAGCGGGGGACATCGCTTTGCAACAACCACTGGCTGAAGACATCTGTGAAATGTTTCTAGATCTTAAATCTAGTCTACAGGGCCTTGACACGAAGATGGACTCATTGGCGGACAGGATGGACAGGATCAGGCAAAGAATGGACAAGCAGGAGGGCCGCGTGAGCTTATTGGAAACAAGGGTCACTGAAACTGAAGAGGGCTAAACGGAAATGGACAAGAAGAGTCGAAGTATGGACGGTGTCTTGTATGCGATCCAACAGAAGAACAAGGATTTGGAAGCCAGGTCTAGACGCAACAACGTACGCATTATAGGAATAGCAGAATCCACTGACAGTCAAAACATGGAGCAATATATTGAGTCGATGATGAAAGACTTATTTGGACAGGATCTAACAGACATGTTTCCTATAGAACAAGCACATCGTACATTGGGCCCAAGACCAAGACCAGGAGCGCCAGCACGGGCCATCGTGGCGCGGGTATTAAACTACAGGGATCGAGACACCGTTTTGCGAAACACAAGGGAAAGAGGCTAAATACAATACCAAGGCAACAACATAGCGCTATACCCAGACTGTTGGGCAGCGCCAGGGTGTTTGAACGGTTGTAGACTTGAAAGTATTGCAGAGGGGCTGGGGCATTATCGTACGATATATGTTCCCTGAGAGATGATAATTGTGACATAAAATAGTGTACATATTGGGACCGGCCACCCTGTCACAAGTACAGGGGAGACTTGCCAGCAAACTCATGCACCCCGCTGGGATGATTCCCGTGTGTTCACTACTGTGAACCATTTGTTTACAGTTTTGGATGAAGAGAGGGGGTAGTACACAACCTGTTTGGGGGTTGAGTGTGGGTGGGGGGAGTATGGGGGTAATGTTCTATTTATTCTTCCTGCATAGTCAAATGTCACTGCTAATGGAACACCAATGTAAGATGCACTCCTCCTGTTGGTTAGGTATTGATATTAGGTATTTAGTATGTCAGTGTTAAAATGCCTTTCCTGGAATGTCCGGGTCTGAATGATCGTAGAAAGGTCAGGCTGGTCCACTCATACCTTGTGAGACACAAAATAGACATATGCCTGCTGCAAGAGACCCATTTGACGACTGCAGCAGCTACTGCACTTAGACACACGAGGTGGGGGGAGGTGGTGGAAGTTGGGTTTTCGAACTACTTAAGGGGAGTGGCGATATTGATTCGGAGAGGGCTACAGTGGCTAACACATTACAAATATATTGACAGAGAAGGGAGGTATATTTTACTACAAGACACACTGTTCAACACCCCAGTAGTGATTATAAATGCCTATGGGCCGAACACGGATGATCCCCTTTTCTTCAATGAGTTAGGGCAGAAGATTAGGACTTAAGGTGACACGGCGATCCTGTGGGGGGGTGACTTTAACCTTGTACTCTCACTGGATGTGGACAGGCAGGGGGTAATGTGGGAACACCACCCGAAAGCAACCGAAGTCCTGTTGGGACTTATTGAAGAACACTGTTTAGTTGACGTCTGGAGAAGGCTACACCTGACAAATAGGGAAGCACGTGCATGATGTATCATCGTAATGCCTGGTCCAGGCTGGATTTCTGGCTTGCGACAAGAGATATTCATGCATGGGTAATAGATGCTACAAACTGTCCCCGCACTTTATCTGATCATACACCCACACTGATAACACTGCAAATACCAACACCGTATCGCTAACCCTTTAGCTGGCATTTCCCCTCAAGAGCGCTCCTAGATCAAGTTTTTCGTGAGGAGCTAAGAGAAAAAATAAACAAATACTTCACATTGAACGAAGGGACAGTAGATTCACCGGGTACTCTGTGGGAGGCGTTTAAGGTGGCCATCAGGGGGAATTGTATGGCACTTAAAACAGAGGTGCTTAGGGACATACGCATCACACTACATAGGCTGGAGCTCGACATAGGCGAAGCTGAGCGATCAATCCAACAAGCTCCAACTCCCAGCGCCCTTGCTCACCTGAGAGCAAAACTAACAGAGTATCAGGCTGAGGCAGAACGAGAAACCGCATACATGTGTAAATATACACAAGCGAGACAGTACTTTGAGGGAGAAAGAGCAGGAAAAATCTTGGCTGGTTTGCTCAGAGGCCCAAGAGGTGTTAATTATATCACTGAGCTACGAACGGAGAGTGGTGAGGCAGTAAGAACACCCAACAACATAATGCACATAATAACCCAATTTTATACGCAACTATACACTTCGCAGATGAATCCCGCCCAATCCACCATTGTAGAGTGCCTGGACACAGAGGCGCTAGCATGGTTTAATAGAGGAGCCCGGGAATACATGGATTTACCAATTACGGTTGAAGATGTGAGACAGGTGATATGTGGAATGCCAGCACATAAATCCCCTGGGTCAGACGGATTGACAGCGTCCTTTCATAAAAAATACGCAGATGTACTGGCACCGTATCTATTGCTGGTATATATGGAGGTAATGGAAACGGGTGTGCTGCCACCCACCCTTAGGGAAGCCGCAATAATTACGATATTAAAACCTGACAAAGACCCTACTAGACCAGACTCTTACAGGCCACTGTCTTTAATTAATATAAATGCCAAAATATATGCTAAATTGCTTGCAAACAGATAACAGCCGATGCTGCCACAAATAGCGTTGCCAGACCAATCCGGGTTTATCCCTGGCCGTTCAATGGCGCACAACCTACAAACTATATTTGGAATATTGCACTACCTGGCCCCCCCATGTGAAGGCACTGGCTGCCTTACTGGACTCTACAAAAGCGTTCGACTCACTGGAGTGGAAGTATCTATTCACTCGGTTACCCCGATTAGGGTTCAGCCCGACATTTGTAAAGCAGATACAGGTAATCTACTGCAACCCGATGGCATGCATAAAGGTAAATGGGCGACTGTCGGACTCGTGTGGTATCACGAGGGTAACACAACAGGGGTGCCCAATCTTGCCACTATTATTTACAGTCGCCACAGAGCCACTGGCGACCAGACTCCACCAACATCACACCCAACAAAGCATAGGATTTACGTCTCAGGGATTACTAATATATATGTACGCAGATGATACGACGATATATCTTGTGAACCCAAGTGAAAACTTTGATGTAATTATGAGAGAACTGGTGCGATTTGGAGGCTTAACAGGAATACGGATAAACCGGGAGAAGTCGGTAATTTTACCACTCACTGATGGTAATACTGCATGTGGGACGGAATTTCGCATTCAATGGGCGGAAGGCACAACACGATATCTCAGCATATGGATAAGTAGATCCAAACAGGAGATATGGTTAGCTAACTATGGGAAGGTGATAGATTGGATCGAAAGTAGAGTCTGGTGTTGGAAGGGACTCCCGCTCTCGTTGACGGGCCGCATAGCCATAACGAAAATGATAATACTCCCCAAACTCCTGTATCTCTTTGTAAATATACCAATGCCATTGAACACACATTTTTTTAAAAGACTGCGTACCAATATCAACGAGTTAATATGGGCGGGTAGACAACCCATGGTATCGTGGAACTTGTTGACATTGCCATTTGCTCTGGGGGGACTGGCGGCACCGGACTTCGAGCTTTATGCATATAGCGCACAGGCACAATACCTACATTTTTGGCAACATCCTACCCCGTACCAACCACATGTAGCGATAGAACTTGACAGAATTGCGCCTACCCCGCTAAACATGGCAGTGTACCAGCCATACAAGAGGCCTCATGATGAAATTAACACGGTAGAAACAACGAGATGGGCCTGGAGAAACATAGCTAAAAGGGCATGTCACAGCAAACTATACGCACCATCAATGCCGTTAGGAGGAAACCCACTCTTGGCGCCGTTAATGGACCGTGCCAATTCACTGAGTGCGAAGGCACATGACTTGTCGAAGGGGGGGACCTATATCCTGATGATACATTTCTTGAGCTACAACAGATGTGCAAACAACAGACACCATCGGCATCAGACATGCTGTTATATTACCAGCTTAGGGCTGCAAGTAGAGCCATATATGATAACTTTACGCAGGCGCCCCCCACTTTGGCAGCACTAGAAAATGTACTACCGAATGCATCTCCTCGCAAATTGATAACCCGTATATATAGCACCACACAGAATTCGTCCCCTATCACTACGAGCACATCTAAAGTGCAATGGGAGTCTGACACGGGTACCACTATAACCGACAAACAGTGGCATTTCTGTTGCTCGCTGCCAGAACATCTATCACCGAACTATAGGTTGCGACTTATACACTTCAAGTTTTTAAACAAGGTATCAGCACACGGATACAGCTACACTGAATAGGTTTACAGACTGACACCAGATGCTGGAGATGTGGGGCGCAGGAGGCAATGTTCCTCCATCTATCCTGGGCGTGCGGGTCGATAGCGCATTATTGGGAGCAGGAGGGCAGGCACATTGGCTATATAACTGAGACACAGTTACACCTCACCCCATTAATAGCACTAATGGGATTTGTATTGGAAACACCAAAAAGCTCGCGAACATTAACAGCGATGTTGCTGCTGCTGGCAAAACGGCAGGTGACTATGCACTGGAATAAGCAACGGCCCCCCACGATAGCGGGATGGCTGCACGCAGCCATGTACTGCAGAGATCAGCTGACGAATTATTGGGAACTAATGCCAGTAAGATCTAGGCCTGTAGATATATGGGAGCCGTTTACAAGGTGGCTGGAGTCTGGGGGTGCAGACCTCCAGGATGCTATTTAAAAGATGAACCAATAGAGGGTGGACAAGGTGATTGCCGGGAGAGTGACCAGGCTGATCCAACTAACTGTAAGGGCAGAAGACTATACACTGATGGATATGGGAAGATTACAGTGCACGTATAGTGATTGGACGGGCAGGCAGGCAACATCAGATGGACATTTGGAATGGCAGGAGGGAAGGGTTAGGGGAGTTCAATATGGGTTTGTTGAGGTTATAAGTTAGATATAGTGGCAGTGACTCAGAGCAACAATTGAATTGCATGTTATTTTGACTCCTCAAATGTTAGGAGGGCTGAACCGCTGCTGGGCCTCAGGGATGTCAGCAAAATGGCTCTGTTATACAAGTCTGAAGATGCTTTTAAAATGCTGCCGGCCCCAGTGGTTGTAGGCGTCAAGCTGTGTTCACTGTGCGTATGTGAAAATAAATATTTATTTTCCAAAAGGGCACTTTAAATACCCATCTAATTGCTTTTCTCATGCGGATGCAGTGATTAGATTACTGAAGCCCTTTCAGCCCATGGCGGGAAGGCCTAGGAGAGGAGGCCCCTTAATTTGGGCCTCACAGCACTGCACCACCATCATAACAATGTCTCTTAACCCAATGACCGTGGAGCGAATTCCACAGCGGTGCGGGTGAATTAATCAGTGGATAGGTTTCGGACGGCCCCCGGACATCCTCCTTACACTCCCACTGTGAAGTCAGACAGCCGGGGGCCGTCCGACGCATGGAACGATTTAAAAGGCACTGCTGCAATGCCCCTCTAGCATGTTAACAGGTGCCGAGCCCTGTGCAGCTGCCCACACTGCCCATGCCTAGCCCTGACTGGAACAGATTTCAAGGCATAATCTGAGAGAATTTTGTGAATTTCTAAAATAAATAAATATATACCTCTGAGTTTATAAACTTCCAGATGCAGATTCGCTCGTTTGATTCAAAATGAGCACCTGTGTTGTTTATATAGGCGAATGGAATAAGACTGTTCTATTTTTATGTTGTCACTTTCATGTGCCTTTTATGTTTACTTGCTTTACCAAAATATATAGAAATATTCCACTTCTCCTAGTGATCAGGAGGTGTTGATTTGTCCCAATAACATTGTAGTTGGACACTGAGGGCTCAATTTACAAGTCGGTTGTTGATAAACTATAATTATTCGTCATTCACTCTTTCTGTATTCACAGTCTCCGCTTTAATCATAGGACTTTGTTTTTCAGGGCCACATTTTCATGTTGAGTTATCCAGTTTATTAAAATTTTCCCTGATTTTCCCAAAAGTTAAACTTTTTACTCGGTTTCCCTTGTCTATCGCTTCTATTGGTTTTTATTACTGAGTTTAGCCAGTCCCCATGCTGTGGTGGTATGGTTTAACCCAATTTATGCATATTTCTTGCCTGGCTAGAAGTATCAGTACAAACAGTAAGTTTTCCTGTTTTTTTGTTAACTTACCCCGATCAATATTGGTGTCGATCCCAAAGATAATAAGAATTATACTTACTTCTACTTGTTTTCCCAGTACTAGTGATATCATCTTACCGACTTCTTTCCAGAAAGTGTTGATAATGGGGCATTCTTTGAACATGTGTAGGTCATTTGCTCTTTCCAGTCCGCATTTTGGGCAGGTCTTTATGCTGGCTCCTTTGAATTTTGATAATTTTTTCGGGGTCCAATATGCCCTATGTATAATAAACAGGTGATTTCTCTTCAGAGCAGCTGGTTTTATGGAAGTCCAGCACTTTTCCAATGATTTTGTCCAGATATTTTGTAGATCTAAGTCTGGTATGTCTTTCCTCCAAACTGTCTCTGGGACCAGTACATCTTCTTCTCCTGCTGTGATTTGAGCCCAATACCACCTAGATATTTCTTTTTTTATTGGGGTGGTTTTCAGCATTTCTTTCTCTATGTCCTCATTTCCCTCTTTCTTCTCTGTAAGCGATTTCGCCCAGCTTGCCATTTGGAAATATTTAAATTTGGACACTGATGAGTTTGTATTTGCGACCAGTTGGTTCCAGGGGATTATGCAGTTTTCTGTCATCAGCTGGCCCCACTTTTCGAGACCAGCTGCTTTCAGGGGTAGGGCAAAGAGTCTTTTAAGCAGTCTGGTGTGCCTGGAGAATCCCAAATGGGGGCCTGTGAGCTATAATATGGTATATTTAGAGTGCTTCTAACTTGATACCATAGTTTTGCTGCATTGATTAGGATCTTTAGTTGTATCTTTTTGAAAAATTTCGGGTGTCCAAATTTATATAGGAAGTGATCTATTCTGCATGTCATATTTTGCAGGAAATCAGGGTAAAACTGGAAATTCTTAAGACGAGGTCTCATATTTTTATATTGGAAAGCCTTAGAGTATTCGAGAAGATCAGGGCTGGCAATTCATGTTTTCATCTCCTTAATTTTTTCCATGGATTCTTGTTCCTTTGGATGACCATATGAAGCTTGTGATTTCTCCTTGAATTTTCTTTAAGGCATCTCTCTTGAATTCCAATGGAATAGTGTTAAAGAGGTAGGTGAATTTGGGAACAATGGACATTTTTATTATGTTTGACCTTCCCAGGAAACTAGGAGGAAGCCCGTCCCATACTTTGAGCTGTTTCCTAGGTTCAACAGCAATTCTATTCAGGTTTAGCTGAGGAACTTTTTCTATATCCTTCACCAGCGTAATACCTAAGTATATTGTTTTATCTTTAGAGTATGGAGTGTTGTAATGTGTGTTCCAGCTCATAGCCTCGGTTTTTTCTTGGTTTGTCAAGTACCCTGATACTCTGCCAAAGTTGGCTATTGTAGACTCTATTGCTGCAGAAGAACTCTGATATTCAATTGTGAAAATCATCAGATCGGCAGCATATAGTGCCACCTTTTTGGACCATTCCTAATGTTGAAAGGGGGTTATTGAGCTGTGATTTCTCAGGGAGCTTGCTAGGGCTTCAATCTATAAATGTAAAAGTAGGGGTGATAACGGGCACCATTGCCTTGTTCCTCTTTGTATAGCAATATTACTGGTAAGGCCCCCGTTGACAAGTATCTTTGCCCTTGGTTTTTTGTATATCTCTGCCACCATGTGGCCAAAATTCTCCCCTAGATTATATTTACTAATGACTTTGTTCAGGAATGTCTAGTTGACCCTGTCAAATGCTTTGGCAGCATCGAAAGTGATTATGGTTAATGGGACTTTTTCAGAGATGGCTATGTCTATTGCAGCAAAAAGCTCATGGGTTATTTCTTGTAGTTGTCTTCCTTTTACAAAGTCTTTTTGATCGGGCTTAATCAGTTTTGTCATTATCGAGGCTAGTCTCTTCGCCATGACGTGCATATAGATTTTATAGTCGCAGCTGAGTAATGAAATGGGTCTGTACGACTCACATAATTCTGGGTTTTTTCCTGGTTTTAAGATTATGCTAATGGTCGCGTCGTTCCAAGAGTCGGGAATTTTATCCTGTTTTTTGTAGATTAGATTTAGCAGCTCTGCTAACGGCGGGGCCAAGGAATCTCTCAGAATTATGTAGAGCTCATTTGGTAAGGTGTCTGGGCCTGCTGCTTTCCCTTTTTTCAGGTCTTTTATTATGGTTCTTACTTCATCAGTTGTAATATCAGCGTTTAGTTCCTCTTTTTCCAATTCCGTTAGTTGAGGAAGTGGTATGAGGTCTAGATAGTTCCGGATCTGTTCCTCTGTGGGATTTGTGTCCTCCTTGTATAAGTTGGAAAAGAAATTCATGAATTCCTGCATTATTTTAGAGTCTTCAGTGCATGGTTCATTTTGATTGTTTTGTTGGATGCAGATTATTTTATTTCTAGTTTGGTCTTTCTTCGTTTTCCAAGCCAGCATTTTTCCGCATCCTTCTCCATATTCGTGGTTTGATAATTTGCTGGCTTCCCATCTTTTCCTCAATATATTTTCCAGAAGATCAACTAGTCTTTCCTTTAGTTATATCCTTTCTTTCTCTAATGTTTCTTTAATATCTGGAGTATTATCCGCCATTATTTGAAGATCGAGCGCTTCAATATCATTTTCCATACCTCCAACTTCTAATTTTGTACATCTAGATCTATAGGATCCCATGCTTAATAACTTTCCCCTAATGACCGCTTTATATGTGTCCCAGGTGTTTTGTTTTGATGTGCCAATTTGATTCTCCTCAAACAAATTGGCTGTTGTTATCTCTAGTTCTTCTGCTGCCTGGGGGTCTAGTAGTATTGTACGGTCAACCATCCATCTAGGTTGTATGTTGTTTTTCGTTATTTGTAGGGTTAGTTGGACTGCCAAGTGGTCGGACAAATGTTCTGGTAAATGTTCTGTACTTCTGAAATTATCTCATAGACTCGCGTTTATCAAGAAATAGTCAATTCTTGATCTATAGCCAAGCTTTTTATTATGGAAGGTATAAGGATATTTTTTTTCGCCTTTTTCTTTCCATATGTCCAACAGTCCCAGGTCATTTTTATAGTTACATAGCCATTCCCTCATTTTGGGTAGGTTTGATTGTTTTCCTGGGGGAGATCTATCCCGGCTTGGGTCTATCAAAATGTTATAGTCGCCCCCTAAGATTATCGGTGCGGTTGTTGATAGTAATTCTGTGTAAAGTTTTTGCAGAGGAGTTGGGTCGCCTACATTTGGACCGTAATATCCTGCTAGAGTGAACGAGTTATCATGTATTCTTACTTTGGTTATGGCCCATCTTCCTTTGTTGTCAACTACCTTGTGTTCAATTTTGGCTTTGAGTGTTTTTTTGAGGAATATTATTATGCCTTTGATGTTGCAGTCCTGGTTGGTACAGACATAGGCGTCAACCCAACTGAGATTTTTCATTATTTGATCCCATTCTGCACTTAGGAGGTGCGTCTCCTGCAATATGATTATCTCGCTGTGTACTTCCTTCAGGTATTCAAGAATCCTTTTCCTTATACTGGGTGTTCTAAGTCCATTGACATTCCAAGAGAGGACTCTGAATTGTTTAGAGTTTGTCGCCATTTCTATTAGGAGTCTCTTTGCTTATTTCGTGTTTATGGGTCCCGAACATTCCTTTTACTATAATTTCTGAGGACATTTTTTCAGATTTTTTCCCTATTTTGCTGCCCACCCGTGCTTTTTGTAAGGTATTTGTGTTTTTTCGTGAGGTTCATTGTTTCCCACCCTGAGGAAGCCTCCCTTCTTCTTTTTGGGCAGTATTATTCGCCCTGTTTGAGCTTGTTGCATCACCTAGAATGTGCGATTTTCACCTTGCTTGAGTTTCTGTTTCAGACCGCAGTTTATCTTTTATTTGCCCTATGAAAATTTCTACTTCTCTGGGATCCCTGATGTTGTGCATTTTGTTTCTCCACATGATCCTCAATGCAGCGGGAAATTTCATCTGGACAGTGGCACCAAGAGTTTTTAGTTCTTGCATATGTTGCCCTAGCTCCCACTGTCTGTCCTGAGTTTCTTTGGACATGTCTGAGCGAATCCTAAAGGACCAATTGTCCTTTTTCAAGGTGCCACATTTTAGACCTTCGCTTAGCAGTCTTTTTTTCAGTGTATAGGATTTAAAATTTATCAGGATTTTCCTCGGTGTCTTCCTTTCTTTGTTTTTCCTGAAAGGGTCTCGATGTACCCTCTGTATGTCGTCAGTAAGGTTGACTTCTTTGGCCCATGAGAAATGTTCTTCGAGAAGAGAAATGATGAACTTTTTAATGTCCGTTCCCTCCAGGTTCTCAGGAACATTTAAGACCCTCAGGTTATTTCTTCTCGCCTGGTTTTCTAGCGATTCAATCTTCTCGTTCATGCTTTTTTCATTATCTCTGAGATTCCTTATTTCTTTCTGGTTTATATCAATTTTCTTACTTAGATCTTCTACTACTCATTCGACTGCAGTCACTCTTTCTCCAAGAATGTTCAACTTTTGGTCCAAAGTCTCACACACCTCCTGTATCTTATTTTGATTAGCCTCTGACACTGAGAATTTTTCTCTCATTTCCCCTAAGATTTTGTCCATGAATTTTTCCATGAGCTTCCCTGTTTGTTCTAACATGGAGGGGGGCTCTGTTGCTAATGAGTCTGCCGGGTATAGCACGTTGGTGCCTCCTGATGCCTCCATTTGCGCACCCGTGAGGTTTATTGTTTCTTGGCTCATTTTCTGAGATTCTCTATTGCTCAGATCCCCTTTTACTCCGGGGGTTGCTTCGGGGGTTGCGGAGGTTGTGCTAAAGCCTACGTTTAGTCCTGTGTTTGTGTCTGGAGGGTTGGCTTTGCCCTGTGGGTTTGGGTGGTTGGGATGAATAGGGTGATTACCCCCTGTCTGGACTTGCTGCTGTACTTTAAAGAAGGATCTAAGAGAGGGGGTTACCTTAATTTACTGCTCAGTTTGATCTTTTCCTTTACAATTCTGTCCTTTTTCTGCTGTACTTTGGGGGTTAGCTTTTTTTTGTGTTCCTTGGTATGACAGATTGTTTAGTCGGGAGGAGGGTTTGCTTGGAGACCTGCCTATTCCTAAGGCAGTAGCTGGACCTTATCCTATTCCCTACTCCATCTTCTACTCCTCCTAGGGTGTGTCCTCTACCTCTAGCCCCTAAATTTGCTTGTGGGGATTTCGTTTCTATTGCAGATGTAACTGGAGTAATTTTGATAGTTTCCAACTCTGGCTCCCTTTCCCTTTCTTCAGTGTTACCCCTCGTTTGCTTCTTTCCCCCGCATCCGGCGAGTAAATCTAATGAAAAAACACCCTCACCTCCATCCCCCCCTGTACCTTGCTCATGTGTTCCAGTTGAATCGATTGCCAGGTAGTCAGTGTTTCCACGACCTTCTCCTGCAGGGATCGTTAGCCTGCACTCCCCTCTGCAGCGCGCAGCTTCTGCCTCTGCCTCCATCAGTATCGGTTTGGCAGCGCTTCCACTTCTCACCCGGAAGCGTGTCTGTAGAGCAGCTGAGGTGTCCGCTTTGCCTGCGCCGTCACTGCCGCTTATGCCCCGGAAGAGAAGGGAGACCTTTGCAATCGCGCTCCGACAGCCTCTGCTGGCTCCAGAAGCCGCTGCCCACAGCCAGGAGTATGCTGTGAGAGAGCCTCCAGTCACTGCATCCGGCGGGGGACTTGGAATCCCATCCCCAAGTCGTCGAAATGATCAAACGACCCCAGATCAGCGTTTTTACACTTCGTAGCACTCCTCTGTAGTTTGCGGCTGGTCTCGGTCACGGTAGGTGAACGTTTTTTGATTATTTGTTCATGTTTAGCGTGCGGCGAGCGCGGAGCTCCCGACCGGACCTCCTAGCTGGCCACCATCTTCCTCCCCATATTGAAAGAGAGATAGCAGTAACCAGGTTGAAGAATCAACATTATTATGCACCTCAGCATTTTTTGCGTTTGAATACATATTTGGCCCTGATGAAGCAGCAATTATTATTGTACAGGTTGCGAAACACATGTTGGCCAGTTGTTTCAGTGAAGAATAAAATAAATATTTATTCTATGTAAGAAGGTGTCACAATTATATTTGATGTTCTATTAGTTGCATTGTAAAATAGTAAACAGACCTTGAAACAGTGGGGAATATGTACAAAGAAATGACGTAGTGCAGCCTTAGCCTTCTTGGCTTAACACCATGCACCACTACTTCTGAAAACGCAGGGCTACACTTTATTAACAACAATACGGTGCAGCCCTGTGTTTCCCCCTGCACTGGTGCCAATTTCAGCTGCCTAGCGCCAACGCTGCCACATGTTGCACCAGAGTGCAAGTGTACCTGCGTTGTGAGGAATGATTGTTTATGTCCAGGAAGGTGTACCTTCCTGCACATAAACAATGTTAAATGGTGATTTGTAACTTCTATGCGTGCTGCTTTGTGCAGCACACATAGAAGTTGCAACTCGTCTTTTTTTAAATGATTGCTTATGTGCAGGAAGGGACTCCTTGCACAATGCAGCACACATTAAAACAGTAAAACGAGTAGAAATAAAGCATTTCTCCTTTTTGCACCTTTTAACACCAGGTTTTCCCTGTTCTTAATTTTGGTGCTGCCCCATATTTATGCCACTCTTGTAAATATGGGGCAGCATCAAAATCAATGGGTGTTGCGGCAGAACGCCCACTACAACACCCGTTGCTCACCCCTTTCACGTTAAGTATAGTGTTAAAGGGTGCCTTATTTACAAGGCAGCGTTAAGCCACGCTAGGTGGCTTAACACTGCCTTATAAATAATGTGATGCTCGTATTGCCTCCACAACATTAAAGAAAAGTGACTTTCTGGTGGCGATAGGAGCTTGTAAATATGCCCCAGTGTGTCTTTTTTTAGATTGTTTATATACAATTGTTTGATCCTTATTGAATGCTGAGTTTCTAACACTCTTTTCCGTAAAGATGCCTTTGACTGTTTAACTTCACTACCCTGATAATCAAACGCTAAAGTGGTGTACTTGCTGATCAGTTTTGTATCCAATAGTTGTGTTACAACCCAGGCCACCCATGGTAAATTGTTCAGATTCACACAAACTGAGCCCAGTAACCTGATGGCCCTATCTGAAAAGGTTTACACACATACACACTCACCCACACACACACACACACTCTCTCTCTCTCTCTCTCTCTCTCTCTCTCTGGCAATGAAGCACAAGCACACTCATACAAAGAATTCCCCCTTCCAGGAAGCACTGATGGGCTTATTTACAAGCCTCTTGCACCGCCATATTAAAAGTGATGCACCGGCGGCGCAAGGAGCTTGTAAATAAGCCACAGAGTATGCTCTGGTTGTAGATTTTAGAACAGCTCTGATGGCTCGGAGGTTTCAACCTAGATTAATTGACAGACTGGTCCAGAGCACAGGGCAACAATATACTGTGTAGCCTGAGTTAGCAACCATACCCCAAGTTGCTTTAGATCTGGGGTGAGATGCAGAACCTGGATGCTGTGCTAGGTTGTCTATGGAGAGGACAAAAGATATCAGCAGGCAGGGAATTGAGAGGTCTACGAATGGGGGCATCTAGAGAGAGACTCCACCTAGGAAGAGTCAAACATTAGAGTAGGCAGTATGGAGTGTCCTCTCCTCCCTCTATCCAGTGGTGTAGCTAGAGGGGTGTGGGCGAGGGGGGATGAGAGGTCCGTCCCGGGCGGCACAAGTTTTAGGGGCTTCTGCCTCCTCCCGCCCGTACCTGTCGTATCGGGGTGGCAAGCTCCCCCCCTACATATCAGCCGTCACGGGCAAATATCGTCAGCACCCTGTCCCCCGCTCTTCAATGGGTCTGCCATAAGGCCAGCTACGCCACTGCCTCTAGCTAAATCTCTCCCCTCAGCACTTTTATTTAAAGGACTTTGTGTGGTGCTTAGCCTGTAAAAGAGTGATTGTCAACTGCCGAAAGCTCTGCAGAGATGCCCGTGGCTGGTGATATGCCCAAAACCAAGGCTGTGTGGTCTTGAATCCACCACGTTTCTTTTATCCACTACCAGACAGTCACTGCTCCTTTATCACAACCTTGCTGTTTCCTGCTTTTCTCTGTTGAGACATTATTTATCAGTCTTTCTCATGGAGGGATGCGCTGTGTTCACAAGAATATGGCGTACTCCGGTGTTTTCCCAAGAGCTGGAGCTGAATTTAGCTGGCCAGTGCCTACACGGGCACCCTTGCACCAGAGTGCAAGGGTGTCTGCGTTGCAGGGAATGATAGTTTATGTGCAGTAGGGTAACCCCTTCCCGCACATAAAAAATCACTAATAGCGATCTGCCACTTCTGTGTGCGCTGCAGAATCTAGCACACATAGAAGTAGAAAATCCTCATTATTTAATGATTGTTATGTGCAAGAAGGGACACCTTCCTGTACATAAACAATCAATAATGCCATTTTGCCCGTTCTATGTGTGCCGCACAATGCAGCACGCAAAGAAATAGCAAAAACAGGAAGAAATAAAAGTATTTCTCTTTGTGCACCATTCTAACGCCTGATCTTCATGGCATTCGTTTTTGGCGCTGCCGAAGATTTACACCTTCTTGTAAATGTGGGGGAACATCCAAAAGCAATGGGTCTTGCAGTGGAACGCTCACAGCATAACCCATTGCAATCCCCTTTCACGCTAAGTAGTACGTGTAAAGTGGCCTTATTTAGTAGGCGGCGTTAAGCCACAAAAAGTAGCTTAACGCCGCTTTGTAAATATGCAGAAGAGCATATCGCCACCAGAACGTTGCTAAATGTTACGTTCTGGTGGTGATATCCCCTTGTAAATATGCCCCTGTGTATTCTTCCCTCTCTTGCAAGTGGTAAATGTTTGATGTGGAAAACTGGTCCCCCAAAATGAGTGCCAATGAACCCCACCGGCATCCACCAACTCACCCTGAATTGGTGGCTGAGCTATCTGAGCCCTCGCTATTAAAAATGCAATGATCTTCTGGTAGTGAGTTTGAATCTCTGTAACTCTTTCAAGATTTCTCAATATGTGCCATTAAATAGTATTTTAGCAACATCTGTGTTATGCATCCATTCATATCAACACCCATTAGGGGTAACAAGCGCTATATAAATACAAACCTTTTTTCCTCTATCCTTCTGCTATCATTCCAAATCCAAATAACTGACTAACCTATCCACCACTTAAAATGTACTTGCATGTTTCATATACTAATTCAACACTAATCCTCTATGTAGCGTACGACTCGCCGAAAAAGCGCTTCAACGCCTCGTCAGGGGTAGTAAGAGCTATATAAATGCAATTACAATACAATACAGTACAATATTGTTAGTGTTCTATGTTCTGTCACCTGCTTTCCTGAGCGAGGCTTCCAATCTCGACAGCTGGTCTGTGACTGGCTAGTAAGAGGGAACCACGCTCGGGCAGGCTATGTTCAATAAAGCATCTTTATAGACTTACCACACCCGTGCTCGTGTCCTTACTGCAATCTGCCATCACAGTGCTTAGAACAGGTGGACGTGTTGTTAAAATAAAAACAAAAGCATTGTTTGGAGACTGAGGAGGTTGTGGTGGCATTAGTAAGCAGGACACAAAGAATCCATGATATATGAATCACGCCCTTTTTCAAAGGAAACACACAAGCGTGAAGTTATTTCGATCCCACTTTCATCTGCTTAAGTTCTGGTTGCCAATAAGGATGCTGACATTAACTAGGTCATCAGCCGATATTGAGAATGATGATGACAAGACACTGGCGAGGCAGAGTTACTCATTCCCACCAGGCGCAGTCACCACGTGCGTCACCACAACAGTTTCCCTCTGTTTGGTGAAGTTGACACATGAGCAGCAAGTGCATCAAGTGCACGGCAAGGGAAGCTATTGGTCGCCCGCCCTGCACAATGAGGGCATTGTGGGTACCAGGCAGGGCGTGTCTCACCCCCTTGGGAAATGCATCTCCAGCGGAATGTTTATCTCCAGGGTGAGGAAACAGAAACACAAGCGCGCGAAAGATGACTCAACGTGAGGGAAAGATCATGCCCCAAAATGGCGGCTTATCAAAACTGCAGCTGTTGTGAAATGTAAACAGGCGCTCCTGTACCAGGTCGCTTTTCTTACCTTTTGAGTAGAAACACCTTTGCCACTTTGCTAATTATTCATGCTTGCCTAATTTGACTTTCACAATATGATGTGCCAATCATTTACTGCACAATAAATGATTAATTCAAGCGAAAATCAGCCCATCTAATAACTCGGTAAAATGGCTCATAGCAGAAATAAAATATTTGCTCACCCACTGCCCGGAATAAGTTTCACTGATTCCCAGTCGAGGCCTGCAAAACAGGCCACCGTGCAGGTATTTCTATGGGAAGGACCTACATCTCTTAAAGAAACGGGGGTGGAGAGGATGGGGCAGATGCTGCCTGCACTAGGGGTGGAGACGAGTCTGTGTGTTCTGTGGTTGGGCTGACGCAGGGAGAGGAAAGAACACCTCCAGGGGGGTGTGAGTCAGTACTTGGGGAGGGCAGGGTGGCATAGAGTTCCTGCAAGGGGAGAGGAGTGCTCAGCAGGTGAGGATCATGTGGTGAAGGCTAGCATTATGTGACACAAGAGAAGGAACACATGCTGTTGCTGACAGTGTTCAGCCTTCCTGATTTTGCAACTGCAAGCATTGCATATAGGGTTGCAGTGGTGGCTGTCACAGACCAGGGGTGGCGTGGCGGAGGGCGGGTGGTAGACAGCGGTGGGGGGGGTAGAGTTTAAAGGGAAAAAAAGTACCTCTGCGCCACGTCCAGCCGAAACAGGAAGCACCCAGGCTCCCCTAAGCCGATCACAATGCATTGCAGTGTTGTGTTTGGTCTGAGGGCTGTGGTTCGGCGCTCAGCCCGGAGATGGGAACCTGAGCATGTTCTCCACCTGGGCTTTATTGCAGCCTGGGTGGTGAACATGCAAAGTGCGGTTGACTGTTTGGCCAGTCCGAGAGGGCAAGACAAACAGTCATGTGCACTTACAGAGTGCCACCACTCCTTCCCCTGCTCTTATTTTATTTATTTTTATTTTTATTTTCATTTAATGCGATTTTATATAGCGCAAACTTTACTCGAAGGTGTCAGAGCGCTTTACATAAGAACCAGTTGCAAAACATAAGGATTTAGGATTACATGTGTTACATAAAAGATACAAACAGAAAAAATTGCAAATGTACAAGATGTAAAGTCACACAGGGAAGAGATACAAACAGAAAGAAAAATTGCAAATGTACAAGTAGTAAAGTCACACAAGGAAGAGATACAAACAGAAAGAAAAATTGCAAATGTACAAGTAGTAAAGTCACTCAAGGAAGAGATACAAATGGATATACTCTAAGAGTCACATAGGAATGGTAGCGAGTACAAATGTCTACTGCATATACTAGTGATTAGAGTTATCTCTATATACATAAGGAAGGGATACGAATGGATATACTCTAAGAGTCACATAGGAATGGTAGATAGTACAAAGCAGCCCTGTCCCACCCTGCAAAGCTGCCACAGCAGTAGTAAATAAAATGAAAATAATAACAAGGTGTTATCACTTTATTTTTCCTTTATTTAGTGGGTCGATTATCCTCCGCCTTAGCGGAGGAGCCGCCACGGCAGGGTTGGTTCTAAGATTTTTGATGTCCCGGGCAGAGAAGTGGAACATATAAGGGCCTTTTAATGAGCAAATATGCTGCGACATCACAGGAAGCGGCATCCTTTGCCTGTTATCCCTCTATGGCATTTTTGAGCGACTTTGCAAAAAGTGACTTTGCAAGAAGTCCCTACCCTGCGCCAAAATCAATACAATGTTTAAAAGCATAAACAACCTAATTAAAATGAGTTTAAAAATCTAGGACCCCTTCCCGTAGTCAGCTTGTACATGTATGTAAAACTCTGGTAGCTTGCCGAGTAGTTGTGAAAGTCACAAGAGGTTTAGACGTCTGACACCAATTTCAGAAGCCAATACTTTGACAAGAGGCCGCAGTGATCACCCTTTGAGACAGTGTGTCATGTCGTCCTGCTTGAGGTCCTAATTACTTCAAAGGTTCACTTCATACTTTCTTGAGAGTAGAGAGCTTTGCTTCTGAAAAGATAAGTCAAGCGCTTAGAAGCCATTTGAGTTCTTGCGTGCTTCAGGGGGATAGGCAAGGTTTAACAATGTGAAAGGCAGCTGTCTCCTCAAAGATGAAATATTGCTAGGATTTCGACCCAACTGGTAGCACCGTGCAGTGAGTATTTGTCTCTTGCCTCATGCGATTGTGTGGGGGTGGATAGCGATTGAACTGCAAGGCACAAATATTGGGAGGCCCCACAAGCACCTCAAGGAAAGGCAGTGGGACTGGCAGTGGGCACACAAGGACCTAAGCCAAAGTTAGCTCAGAACTCAAAAGGCGCATATTGTGGAAAAATGAACGTGAATGGTTAGGAAAAAAAACAATTAAAGCCACGAATATCCTCAGCAAGCATCTTTAAAATCGTGTATTTTTCCTCTGAATGTACTTGTACTATGATCGCATGCAATTTGCATTTTGTACCTTAATCAACATGGCCAAGACTTTATTTATGATTAGCAAATAAATCTTCCATATAAATCATGAGGCCATCTTATATTTTCAAAATGTCACTCAGTGTACACAAAGAGCAGAGCTTGCAGATATAAAATGGCTCAGTTGCTTCCACACCTCCTGATGATGGCTGCAAGTAGCCTGTACGTGGATGCAGGGGCATAGTTGCTATTTGTGAGGCAGGTGCAGTGGCACCGAAGCCTAGATTCCAGATGGGATCTTTTACCCGAAAAGCAATCAAACTTTCCATTTTCCTTTTTTGCACCAGGGCTCATGGCATCCTTGCAACGCTACTGGCTTGGTGGCGCAAATCCCTGAGGAGCTGCCTGATATGCGCACCCTACTGAATGAACTTCTTGCATTGAATTCTGTCATCATTCATCAGTGGTACAGTACTGTGACGCCACAGTACAGTCAGCAAGCGCTTAATCGAACATGTTGTTTTTGCTGTTCTGAGACCCCTTGGTCACATAGAAGAGGGGTCATAGCAAATGGTCCAACACCAAGTATCTACTGGAGCTGGAGAATTAACATTCATGTTGCCCCTTTAGAAAGAGCACTATACTACATATACTATATTCAAGCAGACACTCAAGATGACAAATCTCCTCCGAAGAGAGGCAGCATGAGACTAAGACATGGCTGCGAGGCCAGAGTCAGGGCAACCATGATCATGTTGATTAGTTAAGCAAACACAGGCAGTTTCGCATATTAAAGAAATAAATCTTCATTTTTGAGGACCAAGTCCTGGAGTGGGAACCGAACCCCAATAATTGTCTGAAAGCCAATATTTTATGTACCCATATTTTAACCTTAGGCAATTCAGCTCTGGAATCTCTCATTGATCTAACTGTAAGAGACTACCCTCCGCATCCATAAACCAATTAATTTTAGCATAGTAATGCTGGGAATGAGATTTTAATACCTTTTTTGATCAATTTGATAACTTATCTCATTCGTCAATTTTGGATCGGTTGTTTTCTGTCATTGAGTAAAAGACAAACCCCGCATAGGTTAGATAAACCCCATAAACTGACGCAACTCTGAAGAACCACTTACAACTGATAAGGGTTAAAAGATTTAATATAAAATTAAGAAAAGTTGCAAATACAATCCTCTCAAGATAAGATTCAGCAAATATACAGGAACTAGAAGGAACATATATTCCCTAAAGAACCTCAGTCTACAACCGAATACAATTAAAGTCAGCTCGAGAATCAACAAATTAAAACATAGATATGATGTGGTTCCGTTGCGTCATCTAAAGAAAGAGAAAAATAATCAAGTTCATCTGTCCCTACTCTATACTAAGTGACATCCCTACTTCGCAAGTTCCTAACCTAAAAAGGTGTCAGCAATTTGACTTCCAAAGAAGTACAAACTCTCTTAGCCTCTAAAGGTAATTTCTATCGAGAAGCAGTACCCACTCTGCCTACCCATCCGCTCTCTAAGGGTCCTCGGCCTACTGCTCTCTTGCGCTCTGATCTCTCTCAGCGCATCTGCTCAAGTCATCTACTCTGAGCTCTTCGCCTTCGCCTTCGCTCTCGCAATTCGCTTCACCCTTCGCTATCTTCTCCCCGGGGTGCTGTCCCTAAAATACACAATCACAGTGTGGGTGGAACGCCCCTTCGACGCCCATCGCGGACTTTCCCCATGATCTCATTCTTTGCTCTTTTCCATGTCTTCATCTCCTTCCGTCGTCCGTTAAGTTGACCCTTCTCCTTAGGCGCCATCTTCGTCTTCTTGCTGGTGACTTCATTGACATATCAGTTGTCCTTTCGGAGCAAAAGTCTATCACCTCAGCAGAATTTTACTCTTTACAACTATATGCATAACCTTTCTTGGTCCTGTGAATGGTCATTTCAAAACAAGACTCAAATTCCAAGCGCCCCTTATCACGTTTAGGCCATAAACTCCGTCCAGCATTGTCACCTTAAATCTAACAAAGACTAGACCCCTTGGCTCGCACGTTCACATCAAGGCTATTTACGACTCCTGTGAGCCCACTAAATTACAATCAGCGGACTACACTCCTGCGAACCCTTGGTCAGCTAGGTTAAAATCACACATGACCTAAACCCTTCTAACATTCTTACAAGAAGCTTTCTACACAGTATAACCTTTAACACACATTTATATATAATCGCATTTAGTAAATCGTTTGCTTAAGTGAATACATTCTACATAGAATATAAATTACCTAGAATATAACTTTACATTCTCATTCATTACATCGTTATGTATGCTCTCTGCACATCTCTCCATGTTACATTTCTCGCCGTTTCTCCATTTAAAGTTACACACGTACATGAATTCTACTTTGCACGTTCTTCAGTTCATAAGCATTTCTACACATTCCTACATTAGCTCACTACGTATACGGGCCTTCTAAATCTAATGCATGTTCAAGAGTAAATACAGTTACATTTCCTATATTACCTTGATAACATCGGTTAATTATATGCTATAGGTGTTAACTTCACGTTACGATATACATTTCATTCCTACGTTATACGATATGTTTGTAAATATGGCTCGGATATACGTTTTATTCAAATTGCGCTCTCTCAGTTCCCCCCTTTGATGACTTCTGGGAGTCATCACTAAATGCAATTTGAATAGCACCCTTACACAGAACTAGTTACAATATTCCCTCTTTTTATTGTTTCGAGAGCTCTTAAACTCTTGTACTGTTGATCTTGTAAAGCAGCTAATCTCCTTTCTTGCTCTCTCATGGATCTTTGTAACCGGTTCGACCTATACCATTTATACAATTTCACAAACCCTAATAATGTGATTATGCAAATCAATACTATCAATACAGGTTTTAATATATACCACACAATGCTTTTACCAAGGTTGGCAAACCAACTTCCAACCTTTCCTACTCCATGACCTACTTTTTCCCAAACATTTGTTTTTGATAAATCTTCGATTTCTTTATGTATCTGTGTAATGTTCTGTATGACTTTCTCAAGTGGTTTTGAATTGTCTGGAATGTAAGTACAACATTCTTGGACCTTCAAAGCCTTGCAAACTCCGCCCTCTTTTGCTAGCAGTACATCTAAAGCAAGTCGGTTCTGAAGAACCATTGCTCTAATCGACTGCATCTCTCCCTCTACTAGCATTAATGACCTTGCAGTACTTGCAGATAATCTATCTACGACTGTAGCTAGTCTCCTGATCTTAACATCGTTAAGTATCAAACCTAACATAGGAAACATCGCTCCAAATATATCTCCAACTACTTCTGCATCTCCTACTTCCCTTTTCGCTCTTGTCGAAGCCTTTCCTTCTATGATCGCTAAATCCTTTGCATGATATAATTTGGGGAAGACAATTGCCAAGTAACACGAACCATACCAATTGTCAGGTAGTTTTACGTAGGCATTTCTTCCACATACAAAATATACATTAGGAATCGCTTGCATCCCTTTCATAAAATCCTTCGTGTAGTACTCTAACCTAAAAGCATGTTCGCAATTTACTTCACCTACAAATACACTTTCATAATACGTCTTGCTTCGAGTTAAACATAACTTCCCTTTCTGCGTTCTATCCAAAGCTATTGGACCATTGCTACCCTTCTTCTTGTGTGCTTTTTCTTCTTCGGTCCAATCTGTTTTCCACTGTCCTGACATTTTCAGAATCTTTTGCCTTCTGTATCTATCGTCTACTTGTCCTATGAACTTTTTCTCTACTTCTGACACTTTGCAAGTCAGATTATTTCTGCGTGCGTATGATGTATCTAGTGTATCCCAAGGAAGAAAGAATTTAGCTAGTCTATCCTCCTTTTTATAATAGTCCCACTTATTCATTTGTTTATAATTCGGAACTTCAGGCAGTACCGAATCATAATTTGAAAAGTAGTACTCAAATCCTTCCCTACCATAAAATATACTAAGCAGTAAACTACATGTTATCCCATAAGTCAGTGGGAGATGATGATATCAGATGCCTTCGTCTACGGAAGCCGGCAATTGCATACAAACGTAACATTCCTTGGCCTCCATGGCATCGATATACTCGTACAACAATTTGGCATATGCATTTGACCTAAAGTTTCCCTGTGACTCGTCTATGTGTAACCTACGAGCTTCATTTGCCAGTAACGTCTTTTCACGGATGACATTGCTCTCCTCCTTCTTCCCAACAAGAGCAGGTTTCAAAGTCGTTACAGGCTTTACATCTGTTGTTTCTTTTTCACTTGCATGTCCTACCATGTATGATGTGGTAACTACTGTAATAATAAGAAAAATTACTACTGCTATTAGTGTACCTATTATGCATTTAGCTTTTCGGTTTGGGTTGCCGTTCTCCATGTTATCAAAACAGCGCAACTCCTTCCTTTGCGAGGAAAGTTTTTCTTTTCAGTCTTTGAAAGTGCTATTTAACAACAAAAGTCTCTTTTCGCAACAATGTCTTTTTCTCTTTAGCAACAGACAACCCTAACCCTTCTCCGTCCTCTAAATGTAATCCCTAAATTTATTCTTCTTTCCACTCGGCTCTAGGTTATCTTCTTCTTTATAGCTTATATACAAGAGTTTTTATGCATCAACAATTATTCTCGTACCTGCAGCTTTAACAACAAGTTCCAATAGTTCAAAACGAACAACTTTTTCTTCTTCTTCTGAAATTTGATGACCAAAAGTCGGAAACTGTAATCGATTTAGCACTAGATCTTTGATCCGACTTAGGTATGGGGGTATGGGAAGTGTGAAAGTCAGTAACCCCTCAGTCTCGAGTCCAGGCGTCAACATCCATATCTCCACTGCCACAAATGGATCGAGATCGATTACCTTCACTTCTTTCACTCTCCCAGATTTCTGTCCCCAAGACATCTGCTAGATAGGTCCACTCTGGGGTGGCGTACCTTCTGCAGGGCACACGTACCCTTCTCGATCTTCTTGGACTCTCAGTGCCTGAGTCTGTAGTTTCTTCTTCTTGGTCCGACTCTTCAGCGATCGGGACAAGGGTTCTTTCTTGATCTGCTTTTAAGCTTGGCCTTCTCCTTCTCTCCGGCCAACTAGCTTCGTCACTCCTTGTCCTCCTACTCCTTGTTCTTGGACTTATCTCTTGGTCACTCTCAGCTTGTTCGGTATCTGATTCGGACTCCCAATTACTTTCTTCTGCTGGGGCGACTTCGGTCCCACTGGTGTCCTGACCGTCGTCAACCTGTTCCGACACCGGCTCAACCTCTTCGATCCCCTCTACAGCTTGGCTTTCCCCCTCTGTGGCTTCTCCGCTTTCCGCTGGATTCTCATCCGAGAAAGGAGCTGTTTCTTCCAGAGGTGTTGGCACTCTTCTGGTGTGTGAAGCATGTATCCAGTTTGGCAGGCCTCCACACTTTACTGCAGTGTTCGTAACAAGTATGACTTGAAACGGTCCTCGCCAACGCACGTCTAGACAGTTCTTTCTAACGTGCTTCTTCACCAGGACTCAGTCCCCCGGACACAGGCCATGGCACAAGTCTTGTGCTGATGGAACCTCTGCAGCCTGGACCTGGAGGGACACAGAATTAATGGCATCAGATAGTCCCTTGCAGTAGTCCAAGATCAAATCGTCTGTGATGTTCAACAACGCTGCAGTCGGAACCGATGGCAATCTCATAGCTCTCCCCATTAGCACCTCATGTGGAGAGAGACCTGTTTTCCTATCTGGTGTGCTACGTATGCTCATAAGAACCAATGGAAGTGCGTCTGGCCAACTCAGGGATGTTGATGAACAAACTTTGGCAAGTCTGGATTTTATCGTGCTGTTGATTTGCTCTACAATCCCTGAAGCTTCTGGTCGATAACTGCAATGGAGCTTCTGGTCAATACTCAAAGCTGAACATAGCATCTTCACTATTTCGCTGATAAAATGAGTTCCTCTGTCCGATTCCAAAGAGGATGGCACCCCAAACCTCGGTATCAACTCTCTAAGTAACAATTTCGCTACTGTGAGTGTATCGCACCTACGTGTAGGGTAAGCTTCAACCCATCTAGAAAATATACAGACAATCACTAAAACGTATCTGAGTCTATTGCATTGAGGCATTTCGATAAAGTCAAGCTGCATCCTATTGAAAGGCCCCCCAGACCTCCCAATGTGACTCAATGTGACTGGTGTTCTCTTTCCTACGTTTAGCTGCTGACAGATCGCACATCGCTGACATACTGCTTCTGCCGCTACTCTAAACTTCGGGTTAAACCACGTTTGTCTGAATACTCTCACCATAGCATCTCTACCTATGTGTGCTGATCCATGCAATTTCCTTGCCATTGGACTAACAAGTTCGTTTGGTAAAACTGCTCTCCCATCTGCAGAGATCCAAAAATTCATTTCACTTTTTGTACATCCAGCTGTCTCCCAACCCTTTTTCTCATCATCTGGTGCATTTTCCTGAACACTCTTTAGCTCATCCCATGTATCTACAGTATCTAACAACGTTGTCAATTCAGTTCTTTCCTGTATTCCCCCCACTTCTACATTGGTGTGAGAATAACCTTGTTCTGCACAGTAACGTGCTACCTCATCAGCATAACGGTTGCCTTGCGACACAAAGTCTACGTTCTTCGTGTGCGCGGCACATTTGACGACCGCTATGGCTGACGGACCTTGCAATGCCTCTAACAATAGTCTCACAAATTCTCCATTCCTAATTGGAGAACCCGAGGAGGTCATATAACCTCTTTGAGACCATAACTGCCCGTAATCGTGAACTACCCCGAAACCATACTGGCTATCGGTGTATATGGTGACTCGAATTTTGTTACCTGCTAAACAGGCACGGGTCAAAGCAATAATTTCAGCTACCTGAGCGGAATGTACTCCTTCCAGGCAGGCGGCTTCCACAACTCTGGTAATAGTACAAACTGCATAAGCTGCTCTCAGCTGACCAATATCGTCTCTTACACATGAACCATCAACAAAGAATATTTCATCGGGGTCAGTCAATGGCTCATCCACGATATCTGGTCTCGGTTTGGTGCATAGTTCAGTCACATCAAGGCAGTCATGATCTGTACAAATTTCATCATCGATCTCATTTGGAAGTGGCATCAAAGTTGCAGGATTCAAGACGGAGCATCTCTTTAGGGTCACATTCTCGGCAGCCAGTATGACTTGCTCGTAGCGTGTGAGCCTGCTATTTGTCAGATGCTGAGTCTTAGTCCTGGTCATTAACAATTCTACAGAATGCGGTACGTACACCACTAACTGATGTCCCATTACCACACTTTCACAACGTTCAATGCTGACACCCGTTGCAGCTACGGATTTGAGACATCCGGGCAACGCTGCGGCTACTGGATCTAATGTAGCCGAAAAATACGCCACTGGCCTACGCGCATCTCCGTGTATCTGGGCCAAAACTGCTAAAGCGCATCCCTCTCTTTCGCAGCAGTAAAGCAAGAATGGCTTTGTGTAATCAGGCATTCCTAAAGCCGGGGCACGACATAAGTCCTCCCTCAGCTGCAAAAATGCCATCAAACAATCTTTGTCCCATGGTACCGGATCACTTACTCCTTTGTGCGTCAGTTGTAGTAACGGTTTTGCCTTCAGTGAGAAGTTGGCTATCCACTGCCGACAATAACCGACCATGCCTAGAAACATCCTGACTTCTCTTTGTGTTGTAGGCGCGTTCATTTTCATGATCGCCTCTATTCTGTCTGGAGACACCTTCCGCTTTCCCTTTTCAATCCTATGGCCCAAGTATTGCACTTCAGTCTTACAATACTGCAATTTACTTGGAGACACCTTGTGTCCGTTCTCGGCCAAGTGATTTAGTAAGGTAATGGTGTCTACTTTGCAAGCTTCCTCAGTTTCTGACGCAACTAGGAGGTCGTCTATGTACTGGACTAGAACCGAGTTCTTGGGCAGTACTAGACTTTCAAGATTCTTCTTCAGTAGCTGGTTAAAAATCGATGGGCTTTCTGTATACCCCTGAGGGATACGACACCATGTTAAAACGCGATCTTCCAGCTTAAAAGCGAAAAGATACTGGCTCTCTTCATCTAAAGGAATCGAAAAGAAAGCTTGGCACAAATCTATTACAGTGAACCATTCAGCTTGGAACGGTATCTGGAATAATATCACTGATGGATTCGGTACCACTGGACAACATGAGACAACGATATTATTAACCTTTCGTAGATCCTGCACAATTCTGTATTTTCCACTAGGTTTCTGTAAACCCATAATCGGGGAATTACATGGACTTCCCACGATCTCCTTCAGTATTCCCTGTTTAATCATGGACTCGATCACAGGCTTTATTCCTGCAATCGTCTCCGGTGTCAACTTATATTGTGGTATTCTCGGATACTCGGCGTTGGGTCTTACCATGATCTTTACTGGTTCTACCCCTTTGATCAATCCTATTTCTTCTCCAGTAAAATCCCACACTTCAGCTGACACTTTCTCCCTCAAATCCTGTGGAAGCTCCTCCACTGTCAAGGTAGGATATAGTTCCACGCATTCCTGCGAGTTTACAACTTTAAAATCGACATCCTCATCGTTGGTCTGCACTTCTACTCCTTCAGGTGTGCAATGTATTGTGCAATTCAATTTACACAACAGTTCTCTTCCTAACAGACACACAGGGCTAGAATCACAGATTACAAACTGATGTTCATCACTGTAATTCCCTATCTTCACTGATACTGGTTCGGTCAGAGGATTCGTCATCCTCCTGTTTGCGACTCCTACCACCTGAATCGTCTCTCCCGACATTGGCAAACCTGGGACTACCGCTGATCTCAACGTGGATCGAGTGGCACCCGTGTCTACCAAAAAGGTCGTAGGACATCCAGCTACTTCAGCCTCTACGTAGGGTCCTCTCTGATCTACTTCCAGGGCTGCACCTAGAGTACAGTCTTCTTCCCTATTCACTTGTTGCCCTGTAAGAGGATCAACGTAGTAGCATTCTTCTCCTCCTACGAACAATGGCATTTGTCTATAGGTTTTCCCTCCATTTGTAATGCGAGGCGGTTGAGGAAACGGGGCTCGAGGAGTCTGATTCCGCCCTTTGATAAACTTTCCCTTCGGGACTGCTGTTCCCTTTACCATGCTGGGTTGAACCTCATCCTCTTCCTGTTCTAATTCCCCCGTCTCGACATTATATGGACACTCGCGTCTCCAATGTCCCACCTCATTACACTGATGACACCTCGTTGTCTTTTTCAGTGTCGCGATATCCATTCTTGGTCTCGGTCTTTCTTCCTCATCTCTGCTCTGATTATTCTGTTTCTTTACTGGTATTCCTGTTCCCTGTTGCCGCTGTCCACCCTTTCCAGCTGATTGCATTTGCACCAACATCAGCTTTTCCTTAAGTTTCTTTGCTTTTGAGTCTATTTCGTCGCTACAGTTCCTTGCATACCTCAGAATCTCATCTAACGGTTTGTTCTGCCAACAAATCAAATGCTGTTGAATCATTAGGCTTATGTCTGGCCTTAATCCTAGAACAAACTTCGACACAAACTGTCCTATGTCTTTAGGATCCATGACATCCAACCCGCTATACTGTTTGAATGCTTTCAGCAATCTCTCGTAGAATTCGTGAACTGTCTCTTTAGGTTCCTGAGTTGTTCGATCTATCTTAACCCAGTCTATGTCTTGCACTGGCACTTTCTCTTTTAACCATGCAATTACTCTTTCGTACTTTTCCATGACTCTATCGGATGGGCCGTTTGTCTGGGCATCTCTCGGAGGCTCACAAGTGGGCCATTCGATACTAAGTTTGCATGCCGTCCACAAATCTCCGGGTACTACGATATCGAACAAGGTGTTCAAATCGATCCACAGCACCTTTGAGATCTTCACGAACCTCTCTACTTGCTTGCACCACTCTACGGGGTTCTCTCTTAACTTGGGGAAAGAATTAGTGAATGCCGCTAAATCCCCCCTACTCCAAGGTACATGAACGTAGTTTCCGTTCGCGATTTCTCGCAAAGGGAAAGCTTCCATTCGCATTAGGTCTCCATCCTGGGACTTCACAAGTGCACTCCTTCTGACAGATCCCCTCTTGGACCATTTTTCCTCCCATCTATCCAGATCTCTCCATATCCTAATACACATGATCAGTTCCCTTATGTGTACTCTTAGCCCAATCGTCCTACGCTCATCTAGATCTCGATCTGTGCAATTCAGCCTATGGTTGGCCTGTAAGGCTTTAGTCCGTGATATGTCTATCATATACCTGTCTGCCAATTCAGATAATTTTTCATGAGCTGCCCTTGCCTTTCGAGTAACATCTTTAGATAAAAACAGTATTTCATCTGGTTCGTACAGCTCTAACCTTTCTATTGCCACTGTGCCATCAATTATCTCATCCAAGTCTGATTTTAAACTCATTACATCAATCCGTCTTGCTTTTATTTCAGCTCTCAGTACGTCAGTCCTAGGTTGTTCTCTTACATCCCTCTCACCTCCACTATGCGCCCTACGCCTAAGCACAGGTGAGTTATGAGGAGTTTTTCTTCCATCTCTTTGTTCCCACCTCTCTAGATCCCAAGCCTTTCCATCTTCCCTTGGGGTGTGGTGGAACATTGCTCCATTCCCCATCACTACATTCCGTCTTTCTGGCTCGGTGTCTCCAGATACGATATAGGATCCACCGTGCTGTTCTAAACCATTGTAACTCGCTTGCTGTCTGGTGTCGCTCAACAACCGATAAGATCCTTCATGGCCCTCCATGTTCCCGCGATCTCGTTCGTGATCACCGGATGCATGGCGAGACGTTTCGCGACTCCCTATATTCTCATGACTTCGTTCGCGTTCACCGGATGCATGGCGAGACCCTTCGCGGCTCTCCATGTTTCCGTGATTTCGTTTGTGATCACCGGAGGCATGTCGAGATGTTTCACGACTCTCCATGTTACCGTGATTCCAATGTCGCGCATTTTCTTCTGGGGCATGGTGAGTGCATCTGAAACTATTTCGATACTCCTGCGTCCTTCGTTCTCCCTCACTAAAAGTGACGCGAGGCACCTCCCCACACCCTGTACTTCTGTCGTTACACATTTGCCTATTGCCGCTGGTAATATGGCAAGTATCTCCTCTGCTTCCTTGACTCCCTCTCTCCCACTCTGGGCTGCTTTCGCCAGCTCCACAATGAGAGAGGATCCTGTTATCCTGATCACTCCATTCTGCTCCTGTTTCTAATTTCTTATTCTCAGTTTCTTCGGCAGTATCCCATTCTCTCAAATATTCCCTTAATTCCTTATAGGATTTCGGTTTCGGTCCCCTTAAATCCATCTGTCCTCTTTGGCCCCCTTGTTCTACCCAGGGACCCATTGCAGAATCTAGTGGGGTACTCCGACTCATTGGTGCTAGTATCTGCCTCTGAGGATTCATCGTCCTATTCCTATTCTCCATCTCTGCCCTTTCCCTGTCCCATTGTGCCTGTTCCTCCTGCTGGACTCCCTCCGGGTTATAGATTGACACTATAGGCCCTATGGTAACAGGTACTTGCAGAGCATCTGGCATTTGATACGACCTTGCATACTGCATTTCTGGCACCTTCTGGACCTCGAATCTTCCTACTACTCTCTGTTCGGAACTAGATTGAGGTACTTCCTCACCTTTCTTGGCATCCCACTCTGATACTGGGAGCGATTTATATTCCCCCCATCTAGCTCCGTCCCCTTGTTGTAATACAGGACTTTCGGCTTCTCCGCTGTACGGAGGTGGTCTATCTGTTAATAGCCTCTCTATCAGATCCTCTTCTGTCTCGCTATCCTCATCTTCTTCTAGAGGTTTCTTTTCCCCCGTAACTTCTAGCATCGGGTACAGCTTGTCTGCTTCTATCTTTTGCACCCTCCACTTTTTGGCTTCATCGTCCCATTTAGCATCCTGCACTGCTTTTACCGATCGCCTCACTCTTTCCTGGCGTCTCTTTACGCTCTTTTCGTGTGCTGCTCTAAACCATGCACTAAGGGCTTCGAACTGTGTTGGCCTTGGTAGAGGTCTTGTTGCAAGCATTACTGCTTTCAGTTGGTTCAATACTTCTAGCTTAAACGTTCCGTATCTCGGAAACGTCAGTTCCTTATTCCCTTCCGTTAGCTTATTCCACTCGGAGATCCATAATATCGAGTGTAAGCCTACATTCACTGCCATATGATAAGCTGGTGTGCCTTCTGGTGGAGCTTCTTCTCCGGCATACAAGTTTCTTCTATCTCTCTTAAAGATCGCCCTTAAACGTTTAAAACACTTCATTTTCGATAATCTACGATTTTCCTCTATTCTCTTCCTTATTTACGTCCCGATGACAAACCAACCAATCCCTACGCGACTCTCGCTAATCGGCCTATCCCAGCGCGACTCTACGCTGACCAACCAATCTCAGCGCGGCTCTACGTTGACGTCACTCGTTCTCTTTGCAGCAATTCCCTTCCGTTCTCAACTCGTCTCACGATCTTGCATGCGTTTTCATTCATACGCTGAAAAATGACTACTTCCGTCCAAGCGATCACTTTTCTCTGACTGTACGGCCACAGTCTAACTGTAATTGTCACCTCAACTGACGAAACGTCTCCTCTCACGGTCAGACGATCGCCTTAACTGATAGGTTACTTACACACAGTAAACGTACGACCAGCGTCCGTTACTCATACACTCACTCTTACGCTCCCCCTATCATCCGTCTGTCGGGCGATCAATGGTACCTCATGACCCCCTTTCAATGGTAGACAAATTACTCTGGGTGTTCGATACACCCGAACCACTTAAGCTCTCTTTGAACTTAAGATTTTATCCGGTTGCGCGCGCTCACAACCTTCCCTCAATCACACTACAGGCATTCAACTCCGCTTGACATTACAACACAGGTACAACATAAAATACCGCAATCTTACAACGCATGACCCTTATACTCACTCTCGACCGACTCTGCTACTTTTCTCTCGACGCACCGTCAGCACCTTCTTCGGCAGGGATTCTTCTTCTGGTCGTCGATGACTAGGGACCTTGGGGTAATCTAGACCTGACCTAGGTTGTCTTCCTCAAGAAGAAAACCATCTTTCTCTGCTACCAACTGCTGGGAATGAGATTTTAATACCTTTTTTGATCAATTTGATAACTTATCTCATTCGTCAATTTTGGATCGGTTGTTTTCTGTCATTGAGTAAAAGACAAACCCCGCATAGGTTAGATAAACCCCATAAACTGACGCAACTCTGAAGAACCACTTACAACTGATAAGGGTTAAAAGATTTAATATAAAATTAAGAAAAGTTGCAAATACAATCCTCTCAAGATAAGATTCAGCAAATATACAGGAACTAGAAGGAACATATATTCCCTAAAGAACCTCAGTCTACAACCGAATACAATTAAAGTCAGCTCGAGAATCAACAAATTAAAACATAGATATGATGTGGTTCCGTTGCGTCATCTAAAGAAAGAGAAAAATAATCAAGTTCATCTGTCCCTACTCTATACTAAGTGACATCCCTACTTCGCAAGTTCCTAACCTAAAAAGGTGTCAGCAATTTGACTTCCAAAGAAGTACAAACTCTCTTAGCCTCTAAAGGTAATTTCTATCGAGAAGCAGTACCCTCTCTGCCTACCCATCCGCTCTCTAAGGGTCCTCGGCCTACTGCTCTCTTGCGCTCTGATCTCTCTCAGCGCATCTGCTCAAGTCATCTACTCTGAGCTCTTCGCCTTCGCCTTCGCTCTCGCAATTCGCTTCACCCTTCGCTATCTTCTCCCCGGGGTGCTGTCCCTAAAATACACAATCACAGTGTGGGTGGAACGCCCCTTCGACGCCCATCGCGGACTTTCCCCATGATCTCATTCTTTGCTCTTTTCCATGTCTTCATCTCCTTCCGTCGTCCGTTAAGTTGACCCTTCTCCTTAGGCGCCATCTTCGTCTTCTTGCTGGTGACTTCATTGACATATCAGTTGTCCTTTCGGAGCAAAAGTCTATCACCTCAGCAGAATTTTACTCTTTACAACTATATGCATAACCTTTCTTGGTCCTGTGAATGGTCATTTCAAAACAAGACTCAAATTCCAAGCGCCCCTTATCACGTTTAGGCCATAAACTCCGTCCAGCATTGTCACCTTAAATCTAACAAAGACTAGACCCCTTGGCTCGCACGTTCACATCAAGGCTATTTACGACTCCTGTGAGCCCACTAAATTACAATCAGCGGACTACACTCCTGCGAACCCTTGGTCAGCTAGGTTAAAATCACACATGACCTAAACCCTTCTAACATTCTTACAAGAAGCTTTCTACACAGTATAACCTTTAACACACATTTATATATAATCGCATTTAGTAAATCGTTTGCTTAAGTGAATACATTCTACATAGAATATAAATTACCTAGAATATAACTTTACATTCTCATTCATTACATCGTTATGTATGCTCTCTGCACATCTCTCCATGTTACATTTCTCGCCGTTTCTCCATTTAAAGTTACACACGTACATGAATTCTACTTTGCACGTTCTTCAGTTCATAAGCATTTCTACACATTCCTACATTAGCTCACTACGTATACGGGCCTTCTAAATCTAATGCATGTTCAAGAGTAAATACAGTTACATTACCTATATTACCTTGATAACATCGGTTAATTATATGCTATAGGTGTTAACTTCACGTTACGATATACATTTCATTCCTACGTTATACGATATGTTTGTAAATATGGCTCAGATATACGTTTTATTCAAATTGCGCTCTCTCAGTAATAATCAGAATCGAAATTGAAACCTTTTAATAACTGATTTCTAGATCACAGTAAGGAACAAATAGATGTATTACAAGATTATTAAAGAACATGATATAGACAAATGCATAAATATGCCAAGAAAGCTCGGAAATACAGAAATATAAACCATAGCAAAATCACTATTTAGGAAATTCATTCTAGAGAGATTTTAAGTGTTAAACTTATAAAGAGTACGGACAACATCCCAAGGGGGAAAAGAAAGTCTACAAAAACATTAGGCAGTCTCAGGAAGAAAATGAAAAGCTGCCCAAACTCTCAAAATCAGTTTTTATACACAATTGACACATAACAATTAATGAAACTGCAAATTCAGCTTGTTATGATCACGGTTAGGTTGCATTATCAAATAAAAACCAACCATGTAATTATTTATGTTTCATAAAACTAGTCCATTTCATGAGGTAAGAGAAATCTTCTGCTTCCTTCCTCAGCAACTGCACTTCGAGATGTACAACCTAATATGAAACTTTTCTTAAACAATAGTTCATAGAATTATGTTCTTCAGCACACCTGCATCGGAAGTCCAGCAGAAATACTTCAGAAGGAGACAACAGGTACACAATGGAAAGCTTCATTCACAACACATGCTTTGCAATTTAATTGCTGCCTTTCTGTCACAGCAATCTGTGCTCCAAGGACACTGTGGGGAGAAATGACTTGCAGTGGGTCACTGATTGGGTGGTGGGAATGACAGGAGCAAGTGAACTGAACACCAGAAACTGCATTCATTTTAAATACATGGTGTCTCACATGAAAATGTGACACAACTGCACTACACTATTAATCACACTTCTAAACAAAATGATCAAATAGTTTCAAGTGTAACATTATTAATTCATCAGTTTTGACCATATGCATTATGAATTGATTTGCGCAAGTAATTTGTCACCCAAATTGCACAACAGAAAAAACTTTGACACAGGCTCTTCAAGATGTTGCAAGGTGCAGGGGATGGGTCTGTTGTTCCCAGGGCCTTGCAGCAGTGGGGAATGGCTTGGAGGCACGTGGCAGACATAGCTGAGAGGCCCAAGAATCCGCCCACTTCATAGCTTCTAAAAGTAAAGCCCTGGCCGAGGGCCTAGCACCTTACTTACCCCCATTCTCATGAGATAGGATGCAAGGGCCAAGGAGTCAGGACAGACAGCCATGCCAGCCCACTCTGGTGGACTCCTTCAAACCCAGCACACTGATTTGCTCACCTGGTGTCTTTCGCCCTGGTCGCCATAACAATGAAAAAGTTTGGTCAACTTGAAATGCATGATAAAAGGGAGGGAAAAGGACTTCGAAGTTGCATTTGCTTGCCACTTTACTTTCCCTCTGGCCCAACTGTTCTTTTTTGTCGCCTTGCAGAGGCACTAAAAGTGGGCAGGTGGGGAAGTGGCATAGAACTAGCGAGGGGAGTGAGCATGTAAACAAAATAGTGTGCACTGGAGCTGTGCATCCACGAGAGAGCTGATGAGGGCCATGGACTGCTTCACATACTGCTCAAGGTTGGTGCCAGACATGACTGCCCACATTGTACAGTTCTCCATGGGGCCGGGGCTTTCTTTCTGCCCATACCCAGCAATTAGCCATTCCCGGACCGCTGCTGGAATCACAAATCGAGTGCAGGCACGACACATTCCTCAGTGCAATCACTCCACCTTTTCTGCGCTTAGCTCTGTTCAAATCCTTCAAATGACAAAGTGTGGGTGGAAGATGGGCGAGCAGAGCCTAGGGAGCCCCACCACCTACCCAAAAATATCTTAATTGGTGCAGAGACTGTTGTCAACCGCAGGGCAGTCAAGTAGTCCAGATGGAAGTTAACGCCTTAACTGCGGCCGTTATTTCGACGCAATGCGGGCGTTCTAAAAAGTGGGCGGGCCGCGTCGGCCAATGGCCGACGGCAGCTCGCAACGGGTTAATGGCATGGTTACCAATTGATGGTTTGGCACACCCTGCCTCACCAAAAACGTAATCTCTTGTCCTTCCCACTTTATTTTAAGAAATAGGATTGTTGGGGAGCAGGGGTGGCTGCACTCAGAAGTGCAAGCCAAATAAGGCCATCCTCATTATTGCTCCCTCATTTAATAGTGCAGCATCTGGGGGGTGGCACCTTAGGCTGTGAGCTAGAACTAGCTCAGTGAGGTGCCCGCCCAAGAAAAACTGTGCCCGATGTGCCTGATGGTATATGGCTGAGATACCCGCCACCCCCTCTCAACACAATCCCCAAGGATGGGAAACCGGAAACGGTTCTGAACTTTTGGAAGGCGGGAGGGAGTGACCCTCCCGGCCGTATTTATTAAAATATGAAACAAAATCAAAACATTAAAATAACAGTTTCATATTATGTACAATTTCATTTCCACATTACGATGTTTGGCTAACCTTAACAGATCTCTAATACAAAGGTTCTCCTAGCCGAACTAACATCCTACAAAACATTTGACTTGAAATTGTACATCCTAACGTTAAGGGCCAACGGCAAGGTCGTAACCGGTGTCAGATCCCTAAACCAGAAATACCCCCCTCACTTGTGAGGGGAGCGACCGCACAGAGGCGTACCTCAAGTGCATCTACCAATTTCCCTTGGACTTGACGGGGGCCCCAATGAACTCGACGCCATTTAACGGTCGTCCGAGGACTCGTGTGAGGTGTCTAAAAGGTAGCGTAAACCCCCTCCCGAACCCCACACAACTTACCCCATCTGCCGTCGCAGATGTCCTGGCCCCGGGAAATTCCCCAGGAGGGCCCGTAGCCCCTCCTATCCAGGAAGGGGCCTTGACCACCTTTCCTTTCCTTCCGGCGGCCTATCCTTAGAAGGGACCGCCTCCCCGTTGAGGGGCCAATGGCCACCTCCCCCGAGCGCTCCCATCCGTAATGGGTGACGCACCCCCCATAGGGATCTTCCAATTACTGCTCACCGATCATGACCTTACTACCCGACCAAAATAAATACGACAATTTACCTAAATTACTAAATTACAAAACAATCATAACTATTACAAGCATGATTACTGATCAACACTAGTGCAGAATTACTTTATTTGAAAAAACATACTGAAAATGACCATTATTTATTGCATCATCAAAATATCACGACAATCATCACAACCTGCAAGAAATAGAGTTACCACATCAAAACTTTATTCAAAACAACTAGCTGTCCTCAGGGGCTGGTGGGTGGGTCAAAATTGGCTCTTTGTTCCGTCTCGAGCTCACGTGTAGCGGGGAGGTGCAGCTTCAGAGCACAGGAACAAGAGGATGCTTTCTTGGCTTGTTGCTCCTTTTATCCGTCTTCGGGCGGGCGTAAACCCGCCCCCGCCTGCCTCCGAGGGCGTGGCCGGCCGCGTCAGTGTCTAGGACAACCCACTCCAGGGCGGGAAAAGGCGCGCCCCGGCTACGCCGCTTCGGGCATACCAGCCGAGACTCGCCTCCCGCCCAAGATGGCTTCCCGGGGGGATCGTGGTACTCCACCATACGTTCGGGGGGACCGAATGGTCGCCCCTTTCCATATGGCTGAGATACCCGCCACCCCCTCTCAACACAATCCCCAAGGATGGGAAACCGGAAACGGTTCTGAACTTTTGGAAGGCGGGAGGGAGTGACCCTCCCGGCCGTATTTATTAAAATATGAAACAAAATCAAAACATTAAAATAACAGTTTCATATTATGTTCAATTTCATTTCCACATTACGATGTTTGGCTAACCTTAACAGATCTCTAATACAAAGGTTCTCCTAGCCGAACTAACATCCTACAAAACATTTGACTTGAAATTGTACATCCTAACGTTAAGGGCCAACGGCAAGGTCGTAACCGGTGTCAGATCCCTAAACCAGAAATACCCCCCCTCACTTGTGAGGGGAGCGACCGCACAGAGGCGTACCTCAAGTGCATCTACCAATTTCCCTTGGACTTGACGGGGGCCCCAATGAACTCGACGCCATTTAACGGTCGTCCGAGGACTCGTGTGAGGTGTCTAAAAGGTAGTGTAAACCCCCTCCCGAACCCCACACAACTTACCCCATCTGCCGTCGCAGATGTCCTGGCCCCGGGAAATTCCCCAGGAGGGCCCGTAGCCCCTCCTATCCAGGAAGGGGCCTTGACCACCTTTCCTTTCCTTCCGGCGGCCTATCCTTAGAAGGGACCGCCTCCCCGTTGAGGGGCCAATGGCCACCTCCCCCGAGCGCTCCCATCCGTAATGGGTGACGCCCCCCCATAGGGATCTTCCAATTACTGCTCACCGATCATGACCTTACCGCCACAGGCCGGATAGTTGACCGGCTATCCGGACCCCCCACAACAACTCCTGCCTAAAGGTCATGTTTTAAACTCTTTAGCCAAGCTATGAGGTCTCCTATGAGTAACTCATTCCCCACCCGGGACAAATGAACCCCATCCCCCAAATACATACTGTCCCCTTTGATACAACCATGCGAAACAGCATGCAGTGCACTTGAACGAAACAATCTACTCAATTTGTTATTTATTTTCTTTACTGAATGATTCAGAGCAGAAACCGAAATAGCCCCCCGCCACACTTTCCGTGGGATCATATGGGACCATGCAATTGTGCACCCTGGAACTCTTCTTGCCAACCAACTTACTGTGGAAAGCATTGCCTCAAGAAGAAGTCGTCTACCAGTGGCCACCAAATCGTTGCCCCCAAGATGGACTATGATTATAGACGGCGGTGACCTTGTCCGCCCTAACAAACCCTCGAAAAAGGATTGAAACTGGTCAATACAGAGCCCGCCCTTTCCGTAGAAGGACACCCTGTACCCGTATTCCCCAGCCACGTGAATCATGTCACCTGCTTTGAATACGTCCGCGGCACGCCTCACGTATGAGTGGCCCACGACCCACACCTCCTTTTTCGCAGCCGGTGATGTCTGACCGCTGGTCCCCAGGTGTCGGGTCGACTGCACAGTCCGCCCCGCCTCGTAAGCTTGCGCAACTGAAAACCAAACAAAAACAAGAAGCGTGAGTACATCATTACAGCTTCACAACATGTGCAACCGCACATACCTTTTATAACAGTTCGAGGACCAACGCCCCACACGTTTTACTTCTTCTACACTCAGACCCCTGGCTGTAGCCTCAGTAGCAGCCCCTATCCGAAAGGAATGGGTCCCGAACTCGCCGGGGTTCAAGCCCGCGGCCGAAATCGACTTTGCAAGCACCCGCTGGAACTGAAACCTCGTCAGTGGGGTGGCGTCAGCGTGTCTCAACAAGGTCCCCCCCCATGATGCCACCCTCTGCGCTAAATATTCCTCTACGCACACCACAGGGCACATGGAAGACCCGGGGATCCTCTGAATGATTATGCAGTCCCCACTTGCACCCTGATCGGTTTTGGACCTAACAAACGAGACTGTCATCGTCTCCCCCCTGACCTGAATGTGCTCCCGGCACAGTCCCCCCATCGTATCCCGCTTGTTCTTCGCCACCAATTCGCTTACCCGCATAGCCCCATGGAATGCTAGCGCAAATGCAGCTCGGAAAAACACTGCTTCGTACTGGGATGAACACGTTGCCGGGAGTACGGACAATAACAGGGTCAACCTATCCAGACCTATCGGGTGCCTCTCATCTACTCTGCGACCCTCAAGGCGTTGCCACCCACGTAGCGCTTTCTGCACCACAAAAGACGCTGTCGGGTCCTGGATCCCATGAGCCCTTGCCATAAAGGAAATGGCGGCCCGATGCCTCTGGGCCGTAGCTACTGATTTGCCTGCCTGATGTAAAGACAGCAGAAATTTTACGACAAGCTCTTCCTGTCCCCAAAGCTCCCCCCCAGCAGAACCCAAAAAGGACAAATAGGAACGGAACGCCCCTTCATATGCCTTCCTTGTCCTGGGTGCTAAACTCTCTCCCACGAGGTTTTGTAGTTCGGGGCACCGAGAGACCAGAGAGCTTCGGGAAAGGGTGCTGCCACCAGGTCCGCTGTGGGCAGAAAACCCCAGAAGGCCTGCATACGGAAACGAGAAAGCGCATCAGCCGCTTGGTTCAGTACCCCCGGGACATGTCTTGCCCTAAAGAGCACATTCAACTGCATACACAATAACACAATTTTTCTGAGCAGTCTCAGAATCCATTTGCAACGTGCTGCCTGACTATTGATACACTCAACCACGGTCATGTTATCAGACCAGAACACCACAGAGTGATCCCGAAACCCCTCCGGCCATGTTTTCAAGGCCACCAAAATAGTGAAGAGTTCAAGGAAAGCAATGTTACTCGTCAGCCCGCACTCGTGCCACCATGACGGCCATTTTTGAGCCGACCATTGTGTACCAAATATGGCACCAAAACCTACACTCCCCGCCGAATCTGTCCAAAGCCCCAGCCCCTCGGAGGACACCGCCGGTTTGTTCCAGACAATTCGACCATTGAAATCCGCCAAAAATGCCAACCAAATGCGCATGTCCTGGCGAACCTCTGCCGAGAGCCTCGTGCGGTGATGTCCTTCCTTCAGGCCGACCATGGCTTGTGCAATCGAGCGGGAAAAGGGGCGTGCCATTGGCATTACTCTCAGGGCAAAATTCAACTGACCCACCACCTGTTGCAATTGATGCAGGTTTACTTTTGTCGCACGAATACATGTTTCAAGGGATGTCCTGAATTTTAACACTTTTTCCCTGGGTAATCTAAAACAACCTTCTTCCGAGTCGAGCTCGATCCCCAGAAACTCGAGCAAAGTTGAGGGACCCACAGTCTTACCTGGCGCCAATGGCACACCGAATTGATTCATTAAGACACAAAGTTCATGTAAGGCCTGTCCACACTCAGGATCCCCGGCTGCCCCCAAAAACAGAAAGTCATCGAGATAATGCATAACATGCTGAAAACCCCTTCCTTGTGAATACCCATTGCAGAAAACAACGGAACTTTTCAAAATAGGCACAGGATATCGAGCACCCCATTGGCATACATCTATCCATGTAATAGCGTCCCTGAAACATAAAACCAAGGAGACGCTGATCGTCTGGGTGCACCGGGAGCACCCGGAACGCTGACTCGATGTCTGATTTTGCCATCAGCGCCCCGGGCCCCAGGCGATTCAACATGGCAACGGCCTCATCGAAAGATGCGTACCGCACCGAACACACTTCCGGGTCTATCGCTTCATTAACGGAAAGACCACGTGGGGCTGACAAGTTATGTATCAGCCGAAACTCACCCGGGTCCTTCTTGGGGACCACCCCTAGAGGGGAACAAACAAAGTTAGCAACCGGTGGCAAATCAAATGGACCGGCGACACGACCTCGAGTCACCTCCTTCCCAATCTTTACCTGTACCACTGCCGTATGCTGCAAGACCGACAGTTGATTCTTACAGTTTGCTACACCCTGAAAATCCCCCACTGGGATGCGGAAACCATATGAAAACCCGTCTCGCAACACCCCAGCGGAAGCATGATCCGGGTATTCGTTGAGCCAAGGAATCATTGCCATGGTATCAATCGGAGTAGGTAAAGGCGCCCCTCGGACTATTTCAGACCTGTTTGGCGCTTCCCCTACCACCGTTATCACCCGTTTTGGCTCTGCACATGGACTCAGGATGGGATGGCTGCCCACACCCCCCACATTCATGTCTGAACTTGCATGACCCCTGGGGCCTCGTACATTTTCCCCTGTTAAAATTCCAACAAATCCCCCTTTTACCTGCGTTGCCACTCGGCTTCGAGTGGTACTCGTTACCTGCACCCGTCCGAAAGGGTGTCCCAGAGGATTGGCGGGAAGATTCCCACCCGTTACTCCCTGACAATGGCACTTTTAACATTCCTGAACTCTCCATTTTTTGCCATGAAACGGAGTCGAAACAATCCCAAGTCAGAACTGGGTCGTGCTCCTTAGCTTTTCTAAAAATATTGTCATAACAGAACCACTGATTGCCCCCGTACGATACGGAATACTCCATGATACGTGACTGATAAATAGGCAACTCGGTCAGCAACTCGGGCCTGCGCTCGCCCATGATGGAGGTAAAAATGCCCCACGCTCTGCCCCAAGTACCTATGTTCTCATCAAACTTAAAGGCGGCCATTTTTGCGCGCCAAACACCCGGATGCATGAGCTCCTTTTGGCTCTTAACATGCTCCATCTCGTAATGGTCGGTAAGCAAAGAAAAAATGTTCACATACTTATTTGCCCAAATCTTTTCCTTAATTTCCAGTGGAACGTGCTGAGCCACCTTCTCCCTTCGTGAAGGTACAGACCCCTCCCCCGCGATCGGCAATGGCCGCTTACCTGAACCAGATGCTGCATTTGCCGCCGAACTTGGGCCTGTTGCATTTTCCGCCGCCGGAACTGGCGGGGTAACAGAAGATGGTGCCTTCGCAGCCTCTCTAGATTCCCGCAGTTGTCTCATTACTGCCCGGGCGTCGTCAGCCGTGGTGCCCTCACTATCTTTTCCCAACCACGCTGCTAATTGTGCCGCTAACTCGGGAGGCATATCTTCCCCGGTCACGGGGATCGGATGCCCCTCCTTCGGAACCGGGGTTGGCTCCTCAAGTGGGGTATCGGGAACCGGGGTTTCCCCCCCAAGTGCCCCCCTTTTGGACCTCTTGCCTCTCCCACCAGGGACTACTCCTGGCAAAGCTGGTCCAATGACTCGCTTCGGTCCTCCCTCCCCGTTCTTAGCCGCCATCTGCTTCTTCAAATCGGCTACCTCCTTTATGAGCATGCGGAGCATCTGATCGGTACCGACCCGCTTTCCGACCTTCTTGCCTGGCATTCTCAAACGAAGATATCTGTAAAACAAAAAGAAAGATTACAACGCTCAAAATTGGCTCTTCGTTCCGTCTCGAGCTCACGTGCAGCGGGGAGGTGCAGCTTCAGAGCACAGGAACAAGAGGATGCTTTCTTGGCTTGTTGCTCCTTTTATCCGTCTTCGGGCGGGCGTAAACCCGCCCCCGCCTGCCTCCGAGGGCGTGGCCGGCTGCGTCAGTGTCTAGGACAACCCACTCCAGGGCGGGAAAAGGCGCGCCCCGGCTACGCCGCTTCGGGCATACCAGCCGAGACTCGCCTCCCGCCCAAGATGGCTTCCCGGGGGGATCGTGGTACTCCACCATACGTTCGGGGGGACCGAATGGTCGCCCCTTTCCATTAAAGCTGTATTTCAGGCTCTCTCTAAGAGACTGATGCAATTTATAAAAGCACACCCTTAGTAGCTACAAAGCAGGTTGCGATATATAAGGTTTATTTTGTGAGTGTAAAATGTCTTTCTGACTCACATAATAAACCTGGGTTTTATACAGAATAGAAAAGGAAACAGGCGGATAGGCACTCCCCTCCACTTTGCCAGTCAGTATACAACCTTTCAATTATTACTGACCGAAATTATTGTTGTAAACCATTGATCTCTTGTGAAGCTATACTACTCTTTCAAAATGGAGCATTAACTTACCCTGTGATACAATTCAGCAGCACCAGCACATTGTCTGCTTTCTGTTCAGAGCAGCGACGTACAGGCGGTGAGAGGGCTTTCTTATTTAAAATTCAATGTGGCCTAAAGGAAAGGGCGAATTCAAGGGCCCATCAGCCCTCCTTTTGTTTAAGTATCATCCTGACTGGGAACCATCTGGAACCTAACACCTAGTGCCATTGCAATAGAGGGAAACCAATGCACACTTCACAAGGATTTACGAAAAATTACGATTTGGAAGCAGTAGACAATAAATCATGCAAGTGTGTAAAAAAAGTATACAGGATGTTACATAGACAACGAAGGCTTCAAGTTGCAAGAGACACACATCATTCTTACTGGTAGGGGTTATATGTTAAGAGTGAATCGCCGGAAGAAACACAAAGTCAGGATTTAAAATGTAGCTCAATGCTTGCTGTTGTCTGTACTAATAAGACTCTATTACTACCCAGATACATTCTTTTTAGCAGCCTTAAAATAACAACGGGGTTCTAAATCTATGCCTTGAAGTTTTCAGGTAGGTCCTTGATGACAAGTCACAGCTCTCTGTGCTATATTAGAACGATTGCAATCTATGAACTGTAAGTCATAAAAGGATTTCTGCATCAAAAGCAGTAACCCACTTACCTGTTTACATAAAATAAAATCTATCATCATTATTATTATTCCCTGATCTCTCTACAGCAGAAGCCTTAGACCAAGAAGATAATTTAAAATGCAGCCTTTGCAACCAATTAGGCCAGAATAGATTTACTATACACATTTCTCCGGGTTGCCAATTTCTTTGTGGTAGAGTGTAAAAAAACATAAATAGATAGGATGACTGTCAGACTGCTTTTCATGACTCCATTCCTCATGTATCCAACCCCTTTTTGTTGCCACATCTTCACCATGGACATCATTTGGGGGTAGTCAGGGTCACAGCTGTGACCTCTAGCTTGCGGGATCCCTGCTACTCCTGTTACTTCCTTTGCGACCACTGGCCTCAGAGGAGGCAAAAGTTTTGCCCCCTCTGAGGGCAAGGGTCACAAAGGAAATGACTGGAGTGGCAGAGAGCAAGCTAGAGGTCACAGTTGGGACCCCAGACTACCTCCAAATGACGTCCAGGATCTTGACCCCAATATTTGGATTTCCAGTGTAAGGGTTTTTCAATTCCAGCACTGTTCATTCATATTAATGAGGCAGGAGTTTATGTGACTCCCTGCATATGAGTGTTTTGCATTGTTGCCAATTAGTATATCTGTGGCATAAACTATCACTCTGGTTGAGTTCTACAAGGTTTGCTTTCCCACCCACAGGTCTTTACAATGCTTTGCACACAAATGTATTAAGAATGTAAATGTGTTTATATAGCACCTTCTACCCAGAGGTCTCGTAGCGCTGTATTCATACTGCTGTGGAACCCTTCCTGGCTTTCCTGTGAGATGTCCACTCCTGGGCACCCCCAAGGTGAAGCCAGGCATCCAAGCACTGCTGGGGCCGTTGTGGAGATTAAGGAAGCTATTGCCCAGAGTCACAGATTGGGACCCATGATTAGACGAGGCACCGAGGCGAGAATTATCAGGTCCGGGGAGATTGAGTCCAAGAGCCGCCGAGGAATTGAACCCTGGTCCCGGGTCAGACCTCTGCATCAGGGTCTGCCTCTCTAACCATTGAGTGAATAAAGACTAATGGCAAAAAGCCATTAGACCCTACCCGCACCATTGTGGGCAGACTTCTATCTGCCTATGTATTCTACAAGATTGTCAAAAGCTTAGGACTTATTTCATGATTTTTTAATGATTATTTATCATTTTTTCTTTTTTGTAAACACATGGTATATACATTTGCAATTCAAACATTCATTGTGTACTATTCCTGTTCTAAACAATACATTTCCTAACTAAACAATAATCACATTCCAAAAACTGTAAACAGAAATTATCCAATCCCAATGCATTTCGGGAAAATTTCCCTTCGTCAGGGGCACTTGCTCGTAAAGGACCAAAGACTTGTCGAGATGAACGGTAAGCAGATTATGGATTATCTCTATAAATCGTGTTGGTTTGGCTAATTTAAGATTAGCCGGCGCAATGCGTTCTATGTTTGTATAATGGAACGTGAACTTTTCGGCGCTTGGAATAGATTTAAACTGCTGGGTTTGGTAAGGAATGGCGTTTTCCTCGTCTCGGGCGCGTTCAATGACAGCTGTGCTGATTGGTCAAACGTGGATGACAGGCAGGTAGTCGACTACCTGCCTGCGTTCCATTATACAAACATAGAACGCATTGCGCTGGTTAATCTTAAATTAGCCAAGCCAACACGATTTATAGAGAGAATCCATAATCTGCTTACCGTTCATCTCCACAAGTCTTTGGTCCTTTACGAGCAAGTGCCCCTGACGAAGGGAAATTTTCCCGAAATGCATTGGGATTGGATAATTTCTGTTTACAGTTTTTGGAATGTGATTATTGTTTAGTTAGGAAATTTATTGTTTAGAACAGGAATAGTACACAATGTATGTTTGAATTGCAAATGTATATACTATGTGTTTACAAAAAAGAAAAAATGATAAATAATCATTAAAAAATCATGAAATAAGTCCTAAGCTTTTGACAATCTTGTAGAATACATAGGCAGATAGAAGTCTGCCCACAGAAGTGCGGGTAGGGTCTAATGGCGTTTTGCCATTAGTCTTTATTCACCTAATATCTTTTTGTGGAGGGTGGCTCCTCCTCCCCCACCCAGCACACCCCAGGGAAATTAAAGACAAAGATAGTTTAAATTCAAAATAGAGATCAAGGAGTGCACCACACAACCCCACTTCGAATCTCTAACCATTGAGCCACGCTTCTCCCTTCTAAGAAGAATAGACACTTTTAACTAAAAGCATTTATTGCAACAGAGGAACCTGTTTCTCAGTACATCTAAAATAACCACAGAGAATATACAAAACAAATAAGCACTTTATGAACAACGAGACAAAAAGGAACATTTCTGACATAGTCAAAATGTAATTTAAAAAACTTAACACCCTAAAACCTACCCTAGGAGAGCATGGAATGTAGAACTTGCAACCTAGACTTGCTGAGGAAGAAGTAAGGCACTGCATATATTGTTGACAGCAAAAGCTGTGGTTATTGGTGAGGCGTCAAGACAGTGCTCCTAGCAAAATGAAAACACATGCCGCAGCAGAGTCTTTTCTGCAGGGCTCAACTAGTCATCTGCATCAGGTGCATAGGGTGCGATGTAGCATCTTCTTGGTGATCTAGCAGCAGTCAAGACAGTCTTAAGCAGCATCTTTCCCGATATTCTGGGCGAATTACTTCTCCTGACAATTGGTCAAGGGTTAGTCCTTATATATTAAATCTTATTAGAGATTGGAATTTCTGAAATAAGTTTAGGAATGCCTGAATATGTACATCAAGGTGTGTGTCCCAGATGTATCCTTATGAACATACAAGTAAGGTGGGTAGAACTTGCAGAGTTTCACTCCCGTGAATTCCACAGAGTTACATGAAAACTCCAGGAGATTTCCTAGAGTTCCGTGAATAGTTAGAATTAGGCATGTCGCGCAGCTCGTGTTGATTTTTAGTGCAAAGAGCTCGTTCCGGGCTGAAAAATCAGTGTGAGCAACACCACGTGACACACAAGAAGGCGCTGCTTCTCGAGTTGATTTTCCTGACGCTAGTGGCCGCTCAGTGGCAGCTTTCTGATAGCAAAGGGTCGCGACTGCCCACTTTGGAGACAAGTCACTGGATTCCAACCTAGCGACCAAAAATCACGCTAGGGGACACCAAATCTCGCTTGTGCTTCCCAACTTCCAGCAAACAGCGGTTCATGGAATTTGATCCAAACTCCACATTACCTTCATATAACATGGAGTGGCCAAATCTCCGTCGATGGAGTAGAATTTATTGCCACCCCTTCATATAAGGTAAATGGATGGCAATTCAGATTATACTATTTTGGCTATATGTCTGTGTCAATGATAGACATGACAATGATTCTGCCTATATTGAGAAAAATGGTGACTCCCCTTGGAAAATGGTGACAAACATTATGTAAGATGGAGTAAGGCCTACTTAAAATGGAGTTGGGACTTTACATCACATCATCCACAGCACAAAATTGAGAAGATGTCACAATCCAACCATGGTGCAAAAACAACTACTGGTTTGTAACCTCACTGTATTGCATCAGGCCATAACTTCTCAAAAAACTCCTAGCACTCTCGGATCATTTTGATAACCTATTTGCTCCATATAAATACAAATTAAAAATAATTAACTAAGCAAAAGAAAACCACCATTGTTTGTGAAATGCACAGCATCTGGCTACATTTCTGACAATGGTCTGAATCAGCTGATATTGAGAATGATGACTCCTCGTCAGGCGCAGTTACCACATTAGTAAACACAATATTTTCTCTCTGCTTGGTGAACTGGACACTTGAGAAGCAAGTGCAGCAAGTGCATGACAAAAGAAGCTATTGATCTCCCACCCTGCACAATGACAGGATCGTGGGTACCCGGCAGGGCGTGTCTCACCACTTGGTAAAATGCATCTCCAACAGTATGTTTTTCTGCAGGGAGAGGAAACAGCAACTGAGTTGTGTGGAAAAAAAGAAATGTTGTTCTTCAAAAAGCCATTTTATGAATACAGATAATGTGCATTGTAAACATGCAAAACTATCATGGTCTCTACTCCTGTAGTGTATAGTATTGGAGAAATTGTATGGTACTTCATACCTCCAACGAGGCTGTGAAGGGCTCCAATATTCATTTGTTCAAGATCCCCTTTCCAGATGTGTTTTCCAGGGTGTTGCTTGGCTCTCTTTCAGAGGTGATTGGAAGGGTGTTTGATGTGATCAGACTCATGCACTTTTATTGGTTACAAATTCCTCTTTCAGCGATGATTGGAAGGGGTTTGATGTGGCAAGACCTGTGGGAGATGTTGATTGAGGTCCTGGAGGTTCAAAAACATGCTTCAAACATGGTGCAGACTGCTAAGTGTTATGGATGGTGTGATAGTAGGTGCAGATGCACATACATTTGTTCCATTTTGTATAGACCATAGGCTGCATCTTGTGTTTGCGATGAAGGGCAGAGCCATGTCTGTAACGCTTTCCCAGAGAGGGGTAGTAAGAAATCTGGGGGCATATTACCAAGGGCATTATCGCCGCATTAGCTGGACTTTTTCCCGCTAATGCGGCGATAATTTTATCGCCCTATTACCAAGCTGTCGCTAACACCAGTTAGCGACAGCTTGTAGGGGATAGCGGGCATTTAGGGGCCCACTTTGCCTGTCAGCGATAATTATCGCTAATGACATGCAAAGTGGGCGTGCCAAGATGTTAGCGACTGAAAACAGTCACTAACATCTCTAACTCCTATTAACAACTTTTGGAAATATTCGCCCTAAGATCGAATATCTCCAAAAGCTAACGCCTGATAAAAGCAGTTCTTAGCCATGTTATCCAATGGAAGGTGGATAACATGGCTAAGAGCATTGTCACGATAATGCATGAATATCGCTGATTTTTCAGCGGTATTCATGCATTTCGCAGGATTTTTACCGCTTTTGAGATAAACATTGATAATATCAAGGTATCTCAGCGGAAAAAACCCTCGGTGCTCGGCGATATTTTTTACCCGCTAACCAAGCAATAGCGATAATTATCGCTATTGCTTGGTAATATGCCCCCTGGTTATTGGTTGAGGGGGGATGGAAGCCCCACTCAGGCAACAGCCATAATCCTTGTCAGGGTGAACCACAAAAGTCACAAAATTAACATCTGTCTAGCCCTCTGGTAGCTTTGCAAAAAGCAGTCAGGGATCACTTAGAGGCAAAGTATCAATTGGGTATGCAGTACACCAATAGTAATAAAGTAAAACCACAACACAAAAAAAATCCCAAACCAATTAAAAAAAATGGATTTAATGTTAATGGAAAAAATGACACCTAAATTAGAAAAATTCAATTTCAAAGTTTCAGGTAAGTATGGCTCCTAGAAGCACAAATTGCCAACATGGTTATCTGGTCATGCTAGACCAGGGGGAAGTAAAAAGTTCAATCAGACCACGATGGAGCATGGGCCGGATACATGAACCAGGTTAACACCACTGAAAAAGTTACCTTCTCAAAGTCTAGCATGAAGAGTTCCATTTGTGGTGGCAGAGACTGTGAGAAGCAGGGGGAGAGTTGAGGATGGTTAACCCTGTAGCACGAAGAGCAACTCTTGCATTGTTGATTATCACTGGTGGTTGCTGTAGTGTGAAGAGTTTGCATTACCAAAGCTTCACGCTGGCAGTTGTTGCGGGCGGCAGAGACTCAGCATAAACGGTCCCGTTCACAGTCACAAAGATCCCATAACTTCAGGAGTTCACTTTTCTTCACAAGGGGGAACTCCACAAAAACATCATCTAACATCAGCTGTGGCTCCGTTGTCGTTTTTGTGCACTTGATTGCCCCCCAGCACCATGTAAGGAGTAAAACCAGCTTTCCTTTGGCTCCTGCTTCAGCAGCAAGGCCAATCGGGGCAACACTGCACCTGGAATTCTCGAGACAGGTAAAATCTGACTGTTGTGGTTTGTTCCTGGGACCTGCATCACCTTTACCCTCCATGGGTTTCAGCCAACTCGACATGCAAGCGATCAATTGTCACTAGTGCTGCTTACCATTGACTGCAATGATAACGTATTGCAATAATGTTTTGCGCTAATTTAATTTTGCTTCTAAAATCCATTAATTGAGTTATATTTATCTGCTTGACTTTGGTGTCGAAATGTAAATAAAAACCTGTTTTTTTTTCTAAATTGGTGTCAGATTTCTTTCAAGCTGTACTAATTACTAAGCGTGAGCGCAAAATCCGTTCCGCTTGCGAATTTCGCAGATTTTCGGTAAATCCGCGAACTCCCGCAAATTTACCGAAAATCCGTGAATCCGTGAGCGGCGGATTCGGGGGGCAAAAGTTCAAGCCTTCAAGCTTGAAGTTGTTGTTGTAACTATTTTAGGATGGCGCCGGCAAGCTGCCAGCGCCATCCTAAAATAGTTACTAAGTTAGCTTCAACAGGAAGCACTAATAGATCAAATAAAGCAGGTGCTCTTTATTTTATCTATTAGAGCTTCCTGATGAAGCTAATTTAGTAACTATTTTAGGATGGTGCTGGCAGCTTGCCGGCACCATCCTAAAATAGTTACCGCCCAGGATGATGGATGGACAGCTCACTCAAGGGACCCCTGCGCACATCGGTGTGCCTAGTAACACACACATGGCCGCTGGAACTAGTTGAAGCTCAAATTCAGTGACTCATTCATCAGCCCAAAAACAATCATGAGCGTCGTCGAGGCTGGGCAGGTGTGCCGCCCTGCTTCCCAAATCTACCGTCGAAAATCAGCTGTGATGCTGGATAGAGGCCTTTGTATCCTTGACTTTCACGAGCGCAATCCTTGTGCTGTTCCTGTGACCAGGAGCTTCTTTCTCTTGATCTGCTGCTCTGATCGGTCTCTGACCTTTTATACACACAAGAGGCATGTGAACTCGCATGGAAGCCCCGCCCGTTTGGCCCCGCTCGCACACTAGCGGTGGCTGTGCACCGTCGTCCCGCCATTTACCCACTATGATGGACAGCTCACTCAAGGGACCCCTGCGCCCTTCGGGCGATTGCATAGTAACACACACATGGTCCCTGGAACTAGTTGAAGCTCAAATTCAGTGACTCATTCATCAGCCCAAAAACAATCGTGAGCGTCGTCGAGGCTGGGCAGGTGTGCCTTCTTCCCAAATCTACCGTCGAAAATCAGCTGTGATGCTGGATAGAGGCCTTTGTATCCTTGAATTTCACGAGCGCAATCCTCGTGCTGTTCCTGTGACCAGGAGCTTTTTTCTCTTCATCTGCTGCTCTGATTGGTTTCTGACTATTTATACACACAAGAGGCACTTGAACTCGCACAGAAGACCGCCCCCCATTAAAAAAATCCGCAAAATCCGCGAATCTGCAAATTTACGGATTTTGCGGATCCGCGAATCCGCAAATTCGCGGATCGTGGATCCGTGAAATCCGCCCATGCTTATTAATTACTTATCATACATGTTCGTACTCTGAAATGCTTAACACATGTTCCTCTAGTAAAGCCTGACTGCTCTATGCCACTCTACCAGGACTGGATCCAAGGATTTAATATTGTGAACCCAAGGACCATCTTTGAGGGATTGTGAGAGTTTTGCCTGCTGAAGCCTAACCAGCATCACCACATAATACTCCACATTACTACAACAAACAGAAATGTGATGGAGAAATGTGTTCACTTGTTTCTTGACTGCACTTGGTTGTGGGTTTTCTTCTCCACTAAGACACATTACAAGTGTATGAGCAAAGCTTGGTAATTCTATTACGCGTAATATGTGGTGGTCACGAATTCCCGTTTTCCTGTTTACATTAAGTGTACCCAACCAATCTTTCTAATGATAAATGTCTTTATTCTTGTTCACATTAGGTATATACAACCCTTTTGACCGATTAATGTTATAATGATTCGAATGAGACCACTGAGAACCACTGTAAATTTACAGTTCTTGGTAGCCCAGGTTCCATTGGTTTAAGGGCAGGGATTGTTTCACAATACTGAACTAAATCAAACTAGGCCCAGGAGAAATTTTAATTACATCAGTGTAATTTAGGTAATTCGGGTAATTTTGTGTTTATCTTGTTATGTAAAATCCACAAAATTATGGCATTATGCCATGGTGAAGCGCTGGCAGAAACATTATAGTTCGGAGTGAACGACAAGAACGCGAGCAGCTATCCTTTTCAGTATTCATGTTTTTGGTGCTATTAATTTAGAGTGAAATACCAGATTATCAGCCAAGGACCAAAGACAATACTCACCTGGACACTTACATTCCCTGTCCTTATTTACAGGACTAATCATTTCAACTTGCAGCTTTCTGCAGTAACCAAAAGGAAAAATAAATCAATTTCATCTAAATATATATTTTGGTCAAAGTGAAAACACACTCAGCTCAAAAGATATTCTGTTTTTAGAAATAATAGTCATATAAGCTATACATTGTTCAATGTTCTGAAGACGCAAGGTGTTTACCATTCGAGAGGTTTATTGTGCTGCCTACCGTACTTAATATGAATCATTGTGCGGTTGATTGGTTCCTTGCTAATTCGGCATGAATGGAGTTAAATGTCTGAGCCATATGGGATTCAGATGTTGTTCACCGAATTGTTGGTCATTCTGAAAGTTCTTGTATATCAAATGAGACATGTGCATATGACACACATCACGTACGAGATGTTCTGGTTTTGAATAACTGATACAACAGATTTTTGAGTAATCAGTCCCGCAGGGCTTTCTTTACACCTTCACAAAATATTTATAATACACATACATTTGAAAAACATGAATTTCCAAATTGAAAACACTACCTGTGAAGGTAGATTTAAAAAAATGTTGGGCATATTATCAAGGGGGTTTATCTCCGCTTTTTTGGCTTTCAAAGCCAAGAAAGCGGAGATAAAATTATCTCCCTATTACCTAGCTGTCGCTAACACCAGTTAGTGACAGCTAGTAGGAGATAGCGACCATCTTGGGCCCCACTTTGCATGTCAGTGATATTTATCACTAATGACATGCAAAGTGGGCGTGCCAAGATGTTAGCGACTGAAAACAGTCGCTAACATTGCTATCTCCTATTACCAACTTTTGGAGATATTCGCGCTAAGCGCGAATATCTCCAAAAGCTAACACCTGCCCTGAGCAGTTCTTAGCCATGTTATCCAATGGGAGGTGGATAACATGGCTAAGAGCATTAGCTCGGTAATGCATGAATATCGCTGACTTTTCAGCGATATTCATGCATTGCGGCGATTTTTATCGCATTTGCGATAAACCTTGGTAATACCAAGGTTTATTTGCGGTAAAAATCGGCGCAGCTCAGCGGTAAATTTTTGTCTCTAACCAAGCAATAGCGATAATTATCGCTATTGCTTGGTAATATGCCCCGTATACGTGATTTTCTATCTTACTGGAAAGTCTTGAAATCTAATTTCATAACGCAATAAAATTATGTTAGAATCACGCTAGCAGCAATCTCGGAAAGTGTGTACTTAAAATGTCAATGCACATTTGAAAGTACCTACACGAATTAATAGAAAAAGCATAATGCCAAAATGCATATTTCTCTGGGAGAATGTGCACAGGGTCCATCCTTTACAATAAAATACTCTTTAACTGCTTTTCTGATTTTTACATGGACACCAATTTATAGAAAGACAATTCAGCCAACTGTTTTTAAAAACATTGGGCCACATGTGTTAACATTTTTTTGCATTTGCAGATGGTATAAATCTGTAATTTCAGTTGTTTATAAATGCAAAATAGCCTTTCAAGATGTATGAAAGGCTTTGTAGACGCAATTTTAGGTAGTCTCAAAAATATCGATTATCTAAAGTTGAGACTACAAATAGGGAATCGCTATTTCGATACCCTTAGCAAAGGTACCAGGCATTTGATAAATGCAAACTGTGCATTTAGGCAAATGCTATTACCATTGACTTCAAGTTGTTGGTAACCATGGGCACACTTTTAAAAATGCACAAAAATGCTTTTTTCGAAGTGCCATGTAGCGCACCCATGCCCGAAGTGCATGTGTGTGCTTCACATGTGCACTTTTTTGGGGGGTGGTTCGGGGGCACCGTTGGTTTTGCATTACCTACTTTGTGATTACCAGTTAGTTAATCACAAATTAGCTAATCCAAAACAATGGAGCAGTATTACCTAATAGCGATGACTTATTTAGCGAATTGCTATTTGGTAATATAAACGAATCGCTAAATCTTTGGCGATTCCTTACATGTAAAGGATTTTGTGATTGCCAAATAGGGATTTGGTAAAGATCGCAAAATGCTTTTTTGATACATGTGGCCCATTATGACATAATCCCTTCCTGTCTATCAAAAAAAGTAAGAGGGGGGAGTAGGAGCTAAAACAGCTCCATTGCCCAAGCTCCTGCAGTAGAGATAAATACAAAGGTAGAGGTCACTGTTCCTATAGAGAAAAAAAAGGAGATTTAAAAGCCTCTTGGGTTAGTGCTACTAAGCAGGTTATAATGTATTCTTGTAGTCTGATTTGGTACCCTTAATAGTGTCAAACTCTAGTCTGGCTTTTTAATCTGAAATGGGGAATCCGTGTATTAAAGGTTTAGGTGATATTCCCTAATCAGTTGTAATTCACATCACAGTGCACTCAACCCCACCCCACTAAGACACCACTAGCATTCATAAAATTGCAAAAAACTAAATATATCCGCTAAAGTGACTCTTTGAAGGACCAGTAGGGCAATATAGCACTGGGGAGCAACTGCCCAATGATGAAGCATGACATCCCTCGTGATGTGTAAGGGTAACATAAAACAGTCTTTTTGACTGTCCCTCACGATCTGTCCAACTCCTAGAGAGCTCTTTTTTTTCTTTCTGTTTAGGAACAGTGACCCCTACCTTTGCATTTATAATCCCTCCCCCTGTGCCCTCCCCACAGGCTATAATTCACAAAATTGCGGCTCTCAGCCTGCACGTCCTTATTTAGGTTCAGAGACTGTGGGAAGGATGTAGGCTGGAAAAGGAATGTGTGTGTGTGTTTGTGTGTGTGCGTGTGTGTGTGTGCGTGTTTGTGTGTGTGCGTGTGAGTGTGTGCATGCATGTCAATTTGTGCATTTTCCATTAGTGCACAAATAAGTTCAGGGTTAGTGTGTGTGTGTGTAAATAATTTTATCCTGATATCTGTTCATTGTTCTTGACGTAGGTCGCTAGCTAAACCTTTCATTTTTAATACAAAGGTACATTCCTCCAGATCCACTCATTTTACATACAGAGTAGAACGTTAATTGCACTTTGCAACATTTTTGCTCCGGGTTTTACCAAAAAAATGCCTTAGTTGTTTTTTGATAACACCAAGACAAAAAAAGGAAAAGGGTTAGCTCAACATGTTCTGGTGTATATATAATATAATATAATATAATATAATATAATATAATATAATATAATATAATATAATGTAATATAATATAATATAATATAATATAATATAATATAATATAAATCAATTTACAAAGCACCTGGTTACACCAGCTGGTGTGTCCCTGTGCGACTAGCTACTATATGGCTGAAAGGACCCAAGAACAGGGAACAGGGGTAATACGAACATAAGACCTCAGAGCTGAAAGAGCCTAGTTTTTAATCTTTTTCGGAAAATTTTCTCCAATGGCTCTGGCCAGGAGAAAGGGGGAATGAATTCCAGTTTTTGGCTGGTACCTACTTTGCCTATTTTATAATCTGGAACTGTCAGTCAAGCCAAACTTATGTCTAGTTAAACAATGGGGGCAAATCTTAACACTCCTCCCTCTTTCAATAGTTTCGCTTGCTGATCCCTCTGCAATGAATGGAAGACATCTATGACCAGACACATCTCTGATGCATGGATACTGTGCATACACATAGCCCTCTTTTACAATGTTGTACATGTGAGCACATACACACACACACACACACACACACACACACACACACACACACACATCCAGCCCCTAACATTCTCTCTAACCCCGATCAATCACCCTTTATCCTAGTTGAATATATTCTCATACCCTTCACTGGAACATGCTGTGGTCCACACACATACCACATTCATCGAGACACAGGCCACTGCCAAACCTGCACTCAGACGTCTTCACACCATTGCCCCATTGGCTCCCAGAGTCTTTCCACACCATTTCAATCACATGCATCTGCTACGTACAGTACTGCATTCTCTCCGCAACACATCTGGAGCTCTTCTTCTAAGGTTGCTGAAACAGAACATCCTTTATGAATGAAGAAAGCAGTTTATATATGTTTTAATATAAATATTGAATTATGTTAGAGCTCTTGCCTTTGATCTAAAGTGCACTTTTTAGGAAATAAGTAGTTTGTCATTGTTTCACTTTTACCCTAGCTGACTTGTGTCTTGGGCTTGTTTATCACTGTATCATTAATCTACTCTAATATTGAAGACAGTAAATATTTTTAAATATGTTGCTTTGCTGCCATGTGAATTATCTGAATAAGTGAATGCACAAAAAAGAAACATGGATTGGAAAAGCCAATAGGTCTGCCATTGGGCGCCAGGTTTTTTGGCTTTGCCGATGCCTGTTTTGTTTTTATCATGGTTTTTGAAAAACATTATTGTTTGGGAGGCGAGCTGCTGGGCCTTCAACAACATAAAATGAAAGCATTGTTTAAAAACAAAAATATTCCTTGGTTTCATAGAGTACACATCACCACAGTAATCCATGGCACTCAAGGGAACTACTCTCACTGGCTTAACGAAACTTGAGGGGGCCCCCCTGCAAGGTATTTGGAGGGGCCCCTTCCGGAATCAATCAGGACCTCTAGGCCAGAATACTGTGTTGAAGGGGCCCTATGGAGCTTGGAGGTCTCCCCACACCGCGAGGGCTGCGGGGGCCTGTGTTATGCCACTGACTAATGTGTGTGCTGTCACTCAAGTTGAAGCTAGCCAAGAGCTAAAGTGAGCTGGCCCACCGTTCATGCTGTATGCATTAGGTGTGAAATAAAAAAATATGAATGACACAGCAATCAGCCAATGGATGGAGAGGTTTGCCTGAAAGCCACAACAAGCAAGTATATTATAGATTTAATCTGCGTAAAATCAAAAAGTGTTGGCTGAAGCCAAAGCTATCAAAAGGGTGTCTTGCATTGTCGGTTTTATTATGCCCCTGTAATAATTACCAACATTATCAAAGAGGCATTTTTACACTAAAGAGTTAACATCAGGCAGAACCCCTATTGTTCACTCACATAATACACCAAGAGACAGCACAGTAGTGAGAAGGCTGGATGAAACATGAAAAAACATGTTTTATTCTAAATTATTTATCCCTAATTGAATCATCATGCGCAATTTCTGTAACACTGTTACAGGACACTATAGACATTTAGAAACAGCAATACTGGCTTATCTACAAAATTGAATTGTATGGGGTTCAAGTCTTTTGAGGAATTAAGCTAACTACTTGGGAATACATGGGGATGCCTCCTAAATAAAAGTTAAAAAAGGGAGTTGGAAGCATAGACCCATGTTTTTCTTCCACAACACCTGGGATTTTCCTGTTAATTTATGACACCTCAAAGTCCTAGTTGTACTGTTGTGGAGCCATTCCTTACCTTAGAAAAATTCCTGTAAATGGTTGTCGATTAATAGGGAAGGGAGGGTACTGTAAAGGGGCAATGGTGAAGCAAGTAACACAACAGTTGGGTTCTGCCAATTACAGTGTTCTAGGGGCACATTAGCAAGGGCCATATTGCCGCTTTAGCAGCACTTTTTGCCGCTAAAGCAGCGATATTTCTATCAGAAGTTAGCGAAAGCTTTTAGGCAATAGCGACTGGTTTGGGGCCCGCTTTGCATGTCAGCGATATTTATCGCTAATAACATGCAAAGTAGGCGTACCCAAATTGTTAGCGACTGAAAGCAGTCGCTAACACAGGTATCGCCTATCAGCAAGGCAGGCTTAGTGATAAAAAAAATCACGCTAAGCGCGATTATCGCTATAATCTAACGCCTGCTAAAACATGACTTACCTGTTTATCCAATGGGAGGTGAATTGTCAGGTTGAGTCCCTATTGGCGTCAATGCGTGAATGTCGCTGGATTTCCAGCGATATTCACTCATTTCGCCGTCATCGCTGGATATGTTATCAGAATGGAGAAAAACGTTGCTAATAGCATGTTTTCTCCGCTAACTTATCCAGCGAAAGGCAGCGAAAAGAAAAAATGCTATTCCTTGCTAATATGCCCCTTACTCGCCTTATTTATCTTTTAATTGCGTTCTTGAAAAGGGTGTTCACCTTTCTGAAGACTTCCCTTTGCAAACCAGATGAAGTTTTCTTCAAAACTCTTCAACTTTCGTCGTTTCGCAAAAACTTCATATGGTACTTATGCCCACATGCATCATTGAGAATTGCATTTGCAAACGGTGCGAATCGCAATTTTCAGCCGTTTGCGAATGCAATTCTCAAATTTGGGATGCATCATGCTTTTCGCAATTTTAGGAATCGCAACCATGTTGCGATTTCTAAAATTGCGATTGCATTTAAAAAAATCGCAATTTGAGATTTCTTAAATGCAATGCATGAACATTTTTAATTTGCGAATTCGCAAATAGGAAGGGGTAAATTAGCATGAAGTTGACCGTCATGCTAATTTGCGAAAACTTTCAAAAATGCACAAAAATTCATTTTTGAAAGTTTCATGTTACACACACACATGTCCTTGGGACATGTGTGTGTGAAACTTGCACTTAAAGTTACATTTCAAGGGTGCAGGGGGGGGGTCCTTTGGACCCCCCTCTGCACCCTTGAAAATGCATTCACAAATTGCGATTCGCAAAATGCGAATCGCAATTTGTGAATGCCTTCCAATTCATCCCTATGGGCCTCTTGGCCCATAGGAATCAATATGATGGGAATCCTTAATTGCGATTCGCAAATTGTGAATCGAATTAAGGAAAATTAAGAAATCGCAAAAAAAATTGCGATTTATTGATACATAGCCGTTTGCGAATTCTTAATTGCGATTCCTTAATTTTCGCAACTAAGAATTCCCAAACGGGAACATTGATGCATGTGGCCGTTACAGTTTTTAAAAAATCACGTAGAAGTAATAATATTTTGGGGGGAAATGTCTCGTTTGTGCAAAAATGTTGTCTATGGAAAAATGTTGTGGAAAACAAATGCGATAAATGCTTGCCCACATGCAAAGTTATCTAAAGTTAAAACATTTTCACTCTTCTCAAATTGTAAGGTGGGTCAATTTCACAAAAATGTACTGAATTTAAATTTCACGCGTCCTTAATCCTTCACAATAGTTTCTTTCCTCAGTATCCTGACTTAATAAAGGAACATTTTTCATAACTACACAACGGGTCTTAGAAATCAAATTTACTCTCCGCTGATTTTTAACTGCTAAACATTACACAATATTTTAAAATATTCTTAAATCATACTACTGAGCGTTTTTCAGTTTTCACAGACTCTCGTAACCTAAAAGTCTACTATAATTCGCCGAGCTCCTTTCAGACATTTTCTACTTAGAGCAAAGCAATACATTTAACAGCGTCGCATGACCCTGTTCCCACAGTTCTATGACTTAGCCGGCCAGGCTAATGAATTGGTTTCCTGGGAGATTAAGGTCAGGGTCACGGTGTTACCTCACAGGGGCACACATCATAGACGTTCGGATTCCAGGAAAAGCTTCTAGGTTAGAGCGGATCTAGACAGTTATGGGTAACCTACCCCCACTGTTAAACTCTATGGTTACTGTGCAATCTGACGTGTGACGTTTCTTAAGGTGGCGCTGTGGCTAAGGTTTTACCGAGGGCTTTCACTTACCACAATGCAGGCCTTTCATTTCTTACTGTGACTTATCTCGTTCCCACAATACGATAAACCGCAGTTGCCCCAGGCAATAGCTATTGGTCAATCTCACGTAGGTGCAACCTGTCACTAGTGTGAAGAACAGTTATCTTGTGACATCACTACATACTCGTATTCGCTCTCTCTCTCTCTCTCTCTCTTTCTCTCTCTCTCTCTCTCTCTCTCTCTCTCTCTCTCTCTCTCTCTCTATCCCTCTCTTTCTTGCGCTCTCTCCTGCTCTCTCTCCATCCCCTTCTCTCTCACTCTCTCTCTCACTCTCTCTCACTCTCTCTCTACCTCTCCATCTCACTCTCCCCCTCTTCCTCCCATCCTACCCCGTCTCCATTCCCACATGGTGCCTGCTTCATTTAACCCCAGGGAGAAGGAGAGAGAAAAAAAGGTGCCAATAGTGGCTCTCAGTGCTCAATTTGTAAATAAAATTAGTACCAGGGCTCTCATCAGGAGGCCACTGCAGCTTGACCCACATATTGCCCTTGCCAGCTCTGCCAGTGTCAGCACCAACACAATTACTAACTGTTATATCCTGTGTCTCCTAGTTCCTTGCTGCTCAGCCTTTCGGCCGCATTCGACACGGTCGTCCACCAGCTCTTGCTCAAGAGATTGGAGGAAACCGGAATTAGAGGACAAGCCCTTCAGTGGATGGCGAGCTTCCTTTCCAATTGCTCTCAGACTGTTAACCTGGGCCCTTATCGGTCAAAAACTACAGAGCTGACCAAGGGAGTGCCTCAGGGCTCTTGCCTGAGCCCCACCCGGTTTAAAATCTATGTTGCTCCCTTTTCCGACCTTCTTAGATCCTTTGGGTTTACCCCTATTTCATATGCTGATGACCCTCAGCTTCTTTTCTCATTTAACAAATCTACTTTGTCTGCCTAGCCCACTTTCTCCTTAGGCATGATAGCAATATCTAACTGGATGAGGAGTCATTCCTCCCAACTCAATGTAGGGAAGACCGAGATCATGCTCTTTGGAGAGGCTCCACTGCTATGGTCACCGGATTGGTGGCCGGTGGATCTCGGTGCCCCCCCGTGCCAAAGACTGCTGTCAAAAATCTGGGTGTATGCCTGGACCAGGCATTGACCATGAAGGACCATGTGGCCTACACCGTCACCTCCTGTTTCCATGTGCTCGGTCTGTTGCGGCAAGTTTTTCCTTTTCTTCCAGAGTTCACATGGGAAACCCTCATACAGACACTGGTATTAAGCAGACTGGATTATGGCAACACTCTGCTAATCTCAGCTAATGAGTCCTCACTGGGCCGACTGCAGGTATTCCAGAACCCCGCAGCACGTCTGGTCTTAAATGCCCCCCAGAACAGCCTTCCTCCCTCTTCTTCAACAGCTCCACTGGTTTCCGGTTCGCAAGCGTATTACATTCAAAATCTGCTGCACCGTTCATAAGGCTGTTGTTGTACATAGCTTATTCCTATCTGTCCTTTCCCTGCCTGTCCTGGCTCCAACCTTCTAGATTGTTAACATGGTTCTCTCTATGTCACCATCACTGATTCTAATCTGTGTCAGTTACTGCCTGGCCAGATGGGAAACGGTCCTGTTACTTTTCTGCCTGCTGCAATAAACTACTTACCTGCCACCTTCCTGGATGTGGAGTCTTCTTGTATTTACTACATTTTGGCGACTTCTGGATGGGAGCATCTGGCCATTTCTGCCTCATTTCGTTTGCAGCAAAAGAAAAGACTGGAAAAACGGTGATCCGTTCCCCAACGAACTCACGAGTTGCAGCGTTTATACTTCTGTCGACTACATCTTCCGCAGCCGTTTGGCGTCGAGATTTCCGGATCCGAAGGCTTATTTCGGATTTTCTCTGCCTTTTCCTTTTCGGTTGATGTTGTCGTAAGCAGCGTCGCATAGCAACGGAGCCTGACAACAACGGTGCGTATGTTAGCCTCTCTGTTGCCATATCAACTGCCTCGCGAAGAACTGAGAGCGCGAGCAGTGGCAAGAGCGCGAGCTGTGACTGAGCGTCTTGCGCGCTCACAGGAACACTGAACTATTGGACGCTACGCATTGCCTACGCGAGGTCATTAACGTGACCTTCGTGACGTCATGCGCAAGCGGCCATCTTTGTTCGTGTTTAACCTGTGATTATCATCGGGAGTCAAACGCTGAAAACTTTAACGCTGAGGTGATTCCGTAATTCCTTGAACAGACCTCAAGGACTTCAGTACACAAGGAAGCAGGCCATCCTATACAAGTAAGCTCGTTATTTGCTGTAAGACATTTATTGTTTTAACAATATCGGCAAGCAAGTTAAAAGCGAATTTTGGGTATTGTATTAAATCCATTGTAAGGTTCGTGACTACAGCCTTCAATACTCATCTTAGCTACCCACTAGCAGTTACGTGTTGTGTTAGACTTACAGTGCTTCGTGGTCAGTGATAAGCACTTTCTCTACAACGTGGGTTATTGCTTTGTACTTTAAGCTCACTTTATCTTTCATAAAGTTCAAGACTGTCATGGCACAATCCATAAATGTTGCTCTTCCTCCACAATTCCTGAGTGAACCAGGCAATCCTTCCACTCCTTGGGAGGACTGGATTATTATGTTTAACGATTATATCGAAGCCCTGGATGGAGAAGGTTTCTCTGCCAAAAGAAAGAAAGCGCTTTTGATGACCACATTAGGAAAAGAAGGGCAACGACTTTTTAAATACTTACCTCAAGTTCTTTCTGCCACTTCACAACCTTTGGATGAATTCAAAGAAGCCATTGCCAGGCTGGAGAACAGATTTGGAAGGGAAGAAAACCTAATCCTTCAACGTTATAGATTCTACAAAAACAAACAACTTGAGGGTGAAAGTATAGATGACTTTGTTGCTCGCCTACGTGAATTGTCTGTTAAATGCAACTTTGGCCAAATGGCAGATGAACATATTAGGGACCAATTAGTTGTACAAGCTAATAATAGGAAGATCCAGGAACGCTTGTGGGCCGCTAAGAACCCAACTCTCAAAGTAGCAATCGAGCTTGCTAAAGTAGTTGAGGAGAGCGAGAAATGTATTAAGGAGTTATCAAAGGGTGGTACTGATTCCAAGGTTGCTGAAATATCCCATAAAATGGTCAATAGCGACATTAGTGATGATGAAGCGGCTGCTGTTGCAATAGTTAGGAAGAAAGGTTATGTGTTACAAAAGAAGAATATGCCTCAACAGTCGTTCAATAGGCCGCAACTACAGCCTAGTAACAAATTTGTGTCTAAAATGTGCTCTAGATGTGGGAGTTATTCTCATACGTCTGACGCAAAATTTTGTTTTGCTAACAACAAGGAATGTTTACGGTGTGGTAAATTAGGTCATTTCGCAAAAGTATGTAAGAACAGAACCAACCAGAGAGTTACGGTAGTGAGTGATTACAATGACTTAAAGCGTGATGTCAACAAAATACTTGTGTTGTATGATTCAGTGTGTGCATGTGTCGAGAAGAGAGAGCGGATAATCAAAGCAAAGTTTTTGATTGATGAGAAAAATGTAGATTTGATGGTTGACACCGGTTCCAAGTGGACTATTATTCCGTCGTCTATGCTGAAGGAAGTATGGGGAAACAAGTGCTTGGATGTGTGTGATATTTTTCCATCCGGTTACCAGGGTGGGAAAATCAACCTTCTTGGTTACTTTAAAGCGATGATTGTTTTCAAAAATAGGTCAACCTGGGGCAAGATTTATGTGTCTGTGGATGGTCCCGCAATACTGGGACGTTCTCATCAGTACGACCTACACATAATTGTTAATCCCAGAGCTGATGAACCTGTTCTAGTTGTGGATGATTGCTACATTGATGACATTCTTGCCAATCATAGTCAGGTGTTTCGTGAGGAATTAGGTGAATTACAAGGATACACACACAGAATACTGTTAAAGGAGGGCAGTATTCCAGTACAGCACAAAGCGAGGCGAGTCCCTTTTGCCTTGCGTGATGGTTTTGGAGGAGATGCTTCAGGGAGGTATCATTGAACCAATTGAAGCTTCTCCATGGGTTTCTCCCGTGGTCATCTCACAGAAACCCGACAACAAAATTCGTTTCTGTGTTGACTTACGCTCTTTGAATAAATGCGTAGTGGCTGACATATTCCCTTTACCCAATATAGGTGAATTGGTTTCCACCCTTAAGGGGGCTAGATTCTTCAGCAAGTTAGACCTTAAGCACGCCTATCACCAGATTCGTCTGGATGACAGCTCAAAACATCTTACAGCTTTTATTACAGGCGAGGGAACTTTTCAATTTACCCGGTTACCCTTTGGACTAATTTCTGCTGCCAGTGTGTTCCAGCGTATGGTTACTGAGGTATTCAAGGGATTGGATAAAGTTATCTTCTTCCAGGATGACATTCTCATTTTTGGGGATACCTTGGAGGAACATAACTGTGTTTTACGCAATGCTTTAGGTAGAATTGTTGATGCTGGTCTCACGTTACGCCGTGAGAAATGTGCATTTCTGGTCAAAGAGGTCGAATATTTGGGTTTCTGTCTCTCTGCTGAAGGTGTAAGGCCTAAGAAAAACCTTTTAGAAGCAATTGAACTAGCGCCTTCCCCTGTGGATAAGGAACAACTCAGGTCCTTCATGGGGCTAATTGAGTTCTACTCCAAGTTTGTAAAAGATTTTTCCACGAAGACAGCTCCCTTAAGATCTTTGTTAAAAAAAGGCGTCAAGTTTTCTTGGATGCATGAACAAGAGTCTTGTTTTCACAGCATCAAATCTGAACTTAAGTCTTCAGATGTCCTTACTCCTTTCGACATTAGACGTTCTTCTGTTCTAATGGTCGACGCAAGTGGTGTCGGTCTTGGGGCTGTCCTTCTCCAGAAACATGAGGGAGGGGAAAAAACTGTAGCCTTTGCTTCTAGGCCTCTGTCTACCTCTGAGGTCAATTATTCTGTTATCGAGCGAGAAGCCCTTGCGGCTGCATGGGGTGTTAACTATTTTAGAACATATCTATGGGGTTCTCGGTTTGTTCTTCGTACGGATCACAAACCCCTGGTGAATGTTTTAGCACCTGGTGGTACAGGTAAAGGTTCGCCCAGGCTAGCCAGGTTAGCCTCTCGCCTTCAGGATTATCAGTTCGAAGTTGAATTTGTCCATGGTTGGAGGAATGTCCAAGCCGACTGTTTATCGCGCCTCCCTGCTTCTCCCTCTAATGGCCGAGATTCGTTGAGCGAGCTGTGTGATGACAGAGCTGTTGCTTCTTTACAAGATGTCTTGTTTTTGTGTGAGAGTTCTTTTTCTGCTGAGGATTGGTCCAAAGGCATGGATGAAGATCATGTCTTAAAAGCTGTGGTTAATCTTGTTCTCAAGGGAGCAAGAAGAGAAAGTACCTTGGAACCAGCTGTCAGACCTTTTCTTAAGGTTGTAAACGAGTTGTCTCTTTTTGGGAAAAATGTATTGATGAGAGGTGATCGCTATATCCCTCCTAGCTCCTTGAGGGGAAAGATTCTCAGTTTAGCTCATGAGGGTCATTTAGGCCAAACCCTTACCCAGCGGCGTGTAAAAGAAAATTTTTGGTGGCCCTCAATCGATAGTGATGCTGTAGACTGTGTGGTCAAGTGCATGGAAGGAGAGAAGCGCCTTAAAGTTGTTGGTTCCCAAACTGTTGGTAACATTTCCTTTAAAAACATGCCCTGGCATACAATATGCTTGGATTTCATTGGCCCTATGTGCGAATTACCCTTAAATCAACGTTTCGCTGTGGTTGTTGTTGATTGCTTTTCTAAGTGGTTGACTGTACGTTTCATGAGGGAAATTACGACTGACTCCACAATTCTTTTTCTTAAGTCTGTTTTTATGAATGAAGGTTATCCTTCTGTTCTAATTACGGATAACGGCACCCGGCTTACCTCTAACAAAATGGCAAGTTTCATGCGTGAATGTGGTATATCTCATCACCGCACTTGCCTTTATAATCCCGAAAGTAATGGTTTGTGCGAAAGAGTCAATCGACTAGTAAAGGGGGTGATACAAATGTCAGTTGCAAGTGGCTGTTTTTCTGATGAGCGTGTACAAGAGTTGGTTTGGGCATATCGCTCAACGCCCCATGGGCAAGCTGAAAAGTCCCCTTTTGAACTAATGCGCGGCCGTTCCCCTGTTTCAAGGCTGACTCCTGCCTGGTTAAGGGAAGATAGTAAACATTCTTCTCCTTCAATTACTTCTTCTCTTCCCATATCCACTGGAGATTTGGTCAAAGTCAAGCCAGGTCTCTGTACTAAGGGCCTCTCAAAGTTCAGCGGTCCATTTCGCGTTAAGAAAGCTTTTCCCCAGTTTGTTTTGCTTGAGAATGGTGCCAAATGGAACTACAGAAGGGTCGCTTTATATCAGAAAAAGGCCTCAAATGCTTCAGATTGTAACCTTGATTCTCCTGAGATGGGTTGCAGTGGCTACATGTTGTCTGCTCAAAGAGATTCTGATTTGCGTGGTTTACCTGCTGTACGGGGGGAGGTGGGTGGTGGCGATGCTTCTTCATCTGTGTGTGATGATGTGTTTGGGAATTCTGCCTCTGCTCCTACCTCTACTATTCCTTCTTCCAACGTCTGCTTAAGGTGTCCACGTTCTCGCCATCCTCCCGCTTATTTGAATGACTATGTTCATTAAGAGTTTTTACTGTTCTTTTGCTCTTTTCTTTTCTTGTTTTCTTTTGTTATCCAAAGGGGGGAGATGTGTTGTACATGGCTTATTCCTATCTGTCCTTTCCCTGCCTGTCCTGGCTCCAACCTTCTAGATTGTTAACATGGTTCTCTCTATGTCACCATCACTGATTCTAACCTGTGTCAGTTACTGCCTGGCCAGATGGGAAACGGTCCTGTTACTTTTCTGTCTGCTGCAATAAACTACTTACCTGCCACCTTCCTGGATGTGGAGTCTTCTTGTATTTACTACAGCTGTATATGGCATGGGCCTGCCTACCTTGCTGAGAAACTCAATCATTACACCCCTACTAGTGACCTATGGTGGAGAAGTGTGGGTCACTGGTTAGAGCGGCAGACTCTGAAGCAGAGATCAAGCCCGGGACCAGGGTTCAAGTCCCGACGCGGCAGGGTCTTGGGCTCAATGTCCGCAGACTCGATAATTCTTGCCTCGGCGCCTACTCTAATCATGGGTCCCATGCTGCAACTCTGGGCAATAGCTTGCTTAATCTCCACAACGTCCCCAACAACACTTGGATGCCTGGCTTCACCTTGGGGGTGCCCAGAAGGGCATCTCACAGGGAGAGCTAGCTAGGGGTTCCACAGCGTTATACAACGCCGGGACGCCCCGTTGCTGGGGCAGCTGTGCGCTTTACAAGTATACTACATTTACATTCACATCACATCTATGCTCAGGAGCCAAATCCCTTCTTCTGGTTTCCCGGATCAAGAAGTCTAGGATGAGTGGGAAATCCTTCTCATACCTATTTCTATTTAAAACATTTAAAGAGTGTGTCAGTTGCCCCAGCCAAGGGGCGTTACGGCGCTAAAGGCAAAAAGGCACCACGGACAGCGGCCTACACGAAAAAAGAAAGGTTTTAATGGCTTTCCTAAAATCAGTGAGATTGTTGAGGCCGCGAATATGGGGGGGCAAAGAGTTCCAAAGAATTGCCGCTCTGTACTGGAAGGAACAACCTCCGGCCCGAGTTTTCCTAACTCGAGGGACCAGCAGCAAATGTTGGCCCGTGAAGCGGAGCTGACGGGAAGGAACATAGAAAGAGAGCAGATCCGTCGAAATGCTGGGGGATCCGAGCTTCAGAATTTTAAATGCAATACAGAGAGCCTTAAACTTGATCCATTGAGCCACGGGTAACCAGTGAAGGCGGCGAATAGTGCTGGTCACCGAACAGACTCTACGCAGCCCCACAAGAGCTCTAACTGCGTTGTTCTGTACTCTCTGTAGCCTATGTATTTCTGCCTTGTTCGCCCCTAAGTACAGGGAGTTCACATAATCAAGCCTAGATATAATTAATGCCTGAATAATGATCTGTCTGGTCGGGGCATCAAAAAACCTAGAGTGGGCCAAAGCCCGCATAATAGGCCAAAACAGGTGCCCGCTACCTTCTTCATTTGTGTCTGGAAACTGAGCGAGGAGTCCATCCATACCCCCAGGTTCTCTACTACCTGTTTAGGGGTTAGGGGGGGCACCTAAATTCCTGGGCCACCAATCCTCATTCCACAACCCATGGTCCCTTCCCGCCAGCAACACCTCCAACCAGCTGGCGTTCAGCTGGATGCCGTTAGCTGTCATCCAACCGGCAACTGTCTTCCTCCTTTGTACTGGAATCAGCTCCACACTCCTCTGAGGTAATGGCCAGACCATCTTAAATTCAGACGGTTTCTAAAAACTGCTCTGTTTTAGACTCATATTCCGTCAGCCTCCTATTGCATTTACGCAGCACAGGGATACCCATTTGGGGGTGATTCAGACACTTGTAAATAAATAAATGAAATAAATAAATAATAGAATGTTCAAGAGTTCATGGTTTGGATTAGTGATCTGTTGGAATGAGTGAGGCTGAGCAGCAGGATGGTGCTCCTGGTGGGGCCTTACCCGTTTACCTGTAACTGAATAAACCTACATAATCCACACTACTGGCTACTGGACTAATTACCTACAAGGACCCTACTTCATTTATAAAAGTGGGGACGATTTTGAGTGAAGAGCCAAGAAATTACACAAGAAACTAAAAGAAGATTGCCAGAGTGAAAAGAAGCCTGAAAAGAAGACTGAGCAACGTCTGGATGCCCCACCGGTGTCTACTACAACAGACAGCCTACACATTAGAAGTTTTCGTCGTTGGACATTAGGTGGCTTGAAACCTGCCAGTCTACAGACAGCCTACAGAATTGAAGATTTGATGCTTGACCTGTGTGGCTTAAAGACAACCAGCCTACAGTCAGCCTACACATTGGACGTTTTGGGCGTTGAACCATGGATGTTTGAAATCTACCTGTCAACAGCAAGCCTACATAATTCATGATTTGATGTACTACCTGATGCTTGAAACCTGCCAACCTACGAACAGTCTTTTGAAACCAACTTGCAGCATCATATTGCGAGGTTTTCAACGTTTAACTTTGGGTGGCTGGATGTCATACAAGCCAGAAGTCATCAATAATCCTAAGAACCGACAAATTCAATGAACCAGCAACGCTGCATGAATTTGGTACATCGTTTCAAGTCTAAACTGTGAGTAATCTGCAGTGTTTCCAGCGATGTAACTGATGGGAGTCAGTAACATAGGTTGCGTACAACTTTTACAGCGCTATGTGACAGCGTGTGTTTTAAGCATTTCAAGCTGGATACGTGGGCATATGTTAGGCCCTGGGGAGTATAACTAATTGACAATTCAATTACTCTTGTGGATGTTTGTATTTGAAAAGTTATGGGCTCGTGGCATGCACCGTTGTGACTTGGAACACTCGTTATTGCGCGTGGTGCTGCCGATGCCACTTACCTATGTAACTGCGAGGTTGGAGTTCACAAGCAAGTTGTGACGCAAACTCAGGATGGAACGAGTCTTGGCGTTGTCTACGGTGGGAGGTTCCATGATGACCGCTGCAAGTTTAGGAGAGCTTACCTTCAAAACTTGGGTTTCCATGACGACCGCCGCCAGCTCAGGAAGGCCCTCAAAAATGAACCCGCGAGCTCAGGAGGGCATGCCCTGTGGCATCGCGCAATAAGAACACTCCACACTTCTGTCTTTATCAACACTTCTATCTTTATTAGCATAAAAGGTCACTTTATTTTAAGACAGTCAAAAACAGAAATCCAATTCTTTGCATTCAATTGCTGCATGAATAAACACCTTGTTACAGATCACCAACTCATTTCCCAATGATGACTTTAACCACACATTTTTCCAATAACTTCTCAATTGCAAAAAACCCAAATTGTACCATTCCGAACAATTGTTTTCCTCTTCCATATTTTTCCCCCTTTTCCATTTTCCACCTAACCTCCCCCCACCCCCAGAGTAAAAGGATAAGCCCGCTCTAGACTATCCAAGACCCCCCAAAAGAACGCCTAAAAAGAATCAAAAAAGAATGGAGAACTGTAACGACTGTCCTAAAGTGACAGATTCTTTTTTTTGGGGGGGTGGGGAGAATAAATAAAAAACAAAATAAAACCAAAAAAGGGGAGGGTGGGCGGGACAAACAAACGTGCGCCACACCGCTCTCGCTCCTCCGATGACGTCACCCTCCAGGAACCACCACAAACCCCACTAAACCCTCCCTTCCCTATCTTAGCCAATCGCGCAGCGTGGACTGTTCCACCGCGCGAATTTTCCCAGGGGGACATCGGCTCGCGCCAAGCCCCCCTGGGACCCATTGCGCAATAAGAACACTCCACACTTCTGTCTTTATCAACACTTCTATCTTTATTACTATGAAAGGCCACTTTATTTTAAGACAGTGAAAAACAGAAATCCAATTCTTTGCATTCAATTGCTACATGAATAAACACCTTGTTACATATCCCCAACACATTTCCCAATGATGACTTTAACCACAAATTTCCCAATTGCAAAAAACCCAAATTGTACCACTCCGAACCATTGTTTTTCTCTTCCATATTTTTCCCCCTTTTCCATTTTCCACCTAACCTTCCCCCACTCCCAGAGGGGAAGGATAAGCCCGCTCTAGACTATCCAAGCCCCCCCAAAAAGAACGCCACCCAGAAAAACCAAAGAGTGTTCCTGCCCCACCCAAAATGTGAAAGGAATAGACTGTCAGTTGACCTTGCTATCGCACCATAAATCAACACCGCAGAAACCAGCCAAAAATCACGTAATTCCATCAGGTAATACGCCTGTCCCATCTGAGACAGAAACACTCCATCCCCTCGAAACAAGTGAAATTCTTTACCTGAAATATGTTCATGGGCCAAAACACTAATTCCCATTGCTGTACAATAAATTTTCATTCCTCTATTTAACTGTCTGCAAGCTTTTTCCACCGCAGAATGAGTCCGCCAGCCCGAAACGTAGAAGACTTTGAAAAGGAAACCCATTTACCCAAAGGACAACAACCCCCCCCACTAGACTCCCACCCAATTAAACCCATGTCCCTTTCCCCATTTGATCTGTTTTTGACTGTCGCAACCAAATTCGCAAAGTCGAACCATTCAAAACTTGAACATAAGAGGTTTGAACGCCCTTCTGATTCCTTAAACGCAGCAATTCCGAAACCCGAAAGACTCCAAAAAACAGCCCTAACATGCAAAGCCTAAACCTAACCACTTCCCATTCATTATGACAGCAACTGGGTAACCACCCTAACAGCCGCTGTAGAAGAAGTACCGTAATTGGTTCCTGTAAAGGCAACGCATGAGCCTTGCTTCTGCTGAAACCCTTTAACATCCTACGTAACAAAACCCCACCCTGAACTTCAATCCCCCAAAACAACTGGCTATAAAATGAAATCCCAGAAAGTTTGCCTGCTATAGTCATGTGTGACAAACCTCTGTCTATCAAAGACAGCACAAAACGTAAAATGAACTCCTCATTACCAACCCTGATTCTGTGAGGAAGCATAGCTCAAAAACTCGGACCACGCCTGGCGGTAACTGCGCCTTGTTGACGGAGCAATGGACTGGTCCACCAATTCAGCAATCCTCACTCCCCCAGGTCCCAGATGTCCGAATGAATCTCCATTTTGCAGCTGTCCGCCCTTGGTGCAAAAGAACGAAATGTCTGCCAATTACAACGAGATATAGCATCTGCTATGGAGTTATTGACACCCGGTATGTGCTTTGCTCTTAAGACAATGTTCAATTTAAGAGTTTGCAACATAAACGAATGCAACAACTGCAAAACACGCACATCTCTAGCTCTCTGCCAGTTGACTAGATTCACCACAGACATGTTGTCAATATGAAAAAGGACACAGCGATCCCGAAACTCCTCACCCCACACTCTGAGAGCCACCAGTAGAGGAAAGAACTCTAAGAATGCAATACTACGGCCCTGATGTAACCACTGCTGCGGCCAACGTTCACCACACCAACGTCCCTCCCAAAAGAGCCCAAAACCTTGGGCTCCAGAGGCATCAGAAAATATTTGAATCAGCCAGACAGTGTCATCTTCTAAAAAATGTATAGAAACTCCATTAAAATCCTCCAAAAACCGCAGCCAAATTACCAGGTCATCTTTCACAGCTTTAGTCAGTCTTATACGGTGATTGGGGAAGTGAAGCTCCGGACATCGCAAACCCTAGCCGTCTGCAGAAAGTTCTACCTGCCCTCACAACTCTACAGGCAAAGTTTAAATAACCAAGCAAACGCTGCACTTGCCTGAGCTCGATTTTCTGCTTGCTGAGCACTTCACGCAAAAAGGACCTGATTTCACTCACTTTATCTGCTGGCAAACGAGCCATCATGACCTCTGTGTCAATCTCTATCCCCAAGAATGTCAAATGGGTATTTGGTCCCTCAGTTTTATCTGGAGCCAAAGACACCCCAAAGTCCTCAGCCATTTCCTGGAAACACTCCAAAACCTTTCTACATTGACCAAGTTTTGCTTGACCAATGAACAAGAAATCATCCAAATAATGGCAAACAAATGAATGTCCTGATTTCCGCACCAAACACCATTCTAGAAACGTGCTAAATGTTTCAAACAGAGCACAGGAAATGGAGCAGCCCATAGGTAAAACCCGATCTACATAGAAAGCATCCTCAAAAAACATCCCCAGCAGTTCGAAATCTAAGGGATTAATTGGCAATAAGCGAAAAGCAGCCTGTACATCACATTTGGCCAATTTCGCCCCATCTCCCGCCAAACAAACTAAACACAAGGCGTCGTCCACTGATGTATATGAAACAGCCGCATCTTCAGGTGAAATGAAGTCATTTACTGACTGACCCTCCGGCCAAGACAGATGATGGATCAATCGAAACTCACCCTTCACTTTCTTAGGAATCACCCCCAAAGGAGAGACCATCAACTTAGGTAACGGACACTGAGGGAAAGGTCCTGCTTTTCTGCCCAATTACAATTTCTTGTTCAATTTCAAACTTACAACCTAAGGTAAATCCTTTGCCGATTTTAAGTTGTCCACCCAACGTTGAGAACGAAGGCCTTGGTAACCAATGCAAAAGCCTAGTTTAAAGCCCCCAAATAACTTAGAAGCCGCTTCCGCATTTGAGTACTCATCCAAATACCTTATCACAGCCTGCAATTTAACCGGGGTAGGAGCCTTTTGGGATAACAGGTGGATTGGCCCCCCTAACTCTGTGACCTCTCCCTTGCTCCAAAAATTGTTGATTGGGGAAACACTGTGAGATTGGATGCCTGCCCCCACATTGTGAACATTCGTGTTTATCTTACAAAATTGCCTGATGCAGGAACCGCGATTAAAGTTCCAGCAAGCTCCTGCTGCAGGCAACTGTGCTCTTCCCACCCGCCCACCCCCAATGGAGCGGGACGCTGCAGAAAGGGCTGATAAGTTATAGGGAGGCCACTTGCCGTATGGATTGTTGTTGATGTCTGATGAACAGACATCCATTGTAGCCAAAGCTCCTGGTCTACTTCCCCCCAAGGTTTGACATTGTAAAGGCCTACCCTAGCCCGAAACTCCTCATCATAGTTGAGCCAAGCATAGCCACCCACCTGCAAATGCGCCTTCCTAATGATGTCGATATATTTAAACATCGCCACCGCCTGGTCCGGATACCTCTCACAATACACACTAGCATAAGTGAGGAAGGCAGCTGTCCAGTTTTCGATGTTCTTAGGGACCCTAAGGCGGCGGGACAGTTCCCACTCTTCTTCTTTTGAACCTTCCTTGGCCTGAAGGTCTCTGTGCAATAGCCTAAAAACATCCACAAATTTGTGGTTCCAAATCTTTTGTCTAGTCTTGTCGGAGAGATGTGTGCCTAAAGGCATGGCCAATCCCATATAAAGTAGTTTCGTCCAACTAGGACCCAAAACTACACTCTGTTGTGCATTAGCAACATTCAGAACCAGCCCTGCACTGTCTAAACACACCTCAGAACGACGTGGCACTGTACCTGAGATTGGAGTTACCTGTGAAAAATTATCTGAAACCGATAAACTACTTGCACCCCTTGACGAGCCACCCCCTTGAACAACAACATTTATGCCCAACAAAGGGCGGGACCACACAGCCCACCACTTGTTCTTACCTGAAGGTAACTGCCTAGCCCTCTTTTGAAAGTCCTGAGGATCATCACGCCTATGATGTCCGCCACGCTGACCGCGATCCGTTGAGAAATCCGCTCCAGATCTCTGAAAAGAACTAGCGGACATGAATTGACCCCCTTTCCCCACCCCCAACTCCTTATTGACCAAAATAGGAGCCGCTTCTTGAACCAAAAATTCCACATTAATATCATTATTGTCTTTATCATGCCCATAATATGTATCACATCGCCCCAACTTGAAATTGCTTCTGTCAACACTTGTACTTGGCATTTCACCATCTCCAATACCCCCATCATAATTCACCCAAGAGGTCACAGGTCGCTGCTGAGCGGACCAGGCCGTTGCCCCAAAATCCGCAAAAGATCCGCCTCGGGCATTTTTTGACTTACCAAAAGCCGCACCTTGCTTCGCCCTAGTTGAAAAAGAACTCTGAGAAACAGAAATATTCCCAGGGTCCGCTAACAATTCCTTGCCGCTCCAGCCAGGAACCGCCGAAAACTTACCCTTTACCACCTCCTTCTGTACTCCATGCGACTCGTCAATAGTCAAGCCCGAGTGTTCAACCCACACCCATTGGCCCCGCTGTGGACCCAATAAAGAGTCAAAATCCACTTGCGGGTGCTGCGGCAGCTGTCTAGGTTCTGGAAAAACCACCACACCTTCTGTGTCCTTACCACTATCCATGAGACGACGCTGACTGACCACCTTCGAAGACCCTGCATCAATCCCTTGATCCAAGAGAACCTCCTCTTCTGTCATATTGTCTGAGAAAAACAAAACCGCATCGAACTCCTCCTGCGGTTCATCAACTGCGTTATTTGATCTTGGGGGACCTCTAGCTTTGGGCATCAATACAGTTTGAAAATTTGAACCCCCTTTTTGATGCTCCCTGCTTTGAAGAAAAACTGGCTCTACTGGAAATTACCTAATGTTGTCTGAATTCTCCGATTGCCCCACATCTTCTTCCTCACTGTCCGTAGGATAGCCCACTAAAGCGCTAACCTGACCACACTCCCACACATCTGGCACTATATCGATATTGTCAGCCTCTCTGTGCCATGAATAGACCTGTGGGGGCATCATGCTCAAAAATGCTGCCTCCTTTTGTAACAATAACACTCCGGAAGACCTGTCACAAACTCTGTCTCCCGCTGGACAGCCACTGTTAAGTGCCTCCTCATTACAAGAAACTTGCTGTGGGCTATTGAAAACTCTTGCGCTGACTTTGCCCCCTCTCTTACCAACCCTCTTCACCGTAGTATTCAGCACAAGTCCAGGGCGTCCTCGCAACACACCCGGAGAAGAGGCAGAGCGCAGCTGTGCTCTTATGCCCCGAGCGCTCCTCCCTGAGGAACGCGCTCGACGAGGCTGTAAAGCCGAGCTCGGGGCATTATCAGCTGACAGGGAACCGCGGCTGGAAAGCGGCATACCCGCCGCTACTGCCTGACTCACCCCTCTTGCTGCCACACGCCTTGGCCTCTTAGCGCCTCCAACGACCTCCAGGGGGGCTCCCGGTCGCAGAAAGTTGCTTCGACCCGCCTCCAGCAGGGCTCTCACGGCTTCCCTCACAACAGCATCGTCCTCCATGGCAACCGATGCCTAAGTCGCCGACGTCTTCCAGATGCAGTCAGAAAAAACGCCTCAGCTGACAGGAACGAAGAAGCGAAGCGCACAAACAAACGTGCGCCACAAGGCTCTCGCTCCTCCGATGACGTCACCCTCCAGGAACCACCACAAACCCCACTAACCCCTCCCTTTCACTACCTTAGCCAATCGAGCTGCGTGGACTGTTCCACCACGCGAATTTTCTCAGGGGGACATCGGCTCGCGCCAAGTCCCCCCGGGACCCATCTGCGCGTGGGGAGTTTTCTTGACCATCCCCTCATTGAGCAGAATTCTGAGCTTGTAGTGATCATCGTGGGACATCTGGGACGTCATAGAAATCAGTTCAGTGCAGTCGCACTGAACTGATGCACCACGTATGCTTCAGTCTCTGTGATTGGCTGTGTTTCATCCTTTGTTTCAGTGCTGGTGTGTCAGCAGGAAGGATTTTATTCTGTGGAACACAACTGCATTCAGACCCTCTGGGATCATCGGATAAAGACGCAGAGCGATGAGACGTGCATGTTCCGATATTAAGTTGAACTCACTCTGGTGCTGTTGGGATGGCCTTGGTGTGCAGTCGCTCTCCTCACTTTTGGACAGTTAATACACTCATGGAAGGGATCCATGCATACCGTGAACTGGATGCGGGTATACAGATTTTTCTTAGTGGCATTCTGAGTCAGAGGTTTTGAAGTCATGCATACTTCTTGTTGATGCTTACGCATTTTGCCTTGAAGCCATTATTGTATTTACTGTTCGCCATACTTATTGGCTGTGGTTTATGTTTGAGTTGTTGCATGTGATTCTGTATTTGGATGTGTGCACGATTTGAGTGTGTCTTATAAAGTATGGGGTGCATGTAGTTTCCTACATGTGGGAGTCTTAGGGTTGGATCTGATGTGAAACTCAGTTAATTAATTTGCAGTGGGTGCAGTATTCACTAATTTTGATGTTATTTGATAGTTCTCTTTGTTTGTCTTTCTCTGGCATTTTTACCTGAGTCTGTGGTGAGATTGAGTTTTATGTATCTGTGGTAATGAAGTGAGGGGACTATGTAGTTTGTTTCCAGCCTAGAGTGATCTGCAGTCCGTACAGTGATGTGGTGTGCTGTAATGGTTCTGCAGTGCGACAGTGGTGGGGTGTGGAGGTTGCATCCAGCCTGGAACATGTGTGTTCCTTTGCATAGCGAGATGTGGTGTGCTGCAGAGGTCCTGCAGTGCGTACAGTGGTGGGGTGTGGAGGTTGCATCCTGCCTGAACATGTGCGTTCTTTTGGATAGTGCGATGTGGTGTGCTGTAGGATTCTGTAGTGCGTACAGTGGTGGGGAGTGGAGGTTGCATCCTGCCGGGAACATGTGCATTCCTTTGCATAGAGTGATGTGGTGTGCTTTAGGGTTCTGCAGCGTGTACAGTTGTGGGGTGTGGAGGTTGCATCCTACTATACATATATATCAGGTGTTCTCTCGCAGGAAACAAAGATATACGGTATATAATATTTATATGTGATCTATTGTTGCATTGATCTTCCTTTACAAATTCAGGTAATGTAATGATGATTGCAGTGTGGTGTAATCTTATGTCAACTTTCCTAACAATTCTAGGAATGTAGTGATTTATGCAAAATAATCTTATGTGATTTTATTTTCTAATTGAAGGGTTGTAATTATTCTCGGATGTGATCCATGGGATTTTACCTTTCTTTCAATCTAATGAGTGGAAATATTTATGTATTGTAATGTGATTTTTTCTTGTAGCATTGGTTGCTTATATTTACAGGAGGCGTGAATGTGTATTTTTCTTCAACTTGCTTCTTGTCGTTTTATTGTTTCCTGAAGGAGGAAGATGTATTATATCCTGTGTCTTCTTACTTCCTTTATGCTCAGCCCGTGTGAGAGTGATGTAATAGAATGTTCACGAGTGCATGGTTTGGATGAGGCGTTAGTTGGAATGAGTGGGGCTGAGCAGCAGGATGCTGCTCCCGGTGGCGCCTTACCAGCTTACCTGTAACTGAATAAACCTGCATAATCTACAATACTGGCTACTGGAATAATTACTTACAAGGACCCCACTTCATTTTTAAAATTAACCACCATACTCTTACAAGTGTGACAATTTAGCGTACTTTAGGCCCCCAAAGCTACAAGAATTCCTTGGGTGGTAGTCAATAGTAATTTATGCAGCACCACCATCTGGCAGACTGGTAGAAGTCCCAGGTGTTGACAATTAAGTGCTGTGCTGAGCACCGGAAACCACTGGCTCAAATTAACCACTGGCAGTCCGGCATCACGTACCACACTCCCACTTCCCCCCAACGCTGGTAAATGCACAGTGAGATAAATGACTAGTCGGGTCACACTGCTGTGGTTGTGCTACGTGTGGTTCACTGTGCAGATTAGGCCTAAAGATATCTAGCCAGTTACTTAAACAAGAGACAAAACTTTAATGGGATGAATCCCTTGCTCTCTGGTCACTAAATTCTGTTGCATGTTGTTACCCACAGTCCATGTTGTTTCTGTAGATTTTGTTGTGGTACTATAATTCTGAGCCCTGGCATTCATTATTGTACTAATTTAAATTGAAAAATGTTCTACTTAGAAACGAAGCAAAGCATTTCATGCCGAATTTTCAATGTACAGTAAACAAAAATTGTAACACCTTTTCCTAAACTGCACAGCTGGTTATGACTTTTGTGAAGAACTACCCATTTTAAGTGCATCCTTTGCAAAACACATTATGCAGATCAGCAAGAGGGTTAGGAGATGTAATTAAAGTCTCAGAAGCATGGCAGGGAATGCTTTATAAAACCAGTTAAAATATCAAATCTATTTAACATTATGTAGTAACTAGGCCTGGGTGGAGTTTGCAGAGTTGTTCAAGCTGATTTTTAGTACCAGGTGCTTGTCCTGCTTTGGAAAATCAGCTCAAATGACCCCTTGCGAAGCACAAGAGGGCGGTACTTCTTTCTGACGCTTGAGTTGATGTTCGACTCGCGTGGTAGCTTCCTCAACACGAACGGAAGGTATGCCAACGCGCGGGGAGCGGCCATCCAAAACCATGAGTGGTGAGAAATCTCACCAGAAGGAGGTCTGAAGTAAGATTTCCTCACTCGCCAACTTAACATTGGTGAGCGCGAAGAAGGAAAAACCGGATGCTACGTGGAACATGGAGTGGGAAAAACTCAGCAAACGCTGTGAACGGAAGGGAATTTCACTCCCAGGCCTAGTAGTAATCACTACACCATTATGACATTTGATAATGTAGTGGCAACATTAAAACGAAGTACCTGTCAGAAGGTGCACTGGATAACCGTTTTAAAGAAATGTACTAACTATATTTCAAAGCCTAGAAGAGGGAAAGCAATTATATGTAATGAACTTGCTGTGGAGTTCAAACATGGCATGGTATTTCATGTCATGTCATTTGAAACATTCCAAAATGCAGGGTCACTGTTCTTGTCAGCTGTCATAACCTTTTACAGACTAGTGGTTGTGCTTTACCTCTAGAACTTCTTATATCTAAAGACGTTGACTGAGGCTTCGCATTTCTGAAGTTATGGACCTCTCCTGCTTGAAAGCAAGCCCATTGGTCTGACCAATGTTCTTAGATGAGGGTTTTTTGGCTTATCCTTTCCTGAGTAGATTTGCAGAATCTGTAAATATTACATAATGTAAGGCGTCTTGATGTGGGTGCTGATACCTTGAAGATGTCCAGGCTGCCGTTAAGGGGTTTGGAGAACTGAGGAGCTCAGAGTGGCCTGAGTTAATTAATGAGTTACAAACTGGATGTTTAAGCATTTCCAAAAAGAAACAACTCATTCAAAGCTCAAACATGGACAGGTAAAGAGTTCATAGTCTTTGTAGCAATTATACAAAAATCCTGGCCCGAGAGCGGCAGACCCATGGGAGCCATGGCCCATGCCAAATGGCAGTCAGTGTAGACGTTTCAGTGAGAATGAGGTGGAACATCACTGAAGAAACTGTGTTACGAGGCAGAACACTGAGTTTTGGATGAGTTTGTTGAGGTGGCCACATGGACAGTGATTCTGATAAAGATGGAAATCGAGGATACAGATCAACAAAACCAGAACCCGAGCAGAACCTAGCTCAGAGAGTCAGAGTTGGCTGGGAAGGAAAGGAGGAAAACTGAAGCCAGAAACTAGAAGGGCCTCTGCATTCTCATGGTTCAATTTGGAGAAATCACAACTCCTCCACTCTACTACCGCTATCATGCAGTTTTGAACAATTTATGTCCCTGCCTGGTTGTTGTCATTGAGTGAAATCAGGATCTGAATGTCGGCTGTGTAGCTCATGAATAATCTGAGACCGGATGACCTGATAAGCTGAGCTAAAGGGTGTACCTAAAGATTAAACACCATAGGACTTAAAGGAGCATTGTGGGACTCTAAAAGAGACGTGTTTGAATTCTGAGCAGAAAGGCATTGGTTGACCATTTGAACGCTGTTAGTAATGTATGCCTCAATCCAGGCCAAAGCTGGGTTATGAATTCCTACATCCTTGTAAACGGTCATGGGGTGCTGTGTAGAATGCATCAGATTAATTTAAAACAAGGGCCGAAGACATGACTTAGTCAACCAGAAGTTGAGAATCATCAAGAAACTATGAACAGGACAGACTCAGTGCTGTGAGAGGGCTGAAAGCCATTTTGAGTGTATGTTGTTGGTCTCAAGAAATTAGAAAAACTGCTATGGCTTTTTCCAGATATTTTCAGATAATGGGAGTAGATAAATGGGGTATACCTACTTAAATGAAGGCATCAGCTCTAGGGGTTTTTATAAAAGAGACATCTAGGTCCTGCATCAAGTCCTCAGGAACGGATGTATGATTAAACCACTACTCCCTAAACCATGAATTCCTTAACTATGATGGCTAAACAACGATCAATACCAAACTACTACTTTTTTTAGAACAAGTTCCTTAACCATTTAAACATTTTACATCGCTCATTGCACATTTACACAATTTTTTTCTTTTAGATCCAAATGTTTGACATTTTTTATAAAATAAATCTAATAATAGATTATACAGTGCATTTGTGGGGGGAGTCCGCCTACACCCCACATCTTCCCTTATTGGCTGAGGCCAGAGCATTCCCAGTAACTCTGTGCCCCCCAACGTTGCTACAAAGCTGGCAGGATGTAAGCTGACTGCATGACCCTGTGCTGCTTGTTAGAGCCCGCCCGCCTGGTGGCTGCTGTGCCGAGTGAATCATGCCAGGGTTCAATGAGCTTGTCGGTCAGGGGGTCTGAAGGGGAGTGACGTACCATGCAGAGTTTTTCTCTGGAGCAAGGAGTCTTGGGAACGGGGAAGAGGAAGAGCAACTTAAATAGCTTTATCTCTTCTTTCTCAGACTGAAATGCACACCTGTCCTGTCATGTGCGTGCATTTTTCATTTTGTCATTACTTAGAAACACGAGTCACAACTGAAGCTTCTCTTTTGGCACTCATAGGAGGGGCATAACTAAATGGCGTGGGCCTCGCAACCTCAAACGTTTCAGGCAGACACATATCTGTAAATTGCTTAATCACAAATGTAGAAGCCTTTCATGTCAGGCCTTGGCAGTCCTAGATCGTTTGTGGTTTAGAAAAGTCGTGGTTTAGGAAAGTCGTTGTTAAGGATTGTCGTTGTTAGGACTTCGTGGTTCAGGTAAGTCGTAATTAAAACTCTGTTGTTAAGGTTGTCTCCCCTCAGGAACAGTAGCCATGGAAATAGGCTTGTTACAGATTATCTGAAGGGCCTGCGAGATAAGCGGAGAACCGGTCTGAATAACCTGTGGGTGACATGGTTCAAAGGAGGTGAACACAGTAACGTAATTTCACTAAGGACAAGGAGATTTTTAGTGACAGACTGAGCCAAAGGCCCAGGTTTGTTACTAGAGTCAGGTGCCCAAAAAGAATAGAAATTGCAGATCATGTTTATCTTGTTGAAAAAGTAATCTGATAGTTTCTCACATAGTAATTGTAAGTGCTACGTAGTAGAGGCTATTCAAGCTGTACCTGCCAGAGAATTACTGATTTTAAAGACCTCTCCGCTGGGAATGCTTGCATTAAGAATTTTGTCAGTGTAACAGTTGGCCTTGGTGATTAGAACCAGGTTTTTGCATGCCTTAAGCGCTGCCTTCAATTCAGCCTTGATTTCACAGACATAATCCTTCTTCCAACTACGCGCCAGTCATGAAAAATGTCGTTTGACTTCTCTTAAAGTGGAATTTTACCAAGGGGTAAGTAGGATAAGAAAGGACTAGTAGTACTAGGTCAATCGCTTGTTTGCCCCAGGGATTGTACTCTATGAAATTGTGAGTACGAGTAGACTTCACCATGTAGTACTGTCACAAACTCCAAAGAAGGTCCTTGGATTCACACTAATAAATCCTTAGCTCAGTTCTAAAAGTGTGGCAAAGAGGAGTAAGACTTCATTAGAGGAATTTGTGTTGAGCATTTCTGAGTACCATTTTCGTGGAGGATAAGTAATTGACATGAATTGAGAGAAATTCTACACCAATTTATAAAAATAGAGTGTATTTTTATCTTAATTTAGACACCAACATGAAAAGAGTATCATATATATAACTGGAGTTGTAGATTTTAGAAGTAATATAAAATCAGTGCAAAATAATAAAGTGAAAATGTAACATTGCAGTCAAAGAGCAAAACCAATAGTGACAATCTGTTGCCTGAAGTTTGAGTTGCTTGGTGCCCTTGGAAGGTAAAGGTGATGCGGGCTCCAGGCGATGACAGTCAGTTAAATTTTACCTGGCCCATGGAGCCTGGGTGCTGAGTTGTCCCAGCTGTCCTTGGTGCTGAACGGGAGCCAGGGAGAGCTTCTTTTACTGCTTACACAGTGTTGCGGGGGAACAGGATGCAAAAACACAACAACAGGGTGGTTGCTGACATAAGTCGAAGGTCGGATGGAGTTCCCTCTAGGTGCAGTGGCGAGTGAACAGGTTGGTTGCCGGACTGGCGACAGACAAGCCTTAGCAACGGTAATCCTTGGTAAAAGGTACTTCGACCTCCGGTGGTCCTGGGGAACACAGTTGCTGCCTGTAACTTTGTGGAAGGCAGAATTACTTTTCCCACAATGCATTAGACCAGGGATCATGTGGTTGTTGAGGGCCTGATCCATGCCAGACTTTTAGCATATCCACATTTAGATAAATGTAGGTACCTTGAAAATCTGGCATGGAACCGGGTCTCCAGAACCCTGCATTAGACCATCCCATGGAGGGCCCGATGGCCAACAATTTTTTGAATCCTTAGAGTTGTTTTACCTGCAGTTTGCAGGGGGCTATTGCTGCTAGTCCAGGGGAGGCTGAGGGTGCTTCCGGCTTCCACAGGGGTCCCTCTGTCTGGGGGAACCGAGAGATAGCCTAGGATGAGTCTTGATTAGGCAGTTCCTGGAGCGTTGCCACAGGTGCAGAGTATCCCTCTATTGCGTTGTGCAAGTCCTGTTGTTCAAGACACAGGTCACTTCTTCTGTCCTCTTTGATGCAGGTTTTTCAGAACTGAGGTTTTTGTGTCATGGGAAGCTCTTAAATCCCAGATTTAGGGGTTTTAGGGGTGTGGGTGCAAGTGGCCAATGGGCTCTTCCCACAGCGGCTAATCCATCCCTAAGGTGAAGATATTCGGGGGTGTAAGTGACCTTTTCTATACAGAACTCTCTATTCTGTCACTTCTAAAACCAGCAAAACATGTCTTTCAATGTACAGACTGGGCTGCCCACCCTGGAGGCGTGCCTAACCTTTTGAGGGTGTACACCTCCTTGACTATCTAATTTTCCATGTGCAAATGTGTCTGGAGCCAGGGGGATGGCTGATTAATCCTCTGGAAGTCTGCCCGATGCATATCAGAGGCAGTGTAGCCTTTAAAGCTCACCAACTTGATGTGCCACTTCACTAGCCTTCCTGGGGGGAGGAGGTGTGACCTCCTTCCTGCCCAGGCCATTGTTCCTGACTCCTGGGAGTGATCACACAGCCTGGCAGGAGGTCAGAAGCATGTCTTGGTGGCAACCAGGTGGGCAACCTTTAAGGCAGTCACCTGGGTGTATGCCACATTGCCCTCAACATGAGATTCATGTCAGGGGTGAGAAGGCATGTTATTTAATACCTAACACAACTTATTCAGGCGGTACCATAATGGATCTGCCAACTTCATACTCAACCGGCTGCCAGTCCATGTTGTCCTATGGATCTTCCGTCACTAATAGTGCACTACAATGGTAAAGGGCACTATAGGGACATAAAAGCTTGCACTTATGTGCCCATACCCCTAATATCTTGGACCCCGCTTCTGGGCTTTAAGAGCAAAAAGCGGGGGTAGGGTGACCATACACATGCCTAATTGGGGATTTACCCCACTGATGTCATGAGGGTGTAACATTTGTAGCCATGCAATAGAAGTTATAGTAGGAGCCACACAAACCAGTGGTCTGTGGGGAGTGATGAGGGACGGTCAAATGAGTGGTGGGTACAAAATAAAATCCACTTACCTGTGACATGTCCTCCTCACGGCATGTCTCCCTCCTGCAGTCCAGTGTTCAGCACAGGCCCCAGGGAAGTGCCTTAACCAATCCTGGCACTGCTCTCCTACAGCATGAAAGAAGAGCCAGGATTGGAGGGAGCAGCCACTCTCGTGTCTCCAGAGGGCACTGGAGGTCTGCACATTTGTCCTAACCTAGCTGTCTTTAGACATTTGGGTTAGAGGTTTCAAAGTGAGCATATCTGACTGGCTGTCGCAAGATTGCCATCCAAAAGGACATGCACACCTTGAAATGAAGTGCCCGGCAGCTCACCCTCCCCCCTGCTGCTGCTCTCAGTAAGCCCCGCCCTGTCCTGACTCTCAGTTCGAGATGGGAGACTGAAAAATAAAATAGTATTAAATTAACTTCATTACCATTTTATTTTTCATCTCTGTGGCTTGGGGGCATTTTGGTTAGTGGGGCGACACTCCTCCACTCTTACAGATGAGCTGCCCCTGACAAAAACATCTGCAGCCTCCACTTTAATAAAGAGGTACTGCAGTGGTGAGAAAGTGTCCTTGATTGCTTGCTGCAGACCAGTTACTTCCACAACCTGGCTCTGGGGTCCCTATTGTACATTGTATCCTGGGGACGTAATGGGAATATGTGCCCCCAGGGCACTTTGGGATTGCAGAAGGGGCTGCAGACACTTGTGCGTTCTCATTGTGAGAAGTTTGCCAGGTACAAGGTGCCCAGTAGTATAGTGGACATCATATACCAGGCCAACTTAATGTGAGAAGTTAGCCTGGTATATGATGTCCACTATTCTAGTGGGCACCTTGCACCAGTCCAAACGACCCTTATTGACGGTAGGTTATAAAGTCAACCTTATAGAAAGCTATTGTAGTGGTAGCTGTGGAGAGCAGCCTTCAGGCTAAGACTTGGAGATGAGCTAACCAAGTTGTTTTACCAATTATAATCTCTTGAATGATCAAATGAAAGCACACCACACAAGGTATATATCAAATATATATGTATTTATTCTACACACAGCGCCTCTGCACTCTTTATGAGGTCGGGGGTAAAAGTATAATACAAGGAACTTAATTAGCATACAGTAAGTTGCACAGTATACGTTATTCCCTGGGGGCCTCACAAACCATATACTAAAATAGTGGTGTAAGAACCACGTGAGAGTTAGAAAGCAGGCCTAGGGCCTGTGGAATCGCTGGGGCAGCCTAGAACCACCAAAGGTTAGGATGTAGGAGGCCCACGGGAGCCGCGTGTAGTGTCTAAACACAGCCGCAGGTTACCATTGACTTACTATGAAGAACGAACAAGGTACAAAGTTACAGTTTAAGGGTACTTCTAGGTGAACTACGATGGAACCCTTTTTGACTAGGACACTGCGAGAGTCAAGACCCACGGGAGCACCGGAGTACTCGTGTTACCTCACCCAGGAAAGCCGGGTGCATAGATGCCTTTTGGTGTCCGGTTTCGTCGTCGATTCCAATGGAGAGCTGCGAAGAAGTACTGCAGGCGATCAGAGGAAAATTGTCCGGGTGGATCCAAGGGTGGATCAGAGATGTGAAGAACCTAGAAGCAGAGGAGACAGAGTCTGGGTCACTAGCCAGTGACCAGGATGGCAACAGGAAGATGCCAGCCGATGTTGGATCATTTCAGGAGAAAAGGTGAAGTTTGTCTCTTCAGCCACGAAGCTCAGGAGGCGTTGACGACAACCAGGAGCTGGATTCGAGATGTCCCACAAAGGATCTAGTTGACTGCAGTTTCGGTATCCAGATTGGACCCAACAAGCCTTGGCAAACGCAATCCACGCAGGATGTCAAGATGGGCTTTGGTGCAGACCACTTCCCCTTTGGAGAGGAGTTGTAGCAAGCCTGGAGCAACCAGGAAAACTGAAGAAAGTGAAGTTTGGTCTTCATGGGGGCTCACTAGCCAACAGACTAGGAACCGCACAGACATGTTGAGCTGAAATGCACAAAGCGGGCCCACGGGACACTAGTGGAGTGTGGGCCTCTGAGCTTCAGTGCAAAAGGTGCTCGGGCTGGGGCTACAAGCACCCCAATGCACAACTTCAGGATACCTCGGGAAGTAGGTGCAAGTTGCAAAATGCAGGATTTCCAGGAGTTCTTGTCCCACCTCTCTCGTGTCGGCTACAGGTCTCAGCTTTACTGGGAGTGCAGGTCAGCATCAGAGATGTCTGGAAGTCCATGTCCTGTGTTGCAGATTCTTCGGGATCTGGCGGGAGCCTCGAAAATGCAGACCAGCAAAGATGCAGTTGGTGCCTGTTTGAACAGGGTGGTCACTCCTTGACCACAAGGAAGATTTCTTCCATCTTTCAGTTGATATGGAATGTCGAAGGTCCAGGATATATGTTGTAGAGTTTCGTCCAGGGTTCTCTAAAGTCCTAGGGACTGGGGTTCTATACTTATAGTAAGTTTAGGTGTTGGACTAACTCTAAGGTCCCTCCTATGGGTGGACCTGGGGAGGGGGTGGTTACACCCCTTCCCCTTTGTCCAGTTTCGCGCCAGAGCTGGGGCTGAGTGCCCCAGCAACCGGTTTGAACTGGGAAATGCACAAAGCACCTTGTGTGCCCCAGGCAGTGTCTGAAAAGCATTCACTGAATGCAACCCTCCCTGCCCCAATACACTAAAGCCTGTCTGGGGAGGTGCTAGCACCTCCCTGGACAGGAAACCTATTGTCCAGGCCTCCCCTGACGGAGTTTCATCCAGCAGCAGGAGGGCAGACTCGTGTCTGTGGCAGCAGCATCCATTTTGTGATGCTGGGGTTCTGTTTAACTTTAACCAGGTTTAACAGTAACTACATGTCTTCTCCCTCTAGAAGGGTGGAATGCTACCACCGCTGCCATAATTGGTGGGGGCTAGTATTCCAAAGTGTTTGACACCTTACACGACATGTTTTGATAAAGCCAAACCAAAGTTAGCATTATCCGCGAGGATTATAATGCACTTAAGAGTATATGGTATGGCTATATCATAGAACAGCCATAAGGAGATGGTTCCAAAAGCTGCAGAGGGGCTCAGCTTATGCTAGGGCACCCTCTCACACAAAACCAAGCACTCTGCCTCCAGGATTCTCAAGGCCTGCCATAGGAGTGACTTATAGGTTACTATGTGTCTATATATAAGGTAGATAAAGATATACTATAGCTAAGTAAGGGGTGATTACACCACCTTACCCAGGCTTTAAGTACAGACCTGTGGTGTCAGTTTGAAAATCCATCCATGGGTGGTACAATACATGCTGCAGCCCCTGGTAGGCCTAGGGTGCACCTATGCCCTGGGTACCTAGAGTACCATATACAGGGGCTCACAAGGGTGACCCAGTAACCAATCTGGTTTGTACCTAAAGTACATGGTATCAATTTAGAGAGAGTACAGCTAGGCTGTGGGCCTGATTAGCAGGGCCACAGCCATACTAAAGTCGAAAAACCAGTGAAACACAGCAAAAAGTGGGGGTAACCATAGGAAGCAGACCCTACTCTCCTACACTCATCTGTAATACTGATAGCGCTTCTGCACACGTGGCACCAACACTATCATGAGAAGACGTTCTCTCGTTTGCATAGCGGCGTGACCAATTCAAATTATGGAATCACTTTGCCTCTGCACCTGTGACGTATTACTAGCGGGGGTGCAGATGCAAACATTCTTATAGGAGCCGGAAAAACAAGCATTGGAAATGCAATAGGTCTCGCACCATTAGAGTTAGTGCTTTTAGAATTGTTTATGGGTTTTTTGTAAATGTTTAGCATTTTTGTTTCCTGTAGCCAATGCTAAAGAATTACAAATAAAAAAAGCCATAAACATTTCTAAAAGCTCTAACTGAAATGGTCTGAGACCTATTGCACTGTGTGAGGGTGAGGGGTTGAGGGTGAGTGAGGGTGAGGGTGAGGGTGGGTGAGGGTGAGTGAGGGTGAGGGGTTGAGGGTGAGTGAGGGTGAGTGAGGGTGAGGGGTTGAGGGTGAGTCAGAGTGAGGGTGAGTGAGGGTGAGGGTGAGTGAGGGTGAGTGAGGGTGAGGGTGAGTGAGGGTGAGGGGTTGAGGTTGAGGGTGAGGTGTTGAGGGTGAGTGAGGGTGAGGGTGAGTGAGGGGTTGAGGGTGAATGAGGGTGAGGGTGAGTTAGGGTGAGGCGTTGAGGGTGAGTGAGGGTGAGGTGTTGAGGGTGAGTGAGGATGAGTGAGAGTGAGGGTGAGTGAGGGGTTGAGGGTGAGGGGTTTAGGGTGAGTGAGGGTGAGGGTGAGTGAGGGGTTGAGGTTGAGTGAGGGTGAGGGTGAGTGAGGGTTGAGGGTGAGGGGGTGAGGGTGAGGGTAAGTGAGGTGTTGAGGTTGAGTGATGGTGAGGGTGAGTTAGGGTGAGGGGTTGAGGGTGAGTGAGGGTGAGGGGTTGAGGGTGAGTGAGAGTGAGGGTGAGTGAGGGGTTGAGGGTGAGGGGTTGAGGGTGAGTGAGGGTGAGGGTGAGGGGTTGAGGGTGAGTGAGGGTGAGGGTGAGTGAGGGTGAGGGTGAGTGAGGGTGAGGGTGAGGGGTTGAGGGTGGTGAGGGTGAGGGTGAGTGAGGGTGACTGAGGGTGAGGTGTTGAGGGTGAGTGAGGGTGAGGAGTTGAGGGTCCCAACACATTTACATGCATTGTATTGCTTACTCACTTTTGAATTTAATCTATGTGTAATACATTTTGTGATTTCAATAAAATCCTCTTTAAACTAAAAAAAAAAATAGTTTGTGCACAATGGGGACAGAAACTTTCCAAACCCTCGTCTTCTGATCTGCCCCATACTGTGAAAGATCTTAGCTTCATGGTCCATGAACTAATCTCAGTATTAGTCGAGGGGCCATAAGAAGATGCGCTCGAGCTGCAGTTCATTCATGGGAGTCAGAGCTGTATCTGCAGTCCTGGTGCTAGCAAGTTTTACAGGTGCAGTTTAGCTACATTACGAGTCGCTAAAATCATTCAAGCTAAAGTGCCAAAGAACGGCTTTTAGCAGCAGCGTCTTGCCTAGCGCCACCAACGTAAGTCATCATTATTTAAAGCATTAGGACCATACAGTGTGAGATGCATTAAAAAGATATAGCTGTGTGCGCAATGATGACGGTATTAACAGCGTTGTGGTGGACCGGGCGTCACCTCGCTATTAGTCTCAGTGCCACGAAAAACATGCTTTTTTTATAACGAACTTTATTGAAGATTTCTGCGGCAAATCATATAGAGTCAATTGGAGCAGGCCAACTGAAACATATTTTCAATTTTAGACCATGACGAGCAGCAGCTCATCTGAGGCAGCCTCAAAACACCTGCTGCTTCGCTGACCACACACCAGCGTCACTCTCTCCCTCATCCCAACTGCGGGAAGAAGAGAAAACAGAGCCGGGACACAGGCAGGCAATCACAAAAGAAAATAAGTCGGAGCACGCGGACCATTAGATAACTGCATACAGCGCAGGAAAGCCTGCCATCTTTGGGCCCCGGTGCCACTGCACCCGCTTCACTGATAGCTACATGTATGCGCGCCTTTTTTTGTACAGCTTGTGAAAATGGAAAATACGTCATTCTATTTTGTTTTTTGTTTTATGTGCCAAAGTCGTACCAAATTATACCCACACTAATTTATGTAAAAACATAGGTCTGCTCCTGTGTGTGCCTGGCAACAGGTGTGTGGGCTAATGTCATTTGTATCCTAAATATTCATTCCCTCGTGCAAGTCTACTTTTCAGTGCGCCGCTTAACAGAAGCAACACAGAGCAGATGCAGCGTCTCATGTCTTAATCAGTAGTGCCTGGAAGGAGTCCGCACCAATGTTTCATTAGATTGGGTGAGAAAGCTAAGCTAACAAGTAATTGATCCTTTCCAATTAATTTGAAAGCTGCGAGTCAGTTACACGTAAAATAGATAATTAGCCAAATCACTCTAGCTTTGGGCAGCAATTATGTCCAGGAATCCCAGTTTGAGATGGATGCGTGTTGCTAATTATATTTTAAAAGCGTATTAGTCACAGTTGAGCATGTTTTGCTAATGAAGGACTGGGGGGCTGTGGAGGGTCTGTGGCAAGAGACAGAGCAGGCGTGGTATGCGAGATAATGAATGGACAAGTTTGGGCACCGACATATGGGCCAATTTCACTTAATTATCCTTCTTCAGACAGCCTCACGAGAGTGGAGCGAACGGGATTTCGCACAGCTTGTCCCGTGTAAATGATGTCCAAATCGTACAACGGGAATAGTCGTTAATTTATTTATTTTTTAGGCGTATCTGTCTACCGCAAACAAAGCCACATGGGCAACAGAGCACTTCACATGAAACAAGAACAAGTCTAAGAATCGCCACATATTAATAAAAAGACGAAACCGTGTTAATGGCTGTAGGGTGGGGGAAAGGAGGGAAGAGAGAGAAGGGGAGGGGGGAGGAGAAATGCGACACGGGGCAGGGGAGGGGGCGGAGCGGGGAGAGGGAACAGACGGAGGGAAGGCAGATAAGGGGAGGGGGGAGGAGAAATGCGGAGGGAAGAGAGAGAAGGGGAGGGGGAGGAGAAATGCGACACGGCGGGCAGGGGAGTGGGCGGAGCGGGTAAAAAAACAAGACGGAGTGAAGAGAGATAAGGGGAGGGAGGGAACTGATGTGCACGCGCTTTTAAGCTCAATGCGCATGCGCATTGAGCTTAAAAGTCACGGGCACTGCAAGGAATCACCACGATTCCTTGCAAGATGGATAAAGAGTGGATAAGCCACCATAGACTCGCAAGCTCGATGCGCATGCGCATCGACAGGCGAGACCTAAAAACTTGTGTAACAAAAAGGTGGTGCTCTTTCAGTGCCCCTCCTAAATGCAACACTCTAGAGAGGAGAAAGGGGGACCCATGGACCTCACCAGACACCACCCTGCAGGCAGGTACAATCACACAATACTCCCACCTGCAAGGGGATCGCTCTCCCATCTTGAAAGTACAGACAGCATGCCGTCTGCACTGTGAAACAAAGAGTGGCTTTGAAGCAGCCGCTCCATAGTTCACTTGAATACGCTGCTCTGAGGAGTTCACGGCTGCCCTGGTGGCAGCGATTTCTTTGTATACAGGCGCACTGTTCATGTTTGCACCCGGCAAACCTTTTAAAAGGTGCACCATGGCGCAAACAGGGAAAGTGTGCTGTTTGCAATATGGTTTTACAAATGAAAAAGTAAATACCAGTCACACCCATTAGCAAGACGAGTCCTAAGGTGTAGTAAGGACATGTGTATTGTATGGAAGATACAAATTAATATAGGCTAGAGACACAGAAACAGGTATAAATCACTTTTCCATATGAATACCGAACATGTTTCTGAGTTTGTAAGAAATGTGTAAATGATGCATCTGTATAAGATGCTAATTGATATATATGTAAATATATATTTTTTTAAATGACCCACTCATGAATTATATTCATTGTGTACATCACAAGTTGATGACAATGTCTTTGTGAATTGGGCCCTTTATGCACTTGGAGAATACTCTTGTAGTACCACTGCCAAACTCATTATGAGTATCTAATGATTTATGGAGCCATATCAAGCTTGAATACTTCTAATACAATCATAGAAAAAGAGAGCATTAAAACCTAAATCAGGTATTTTTAAAGCACGGCCTACTCACCCCGAGGGGTCTCAAGGCGCTAGGGGCTGTTGGGGAGATAAAGGGGCATATTTACTAGTAAAGTGGCAAAGCGTGTCGTTAAGCCAAGAAGGCTAACGACACACTCCTTCATTTTAGAAATGCAGGGCTGCACAATATTTCTAAGAATGTGGTGCAGTTCTGCTTTTGCCCCTGCACTGGCACTAAATGTAGCTGCCTAGCACCATCTCAGGCACCCTTGCACTCTGCGTTTCAGAGGGAGATTGTTTATGTGCAAGAGGGTGTCCCTTCCAGCACATAAACAATTTTTAAATGAAGTTTTGCAACTTCCATGTGTGCTGCTTAATGTGGCACACAAAGAAGTTGCAAAACGTAATTTTTTTAAAATGATTTTTTATGTGCAGGAAGGGACACCTTCCTGCACATAAATAATCATTGGCGCTTAGTGGTTTCTATGTGTGCTGCACAACGCAGCACACATGAAAAGAGTAAAAACGAGGAGAAATTAAACATTTCTCCTCATTTTGTCAGGGTAAGACCAGGTTTTCCATGGTCTTAATTTTGGCACCGCCCAAAATTTACGCCACCCTTGTAAATATGGGGCAGCATTAAAATCAATGGGTGTTGCGGTGGTATGCCCTCCCCTTTCAAACTAATGGGCATATGTACAGGGAAGTGGAGGAGTGAGGCGTTAGCCGTTATGGCTTAACGCCTCACTCTGCCACTTCAGAAACGCATGGCTGCACCGCATTTAGAAGGATATAGTGCAGCCTTGCGTTTCTCCTGGACTGGGGCTACACTTAGCAGTGTAGCTCCAATGCAGGCACCCTTGCACCATAGTGCAAGGGTGTCTGTGTGCAGGGAAGGATTGTTTATGTGTAAAAAGGTTTCCCTTTTTCTGCACATAAACAATCCTGAAATGCCATTTTGTCACTTCTATGAGTGCTGATTAATGCCGCACACATGGAAGTTGCAAAATGTCATTTTATTAAAGGATTGTTAGTGTGGAGGAAGGGGGACCTTCCTACACATAAACAATTCAAGGTGTTTTGGTTTTGCCATGTGTGCTGCACACATGGAAAAAGCAAAAACGAGGACAAATAAAGCATTTCTTCTCCTTTCACCAAGTTAAGACCAGGTTTTCTCGGGTCTTATTTTGGAGCTGCCTCCTATTTACGTTGCCCTTGTAAATAGGGGGCAGGGTCAAAATCAATGGGTGTTACGGTGGAACGCCCATGCAAAACCCACTGCCCACCCCTGTCACGCTAAGCATAGAGTGAAAGGGTGCCTTATTTACAAGGCCGCTTTAAGCCACGTTAAGTGGCTAACCGCTGTCTTGTAAATAAGGCATTGCCCCTATCGCCACAGAAATGATACAAAAAGTGACGTTCCCATGGCTATAGGGGCTTGTGCGTATGCCCCTAAGTTTAGAGTGAGAGGGTGCCTTATTTACAAGGCAGCGTTAAGCCACATTAAGTGACTTAACGCTGCCTTGTAAACAAGGCGAAGCCCCTATCGCCACCACAACGTCCTGAAAAGTGACCTTGTGGTGGTGATAGGTGCTGGTAAATTTGCCCCCAAGTGAGCTATTGCCCAGGGTCACATAGTGCTGAGCTGCCAGCGCCAGGGATCAAACTGAAGCAGTGGAGTCAGCCTCTCTGGCCGCTGCCCCATACCTCGCCATCAAGTTTACCTTTTTAAAAGATTTGTGTTGCAAAGAAAAGGACAAAAAACCAAGAGGCCTAGAAGTCCAGAAATTTCACATATCCTTTCACTATGCTCAGTAAAAGGAACCCCCCCTTTCAGGCGTCATTATGACTTGTGCGGGGCACGGCACCGGAGCAAAAGTATTTTCATTAAAAAAATAATTTGTGCAGTGGGCGAGTTAGAACAGGAGGGATATGAGTCGTCGAGTTGTCAAGATGTGATCGGATCAAACACCTGCTTAGCTGGAATACCGTTGTGCGCACTCTGTCTCTTCAATCCACACTTTATTTGGGCTTCCGGGAACAATATCATTCCTTTCTGATGATGTCAAATGGTTTGGCCCAAAAAGGCACACATCAAACCACTGGCATTGATTTCGGGGTAAGATGGGACGAAAGGGGGCTGTATCCCATTTTAATGCAATGAACAGGGGCAGTGAGTCACACTTTATATTTTGTTTCCAAAACAAGGGATTTAATTACTGCCGTTTCTACAGGAGATGTGTGGGAATCGTGGTGAGTCAGACTGCCAGGGCAACATGCTTCCTGTGGTTTGTGATCTCTTCTCTGGAAAAACAAAGTGCAGTGTGTGAATCACAACATCATTCAGAAAGTAATTTTTTTGCAAACTATACCCAGCATAAGAAAATATGTTTCGGCAAATGTATTTCTCAAGATGTTGTTGAAGAAAATGAGTTGTAGTGTGTATACAAAAGCTGGTCCAAAAATACAAAAGCAATATATATTTTATTCTATATCATATGATTTTTTTTTTACTTTAAAAATTGGTTGCAAATTGAGCCGTGGATGTTTTCCATCTCTGTCAAGTGTGGCATGATATGCCACCATGGCAGACCACTGATGGACTGAATCTTAAACCCTCCAGTGGAGGTCCTGCTCAACCTTGGCCCGGTAATCCCAAACTAAAAACTCAGCAAAGCATTTTGTTGCGCCATAGAAGGTCCTTTGCAAAGGTTGACTGGTAATCTTTCTGTTCCATATTACTGTTTTTGTGTGTTAACCTGGTGCTAATGAGATGAACATTGCAACAGTGCAACAGTGCAACAGTACTCTGACAGTTTGCCTTTTCTTGCAACATAATTAAGTAAACCCAGCCTCATAATTTAGTTCTCTTCTGCCACTTAATTCCAGTGGCCATCAGGACCGGGACGGCCGTAGCGGGCGCCAGGTGTTTCCGTGGTGGGCCGCCAGGTTGGGAGCGGTTTTGGACCCCCGGGGGCCGTTTTGTTATCGGGAGCCGGTTTTACAATATTAGACCACTGTAACAAAAAGGTGAGACAGGAATGGTGCTTTCTACTATAACAGCCCACCACTCCCCCCAACCCCCTCCCCCCTCCGGGGCTGGCCGAGCTGTTTGCCAGGGCCGTTTTCGGTTCCCAGTCCAGCAGTGGTAGCCATGGCTGATATTTATCTATTCTTATCTTGAGAGATCTGTTGATGTGAGTGAGCTGGGCCAGTCCAAAGAATAGAAAAACCGAGAACTATAAAATAAGAGCATCAACTTTGAAAGAAGGAGTTACAAGAAAAGAGACTCATTGTTTCTTTAAAGAGTAACTATAAATATAAAAGATTTGGGATAATTGACAGTCTGGACTTTGGTATTTTGAAACTGTTTGGGGGTAGTTAAGCCTAGAAGCTATAGCCTGCTCCTCACAGTTCTCCTCTTGACTTCTTGAGGGGCCTCACCTGACATCTTGGGATGAAGAACACCAATGAGGACATAGATCAGTACTGCTTTGCAGAAATCAAGCCTCTCTCTAGTACATGGATACTCACAAACATTTTCCCATGAGCCAAAAAGTGTGGTCTGCGCTGTGCCTGATGGCCATATTGATGCCAACTGTGTTGGAGGGGGGCATTGCGGGGCGAGGGTAAGGGGTATATAAGGTGGGTGTCAGGGAAGCGAAGCATGTACATGGTGCAGTCAGTGAGAAGTGCAGTTATTTTGAGGGTTTCATTTCATACTACCCTCTAAACTGAGCCCCTAGTCTCTAGAAGGATCCACGATATGACAATACTGTGCTGTACTGCACCTTGGGGTAAGCTTTCTTTGTTTGCTATCATTAATTTGGGAGAGTCAAGTAGTAACCTCATTATCGAATTGGAATGAACTAGAATTGCACAATGTGAAACCAGAAAACCTGGGATCAAAACTGGTTTCTCCCCTTGACCATATTGTGTGATCCTAGGAAAATGTTTTATTACACTTTGCCTACTTTTTCTTAATGACCACATATAAGAGCACCTTGAAACACATGACTTCAGGATATGCGCTGTACAAAACCTTTTCTTTATTTGATTTAATAAACTATAATGTTGTCCATATATAATAGCAAACCAGGGCGCCCACAGGGTTCCACATTACAACTCACTTGGCATTGTTGTTAGTGTGGGAGGAGGCATGAGTGTTTCTAAGTTCAAATTTGAAAACTATTGATGGAGCAAGGATTCGCACATAATGCGACTTGCTTGAATTCTGTCCTCTCGACATAACGTTAATACACTAATCAACATGTTTGTCTTATTAATATTGCATTTCACAAAAACATTGGGTATCTAGACGAAGCTTGCATATGTGCTTTTACTAAAGATAATCCGCTTGCAAATAAAATGGCCACTGCTAACTGGGATTTCTTACTGCGCATGCGTCTGCCACACTCACGTGACATGACTTACCTTTTGCTTGGAGGGAATCTTTCGCTTCTGCGTATTAAAACTAAGATGGCTGCTCTGTGTTAACAGCATGCATGAAGCTTGCACTGCTGCTTTTGCTAAGCTGTTCGTTCTGCCTAATTTCTGACGCAATAATTAAAATAAAGTAATGTCAATAGAGTAGAAAGTGGTATACAGTCATTAATTTTTTCTGTGTTCTAAAACTGTTTCTTTCTATTTTTTCATGTAATGTATTATTCTACCTATTATTCTAACTCCTTTGATCCCTTAGGACTTTAGGTACCGATGACAAGGATTGGTAAGTCAATGGTATAGGTCCTAAATGAAGGTGATAAATCATTGATTAGAGTACGTGCACAGGTTACCTGATTAAATCTCATCATATGTTGTTTATGGGCCCAGGTGAGTATGGTAATCTGAGTCGGGTGACCTGCGCGCTCTATCACTTTAAAAAAATACTTATAAATACATTGATATGATCTAATGTATTATGGTGAAATGCTTCTCCATGTTAATGAAATGCACATTAGAATTTTGAGGAGACTTGAACATAGTTTTACACTGTTGCAAGATGTCTTAAAACTGAATGCGTTCCAAACGTTAAGTGGTGCAAGACAGTTTATTTGCATCTTTTCTTTTACTGCAGCTACACCCTGTATTTAAATGTGAGCCTGTCTATTTAACATCTTTCTGCATGTCACTGTTCTCTCAAGTAAACAGCAGCCCAGTACTGTCATTCAGCAGGGGGCCGAATGTGAAGTTCAATGGACCACAGGCCATACTTTGAGCATCACTGCTCTAGAGGGACAGTGGATGAAAAAAAAGGGGCTGGATTGTTTCGTAGAGCGATTGTAAGTGGTTTAGACTATAAGCAAATATTCCTCCCATAACCTTCATAATGTTTGATGTGTGTACTATGTGGCAAAGGGTATTGCCAGACTTGAGTCCCTTGTGTGCTGTCATACACCTGACTAATAAGGCCCAAGAAGGCTAAAATCAGTCTAAAGTTGCTTGTGTTTCCTTCTGGAGGAGTTATCACCTGGCAGTTTAAGACGAACTGTTTCGATGAGGAGCAAGGCCAGTAGTGATTTCCATGAGATAAGCCTCTGTCTAGATTGGCACAGTGGGCAAAAAAGGATGGGTTGGAATGCTACCCAGAGAGGTTGTCAGAGGTATAGATTAATTTCAAGCAATCCCCACATCACCTTTTGTGTACTTGATGCACTAGGGCCCCCTTTCTACGCCACTGAACAGACATGCACTTGGTCACAATTTAGGACAATCATATTCTAATTAGATACAGGGTGGAAGTTTCACCAACTTTTGCCCTTCTCTGCTTTTGAAGTTTTGCAGTAGAACTGTTTATGTGGTTGTAGCCGCTAACACTATGCATAATGATTCTTCAGAGGGAAATGATTTATCTTTGACAAAAACTTGTAATTGTCACCTGACCGGTGGTTTTGTGCTACCTCAAGAATTATCTAAAGAAGACCCTACTCAATAGGGGACCTGGTGGTGTAGATCCTGAGGATCATTATGCCAAAATATGAAAGAAAAAAATATCCACAGTTAACTATGCATAGAATTTCGATACCTAACCCTAACTCTACAGATATGTACTGTACTGTGACAATATATATATATATATATATATATATATATATATATATATATATATATATATATATATATATATATATATATATATATATATATATATATATATATATATATATATATATTCACTGAAAAACCCATTGGTTATAGACCATATATAGTTAGGGATTAGCCTTTTCTAAACCTTATTTTACTCACACAAAACCATTGAAATTTCATATATAGTTAGTTCCACTAACTATATATCGCGCACCCGCAATCCACTGCTGATGATGTCACATATTACATCATTCATGACATGGTTAGTGACATCACTGATGACATCACTGATGACATCTCAAATGACATCACTGATGACATCATTGATGACAACATCCAGTGACTGTATGTTTCTGTAAAGTTAAAATATGTCTTACATATTGAAGAATGAGTGGATGTATAAGTGTCTGGATGAAGGATTTAGTAGGTGCATGACTGACTGTATGAGTGAGTGATTAAATGTGTCTCACTGAGTGCATGGGTTAGTGACTAAACTGTTTTAATTTGTGCATCATTATATCTGTTGTTCTACAAACTGCTGCATATGTTGATCAGTAGCTATATGAGTAACTGTATGGGTTATTCATTGGTTGTCCAAGTATTTGTATGGGAAACTGAGTGTGTGTGTATGGGTGGCTGGGAGGTGTGTGACTCTGTACATAGATGTGTGAGTAGTTGATTCACTATATGTATGGGTTCAAAAGTGCATGTGGAAACAGCTGTATGGGTGGTTGACTGTGCATGAGTGTATTAGTGAGTGAATGGATATCTCAGTGCTACATGTCAAAGTAAGTACATATGTAAAACACAGTACATGTGAGAGTTGACATATATAAATAACTGTGCATAAGAGCCAGTGAATGTGTGAGTGGCTGTATGGATCATTGTGAACATGTATCAGGGATTGTATAAGAGAGTAAAGTAAATATGTGTTAGTATATGTTTGAATAAGTAAGGTGTGTATAACTGTATAGTTGAGAAAATTGAGGTGTGATTGATTTTTTGCATAACTGACTAGGTGTGTGAGTAACTCCATGGATGAGTGACAGTCTGTGACTGTCTGTTTACACTGATTGTATCTAAGGTTATATTAGAGTCTGAAGAGGTTCATGGTATTATCACATGAATGATATCATCAGTGATGTGATCAGTCATGTCAAATGAGATGTTATCAGTGATTTTATCAGTGATGTCATTTGAGATGTCATCAGTGATGTCATTTGAGATGTCATCAGTGATGTTATTTGAGATGTCATCAGTGATGTCATCAGTGATGTCACTAACCATGTCATGAATGATGTAATATGTGACATCATCAGCAGTGGATTGTGGGTGCGCGATATATAGTTAGTGGAACTAACTATATATGAAATTTCAATGGTTTTGTGTGAGTAAAATAAGGTTTAGAAAAGGCTAATCCCTAACTATATATGGTCTATAACCAATGGTTTTTTCAGTGAATTTTCAAGGTTTTGTAAATGCAAATTCCTAACTATATATGGCCTATAACCTATGGTTTTTTCAGTGAATTTCAATGGTTTTTTAATAGCAAATATCCAAAGCTGTCAAATGTCAAGTACGTGATAGGTAAAAACTTTTTCGTGTTTATGCACGCTGATGTGCTTTGAACGCTGCCCCCCCCTCTTTTCTCTTAGTAGTACTCTCTCTTTGCAGATAGTGAAGAGTAGTTAACGCAGGCCTTTACCCCCGTTGTAATCCGTCGTGCCTGCTTGTCTCTCCATTTGATTGATTGTTATCCAAGCATTTACTGTTTTACAATTGATTCTCTTTGGTTCATTCTCTATTTACAAACAAGCACAAAGTCGCAATACTCTGTTTAGTCTTTGCAGATAGTGAAAAATCGTGAAAAATCGTGTAAAAAAATAAAATTAATCGAGCAAAATCAGTAGGCCACTAATTGGATCTCTTTTTGACCTCGCTAAAATAGAAATATTAGGAACAACCCTTCATGAGAAATACGAAAATAGTGAGATGAACTGAGCTCCACACCATGAGGGCTGCAAGACAGCTCGGCTCCGTCACCCACCCCGCCCAAAAAAAACGACAAACCCTATGCAAATATTAAAAATATATACAACACACCAGCAAAGAAACAGGGTAAAACATTTTATTAAATAACTATTTACATAACTATTTTATACTTTTTATTGCCCGATCCGGCTAGCTCAATCGATCGAGCATGAAACTCATGCACTCTGATAGCAAGCGTTGCTACTGATGCTATGCAGACCAAAACTGGTTTTCAGTTTGTACATTTTTCTAGATTTTTCCATCCAAGGTTGGTTGAGTTTGTAGAACGATAGCTTCAGATTTTCAACATACGGTGTGGTGGCGCGGACTGGGAGGGGGCGCTTCGCTCCTGCTCCCTCCCCAAGTAAGATTTTCATACGTGAAAGTACGTTAATGGTTTTGGTCCCTGAGTTGCTTCGATGTCACTGCCATTCTCAAATGGCATAAGTTCTGGATGTTGGGTGCCATAGTTCAGAGTTCTGAGCAGCGCTTGTAACACTGTCTGAAGCTTATTTCCACCTACTGCAGCTTCACAATTCTCAAAGTAAGTGAGTGTCGTTTGTGGACCTGACTGCATTTGAAAACAATGTGATATGGTACCTCCCTAAACCGCTTGACGGAGGCCCCCGAGGGGCGGTGTGATGGCACGGACTAGGAGAAGACGCTTGGCTCCGACCCCCTCCCCAAGTCTTATAGCACCGGTTTAGCCTGAGATCGCCCCCGACATAGGCGGCCTGCTCCCGGGGTCCGGCGGAACTTTTTGCCTTTTGATGACTCTTCTATTCTGGACCTTGTCCCACAATCCGTTTGACCTGAAGACACGCTGTAGTGGGGCGCCCCTTTCCCGTTTTAGTTGCCATTCCGCCCACTTTTGCTACACTGTGCCTCTTCCGCCATTCAGCTGTTTACCGCCCGCTCTTGCGACTACAGCGTCTCGCTCACCATGTAGTTGAGTTGCTCCCGCTCTTGCGATGCAACGATAAGCGACTGCCACAGGACTCTCAAAATGGCGGCCGGCTCTTCAGATTTGGGCGTGGTCCACTAAAATGGCCCTGGGACACCTTGGAACTCGTACGCTTCCCTGATAGGGCTTGGGTCCCATTCTCGAAAGCGTCCCCTCAGCCGTGAAGATTCTACAAAAGTCTTGGGAGCCCCCGACTCCCGCAGGCTTCTGGTGGGGAGCGGCTGCCATGTTTGCTCGTGGAATGGCCACGACGGACCTACGAGATGGTAGTGCTCTCATGCTGACGCCAGCTTTAGTCTGAAACATCCAGAAACACTGTAGACTACCAATTCGATCAGTTCCGGTATAGCCCCAACATGACCCGGTAGAGAAGAACTTGCCCTCCCCTCTTTGACTGATGGTTCTTGTTGCCTGTCCCCTCTGTTGTCATTTTACAGAACTTTTTGGACTGCTGAAAGGGGTTGTGTTCCGAACGCTGGTTGGTGGAGACATTTTGACTATATTCTTGACCTACGTTGTCGCGTAATGCGTTATATGACACGCCACGTTAGCGCACCCGGAAGTGATCCGGGGCGCGGCGCGCAGCGCGTAACGTAAGCATAACAGGTCATGTGACTTGTTAATAAAACTTTTTATTGGTTCATTTTACTTTTGTTATTTTAATAATGAAAAGCTTGGTCATATGACCTAAAAAATACGCTTTTTATTGATTTCAAACTTTTTTTTTTTAAACATATATATTATAATATTCCAGGCTAATGTACTTTCCCGGAAAATTTACAACTGTCCTGCAAGTAAAATATATTCCTTTTTCGAGAAAAAGGGCGTTTCTTCGTTCCATGACGGAGCCGTTGAGTAAAAGAGACTCGGCCTGCTGTCTTAGTCGCCGATACGCCTGATTATCAGATTCTTATCGATCACTTTATGTTGCAGGAGTGGAAAACACAACTGCCCTTGACCATTTATCTTTACTGCGTTCCTACATATATTACCTTTTATCCGTCATGTAATTGGACTGCTTTATTTCACTTGCTTTTTACTGATTCGAAAACAGTGACTAAAAGTAAAAACTTTACCAATGTAAATACTACTACCATGTTTTGTTTTAAAAACCTTTATTGTGAAAATGTCAGTATACAAATACGGGCCTATAACCACGTGGGCCGGCCACGGAGCAAACTGAAATCGTATATGATGAGGAGACATTTACATTATAGAGGAACGTAACGAGCGGGCCATTAGGTTGCAAGAACTAAGGTGTCTAACAGTTGCGGAATCGGTGGACGTACATTTTGTAATTAAAATACGACAGGGCCACTTACAAAAAAATCATCTAGATATACATTTGCGGGCAAGTACCATGGGTGACGTTAATTCGAACTTTCAATACTACAGTAATCAATAACACATCAGAACTTAATATCAATAGGGATGTCAAAATATTCAATCAATTCTCGTCCCCGCCCGCCATGAGCATCAAAACTGCATTCATATCTCGTGATATCAAAGTTGTTCAACCCGTACACAACAAGGAGTTACGAGTCCCATTTATACCGGCGCCATTTTGGGCGAGGCCGGGCAGGTCCAAGATATAGTCAAAATGTCTCCACCAACCATCGGCCAGACCAGAACCCCTTTCGGCCCTTTATGCTACAAGATGGTGTCTTCCATTCAGAAAATATTGTTGGCAGCATTTTGAAAGGAAAGATAAACAGCCGTTCTCCTAGTGAGTCTCACATTGTTACATTTAGGAAGAATGTTGAAGAGTAGTATGTGGAAAAGCTGAAGCCATTTTTCTACAAACTCTCAATCAGCCTTGGATGGAAAAAAAAATCCTGAAGAATGTACAAACTGAAAACCAATTTTTGTCTGTATAGCATCAACAGCAACGCTTGAGTCAGCTTTGTGTCAAGCCGCCATTTTCATTCAATCAATAACGTCCCCCTGCACACATTCAGGGACCTGGTCGTGTCTTCAGTTGAAACGGATTGTGGGACAAGAAACAAAAAGGAAAAGGAAAAAAGTTCCGCCGGACCTCGGGAGCCGGCCGCCTATGTCATGTGCGACCTTTGGCCACACCAGGGCAATAGTGAAGCTGCAGCAGGTGCAAATAAGCTTCAGACAGTCTTACAAGCACTGCTCAGAACTCTCAACTATGGCACTCAACATCCAGGACTTGCCATTCGGATCTTGGCGCCTTGTGCTGGTTCCAACCTATTCACACATCGGTCCACTACTGACATCACCTCATAAGCCAACGGGGCACCCCACGCCGACTTTCGGCGCAGCATTGTAGGATGGCCACACCAGTGCGGCAACTTACTGGACACCACCTCAGTGCCATCCGGATCTCGGCGCGTTCGAGTCACTGTACCGCAAGAGCGGGAGAAACTCAGCTGGACACGCCGTCTTTCGGCGCAGCATTGTAGGATGGCCACACCAGTGCGGCAATTTGCTGGACACCACCTCGGTGCCATCCGGATCTCTGCGCGTTCGAGTCACTGTACCGCAAGAGTGACCGCAACTCAGCTGGACACGCCGTCTTTCGGCGCAGCATTGTAGGATGGCCACACCAGTGCGGCAATTTGCTGGACACCACCTCAGTGCCATCCGGATCTCGGCGCGTTGTGCTGCCTTCGGCCTACTGTAGCCGCAAGTGCGGACGCAACTCAGTTGGACGGCGAGTGAAAAGATAAGGGGCGCCCCACTGCAGCCGAGGAGCCTCCATCTTGGGGGAGACGCACAGCCCCCACTGACTGACGCGACCTCACAGGCCAATGGGGCGCCCCACACCGATTTTCGGCGCAGCATTGTAGGATAGCCACACCAGTGCAGCAACTTGCTGGACACTAACTCGGTGCCATCCGGATCTCGGCGCGTTGTGCTGCCTTCGGCCTATTCGCACATCGGTCCGCTACTGACGCCGCCTCACGTGCCAACGGATTTTCTACGCTTTTTGTAGCCCTATGCCGCATAACAGGTCATGTGACTTGTTTATAAAACTTTTCATTGGTTCATTTTACTTTTGGTTTCCTAAAGATGGAAGGCTTGGTCATATGACCTAAAAATAACACTTTTCATTGGTTTAGAACATTTTTTTTTCCCAAACGATGAAAGCCCCACCTTGTTTCTGGATGTTTCAGACTGAAGCTGGCGTCAGCATGAGAGCACCACCATCTCGTGGCTCCGTCGTGGTCATTCCGCGAGCAATCATGGCAGCCCCTCCCCACCGGAAGCCTGCAGGAGTCGAGGGCCCCCAAGACTTTTGTAGAATCTTCACGGCTGAGGGGACGCTTTTGAGAATGGAGCCCAAGCCCTAGCAGGCAAGCGTCCGAGTTCCAAGGTGTCCCAGGGCCATTTTAGTGGACCAGGCCCAAAACCGAAGAGCCGTCCGCCATTTTGAGAGTCCTGTGGCAGCCGCCTATCGCTGCACTGCAAGAGTGGGCAGAAGTCAACTACATGGTGAGCGAGACGCTGTAGCCGCAAGAGCGGGCGCAACTCAGCTGGATGGCCGCCACCTGGGGAGGCCCGTTCACGCCGCCTCCCCCACGCCCTCCCCGGGCCGCCCCACGCCAATTTTCGGAGCAGCATTGTAGGATACCAAAACCACTGCGGCAGTTTACTGGACATCACCTGGGTGCCATCCACATCTCAGCGCGTTCTGCTGCCTTGGGACTATTCGCACTTCAGACCGCTACTGACGAGGCCTCCCCCCGCACCACCCGGGACGCCCCACGCTGTTTTTCTGAGCTGCATTGTAGGAAACCAAAAACTAGTGCGACACCCAGGTGACATCACCTGGGTCCCGTCCAGAACTCAGCACGTTGTGCTGCCTTGGGACTATTCGCACAAAAGACAGCTTCTGACCATTGTTGTTTTTTTTGTCAAAAAATGTTTAAATGTATTTACAGTTTTTGTTCCGTTCGTTATATTTAAAAGTTAATAAAGTTTTATAATCCTACTTTGTTGGAGTGCTATATATTTTTAAAAAATCGGGTGAATGGGGCCTTGAATCGGGTTATTGTCATGTGTGGGCTTTGCAAGTGTACTGCTACAGGATCGGACATTTCAAACTCAAATGCACGTTCTTTTTCTTACCTTTCCGAAGCATGGAGCGCAATAGCAGGCAGAGAAAGGGTGATGCAAGTGTTGAACACTGCCTGGCCTGGCAAGTTGCTGGCAGTGCCCCCCCCCCCCGCCCGCTCCTGAAAGAGGACACACACACACCGCCGCCCCGAGTACTTCACAGATCTTTAAAAGACCATGCGCTTGTTCATGAGGCTTAAATGGTTTATCACCCCTTCTAGAACCCCTGCATCGACCCTCTGACGTTTCCTGGAAGAATTACCACGTAACACAATACCAAGCCCTGTCACCTGAAACCCCCGAGGAATCGTGGGGCATATTATCAAGGGGGTTTATCTCCGCTTTGTTGGCTTAAAAAGCCAAGAAAGCGGAGATAAAATTATCTCCCTATTACCAAGCTGTCGCTAACACCAGTTAGTGACAGCTAAAAGGAGATAGCGACCATCTTGGGCCCCGCTTTGCATGTCAGTGATATTTATCACTAATGACATGCAAAGTGGGCGTGCCAAGATGTTAGTGACTGGAAACAGTCCCTAACATCGCTATCTCCTATTACCAACTTTTGGAGATATTCGCGCTAAGCGCGAATATCTCCAAAAGCTAACACCTGCCCTGAGCAGTTCTTAGCCATGTTATCCAATGGGAGGTGGATAACATGGCTAAGAGCATTTGCTCGATAATGCATGAATATCGCTGACTTTTCAGCGATATTCATGCATTGCGGCCGTTTTTTATCGCATTTGCGATAAACCTTGCTAATAGCAAGGTTTATCTGCGATAAAAATCGCCGATGTGCGGCGATAATTTTTGTCTCTAAACAAGTTAGAGACAAAAATTATCGCTAGTTGTTGGTAATATGCCCCCGGGTTTTTGCTTGCAGAAATCGGGAGGCGGGAGACTAGCACTGAAATCAGTAGTCTCACGCCTGAATCGGGAGGGTTGGTATGTCTGGATTCTCTACAGCTGGGGCCATAAACTACATCCGCAGGGCTAGGTGATAGCCTGGGACCGGCCTGGCATCTAAAATGGCTGCCGTGCACGACAAAATTGTGGCATTGGAAAAAAGGCAAGATGGCGCAGACAATGTTTATCAATAAGGATTCATTTATAACAAAATATTTTATCGCAGTGACAAATTGGCGGTCAACACTTCCTGATTTCCATCGAATCGAACGTTAACAGACGTCACGCAGCAAAAAAAAAAAAAAAACACGCACTGCCGCTGGAAGACATGTATCAACATATATGAGCCTCCTCAGCCACCCTCAGAAAACATAAGGGATCAGGATACGTCTCCCGCACCCCCTTAAACATAGTAATTTAATTAAAACGAAACACAAAATGGCGAATTCCCGTTTCGCTACCAGTTTGCGGCCCAGTTCGCGGCCCGAGAAGCGCTTCTACCGTGAAAAATCATTTTTTTTTTATTTTCCCCACGGGACCCTTTAATAACCCCGACATCATTCCTAGGGGTCAAGAGGGGTCTACCTTGCCCCCTTTCATTAAATTCCCCCTTCGTTTTTCACCTCTTCTTCTCTCTCGATCCTACCGAGAGATAAGATGGCGGCCGCTCCGGACTGTTTAGAATGTTGACAGACACCGGAGAGCCAATCAGCTTCGCATCGCAAAGTTCCGTTTCGCGAAAAGTAAGCGGACCGGAGCGCAGCCCGGAGTGCTGTTACAGATATATATCTTGTTTTGAACGTTAATTTCTCAAAATCCACTGGAGCACATATATTGAGACCTAGCAAAGGCACATCGGGCTAACAGTCCCTACAATTTTGCCAAGTTTCGTGCAAATCCATTCAGCCGTTCGAGCTAAAAGTGAGGCCAACCGCCCTATGGAAATTAACATGGGGAAAACGCGTTTTGGGACCCCCCTTTTTTCTCGGCCCCCCCTTGACGAAACCCCCCCAAATTTTCAAGAGCTGCTCAGAAACAAAATGTGCCATTTTCCTGAACATTTCAGCCGATTCCGTCCACAAACGCCAAAGTTATTAGACATAGAATTTTCAAAAGTTCCATAGAGAAAAAATCCTAACTATATATACCTACTGGCGACCGCCAGTAGGTAATATATATATATATATATATATATATCTCTATCTTCAAGGGACCTAGATTTGAAATTAAGAATATTAATTTATACTTCCCAATATGCACTTACGTTTTGATTTGGTCCTCTATATTATGGTTATAACATTAGGGTATCAGAATATGTCTGTACTCAATATTTCAGAGGACAAACTTTCTGGGTGGCCCGGGTAATAGGATGGTTAACATTCTTAACCAACTTGTCTCAATAGTCCGGGATAATAGTAAGGATGAAGGAAGAGCATGGTCATGGTAGACATGCATACTTATCAGGAGTTTACTTCAGGAGGCCACTTTGCCTTTGATTTAGCTAGCATTTATCAATCTCCTCCCAAAATGTGACAAAGTTACTGTCCGATGATCAAAAAATTGATTTATCAAAAGGTACTAACAAAGCTATTCTTTGTGTACTAAGAGATGTGGGTTTTTGAAGATTTTATGATTGGGGATTTTTATGTTATCAGTAGCCCTGCCAGAGGCCCTGCATGCAGTGGTATTGCTATCCTTCTTTCTGTAAATAACTTTGGGATTATGTGTTTTCATAAGTCACCCAAGCAAATCAGCACAGTGTCCAAAGTTTGATTTTAATATGTCCTTTGAGAAAAACAAACACTTGCTTTTTTATATTAATGTGTATGATCCTCTAGATTCCCCACAAGATCTTTTGATGACATCAGTTTTTGAATTTATTGCTATAGCAATGGGGAGGAAAAAGGCTGATTGGGTCATACTTTTTAGGGATTCTAATACAAAAAAAGTCAAATTCATGTGTTGGATGTATGCAGGGATACTCATAAGGAGGAACTGTGAAACATCTCAGTGACTATGTTTCCACCAAATTTCAAAGCAGGCAAAGATAGGTAAACAAATTAGGGAAACTGAGGGAGCCTCATGGAAGGTGAGTTACCAGCCAAACCAATGTGCAAAGCCATAAATGAACCCTCAACAATCAACTATACAATTTCGAAATATGAAAGATCTTAATAGGGGCCCATGTTTTATGAAATGTTCCAAATGATAATCCTATTTTAAATATTAAATTGTCTCTTTCCACCCCAAGCCTTCCTATACTGGAATTTGCGCCTTCCCTGCTGAGATACAAAAACAAGCAAGCACATTATCCAGACTAGATTATTGTACTGCTTTATATCCTGTGAGTTTAGAGACCTGAAGATGACCTTGAAGCAGATTCTGCGTGATAGAGCCCGGGTGGCAGCCTGTCGCAGTACTTACAAGCAGGTGGTTAAGGGGCGCAAACATCAGATGCATAAACTAGCTTGAGAAGAACTAGTAAAGGCATGTGAACAAATGGATAGCACTGGTTTTTGGAAGGTCATTAATAACCCTTGTTTTTCAGACCCAGATAAACTGTTGCTTTGTTAATATATCCGCAGATCCATGGAAGGAACACTTTAAAGCAGTTTACAATCATGGCTCTAGTAACTCAGACTCACTGAACCCAATTTCCCTCTATAGGGTGGAACACATTAGTTTCACTGTCGCAGAAGTCAGAACAGGCATTGAAGGATTGTCCCTGATTAAGGCCCCGGGGCCTGACGGATTCCCCTGATCTTTTTTGTCATAATCCGGATTTCTGGGCTCCATTCTTAACCAGGGTTCTAAATGCGGCAGCCTCTTCATCTATCCCCACCTCTTGGACCTCCGCCATCATCGTTCCGATCTTTAAGAAGGGAGACAGGAACAATTGTTACCGTCCTATATCTCTCATAGATGCCACAGTGAAGATTCTGGGGCGGGTCCTCCTTAAAAGGCTATCAGATTCAGTAGATGCTAATCGAATAAATTCAGAGCTGCAGTATCGGTTTCGGGTCGGAAAATCCACCACAGACCAGTGCCTCAACCTTTACCTTCTAATGGCAAAATTAATAAACCAGGTGCGATGTTCCTGGGTTTTATGGATCTCACAGCGGCTTTTGATAAGGTGAACCGTAGTAAGCTATGGAAATTACTTGGGGATTTGGGGGTTGAGGTGGCGATAATTAATGTGTTAATGTCCTTACACTCCAATACCTCTGCCGTAATCAGATACACCCAGGAAGAGAATAACACTGATCACTTTAAATGTTCAAGTGGAGTCAGGCAAGGTTGTATAATAGCCCCTTTTTTGTTTACATTATATATTAATGGCCTAGATGCTTCCCTGACCACCCTTAAGGCTGACGATGCGGTTCTTCTCTCAAGCACACCAAGGGGTTTACAGATCCTTTGTAATGAAACAATACATGTGAACTTCTGCAAATGTTTAAAAACTTGCCTGTTCAACCAATGAACTCCGATTCTTTTGTTCCTTCAGGCTGGCGCTGTGAAACTCTGGTTAGGTAGCTGTGTGCCTTATAAAATCAATTTAACATAACATTTCAAACAGGGTACCAGACATAATTCTTATAAACTTTGTTCACACAAGTTAGTTTAAAGTTCCTGCCTTCTCTTACCTGGGCATAACATTTGACGAGAAATTCAATTTAAAAATACCTACAGGAGGGGAAGCTTACAGAGATAGCAATATCCACACGAGCAATTGCAAATTATGCGCATAGATTGGGTACTTGGTCAACGGAGATCATTTAAAAACTATACAACTCTTATTGTATTCCCAAAGCTCTATATGGCAGGTTTATGGTGGCGAGCAAACTTCAAACTGCAAAAAATATATATTTAAGACATATTTTGCAAGTCCCACCGAGCACCCCCTCGTATTGCATTCACGAGGAACTAGGGACCAAGCACATCACTGACCTGGTTGCGATTAAACCCCTTTTATGCTGGGTGAAGATTTGGTCAAGTGAGGAGGCAGGATTTAACAGACTTGTAATTCAGGACTGCCTCTCCCTTGACCATGCAAGTTCACCGTGGAAAAGCATGTGGTCTTTGGTGTTTGGGGGCCCGTTGTGGGCCCCGAGGGTGTAGGGGTAGGGGTTGCACATAGGGGGTTCCTATGGTACCCCCCAGCATTTACATACACAAAGCGGCAAGCACTGCGCGGTGCCTGCCGCTTTGTGCATGTAAATGTAAAACATACATTTTTAACCTTGCGGGGGGTGCTGCTTCAAGCAGCACCCGCCGCAAGGTTAAGGATACGGGATGTGACTGCCAGGGTGGCGGTCACATCCTAATTGCACCGGAGGGAATGCCGCTGCCCCTGCGGACGGTCCCTCCACCTCGGGGTCCGCCATCCTAATAGGCCCCTTACTTCTGTGATTGTGATTCCTCATATGTTGTTCCTAAGAGTACATTTCTCTTTTCAATGGTGGGCCCTATGTTCTGGATAATGAAAAAGACAGTAGTGAGGAAGTGTTCAGAGTGTCCTTATTAAATTTTCAGTTACATATTCTACAATAACCGCCTTGATTGATAGTGATATTGTATTGGGCATTTGTGTATCACTTTATACCCCTACTCAAATTTTCATGAGATCCTATGAACACCTCTGAAAGCTGCATAGTTGGAAGAGTGTTGGATGTGGTTTTGCCTATGTGGGCAGTATTGGTTGCAGGTGGTTAATAGTTGGATGGATAGGAACTGCTTAAAATTGAATTCAGACAAAACCGAAGTGATTCTTTTTGGTGCCCAATCCTCCGACTTGTTGGCCACAGGATATGGGTTCCTTACCTATACCTGCCAGAAAGGCATACAATCTTTTATTTCTCATTTATGACAGACTGCTACACCGATCAAGTCAACTTGGTGACATCCTCAGCCTTTCTCATGCTCACAGCTCTTAGAAAGATATTCCCCTCCATTCCTGTCCATCTTCAGAAAACTTTGATCACGTCATTAGTGATGGCGAAATTGGACTACTGCAATTGCCTCTTCCTCAATGCTTACCAATACAACCTAAGTACATTGCAAACATTGCTAAATGCCATAGCTAGGCTTCTCTTAAAGATCCTGAAATACCACTCTGTATCCAAGTCTATCAAAAATTACAATGGCTTTCTGTTAGGCAAAGGATAACTTTTAAGCCACTTTGTATTGTTTACAAAGCACTTCAAGGATCCGGCCCAGAAATTATACAATGAGATACAGCTGGTATTCCCCAGGCAGGACCTTACGCTCGACCAATACCAAACTCTTGGTAGTCCCTACATTCAAGCGGCCAGCTTGGGGTGGCAGGAGCTTCTTGACGGGCGCCACAAAATGCTAGAATGCATCCTATCGGATACTGCTGGAGACCTGACTTTTGAACCAAGACACCTCCTGGTATTCATTGCACTTTAGAAGCCTCAATAACGTAACATAACAGATGCATGAAGTTCAGAGATATGCTCCAAACATGGTGTGCATACTGCGCGTACGCATGAAGTTGCAGAAAGTGAAAAAGGGTAGGCACAACCATGCTGAGCAACGTACCAAATTTTAGTTCACCATAGTCTACATCTACATATGTTTTGATTCCTTCAAGGACTGGAATTCAGGGATGTAGTTATCAATAGTGCATGGGCCCCTCTGCACCTGTACTATAGCTGTATTTCAATACCAAACCAAGGGTATGGGTCCGTATTTCCTTGCTTGCATTAGAGCCCATGCCTTCCTGGTGATGCCACTTTTTTAGGTGGTAATCTTCAGTTCTAATTCAAAAAAAGCACTGAGTTCCTGAGTTTAGCTGTCTTGAAAGACAAGAAGGATTCACCGATTTGAGTCTTTTGAATGGAGGAAACATTCAGTTAAGGGTAAGTCTTGAGAGCAGAAATTTTGATTCCTCTAGAGGTTTAGTTGCAGGAAGGGTGCTCCATACACAATGATGGCTCTGTGAGCTATGCTCACTAAGTTAAAGGTGATCTTTCTGGCTACCAGGATCCACAGTAGGGAAAATAGGGGTGTTATGATGTGAAAACAGATCAGCAGGTAAAGAAACTGCCTGCTAGGGTTTCTAACACAATATAGAGGGCAGAATATTGTTCTACTAAAGTATTGCAGGCTAAATATCAGTCACAAACATTTTGAGAACGACGACGGCTGAAATGCCAGAAACCGGTCCCCGGTAGCTTGTCTCCTTCCCAGTATAAGAATTGGCTTGGTAGTTGGTTTGCCCTGTTCCCATCATGCACTGGGACAGGAACAGACTAATTTGCATATAGCCAGGTACTGAAGCTGGGATGGTGCAGTGAGCTAAAAAACGGTGATGGATCAAGCCCTGATCTCTTGACTGGGTAGGAGTATTCTGCATCATTCAGAAACTCTGTCCATCACCTTTTCCAAAATTGATTTTATCCACACTATGTGTGGGAGGGTATACTCAGACGTGAGTCCCTAGCTCATTGCACCATCAGGATTCAAGCAAGCCGGGCCGACGACGGCTGAAATGCCAGAAACCGGTCCCCGGTAGCTTGTCTCCTTCCCAGTATAAGAATTGGCTTGGTAGTTTGGTTTGCCCTGTTCCCATCATGCACTGGGACATGAACAGACTAATTTGCATATAGCCAGGTACTGAAGCTGGGATGGTGCAGTGAGCTAAAAAACGGTGATGGATCAAGCCCTGATCTCTTGTCTGGGTAGGAGTATTCTGCATCATTCAGAAACTCTGTCCATCACCTTTTCCAAAATTGATTTTATCCACACTAAGTGTGGGAGGGTATATTCAGACGTGAGTCCCTAGCTCATTGCACCATCAGGATTCAAGCAAGCCGGGCCGACGACGGCTGAAATGCCAGAAACCGGTCCCCGGTAGCTTGTCTCCTTCCCAGTATAAGAATTGGCTTGGTAGTTTGGTTTGCCCTGTTCCCATCATGCACTGGGACAGGAACAGACTAATTTGCATATAGACAGGTACTGAAGCTGGGATGGTGCAGTGAGCTAAAAAACGGTGATGGATCAAGCCCTGATCTCTTGACTGGGTAGGAGTATTCTGCATCATTCAGAAACTCTGTCCATCACCTTTTACAAAATTGATTTTATCCACACTATGTGTGGGAGGGTATACTCAGACGTGAGTCCCTAGCTCATTGCACCATCAGGATTCAAGCAAGCCGGGCCGACGACGGCTGAAATGCCAGAAACCGGTCCCCGGTAGCTTGTCTCCTTCCCAGTATAAGAATTGGCTTGGTAGTTTGGTTTGCCCTGTTCCCATCATGCACTGGGACAGGAACAGACTAATTTGCATATAGCCAGGTACTGAAGCTGGGATGGTGCAGTGAGCTAAAAAACGGTGATGGATCAAGCCCTGATCTCTTGACTGGGTAGGAGTATTCTGCATCATTCAGAAACTCTGTCCATCACCTTTTCCAAATTTGATTTTATCCACACTATGTGTGGGAGGGTATACTCAGACGTGAGTCCCTAGCTCATTGCACCATCAGGATTCAAGCAAGCCGGGCCGACGACGGCTGAAATGCCAGAAACCGGTCCCTGGTAGCTTGTCTCCTTCCCAGTATAAGAATTGGCTTGGTAGTTTGGTTTGCCCTGTTCCCATCATGCACTGGGACAGGAACAGACTAATTTGCATATAGCCAGGTACTGAAGCTGGGATGGTGCAGTGAGCTAAAAAACGGTGATGGACCAAGCCCTGATCTCTTGACTGGGTAGGAGTATTCTGCATCATTCAGAAACTCTGTCCATCACCTTTTCCAAAATTGAGAAGTCAAGTATATACAGGTGTTTAAAGGTTTACTGTAATTAATGCCACATACATACATATACATGCATATATATTACCTACTGGCGGTCGCCAGTAGGTATATTTAGTTAGGAGTTTTTTCCTATGGGATTTCTGAAAATTCTATGTGGAATAACTTTGGCGTTTGTGGACGGAATTGGCTGAAAATGGCACATTTTGTTTCTGAGCAGCCCCTGAAAATTTGGGGGGGTTTCGCCAAGGGGGGGCTGAGAAAAAAGGGGGTCCCAAAACGCGTTTTTCCCATTCATTTTTCCATAGGGCGGTTGGAATCACTTTTAGCTCGAACGGCTGAATGGATTTATACGAAACTTGGCAAAATTGTAGATATGGTTTGCCCGACGTGCCTTTGCTATGTCTCAATATATGTGCTCCAGTGGATTTTGAGAAATTAACGTTTTAAAAAAACAGATATATCTGTGACAGCGTCCCGGTTAGCGCCCCGGTTCGCGTACCTGACGCGTAACGGAACTTCGCAAGGAGAAGCGGATTGGCTCCCCGGTGACTGTGAACATTCTAAACAGTCCGGAGCGGCCGCCATCTTGTGTCTCGGTAGGATCGAGTCACAAGAGGTGGCAAAAACAAAGGGGGTAATGAGCATAAGGGGGCAGAGTATATCCTCCCTGACCCCCTTGGTTTGATGAGGGGGCTTTAAAAGGGCCCCGCGGGGCAAAAAAAAATAATTTTATTATCATTTTTTTTGCGGGGGGAGCGCCCGGTACGCGCACCGGGAAGCGGTCCGGGGAGCGTAATATACGGAAAAAAGAATGAAAGAATTTTCAAATATTGTATGTTTATTGATTGTTCTTTTTTTATTTAAGTACCAACATGTAGGTACCAATGCAGAGTCTAAAAATAAATATACACCGTTTTCTTTGTAGATATCTTGCATGTTGTTTCAGAAGTTATTGTGGTATATGGAATTCTTAGCATAGTCTGTGAGGAAAGCAGAAAGAACATGGAGGCAGGAGATGATAAAGAGATGTTAAATACACATTGGAGATAATATAGTGGGAGAAAGGAAGTAACTATGAGCAAACTTACTATGTAACGCAAAACAAATTGCACAGTATATTTTAAGTCTCAGTTTATATTTTATCTTTTTGGGTACTATTTCATAATTTTCATATTAAAAAGAATAATGTCTCAAACAATTTTAACTTTTAAAATTTAAATTTATTGTTCTGATTTTTCAAAATCTAAGAGAATTTGTAACATTAAATCATCAGGAATGTCCTCCTTTTCATTCCAAGAATCACATTCACATTCTTCAGCACATTTTAATAATTCTTGGTCTATTGATTCATCCATTAACTCTAGTTCTTCTTTTTCTTGGTTTGGATTGCTTTCAATCTTTATTTCAAATGAAAGTGTATTTTCTTTTGGCTGTGCTTCCATTTTCTTGCAGTAAATTGCATAAAAAAATATATCAGTGGAGATAGGGCACTGTTGGGTTTAAGTTCAGACAGGTGCTTGTGAGTTTTTAACAGTGAAGTAATCTTTGGGCAGTGCATGGTTTCAGGCAGGAAGTAAAAGTATTAAAAAGTGCCTGTGATGAAGCCTAAGTAAATTCATAATTATACCACAGAAGCCTAACTCAATCAATAATTTAAATAATTAAGTCTTTCTCAATGACTAACTCTTATAGAGGGACAGTATGTAACTATCTTAAAACGTTTTCCTTATTTAATTTAAAGTGCATAACATAGTTCTACTTTCAATTTTTTTAAATTATATCTTACCTTTGAAAAAGAAGTTAAAGTTGACAGTCAAAATGCTCTTGAAATGTACTTCAGGAAGTAGTAGTCAAAATGGCTGTGTTTCTCTCTCTTTCTTTAAATATATTCAGGTACATAACCAATCAAATGTCTTGAAATAATAGTAGAAAATGAAAGTAACATTTTAATTGGTTGTCAATTCTAACACTTCATATGTGTTTCTGTCATGTAATTTACCTCAGGATATTTAGTCAGTCCTACAGCATAATTTTCTCATTGGAATTCCATCAAATTTGGGTAAATGGTAGGGACTGCTATGTAGTAGGGTCTATTCTATATTTGATGAAAGTGTCTCCAGTGGTTTTTCTGTAGATTACTTTCCCACCTTTTTTTAGCGAGCGCTCACCGGTGCGCGCCCCGGTACGCGTACTGGCAGCATTACGGGAGTCCTCCATTTTGTGTATCGGTAGAATTGAGACACAAGATGGAGGGGAAACAATGTTCGGAATGGGTAGAAGGGGCACGGTAGACACTTTGTGACCCTCTAGGTTTTCTGAGGGGGGCTTAGGACGCTGATATATGCAAAAATAAAAAATAAAAATTTGAAAAATTTCGCGGGGGAGCGCCCGGTACGCGCACCGGTAAGCGAACCGGGGAGCGTACTTTGGTGAAAAATTGTGAAAAAAGTTAGAAAAAGATAAACGTTTAGAATGATCAGAGGTAGGGTAGCTCTGAAAAGAGCTATTGGGTTCTGTGGCTGATTTAGGTACCTACAAGTAGGTTCCAATGCACAGTTTTAAATTCAGGAGGAATATTCTATTCCCCTCATCTGAGAAGTGCACACCATCTCCTCTGTAGATGTCTTGCATGCTGTAACGCAAGTTATTGTTGTATATTGAACCCATTCTAAAGTCTCTCATGTAAGCAGAAAGAGATTTATTCACATGTTTCCGTGCTTTCTCAAATTGTGGACAAAATTGGTTGGACCAGTTCCATTTCTGTCTTTGGCGTATATTGGAATATACCAAGGCAGTTTGGAGAAAAAGTGTCATCAATTGATGAAAGGTGTCCTTTAAAAGCATTTCTAGATCAACCCCAGTCATAGTCACAAAATCATTTCCACCACAGTGCACTATTAAGAGGTCAGGGTTTGGCAGATGCATAAAACAATTATAATAAAAACATATAAAATATATTTTTCATTTAAAAGAAGAATACATTTTACAGCTTTTGATATTTGCTATTAAAAAACCATTGAAATTCACTGAAAAAAACCATAGGTTATAGACCATATATAGTTAGGGATTAGCATTTACAAAACCTTGAAAATTCACTGAAAAAACCATAGGTTATAGACCATATATAGTTAGGGATTAGCATTTACAAAACCTTATTTTACTCACACAAAACCATTGAAATTCGCATATATAGTTAGTTGCACTAACTATATATCGCGCACCCGCAATCCACTGCTGATGATGTCACATATTACATCATTCATGACATGGTTAGTGACATCACTGATGACATCACTGATATATATGGTCTATAACCTATGGTTTTTTCAGTGAATATATATATATATATATATATATATATATATATATATATATATATATATATATATATATATATATATATATATATATAGTCTTCCTCGCCACATGACTAACAAAGTGAGCACATACCAAAGCCAAGCGGCTTCATGGAAACTCACAAGAAACCAACGGACCAGGATGGGACCAAAACCAACAGGGCAGCGATTGGAAGAACCACCCTAGAGAGGCAACCATGAGCAGGAAGAACCAGCCTGGGACAGAAAGACATCGGGAGGGCCGAAAAACCGGACCCCAAAGACACGAAGTGCCTACAGAAAATGCGCCCCAACCAAAGAACAAAGGAGGACAGAGAAGGCACTGCACCAGACCACACGGAGCCAAAAGGCAACCGCAAACAGGCCCTCGAATAGAAAGCAGCAAGCTGGACCAAATACGCCAAGTCCGCCCAATGGACAGCCTAAAGCGAGAGGGGAGCAAAAACCCAAACAGACCAAGAGCCACCGGGGCACCATAGGAACTGAAGAAACAAAGGGGAACCCCACCACAGTGACCCAACAAAAAGTCCACAGCAGCAAGAGACTCGGTCGGACCGAAGCCCATCCACACGCACGGAGGACCACCAACAGTGAGAGAATTGAACCACCCCTAAACCAAAGACCGGAGGGGAGAAGAAAACAAAATCCACCAGAACCAGCGGCAATCAGGGGCAGAAGCAAAAGGAACCAGAGGGGACCCAGACCGGCAGGAGCTGCAGGAACAGACGGAGGTGCAGAAAAGGATACCAGCACCCCACCCGAACCAAAAAAAAATGAAGGGTACCCAAGCCCCACCAGCAAGGAAAGGCAGGCGGGGCATGATCACTGCCGCCCAAAGGATCCCTGGACGGGAGCGTGACAGCAACGAGAGAGCCCAGGCAGGAGCAAGGCTAAACAGACAGGAAACTACAACAAAGCGACCCCAACATCAAGGGCACCGAAGAGGACCATGACCAAGGCCAAGCCCCAAACAGGAAGGCGAAAAACCCACCAGGAGACCCATGCACAAGAAAGCAAAATGTACCCAGAAGGAAGGGGAATGCAGAACGAATGAGTGAGACAGCCCAGCGCAGGGGACAAGTAAACCACCCGCAACGTTTCCCTGCAACAAAGGAGCCGCAGAGGTGAGCACCCAGGAGGTAAAACCAACAAACCTCAGGACATGAACCCATGACCTTAGGTGGAAGAGCCTGCCAACATAACCACTAGGTCACAGTGACACATACCAACACCCAGGACCGACTCAGCCGAAAAACTGAGAGCCAACAAGAACTGGAGTCAACAGAGGGGCAAGGACACAGGCAGCAAGCCACCAAAAGGCGAGAAAGACCAAATAGCCAGGCGGAACGAGCCTAAGGAAGTCAACACCCCCAGGGAGAAAACCGGAGTCTGAGGGACCCAGTACCCCTACCAAGGACAAAGAAGAACAGGACCGAATCTGCACAAGGAGCGTCGGGCCCTGACCGGGGAAGAGAACCGGGAAAACCAGCAGCCCCGGACAATCACAAGCATACCGTGAACAAAAAGCTCCAAGGGGTAACAAAAAATCGAGGCAGGACACAAAACCCCAGAACCCAGTGAGCCAGCGCCCACAGAGGCCCAACACAGACCAAACCCAGAGACACTCCCCGCAGGAGCAGAATCAGGAAGCACCCAGGCAAGCCCCACCAACAGGACAAACATCTCGACCCGGCCAACAAGCCCAGGTGCGAAGCTGGTAGCCCGGACAAGAAGGCAGGAAAAGCCAGCACCAGGGACACAAACCGGAAGAGAGTGACCGAGGCAAGCCTGCAAACCCCCCGGGGAGCGAGGCAGAGGACACACCTCCCAGGGGAGCAACAAGAAGTCCCCGTGAGGCAGGGGCAAAAGCAAGCCAGGAAACGGCCAACAAAAGGCAGACGAGAAACTGCCAAAAACGTACCACCCGACCCAGCACAGACCCAAGTATGCCCCATAGGTGGAGAGGTCGCCAACACCCGGGAAGGGGAGCCACAGACCACCGGGACCAACCAGAATGGGAGGAACCCCAATGGACAGACTGTGCAAGCACTGCCAGTCACCCAGGCACAAGGAGCCCAAAACCCACCCTACGGAAGAACATCAACAGGGTGGACAACCCAGACACAAATAGCCGGGGGCCACACAAAACCATGTTAAGGGAGACAGCCATCCAAGGCAGGAGATCAACCACAGAGCCACAGCACATGGGACCGGACCCATTCAGCTAGGAATGCTGGAAACCAGTGATAAGGAGAGCACAGATGACGGACAGAAAGCAGAACAACGTCATGCATACACCCCAGTACAAGAGAACTGGGACTAAATCCACAGTACACTTTCGCACACCATAACATCCCAGTGAGGAACAGTAAAACACCACCAGGAAACACCTGCCACAACTGGCGCACAGGAGCATGTGGGGAATACAACATTGCACACCACTGGCAAACAGGCATCCTCAGAGCCCTCAGAAGGAGGCAGTAGAAGCGAACAAGCACCACTTGCACCTGCTGAGAACCGTGAACCACATGACGAGGAAGAGGGCGCAAGGGTCACCCGCCAAGCTATGGAGCAGGAGGAGAGACCGCTGCCCATGGAAGAAAAGCCAGACCGCAACAACAGGAGCAGAAGCCAAAAGCCATCGGGAGACCACAGAAGCAGCCCGAGAAGGAAGAACAGGAGTAAACAGAGGACCGCCCCCATCAGACATGCAGGCGCCCACAGACCCCGGAATCCCCGGAGGTCACAGCAACCAGGAACAACTGTGGAGAGCAGGCGGGGACAGGAGTACACAGGAAGGAAGGACCGCTGGACCAAAACCCGGAAGTGAAGCCTGGGAAAGGGAAAACACACACCCCACCGGGCCAAAGCCCCAAGAATGCGCGAACAACCAGCACATACATGGCAAAACACACAGCTCAACAAGAGGAACTGAGAACCACCATGTCTACAGTACCTGGTATTCTCAGGCAGACACCCATCCAGGTACCAACCAGTGCCGACCATTCCAAACGTCTGAAAACAGACGAGATCAGGTGCATACAGGGAGGTATGGCCAAAGGGCCACGGCGGAAAGACAGACCGCCCGGCAGGGCCCAACACTGTGTCAAGTAGTGCACGTAATGCAGCATCAAACCTGGGAACCCGACGAGCACGGACACCCAGAAGGAAACTTGGCACCGAAGAACAGAAGACCACAGCAACCCAAAGGCCCACAATCAACACCCAGACGAAATAAACGCTGAGTGGTGCCAAGAGAAGAGCCCGAGACCCAAGAACACAGGTCTCCACAGTGGAAAGCAAAGACATGACACCCCAACAACGACCCACCACACTGGGAAAATAAGTGAAGTGCACCGAGACACGGAACGTCGAGCGCCAGAACCGAGACTGGAACCCAGTCTCTCAGCGACAAGAACACCCAAAGCAGTCATCACACAACAAATGAGCGAGGCTCTGTCACTGTAAACAAGTGTAGTGAACCACACCCGACTACCAGTCTTAAACAGCGCAAACTTGACCCGAAGGTAACAAAGCACCTTACATCTGCCCAGGGAGAATGCAGTGAGTCACCCAGAATCAGAAGAGGACGAGCGACACATCAAAAGGAACAAAAAGCCAGGAAGGAACGGAGGAATGAACTTAGAACACTCACCAGAGGAAGTGATCCTCCCGTCCAGCACAGGGCCACTACGACCCTAAAAACAACGTAAACGTGGGGACCCCGCACACCACCACTGCAGCCACAAATAAGGCAGTCCGGCTTACTGGAACCGTCGCACCTGAAGGAAACAGCCCCGAGCGAAGCCGGGGGAGCTAGGCCCCACCACTCGGATGCCAACCAGCGAGGAACGCCCGCTGCCAAAAGCCAAACCAGGAGGAGAAGCCAACAGCCCGGCCCCATCCCATGGAGGCTTCAGGAAATGGCACCCGCCGTGCCGCAGACTCCCGTGAAACTCCCGAGCGGACCCCGGAGCGCCAAGGAATGCACCTGCCCCAGCACCCAAAGGTAAGCTGAGGAGACAGGAACAAGGGGTGTGGCCGCAAAACTGGAGGACGGCATGCAAGTGAAAACTCCCCAACCTGATCCGTAAGTATGAAAGGCTCGCTTGCATGTGAATACAGTGGACCATATGGCAGTTTAGCCGAAGGAAAGTGCTGGGTTCCCAAACCTGACATCACACAGCACCCCGGCCAGCCAGACAGTCTAATCGAGACGGGCCGAGGGAATCAATAGATGCCGGGGAGAGAAACCCAGACCGGCAGGCCGGGGCCTCAGACACGCAAGCATGAGCCCAACCACAGCAAAGGTGGTAGAATAAGACAGCACATAGTGCCAAGTAGAAAATCAGGAAGTGTAGAACCTGAAATGCAGAGAAGGGCCTGATCCACAAGGCCAAAGAAACAACAAACGCCCGCCCGGAGAAAAGCGAGTCATAAAAGGTAGCCTGCAGCCACCTGGAAGATGAAAGCGCACCCTGCCAGAGCCCATCAGCAGTCCCACTCAGCGACAGCAGGGCCCAAATAATAAATCCCGCGAAAGCAGGGCAGAATGCAAAAAATGGAGGGGGTGCAGGGCAGAACTCCCAAGAGCCCGCAAGCACCAGGAGCCCGCTAGAGCAGAGCTGTGAACCCATAGGGTCAGTGTGAGGGCCAGAAGGTGGGGGAACCAGAGAGTGAGCCAGCTGGAGCAGGGCCTCCCCCCCAGGGCACCTGGACTGCTGGAGCAGGACCTCAGCCCAACTTACCTGAACAGACGCTCTGGAGAATCTGCAGTGCAGAACTAAAAAAACAGGCTAATGGGTTGGGCCGGCCAACCTCTTATAGAGGTCAGGGTGTAATGGGTCGACCATATTGGGAAGGGAAGGGCATGGGAGGTTGACTTTTCGCTTTGGAGGATTCTGGTGTGGAGCTGAAGCTCACTTTGTTAGTCATGTGGCGAGGAAGACTAGCGAGGAGGTAATCTACACTTACCCATATATACTTTCCTTCAGCATATTTGCACTCAATATTTAGGCCATACTATTTTCATTTAATATTATTTTTTCCTTGATATTCTGACATTTAACTTCTGCCGGACACATTTTGAATTCTCTTTATCTTCCACAGTATTAAAAGAAGTGCTCCAATGCTGAAGCGATTTACATAGTCAATGTGGGGGAGTATTAATGTGATGGTGGCTTGGGCCTTTTGCTGGAACCCTGGATATAGGAAAAATCATCTATCTCCATCTATGGAAACCTTGGCCATTTCTCTCTCCTTTAAAGTGCCATAAACAAGCATTTCAGGCATTAATTATCTCAAGACTTAAAAAGGTAATGGTATATATATATCAGTGCTCCAAATAAATTAATTATAAAATTACGACTGTTACAAAATATTGCAGTTGACATGTTTTTATGCCAATACAGACAGGTGCGATTTGCCACTTACAGGCGAAAGTTGCATTGGGTCCCAGGAGAGAAAAGAATAATATTTAAGAAGTTATTCATCACACATCAAGTGGTACCCAAATAATGTCCCAACTATTTTCCGAATCATCTTCTCAACTCAGCACCTGATTGATGATACCACATTTTAGAAAAACAAGATGGGGTAGCCGTGCTTTCCGTCTACTTGCAGCTAAGCACTGAAACGTCATCCCTCTTTCTCTCATGGTTATGGACTCTGATTTTCAGTTCAGCAAATTTCTGAAAACTCTCCCACTTGAGTAAGCCTTGTGATGGATATTCGGCTCATCTTTAAATTGGTTTAGATTTCATTACCAGAACATCCTTCTGGTAGCTGTTAACTCTATAAACTTTAAGAAGAAAGCACAATACTTGCTTTACTCCTGGCAATCGGGTCTGTTTGGTGCCTATGACAACCACTAAGTTCCTAACTTCAAGTGAGAATGGAAGTGGGCCATAGTGTAGGGGGCTGAATCATAGAAAGGTAATGATGAATCCATTTGCCATATACAACAATCTCCAATTTTTGAGTTCCTGAGTTTGTTTTGTTGAGCTTGAGATGATTACCAAATATCCAGTGGTCAATGGATTGCAGGCATTTCACTCTGACACTTGTACTGGGGAAAGTATATATTTTAAGTTTCAGAATAAGTTGAGCGTCATCAGCATTTATTTTTGCAGCTAAGATGGAAGAAGGATATAAGTCTGCTAGAGGACTGAGCCATATGTTGAGCAGGGGTAGAGCAGAACCTTGTAGTCTGCCAGCTGTTGAGTAGAATAGATCAAAAGAGAAAGAGGAAATGAAATGGTGAGCATCATATCACTGAATCCTTTCAATCATGGTTTCTTGAATTCGTAGATAATGACGTCTCTGGATAAGACAGGGATGGCGTATCATGTCAAAAGCTGAGGAAAGAACAAGTAGTAACATGGCCGCTACTGCCCTACAGTGCACCAGCGGCGGCCCGTGCAGGTAAGCGCGGTGAAGCGGGGGGAGGGTGGGGAGTCGACAGACGCCGGAATAGGGGGAATTAAATAAATGAATAATTACTATATCCGATTAATTCTCGGTCCACCCACCTCATTTAGAGAAAGGTGGATTGTAAACATTCTATCGGTGTGGCACCTATTGCCTCTGTGAATGGAAAGCTTACTCTGACAGCCTGCAGGAGTCGGGCCTGTTGGAGTAAAGTCATCACACTGCCCGCTCTACTTAGAGCAGGCGGTGTGATTTTATTTCTGTTTGTCACCTCCAGGTAATCCCTGGCTGTGAGGGACAGAAAAAAGAAGAATGACCCCACGCCCTGGGAGAAAGAGGATGGGAGTGATTAGTTTTGTATTTCTTTGCAACAAACTCTGGCTTTGAGAGTTTGTTTTTGAAAAACAATAAAAGTTAAAAGTTTGGTAAACTGCTGAAAAAACCGACGGTGACCGTCAATCAAAACTTCTGATCCTGAAAGGACCCACTTTGACACCGGTTCCTTTAAGGGTACAGGGACGACCGGTGGTCTGGAGATAATCTCTAAATTAGTCCTGATGTTTGACTTAACCCCTTGCCTGCTTATGACAGAACCACGCCGTCATGAGCCATGGGCGGCGTGTGCTCATGACGGCGTGGTTCCGTCATGCTGCGGCCACTCCGCCCACGCGGCATTAATTCCCCGCCTGTGCGGGTGGATTAATGAGTGGGCGGGGCTGTGACAGAACCACGCCGGCACGAGCACACACCGCCCGTGGCTCATGACGGCGTGGTTCGGTCATGAGCATAGCAGCGCCACGCTCACCCCCCAACACCGCGGCGGAATTCGCGCCACGGCCAAGGGGTTAATGTCAGCTGCCATCCTGATGGACACTACTCCATCTATCATGCAATAAATCAGGCCCACAAAATGTAAGAGAAAACACTTCTGATTAAAAATCGGCCAGTTTTAGATCACTACTTCATGCCTGGAAGAACATTCTATTGATGAGAGAGCATAAAGGGATTGTGCTACTTTTTAGAGACAAGAGCCTTATTCCATGGATCAATTGCAAGAGACGTGTGGAGCACAGGCAATTTGCCCAAATAGAACAGTAACTGCAATCTTCTGAGGCAAATACCTTCAGTGTGATAAGCTGTTTAAACAATCATGTTCCTCACAGCTGCAGTTGAAGGACATTCAGTTCCGGCACATTATTTGTGTCTGGAAACGGAATTTACCATCAAAGTACCCCTTGATTTAATCTATTGTAGGGAAGGAACATTGGGGCATATTATCAAGGAGGTTTATCTCCGCATTTTTGGCTTTAAAAGCCAAGAAAGCAGAGATAAAAGTATCTCCCTATTACCTAGCTGTCGCTAACACCAGTTAGCGACAGCTAGTAGGAGATAGCGACCATCTTGGGCCCCACTTTGCATCTCAGTGATATTTATCACTAATGACATGCAAAGTGGGCGTGCCAAGACGTTAGCGACTGAAAACAGTCGCTAACATCGCTATCTCCTATTACCAACTTTTAGAGATATTCGCGCTAAGCGCGAATATCTCCAAAAGCTAACACCTGCCCTGAGCAGTTCTTAGCCATGTTATCCAATGGGAGGTGGATAACATGGCTAAGAGCATTAGCTCGGTAATGCATGAATATCGCTGACTTTTCAGCGATATTCATGCATTGCGGCGATTTTTATCGCATTTGCGATAAACCTTGGTAATACCAAGGTTTATTTGCGGTAAAAATCACCGCAGCTCAGCGGTAAATTTTTCACGCTAACCAAGCAATAGAGATAATTATCTCTGTTGCTTGGTAATATGCCCCATCCGACCCTTGCTTTCAGTTTGATGTTTGACTATAAAATCGAAATAAAGCAAGATAAAGAATATCATATAGAAAACATGACAACAAGATAAACGTGTAACTATTGGCTATGAAATGTTGACTAAGCTGAACGCATGGATAAACACAAAGAAATGGGACTGGGTTTTAAAAAATTACTTGATTATTATAATGCAAGATAGTTATCTGTTAATGGAATTATTAAAATGAGCTCTTACAAATGTGTTAAGAAGGACTGAGGGGAGTCAGGAGTGAAACGCCTTTGATCTCAAGCCAAACTGGTCATATAGGGATGCCTGCTTTGTCAGTGTGAAGGTGACAAGCGGGTATTATAACTCAAACCATTGTATTCAACCTTGCAATCATAAAACTCCATTCAAATAATAAGCTTACATTTCAAATATAGCTAGTTATTTGGCCCAGTTTTACAATTATTTTGCGTTGGATTTATGTTGCTTTTTTGACGCAAACCTGCCGCAAAATCCATTTTGCCACTTACAAACAAACGCTTATGTCGACCCCCATCTCCTTTGAGGATAGTTGATAAAATATTTTGTAAGAGTAGGGAGTGCATACTCCTAAAAATGAAAGTTCAAATAAAAAAAATTCTTTTTGAACACATCCTGTTTTTCTTCAAAGAAAACAGGCTGTGTTTACAAAATAAATTGCTTTATTTAAAAGCTATCACAGACATAGTGGTCTGCTGACCCCAGAAGGCCACTATCTTTGTGATGGCAGCGAATCGTAGCGGGTAGAAAATTGTGACCTACCGTATTAATATGCATGAGGTAGGATTCTTTGCGACCAACTCCGAATCACTAAATGAAACTCAATGAGTTTCATACATAAGGAACAGCGATTTCCTAATAGCAATTCGCAGAAACAAACAATTCGTTAATCGATATTCCTATTTTCATAGATCCAATGGGTGATTGTAGGTTACACCTGGGAAAGTAGTGATTCAGGCTTTCGAAGACGTTTGTTTTTGAAGAAACCATTTATTTTGAATACCAGAATGAAAACTTGTACAAGGCTTATTAGGTCTCGCGACCTATCGATGTGCGCAAGCGCATCGAGCGTAGCGAGAATTCATGTGGCGAAAACATCTTCAAACCAAAGGGCTTTCAGCCCCGCGGTTTTCATGAAGTTCACGTGAACATGCACGCGCATCGCATGCAAGCCCAGCCTCTCCCGCCCCCATCCGGCATCAGGCTTCTCCTCCCCTAGCAGCACTCCTCCCACACCAGCACCTCCCCTTTCTCTCCACGCAATCACAGCCTCCCCCTCCCACACCAGCACCTCCCCCCTCCCACACCAGCACCTCCCCTCTCTTTCCACGCAATCACAGCCTCCCCCTCCCACACCAGCACCTCCCCCCTCCCACACCAGCACCTCCCCTCTCTCTCCACGCAATCACAGCCTCCCCCTCCCACACCAGCACCTCCCCTCTCTCTCCACGCAATCACAGCCATGCTGCACTGCCGAGCCTGGGCTTTTCCAGCTCTTCCCTCCCACTCTCTCACTCTCCCGCCCCAACCCGACTTGTTCTTGTTCTGAACTGCAGATGTACGAAGCGCCGAGCCAACTGCACAGAAAGAGCCAGTCTCTTTGAATAACAGTCAAAAAGAGCCACAAATGAAAAACAGATCCCTTGAGTCATCTGATCACCTGCAGACGAATGACCGCTTTGGTTTCAATGACGTCGTTTTTTAGGGCTCGGACTCCTCCCCACTGTAAAGTGGGAGGAGTTTCGAGAACTAATGTTAAAGAAGAAAAAAAAGTATCTCCTAGGGCTTTTGCCGAGACAAATTCCACACATTCCTTTGCGTGTTCTGTCATCTGGCCAGTGATTCGTGTTCGTTGTGCTGTCGTTTTAATAGGCTTGAAGTGATAGGGTAAATGTAGTTTTGTTCCGCCATTTTGGGCATATTTCGTTCGTGCTCGCGCAAAGAAGTACATTAATTATAATTAGGAGCTGTCAGGGTGCCTCCGTAAGTGAATGCAGATGGCCGGGCGCGTTCACCATTCAGCAGCGCTCAGCGCGCAGCTGCTGCATGCCAGGCCGGGAAAGGGCTTCATCAGCCTCACTCATCACCATACTTCAGACCAGAATACAAATAAATATAGATGCTCACTCGTGCAGCGTGGCCAGTGCCTAGTCTGCAGGCTTCAAGCGTAAGACTGCTTTCATAGTCTCAATATTGTTCCTGTTCTAATAAATTTGACCGCGCCTCTTTCAAGTCCATGCTACATTACATTCCACGGACTACATTGATTGGTCCGTTACAGCAGAATATTATATTACGTGTATCCCATTTTGGTCCAAAAAGCTTGAATACGGTGGAAATTCGTGGCCAAACGTCCATTTGGTTGTGGAGTTTTTATCTCACGCTTTCATATTTCTAGCCTGTCCGAGTTTGTTGTGAGTCATGCTTTTGATTTCGGCAGTCCATCGTGAGCAGAGTTTGTTCGGATCTGTGAGTCATAGATTGAGCGCAAGCACCTTCTGAAAGCTTGCGAAAAGCGTCGGGCCAGCTTCCAATTCACAGCTCGGCAGGAATATTAATGTGTCCACGCTCTTAAAAGTAATGGTGTGAATGAGGCACTTATGTGCTGTCTATTTAATGCTGAATCAATGCCACATTTCCTATGATTTTATTTATTTTAGAAATTCAATCAAATCCCGGGTGGCTCGGAAAGTGCTCAAGATGATTGAAAAAAATGCTCTTTAACGTGCTATGACCAATTGGGAAGGTGGGCAGGTGTGGATGTAATTTAAGTCATAATGTGATTGGTGTGAAGGTACGGTACTTAGGTGTGATGTGATCCACACAGCGATTGGCTGCAACAAGGGGCATGCTTGGCGGTACCTTAAGGGGCCATCCGGTGAATGATGTCAAAATATGTCTCAAAGCGCAAGCTGACATCATCAGACAAAGCAGCATTCTAGAATGATTATTGTTGGTGATTGTTAGTGATGCAAGACTGACTGAGGAAGGAGAACTGTTTGTTTGTCTACACCAGGTCACCATTTTAACTGCTGTAATTGATTGGAATATGAAGGCGGACTTTTATTTTCTCCAAAACTGCTCTAATTGGGTGGAACCAGATAGATTGATTACTCGTATGAGATTTTAGGTGACAAAGTATGTGGTGATGTCATTGACCTGTTGGTACATGGTCACAGAATCAATGATAAACCTAAGGGTATTGGTTTTTTTTTGGTTTCGTAATTGAGGCCAAGACCGAACTTTGCAAAAAAACCAGGCTGTGAACACATTGTGTGTGTTTTAATGTTGCACTTCGTTGTAAATCCTTGACATACCTTTTTTTGCACTTTGGCTGCAGCTTGTATAAAGAGACTCGCCATCCTAAGTGTGCAATTCATTCCTTTCTTAGTTCGTCTCACCTCCTCCCTTCTTTTCTACTCTCCCCCCGCCCCTCCTATTTTCTTGCCATGGCTGGTTGCACTCTCTCCTCTCCGCTACTAGTAATACCCGATGCAGAGTGGCGGCGCAGAGTGGCGGCGAAGAGTGGCGGTGCGGAGGTGCAGAGTGCAGAGTGGCGGCGCAGAGTGGCGGTGCAGAGTGGCGGTGCGGAGGTGCAGAGTGCAGAGTGGCGGTGCAGAGTGGCGGTGCAGAGTGGCGGTGCAGAGTGGCGGTGCAGAGTGGCGGTGCAGAGTGCAGAGTGGCGGTGCAGAGTGCAGAGTGGCGGTGCAGAGTGGCGGTGCAGAGTGGCGGTGCAGAGTGCAGAGTGGCGGTGCAGAGTGGCGGTGCAGAGTGGCGGTGCAGAGTGGCGGTGCAGAGTGGCGGTGCAGAGTGGCGGTGCAGAGGTGCAGAGTGGCAGTGCAGAGTGGTGGTGCAGAGTGGTGCAGAGTGCAGAGTGGCGGTGCGGCGGTGCAGAGTGCAGAGTGGTGGTGCAGAGTGGCGGTGCAGAGTGCAGAGTGGCGGTGCAGAGTGGCGGTGCAGAGTGGCGGTGCAGAGTGGCGGTGCAGAGTGGCGGCGCAGAGTGGCGGCGCAGAGTGGCGGCACAGAATGGCGGCGCAGAGTGCAGAGTGGCAGTGCAGAGTGGCGGTGCAGAGTGGCGGTGCAGAGTGGCGGTGCAGAGTGGCGGTGCAGAGGTGCAGAGTGCAGAGTGGCAGTGCAGAGTGGCGGTGCAGAGTGGCGGCGCAGAATGGCGGCGCAGAGTGCAGAGTGGCGGTGCAGAGTGGCGGTGCAGAGTGGCGGTGCAGAGTGGCGGTGCAGAGTGGCGGTGCGGCGGTGCAGAGTGGCGGTGCAGAGTGGTGGTGCAGAGTGGTGCAGAGTGCAGGTGAGTGCAGAGTGGCGGTGAGTGCAGAGTGGCGGTGAGTGCAGAGTGACAGTGAGTGCAGAGTGACAGTGAGTGCAGAGTGACAGTGAGTGCAGAGTGACAGTGAGTGCAGAGTGACAGTGAGTGCAGAGTGACAGTGAGTGCAGAGTGACAGTGAGTGCAGAGTGACTGCAGAGACAGTGTGTCAGGGTGCACATTGTGTGAGTGTGCAGAATGAGTGTGCAGGGTAAACAGTGTGTGACTATGCAGGGTGACATTGGGAGTGTGCGGGTGAGCAGTGTGTGAATGTTACGGGGCAGTGTGTGAGTGTGCAGAAAACACCACACACACATAACGCACACACAAACCACACACCTCAGTCTCTCAACACCACACACTTGTCACCACTCAACACAACACAGTCACCACCACACTCACTCCCCAGGCTCACCCCCACAGACTCACCAGCACACACTCACCAGCACACAGAAAACAACACACACAACAACACACCCCCAGCCGTCAATGAATGCTTTCACCATGCACAAACACCAACAACCATCATCCATCTGTGCACGCTTTTACCAAGCACACACCCACCAGCCGTCAGTGCACCCTTCCACCAGGCACACACACCTCCAGCCGGCAGTGCACTTTTCCACCAAGCAATCGCAGTATGGTACACTTTACTTTTAAACATATTCATATAAAGCACAGCATGCCACCATTGGTAAAATTACAATTCAACCAACATACTTCCACTACACACCACATGCACACACTCCATAACACATGGCAAAAAGACATTGGCATTTACAATGCCATTAGCTCAAACTCAAATAAATCCGAGCCCGATTGCATTTCTAATGCTTGTTTTTTTGGTTCTTGTTTGTGCGTAAATATTTGAAACAAAACAATGAAGCAATGGGAAATGGGGGAGAATTCATGTGCTCCATCGGATAGTCAAACCACCGCTTTTTTCCGTGGCGTTTTCTTCGAGTGCACGTACAGGCACGCGCATTTGGCCCATACACTTTCATGGCCATCTGTTCCTGTTCCTAATGGCCCTCCCCCCTCCCCCAGCACAGAGCGCGCATCGCGGCCGCACAGCACATCAAAGGGCTTCTCCCAGCATGTGCTGTGCGGCTTCTCCTCCCCTAATTATGTGGCCGGCCGTACTTGTGTTTCCTGGCCGCTTCCCGGCCGATCAACTTGTATCAGTTTGCTTACATTACCATGGTTTAAGGCACACATAATTTCCTGTATCATGCCTTGCACTCCCTACCTTCTCGGGACATTCTTTGCACTTGTAATCATAGCAAACAAGGCTACTTTCGGATCAGCTATGGTCAGACAGCTATCTTCTTCGCTGTCCTTGTTTTCAACGTTTTATGTTCTCTTCCTAAGCCTTACATCAGTGACGGCCCTTCGCTAGCCTTGCACACCAAAGCCTGTGATGTCACTTATATCACAGTTGCTTGAACTACATTACCTACCCATGCCACCTGAATTTGGCACACATTTTATATTCTCTTGCTGGGCATCTCATGCCGTATCGTTATTTTTACTCCTCAATTTCCCCACCTGGCATTAGTTTCTTTTCATGCCTTGCACCATTTTGTCATGCTTTACTCTACTCATGCCTTGCGAGCCCTGAACCTATTATCTTCCCTACCCAATCTTTCCACCTGATATCTTCACATGCCATATACCTGTATTCTCCTCCTATGCATATGCACCCGTTATCGTCTCTCACATCAGGAAGGTTTTGTTTCCCATGCCTGCTCCTTGCATCAATCTCATGCTCTGCACCTGAAATGTCACATCAAAGGCTCTGTGCCACTTTCACCCACACAGCAACACTTACAGACACACAACGCCACTCACACCCACGCAAGCCCACTATCATCCACACAACACCACACTCAACCACGCAACGCCACTCACCCAAGCAACACCACTCACACACGCAACGCCACTCATCCACGCAACCCCACTCATACTCATCCATGCAACCCCACTCATCCACGCAACGCCACTCATCCACGCAACGCCACTCACCCAAGCAACACCACTCACACACGCAACACAACTCACCCACGCAACGCCACTCACCCACGCAACGCCACTCACACACGCAATGCCACTCACACAAGCAACGCCACTCACACACGCAACGCCACTCACACACGCAACGCCACTCACACACACTACGCCACTCACACACACTACGCCACTCACACACGCAATGCCACTCACACACGCAACGCCACTCACACACGCAACGCCACTCACACACGCAACACCACTCACACACGCAACGCCACTCACACACGCAACGCCACTCACACATGCAACGCCACTCACACACGCAACGCCACTCAAAAAACCAATAGCTCCAACTTTCCTACTGCGAGACCTATTGGCAACGCCAGTGCTTGTTTTTGATGTTTGCCCCCTAACATGATGAGGTAGGCAGTGTCTCTGTGGAAGTTGTAGATGGCTCTTAAGGGAAAATGTAGTACTTTTCCCAGTGGGGATAAGTAGTATTGTCCGACGCCTGGTAATAAACCTTAACATTTAGTTTGATGACTTCTAACATTGTGACTGATGTTTGCCTTTAAAATGGGATCTTTGGGACCATTTTGCATATATTTAATATATTTACTACTTGAACCCTGCTTGCTATAAAAGATTCCATGTCCATGGTAGGTTTGCAGTATATGGCAAAGTTTACAGTAAATTGTTTGGGGTTTAGGAATTCGAAATGGATAGGATAGAGCAGGAGGAGGAGACAGTTATAGAGAGCGCTTATACCCGAGGGTGTCCAGGCTCTAAAGCAGACAAAGAAGAGACTGAAAAGAGACACAAAGGCCACAGCCTGGGACAAAAAAAACAGGTTTTAAGATTTGTTTTAAAACCAGTAAGGAGTCCGCATTGGGGATGGAAGTGGGTGGGGCATTCCATAACTTAGCAGGCGGTACTGCCAATTAAAATAAAATAAATCGTTTCCAATTAGGATGAGTGCAGGATAAGTAATCGAATATCCATCCACCCTGTGAGGCACGCAATGATTCCTGACTAAAAGTGGGTGATGAAAAAGGGTCAGGAGGAGGGTAGAAACACTGCAAAATCTGTAGTGCTTTGTTTCGCTCATTCGCGCAAAGGCTATGGACCAAATATGGTGAGGTGGTTATATGCCCCCAAGGCAGTGGTGGTGAGCTGTGGTGAGACGCAAGAGCAAGGATTCTAGGAAGCTTTAAACTACTGGATGGCAATGTGGAATAAATTGCATCATGGTCGTTCAGGTATCCAGACAGTTTTGCATCACTAGGGGATATAATGCCCAGAGGCATTTGGTGAGAACCGTACATCAAGAAACCAGTGACTGCTGTATCAAATACAACAGCAACTAAATTTTAAAAAACATTAGTATTGACTCAACATAGAGATTTGCTGCCTGGATTTATGACTAGCAGAGGCGTTACATCCCTGGAAAAGACTGATGCACCCCATCACTGGGTCGTATCAAGGTCATGATGACATCAGAAGTCATATTTACACTCCTATTTTTCAGAGGCCCATCTCCGCCCACCTATTGCATCCCCATGCACCAGCAGGGCACCAATTCAATTGCTGTATCAATTAACAGAGTATACAAAAGATCCAATCAATACTTTTCTTAGCTAATGTTCCTTCATTAATTATTCAATGTAATATTTTATGGTTACAATAAAAAAGAGGTTTTTATAAGACTATGCCACTTCTGCGATTTTAGTAGAACATGCCTAGATTACGTTCAGATTCTGTGTCAGGAATGCATAAACCAAAAAAAAACCGAGATGCCAATACTGATGGAAGTTTAAACAGTTAAATAAATGGTGCAAGGATATCGAAACCAAACAGCCATAAACTCATTAGTAGCCTTTTATTTTCAAATATTCAAAACTTTCTTCAATAGAGAGACACACATACAGGGAACATATCTATACATAAAATACAAACACCATTTATTAAATACCTTCTACAAAGTACAATTTTCAATCACTATCCGCACTATTACACACACACTGACACTTGCATTCTATCTACAATCAAACATTCAACACTAACCACACATCACAAAATCCTTTTGGGGCCAATATGATGTATTCAACTTTAGATAAAGGCCCTTACACCCTCCAAACAAAGCATTGATATATTCTAATTTGACTGCATGCGACATATAATAGCCATCAAACACTCTCTAGATTACTAGAGATAGCATGCTCCACATGATGTAAAATACAATTGTTCCATTTTACCCCACCAAACAATTGTATTTTACATCATGTGGAGAATGCTATCTCTAGTAATCTAGAAAGTGTTTGATGGCTATTATATGTCGCATGCAGTCAAATTAGAATATTTTATATATAGATATGTTCCCTGTATGTGTGTCTCTCTATTGAAGAAAGTTTTGAATATTTGAAAATAAAAGGCTACTAATGAGCTTATGGCTCTTTGGTTTTGATATCCTTGCGCCATTTATTTAACTGTTTAAACTTCCATCAGTATTGGTATCTCGGTTGTTTTTTGGTTTAGTTGACTCAGCCTTACTGATTAGACTCAGGCCCATTGTTGTTACATAGGAATGCATAAAAGCATTATTCAACAATATGTATACTATCTAATACACCAGTATAATTAATGGTTATTCTGACTTTAAAACCCATTTAAAAATAAGTGACATCTTGGGAGCAAGCTTCATCCTCTGTGGACGCCATCTTTGATATGAGTGCGAAGTGGTTTTGATTTCCTGCTCATTAGAGACACATGTGGATGAAATGTTGCTGCTTCATCTGACCATGCCCTCGTTTGTGGCTGACAATGCATCATATTTCATATGCGTTGCCGACTCCAATGAGGTAGTCTTTTAACTGTACGGTCCAATTTTTCATTCCAAGAAAGTCGTTTCACCGCCCTCACTTTTTTCTTGCTTCTCCTCCAACCTATTTTCAATAAGTAGATCCCACTCAAGGCGATGAGGAGATGTGAGAGCTGTTTGCCAGATTCATGATCTATTCATCTACTTTGAGCGTGCAAAGGATCAGTTAAAGAGCATTTCTGCACATCAATGATATCTATGCCTCGTGTCCTATTTATTTTCTGCTGTCCATTGAACTGGGAGCTAGCTGAATTCGGCTTCCAATAGACCAGAGAGGGTTCATTAAGTCAATTTGAAGACCATTCTTCAAAGTCTCCTCTGCACTACTCCTGCCGGGTCTGCATCACTAGTGAGGACCCATATTTCAACACGGGGTAAAACAGCGCCTGGCTTTGCTTAATTGATATTTGAATGATAGGTAAGCACCCCTTCCCCTTACCTCACCTTGAATGTCAAGGTGCCACACGGGACAGTTCACTCTTTCTGTAGCTCTGCGAGTATGTTGTTTCCACCCTGATGGGAGGACAGGATAACACCTTGAAGTAACTTTTTTGAGTCCCGCCCCCCCCCCCCACCATACATTTTTTGTTTGCAGCTAGTTTGAAGGGCGCATCAAGGCATAATTTCGAGCCATATTACTATTTTTCTATGCAGCACTGAAAAGTGCGGATCAGTACAGCACCTCATGTATAGATCTATCTTAGGCAAATAGGTTCAGTGACGTAACTGAGGGGAGGGAGGGAGCAGTCTGCCCCGGGTGTCACTTTTTTGGGGGGCGGCGGCAAGCTATGAGCGCAAGGCACGTTTTTTGTTTTTGTTTTATCTTTATTCTCACTCGCCACCGCCCCCAAATCGTGGTTGTTAGTCGCCCGAAACCACCTCCCCCCTCCTCCACCGCTCTTACCTACACTGGGTGGCAAACTGTGGTATTGCCCAGGAGTCAAAAGCCCTAGCTACACCTCTGAATAGGTTTGGCACCATAAGTCGCAGAGTGGGGCACAGCAGACTGCTGATTGATGAATAACTTTTTTTGCATAGTGTGAAATGTATTGAGGCCTGCCCGGAGCAACAAGCCTTGGTATGCTGTCTTTAGTGCTCAACTTCAGGTTCAGAAGTAGCAAGGTGTTGCCACCTCTAATGTTGGCCTGGTGTGTTGTTATAAGTGGTGATGTAAGTCTCACAACAGGACATTGTTCCTCACCCATGGGAAGGGGATGGTCAGTGTCTCAATAAAGTTCTCAATCAGTCTAATTTATGGAAATCCACAGGTCACAGACTTTCTCTCACACTTTGTGCGAATTGCCTCATATTGTATGCTTTTTAGAAATCCCCTTGGCTATGCTGGAAAAGTCACTCAAATCCTCGGTTTCCCAGTGAATGTCCAACTTTAAAGTGGTAGAGTTTACAGTGTAAAATCTGGTTGGAACTTGGTGCAACTGCACCATACCTATCGTTAAATCCTTTGCCTACATCTGCTTGAAGTGATATATATTTATGGGGGCCTTATGATCCAAATTACACACTGTAAAAGGTATTGCTGACATTAAATGTGGGTGCCAAACCAAGTGGAAGTGGTACAAAAGGGGGTGGTGATGGACAAACCAAGTGGAAGTGGCTGCAGCGATCCATGATGTTAATCCTTTGTGGGTGCTCACTACCTCCCTAAGACATTTTTGGGGTGCATAGGTTGTTCGGGTTGGAGCTAATAAAATAGCATATGGTGGTGCACCATTGATACGACCACACCGTCCAAGCTTTGGCACATTGTAATTCACAAAATATTGGGTATTCTGTTCAAATTGCAATTGAAGAGGTGGGTGCTAAGGGCAAGATCCATAAGATATTTTCTGCTCAACCAGTGTGGAAAAAAGGAATCTGTGAGTGTAAATTCTGAGATGGTCCTTCCATACAACAGGATGAGGAGACTTGTACCCTCCCAAACAAATGTGAGTACAGTTAAAAATTAATCAGCATGGCCTAAATATTGTGGTATAAGGTGTTAAGATGGAAACAAACACATTTCAAGGTGAAGCAGTCAAAAGCAATAAATATATCTTACTCATACTCTCTTGAATAATGTTATTAAACAGAAGATGCAGTGGCAAGATGAGTTGCTTTTTAGGTCTGGTGTTAGCCAAGACCTTTTAAATGTATTACAATTATGTGTATCTTCTACTAATAGGGGCTTTCAAACAGACCTCTTCATCCATTGGCCTTTGATTGTGTCATTCGTATTTTTATTTTTTCCCCTACAGCATGGGGGCAGTGAACCGCCTTTGGCTGATTTCACAATGAGTGGCAGCATTCTGCTCTTTCACAAGGGACACATCCGTGCAGAAAGTAGTTCACTTCAATGCTAGGGTGTACTAAGACAATATGCATTTTTTGGACCACAAAAATATTTTTCTTTTATCCAATGTTTTATTTGGGTTGATGAGGGTGCAGCTGCTTCCCCAACAATAAAGATTTGCATAAACTATGAGACAACAAAACAGAAAATGACAAAGCCAAAAGCATGGCAGCCACAATCAGATATATTGGCGTTGCCAGTGCTTGTTTATGCATGTTGGCAGATTAAACCACAGTTTGGGAGGCCGAGGATTGTTGCCATAACACGTAAAAAGAAGTAGGCTGTCTTTGAAATCTGTGTGTTTATTGCCAACCATATGTGCTAATGAAACATCTGAAGGGCACCACAATATTACTAGGAGCAAAACAATCGAATTTCCAACCTCTTAATGCTACCAATCAGTGACCCCAGATGCTTCTTTGATCTTAGCACCCAAGCATATGAACAGGTGGGTGTATGTTTGTAGGGTGTGGTGTAACCAATTAACAAGTTTCATGTTGAAACCGGAAGCCCAGTAGGTAATAACCACTTTAAAGAGGAGTTTTAATTCAAATGTACAGGTCACACCAGTCCTCATTTGAAGTATTATGTAAAGTTTGTCTTTGTGTTTATTTTTTCTAAGGGAGTAGAGACCACACCTTAGAGTATTTTCTTTTTCTTGGCAGAAAATGATCCATCTTACGACATGGAATAACCCATAAAGTTATTACCCCAAACTCAGCATTTGAACTTCCTCACAAAAGCTGTGAAACAGGTTACTCACAGGACCATGTATAAAATCAATAAAGGCACGTGGCGAAAATAGGTTGCCAAATTATTAGGTAAAGGGAAGGAATATCAGATTTTTTTCACCATTAAGGCACAAACTGTTCCCTGGAATGATGCACAGAAGTACACATGTGAAAAAGTTAAGTCAATCCCTTCAGGAAGCGGACACTTTTTGAGAACACTAGAAAGCGGGGTTGTACAGGTGGGCAGTTATCAATTTATGTGATTTTGCAGCCGCAGTCATTTACTGCATAATTATGGATTTGCCATATTTGCCACATAATCCTTCATCCGTAGCACAATTTGCAGATTTTACTACAAAAAAATGATTTTGCTCAGTAAAAAGTTACTAAAAAATGCAGCAACACGTTTGGCCAGAAAGTGGGAGGCCCTTGGGAAAAATCAACTAGCCACCTACCAGTTGCCTATTGCTGTATTTAAGTGTTACACTTATAATAATGATGCAGCACCTTTGCCCAGACAGAGGTAACCTGTAAAAAACAGGCAAACTATTGCAGTAATACTGCAACATGATGTGCCACACTATGCCACATAATTTGGCTTTTTTTGCTGCATAATTTAATCAATCCTCCAGTGCAGGAAATTAGGGCAATCCCTCCTGATCCCAGTTCTGGCAACTATTTCTGCAGAGCCCGTGAAATATGCTGAATTTGACCTGTTGTTTCTGGCACAGTGACACAATTCAGCATTGTCTACATGCTGTCTGCTTTCTGTTTGAAGCAGCAACCTGAAGAGGTTGAGGGAGCTTTATTATGTCACTTCCAACTGGGCAGCACACAAAGGCCTGACTTAAATGGCCATATTAGAAATGGGGGTCTCTAGTTGGCAGAGGTAGGTATCTTTGACCAAATAGAGAACCTTGCTTCTAGTCAGGGTAAGGGGGAAACACACTCTAGATAACCCCTGCTCACCCTCTTGGTAGCTTGGCACGATCAGACAGGATTCTCCCCAACGCAATGTGTAAAATATTTGTATCAACACTCACAGTAACACAATGATAACACTACAAATGGACACCACACAGGTTTAGAAAAATAAAGGTTTCTTTATCTGAATTTGACAAGACCAAAACGACAAAAAACCAGCATACACAATAAAAGCTATTCTTTGAAATGTTCTTTGGAATATTCTTTGGAATGTTATTATTAACCCCTTCGATGCTATTGACGGAACGGTTCCGTCATGAGCTTCGGTTGGCTTGTGCTCATGACGGAACCGTTCCGTCATGAGCCCGTTGGCTCATTAGAACGTTCAGCACAGCGCAGGAATCTGCGCCGCGCTGAAGGTGTTAAAAACAAACTTGTAGATTCTGTATTCTGTGTGGCAAATGCCGGGGGGGTCAAACAGTCACAGATTTATGATAGCTCACTTGCAGCGACTGTGTTGCCTCCCGTAAAAGTATTGTTGCTGGCACATGTCACTTGGCCCCGGTGTGCAGTGCCTCTCCGGCTCTCAAATCCGCTTTACCAACAACAGGGCTGACTCCGGGGGCATGCGCTAGGAAAATATGCCCCCAGATCCTCTCTCAACAAGAAACAGCAACGGAGACAGGGCCCCCGGTACTGCTGATCTCTTCGGGTCATTGCCGCCACCAGGAGAGGAAGCTCTGCTAGTGGGTACAGCTCCCTGCAAACCTACAACCCACCCCAGGCGGTGCCACTCGCAGCAGTTCAGACTTCAATCTGAACTTTACCTGGGGGGGGTTGCTCTCTCACTTCCTCGCTGATGACGTCTTGCTGGGCGGCTCCGTCGGCCGGAGGTGAACAGTGCAGGAGAGTCCTGGTTGCTAGGTAACGCCTCGCAGTGGCATGGGTCCCAGAGTGGCTTTCCGTCTGGCGTCAGCGAACTTGGGCAATTGACTCAGGTCGGCGATGGTGTTGGGCACGTAGTTTTTTAAATAGCCACAGCAGGCTTTGAGAGGGGCCCAATGCACTGACACTCGCACACAGCTACTCAGGTCGGCGATGGTATCAAATACAACATACTTGGGCTAATCACAGCCCCTGGATCTTACTGAAAGCTTCATGAAGGTTACACGCTGTGCCCAGACACACGCACACAGTGTTGCAGAGATTTTGGAAACGTTGGTGTTCCTAAGTTTCCACAACAGGAGGCCAGCTTTTCTCAGGCCCTTGGAGATTTCCTTTCAAGCAGGGGATATAGCACACAGCAAATTCCTCTGCCTCCCCTAGGCAGAATGGCAACTGCAGGTTAGCCCCAGAACACACAGCAAGTGCAGTCCTTCTTCTCAGTTTCTTCTCCTTGGCAAACGTTCCTCTTGATTCCAGGATAATCTAAAGTACAGGGGTTTCGCTCTAATACTTATACCCCAAATGTCTTTGTTCTCTATGTGTAAGGGGTCCTGTACCCAGTGCAAACAAGTTCTGGATGCACTCTGCCAGTGCACAACTTCTTCCTTTGTCAGTGTGGGCCAGGGTCTTCGGATACACAGCAGGAGGTGGAGCCAGTCTTTTGTGGAAGGCAGGCACAGCCCTAGTCATGTACAGGTGCTACTCGTCCCACCACCCCCAATGCAGATCGGCCTATTCAGCTCAGGGATGACTCACCCAGGCTCCTGGAGCCACCCCAGCCCCTGTCACTCCAAAGCCAAACATTCAATCCACAAACAGGCAGAGGGACACAGGAAGATTGGACAAGTAAACAGCCCCTTTCTAAAAGTGTTATTTTCAAACACAGAATTTAAAAACCATCCTTACTAAAAGATGTGTTATTACATTTTTAGTTCAGGGATACCAGACTCCAATTTTCTATCACACTCTTATGGGAAGATATGCTTGTAAAATGTTACAAAGCATTCTTCATTCTGTCTTTGGGCAAGGTAGCCTTTTCAATAGTGAAACACAAAATAGGCAGTATTTCACTATCAGGACATTGTACACACACCAGTACATGTCCTACCTTTCACATACACTGCACCCTGCCCAGGGGGGTACATTGGGCCTTCCATAGGGGTGTCATATGTGCAAGGAAAAGGAAGGGTAGGGCATGGCAAGTGGGTGCACCCACCAGGTCGACATGGCAGTTAACAAACCATGCGCAGGCACTGTAGTGGCAGGCCTGAGACAACTTTTCTGGGCTACTCCTGTGGGTGACACAATCAGTGCTGCATGCCCACTAGTAGCATATGATTTACCAGCCCTGGCACAGGTAGTGCACAAATTGAGATGGTAAAGCATGCCATGGATCTCCAAGAGCTCCGGGGTTCAGGATAACCATAAAGGCTAAATCTTCGTAATAACCCTCGCCATCCAGCCAAGCACACATCGATTTTGCAGGAGCAAATAGCTGGCAACGAGCTGAATATTGCGGCGTAGTCTAAGTGTCTTACCTATTGAGAAGAAAGGAGGCGGCAAGCAAACCGGAGAACAGAATGCAAACATCTGGGCTGCCGACACAAAAGATCCACACGGAGGAATATCCCGCCCTGGCTGAAGAGTTTGGGCTACGAAGGAGCGGAAAACCCTCCGGAGGAAGAAAGACCGGAATATCACTAATGATGTCCCCAGGCGCCCGATCCTCCACGCAAAGACACACTGCACCCAAGTCCTATTAAGGAAGCAGCGAGCAAGCAGAGCAATCCCAACGACCGGCATAGGAAAAACCGGTACGGGCTGAAGGAAAATAGCCCATTGATCACGAGTATGTAACTGAACGCCCGTTGTTGCCACCACGAGTCAGAAAAGCAAGAATTGACACAGAGGAAGGGGAAATAATATTCGAAAGAATCTCAGCCTCGGCGTGCCTGACCTTAAAACGGCGGCCGCCGAGGACATCCAGCAGAATGATCGAATTTAGTAACCCTCCCCCCTGGGTGATGTAACAGCATGTCCCAACCAGCGCGACAAACAGCAAGTAATACACATCAAAAAATCGCCAGAATTGAAGACAACTGAAGAGCTGAGCCCAGATGCCTGAACTTTACTTTATTTTATTTTAACTTTATTCTAACTCACCCCTCAATGATGAATATGCAGCTCTAATCTGCACACACTCCTAATCAGCGTATACAGGCTTGATTGAATATGTCCAAAAAGAAAATATTTTCAAGTATGTAGATTAGTAGCCCAAAATGGTAGCATCAATGAAGAGAAAAGGAAAAAGGACCACTAAAGACCCCTAAGTAGCACCATGAAAAGGCAAGTGAAAGAGGACTACACAAAAACAGAAAAAGGGGAAGGCAGAAAGTTCTCAGAGAAGACTTACAAAAACGTCGGCCATCTTAAACATGTTTAAATCAACAAAAGGAAACTATTGTCTAACCAAATAGGGAGACTACTGGAACTTTCATCACGAGTAATAAATAAATAACTACTTTTATGTAAAATTCCACGCCCCCGGCCTCTAAACTATCATGACGGATGATTATCTAGAGCCAGGAAGCATGAACACCTTCATAATAAAGTACCCCACCAATATGACCAAGAATGCATCTAAAAAATTCAAGCATTACCTACTGAGGAATAACCCTGACATACTGATATCTGACCCTACTAACAACACAGTGAACACAGTTAATGGCATTATCATTAATGACATGATATTCTTTACAAGAAGAACGGCTAAATGGCGTGTTGCCATTGTTAATACACTCAACACAAAAGCAATCAACAAAATACCTCATGGCATACAAATTATGACCAACTCATCACCGAGATGCAGAGCAGACCTCTGCATAACGTTATACAAGACCGGAATAGTTCTGATTCAAGCCTCTAACATTGAACTAGAAGAATTTGGTAACATATTCCCAACGTTAAAAAGACAAACAGAGAACTCAAGTCAGGGACAACACCTGAATCAATTAGTTATCAATTCAGACCACTGGATAAGTACTAACACAGTCATCACAAAAGTTAGAGAACCTCAAGAGCCACAACTGCCCACACAAGTAGTAGGATCTAGCGAATTTTGAAACTCGTCGTTCGAAGAGGTCAATAACAGATCAGAATTGTCTACACTTCGGAAGGAAAACGTAACAGGAAACACCATAGGAAATCAAAGAGAGGAAACATCACCACGCCTAAATCAAAGCGATGCTCCAACGATAAGGATGAACGCTGAAGACAGCAAACTTCAAGGCATAGAAGACTCCTCTCCAGCTGTACCCCAGTCTACTCCAGCTCAAAGGTATCCAAGAACGAGAAGAAATGCATCTCTTCCAACCAGGGTAATAACTTCACAAAGCTTGGACAGCACATCCAACAACATAAATAAAAGAGAAACAGCCAACCGAACCAATTTCAAAAAGAAGAAGACCCAGATGAAGAGATCAGAACCAAAAAAGAGGAAAACAAAATATCAATCTCGAAAAAACAGGGGAACAAACTCAACACACCACCCCAGACCCTGAGAGATATCTAAGAACTTCAAACAAAAATGGACAAAATGGCACAAGTCACGACAAGATCTTTGCATGAGATGGAAAAATTACCTGAAGCTTTAGACAGCACCCACAAGAAAATTGAGCACATCATAGATTTAATGTATAACGCACAAAGAAACAATAAGGTGACTGCGATGCCATTATCAAACAGGCATAATCGACCTGACAGGAAACGCAATGACTTAACTGAAGAAGAAACCCTATCATTACTTCAGGAGTATGAGGAAATGGAAAGCAGGATAGGGGAGGTAAACAAAACAGTACAGATCAACACCAATAGAACATCAAGACAGAATGATAGGAAACCCAACTTTAACAACCTACAACAAATACATATAAACACCGAACCGCAAAACCTAAACTTAATCAACATTTTGGAATTCAATAAAAGGTCTTCTGATCAACTGTAGATCTGCTACTAAACATGCATCAGACATAGCGGACATCATCATTAACAAGGAAATTGATTTAACAATCCTCACGGAAACATGGCTAACGGAATCATCATCTCCGGTCATGGACTTACTAGTGCCCCCTTCATATAACATTGTAAGACTGGATAGACCTAAAAAAACAGGAGGCGGCTTAGCCTGCATACACCGCTCTAACATAGAAGTAAACCAAATCCAATCGGAACCACTCAAATCCTGTGAATACTTAGGTCTAAATATAAGATCGGCAAACAACCAAAGTTGCAACTTACATGCAATTTATCACCCACCAGGTAACAATATCTCTTTTATTGAACAACTAATGGAGATCATTACGTCAAACTCTAACACAGACGCAAATAATATATTCTTAGGAGATTTTAATCTGCATTGGAATGACAACAATGACAAACAGGTCAACATTCTTAAAGAGTTCTTAACGGAGCTAAATCTATTACAAGCATGCAGACTGCCAACTCATTCGAAAGGAGCTACGTTAGATTGGATAATCTCAAAAAAAGAGAATACGTCAATCCTATCAATTGAACCTTGCGACTGGTCGGATCACCATGCCATAACCTTCCTGATTCCTACATGGAAAAAGAATAAACACTCACAACCAAACAAAATAAAAAAATGGATACGGGACACAAGAGAAACAAACTTGGAACTCCTAATTGATAGATGCGAGAAGGACCTGTACCCACCTAACAACTTGGAGAATGTGAATGACCTAACAGACCACTACACTAATTTAATAAAGGATATAGTGAATTCCACTATGCCCCTGAAACTGAAAAAAATCACAGAAAAGGACAAAAACCCATGGTTTAACGATACACTGAATGAGGAAAGAAGGAAATTGAGACAAGCAGAGAGAAAATGGAGACAACACCCATCCTCTCCCGAACTGATAACTCTCAGAAAAAACAGAAAAGAATATAATAAGAAGATCCTCAACACCAAAAAGAATTTATAAGAGCAGAACTAGATCTCGCCAAAAACAGACCACGGAAACTTTTTGAAATTTTAAAACAACAATCCAACAAATTTGCCAAATCTTCACAAGAAATCACAAAAACACAGCTAAGCTGCGATGAATTCTCAAATTTCTTCACCAACGAAGCCAATTCGTTGGAAAAAGAGCTTAGGAGAGCAGCGGACACACTTGACACCCAAAGACCCAGAACCAACATCACCAACTCTACCAACGCAATATTTAAAGAGGTCAAGACCAAAAATAAGGCCCACTGGGATACATTCAAGTTGTTGGACCAGACTAACATCACCAAAATGCTAGTAGACATCAAACCTAATAACCATTATAATGACCATCTCCCATCAAAATTCACGAAAGAAATCAGCCACATCTTGATTCCTATATGGACAAAAATTATTAACACCTCTCTCTCACAAGGGATTCTTCCGGAATGTCTAAAAACCGGACAAGTAGTCCCCATTATCAAAAAACTGACTGCGAACCCAGCTGATCCGAATAACTTTCGCCCAGTGACCAACATCCCTATTCTTGCCAAGCTAATAGAGAAATGTGTACAAAATCAACTTAGCGAACACATAGACAATTTCTCCCTATTGGATGAATGCCAATCGGGTTTCAGAACAGGACACAGCACGGAAACAGCAATCCTGTATATAGTCGACGATGCTCTACAGGCCCTAGACCAAAAAAGATCATGTCTACTCATCCTCCTAGATCTGTCCTCTGCATTTGACACGGTAAACCATGAAAAATTGCTAATCAGACTCCAGGACAGGATGGGAATATCGGGCACTGTCTTGAATTGGTTCGACTCCTTCCTCAAAAATAGAACGCAAAGATTCCTGATCAACCAAAAATTATCGACCTCATGTCCTAACTCGATTGGAGTTCCACAAGGATCTACATTATCTCCTTCATTGTTTAACCTGTATGTTTAACCGCTCACGGAAATTCTTCGAAATTCAAAAATAGCCTTTCATATGTACGCGGATGACACACAGCTATACATCAAAATTGCATCTCTGGAAGACATCAAGAGAATGAACGAGGCTTTACAATCAACATTACAATGGTTAACAAGCAGTCATCTGAAGCTAAACACCCAGAAAACAGAATTCCTACTAATCTCACCGCTAAAGAACCGCACAGAGTCTAAGAAATGGTCAAAAATGATCACGGCGCTCAACTGCACCCCTACGCTAGTTGAGTCGGCGAAATCGCTTGGAATCACACTCGATGAGAACCTTGACATGAAAACTCACATCAAAGCAATGGCAAAAAGTGCCCGCTACCATTTGAACTACATCAGAAAAATGAAACCTTACATCTCTCAGGCGGATCTTAAATTAGCAATCCAATCCTTGGTAATCTCGAGGATTGAATATGGCTGCACAACTTTAGCCGGCTTACCCAAAATCTCCACAGCTCCACTGAAAGCATGCCTCAACGCAGTCGCTAGAATGATCACCGGGTCGAGAAAGTTCAACCATATCTCTCCACACTTGAAAGCATTAAACTGGTTACCGTACGAAGCCAGAATTCAACACAAAATGGCATGTATCACCCACAAAGCACTTCACTACAGGACACCTAGCTACCTCGCCAAGAAAATTGAACTATCGGGAGGAAGCAGACCAGCGAGGAGTGCCAAGGAGTTAGTACTGAAACCACTCATCTTCTGGAAGAAGAAAACCTATGATAGAGCTTTCTCATGAGCAGCACCCAGAATCTGGAACTCTCTCCCACCAATCATTAGAAAAATAACACACACAGACTCATTCAAGAGGGAATTAAAAACTTTTCTAATGAGCAAATACCTTCCATAGACGAGTCTTTTAGTTCTGAAGCTCCACGTTAGACCATGGTAACTGTGTATTCTGTTCTGCTGAGCTGTACTTGGTGACGTTACTTAACTAGACCTAGTTCTTTTGTAGAAAACTGTATTTGTTGGAATAGGCTTGATTGTATCTAATCTACCTCATGCATTGTAAAGCGCTCTGATACCCAAGGGTCTTGTTCGCGCTATACAAAACTTTTAAAATAAATAAATAAATAAACTAGGGACCTACTGGTAAAACAAATATGCCAATCAGGGAGAACCAATCACAATATCAATTAATATAGGGAGCACTTGCACTTTGACACTGATCAGCAGTGGCAAAGTGCCCAAAACATCTAAACAACCAAAAACAAAATCCAGCACAGCATTAAAAACACAGGAGGTAGAGGCAAAAAGTCAGGGAAAACGACGCCAAGAATGCCAGGTCTAGCAGGCCATTAGCCCTTCTTTTATCAAAGCATTAAACTGGCAAATCGCCATCTGGAACCTAACACCTAGAAGCCAATGCAATAGAAGAAAACAATGACACATAGCTTAGCACTTCACAAGCACCAAAGAGAAACTGTGATTCGGAGGCAAGTTTTGAATTTGTTCAACCCCTTCTTTGTAAGAGATGTGCATGCACTCAAAGAATGCCAGGTGTATCTATGTCAGTGGCAGCTCCTCTGTTAAGGCGGAGGAGCGTCGCCCCACTAAACAAAAGAAAAACATAAAATGATAATAACTTTTGTTATTATCATTTTATTTTTCCTATATAATTCAGTAGCCCTCCGGCGGGGCGGGGTGGGACTAGCGGAGTAGAGAGAGGAGCGGTTTTCACTCCAATGTTACATAAGACAATAATGGTTATAAGGTGTTGGGGTCACGTATCGTTCATACTTATAGGCATGTTAAGAGTGCATGGCTGGGATAAACGCAATCAGGATTCATAATGTAACACAGTGATTTGGGGTTGTCGGTACTAACAGGATTGAGGTAAAAACAGCCAAGATCTAGACCCAATACTTGCAGTTTGTATGGGGCTCCCTAATTCTGGTTCATACCTCACTGTGCTATATTAGAAGGATTGCAACTTATAAACTGCATATATCAAAATACTCTGGGGCAGATTTATGTTAACTGGCGCATCCCGAGGGATAAGCCAGTTAACATGCGCCACAGTGCGCCACAGCTACGCCACCCATGGTGCGCCGCATTTATAATGCGGCGCACCATGGTGTAAAAACGGCACAGATGTGTGACGCATCTGTGCCGGAAATGTGGCGCATTGCTGGAGTTGCGTCGCAAGCGCGACGCAGCTCCAGCAAGGCTCGGGGGTGCCCCATTCTACTAATGCTGCATCAAGACCTACGCCTGCTTCAAGCAGGCGCAGGGTTTTGACGCAGCATTGCCCTGAAAGTGACCGAGTGAAATCTCATAGATTTCACTCAGCCACTTTCAGGAGGCGTTCCTGCGCAGGAACGCCCCCTCCCCCCCCCCCCCCCTGCGCAGGAAGGCCTCCTTATGGCGCAGTGCTTTACAACGTGACGCATCTCCTAGATGCGTCACATTGTAAATAGGGCGCATTGTTTGCGCCGCAGTTGCGTCAAATAAAGTGACGCAATTGCGGCGCAAGGCCATCATAAATCTGCCCCATAGTGTGAAAAGCAGTAACACATTTACCTAACTACGTAAATGATGTGCTTTTCTGCATACACATTTAACCCTCTTTGCTAATTTATGCGTCAAAATTATGATTGGACAAAAGACAGTACTCTCCTGGGACTGCATGCCTAACCAGAGTTATCTTCCATTATTGTAATCCCCTGAAAACTGATGGGTACACGACGGTCATAAGATAGTTTAAAATGCAACCATTTAGTGATCAGTGAAGGAAGTTTGATTAGATTGAATGTCACATTTGTCCTATATACAGCATCCTTTTTGAAATATATTGTGAAGATTATCACTTAAAAAAATATATAGGTCTGACTAGAGGTACTTTTTTGTTTTGGTTTCTTCTCCTCCCTCCTCTGGACCTTAAATTACAATTGGGAGAACTCTTCTCTTTAATCCTCATTTGTCCTTATTGCCAATTTCAATGCAGCGAATAAAACAAAAATGTATAAGTAGAGGTGGGCAGGCATAATCTACGCACTATGAATCAAACATGCATCATAACTTTTTTTTTATCCTGCTCTATCAAACTCTGCTGAAGCAAAGGATAACAGTTATTGAAATATGCTGTGATCAAAAAATCCTCCAATGTCACGAAAACATTGAAATTGGCAACATGAAAAATAGGACTGTCATGCGACAAAGACACTATTCAAAGTATAGTGGGTACCAATTGAGCTGATTACACTCGTGAACACGAAGGATCACAGAATAGCCACACGAAAGAAAATTATCTCCGTGACCCGGATAGAGCGAAAGCGTTGCCTGAGGGCTCAGCAGAATGCAGGACTGCCGCGCCCAGATGCAGGGGGCCGTCCCAGCCTTTTAGGCTCTCCCTGAATACAACATTCTTTGTGGTAACCGGGCGCCATTTTCGTTGTCCCTGTTTGTGTGAATATGACCCTCGGCTCATGTCAGCCTCTGGAGAATACAGTGTGCATTTGTGACGAACAAGTAAAGAAATGGATTCGTCGAATCAGGGCCATGCCGACCCTGGAAACAGTCCCGCCCCAGGCACGTCCTTGCTAAATAGCCATCTTCCCTTTCACGGAAGCCTCCTGCAGCAGCCTCGGGCCTTGCGGCAGGCTCGGGCGACAGCGGGTGCAATGACCTGTCATAAAGAAAATGGAATCAGCCTTGCCAAGGCCTCACTCCTTATTTAATGGTAGACGCATGCTCACGGGCTAAGGGCATGGTTACATTAATACACAATTAAACGCAGCATAGAATGCCGACCAGCCCCCTCGAGCCATCCATTCTCCCTTCTGAGTGCTGTGAAAAAGCCTTTAAGATCCATTTAGTTTCATGAGGAAAAATGGGTGCACGAGCTCTCCTGGACAAATAATAAGTGCGCCATAACAAGTGCTTTGGATTCTTATGATTGCCTCTGCAGAAAGTAATGGCGAGTGACAACTGCAAACGGCGGGGCAGATTTACAAGCCCCCTGGGCCACCAATACGTCACTTTTTGTGACGTACTGGTGGCGTATTCACTGCTCCATATTTACAAGGGTAGGAAAAGCCACCCTGCGTGGCTTTTACTGTGCTTGTACATATGGCCCCTTTGCACACAGCACTTTGCGTGAAAGGGGCGTTCCATGGGTGTTGCTGTGGGTGTTCTATGGGTGTTGCTGTGGGTGTTCCCAAGCAACACCCATGGAACCAGACGCATTTACAGATTTACGAGGGGCAACGAGGAGAAATGTTTTCATTTCTCCTTGTTGTTTCTTCTTTCAAAGCATGCTGCATTCTACAGCACACATTGAAAGAGGAAAATGCTTGTAGTGTAGTGATTGCCCCTTCCTGCAGAAAAACAATCTTATCATAACACAGGCATCCTTGCACCTTGGATGCCTGCTCCGGCGCATGGCCGCTGTTGGTGCGCCCGGGCAGGGGAGAGCACAGGAATATGACATATCATTGTAAATATGTTGCATTCCTGTGCTCTGAAAGTGACTCAGTGCTGCACAGCCAAATGGCTTGCGGAATGCACTGAGCCACTTTCTCGCAAATCTGCTCTGGCATATGCACTCATTTGCCAATATTTTATAATTGTTCTCATTTTGCACAGGTAAATCACCAAAGGGCCAAAAATGAGGGGAAGGGCAAATAAAGAATTGATAAGGTCTGATAGAATTAGCAGCTGGCCCAACCCAAATATTATATAACAACAGTAAGCCAGAAGACCCAGGGGCTTATTTATAAGGCAATTTGTGTAGTTCTTGCACCATGCAACATGGTTTACAAGAACTTGTAAACCTGAGAATGCACCAAAATCTCACGCCTTCCCAGGGGAGACGTAACTAGAAGAAATATCTCTAGTTCTTCCTCTTTCTGAAGAAAAAGGGATCATGCCTCACAGGAATATTTATGTGCATGAAGGTGTCCCTTTCTCCACAAAAACAATCCTGCATGCAACGTAGGCTCCCTTGCACCATGCTGCAAGGGGGGCTGTATTGGCGCTAGGCAGACAAAAAGGCGGCAGTGCAGGGTGAAGGACAGGAATTTCTGTATTGCCTTAAATACTACACATTCCCACCCAGGCACGCCGTGAAGCGCAGCATGATGACTTGCTGCGTTGCACAATGTGACTTCCCCATAAATAGGCTCCTGATTGTCCCTGTCTCTCTTATGCTCCTGTTTCACACTCGAAGTCAACCCAGAACAGAGACAGACACTGGGGTTAAGGTCAACATACTATTCATGTTATCTTATTTTATTTAGAATTTTTAATATAACTCTACTAAACTCACACAGAGGTGATGAAACATTGATCAGAAAGGATCAATTTATAAAAATGTAATTGTAAAGCATCAGGGTACAAAAAGGACAGTGAAAGTCAGTCTAAAACAAGTCCGCTGATTAAAAGAAGGTTCACATATTAAGAGGAATGCATTTATAGACAGGAGGAGGATGCATTGATTGTATGTCATTGATCAGCATGTGTTTAATCAAGGCTTAGGTGTTGATGGGTACAACCATGCAAGGTGAGTGTACCTAAATCAGGGGAGGCAAATGAAACGTGCTAAAACTTCAGAGGGGAGCCCATCTCTTTAAGAACACTCCAAAACTTGTTTCTTGGAACTAGATCAAAAGAGGACCTTAGGTCAATGAAAGCTACATAGAGGCTTCCCTGGCCAATAACCACCATCTTCGAGGTCAGTAAGAGGAATCGAAACACCTGATTGATGGTGCTTATTTTTTCTCTGAACCCAGCTTGGTACAAGGACAAAAAATTGTGGTCGCTGATCCAGGCCTGTATCTTCAAAAGGAGTGCACAAGCGAAAACCTTTTGGACACAGTCACTAAGGCTGATAGGCCTGTGGTTAGAAGGTGAAGATCTATCACCCTTCTTGTTAACTGGGAACACCTATGCTCCCCTCCAGGAGGGAGGTATTTGGTTCAACGCTGCAATCCTATTAACTAGAGCCAACATGTAGGTTGTCCAATTCTCAGCATCTACAATCTATTCAAAAGGAGCGTGTGATTCATCCAAAAAAGGATAGCTTTCCAAGCAGAGCGCTCATATATCATCCATTCTCTGTGTATCCAATCAAGAAAATCCCAAGGGAGTCTTGTTCAATTGGAAAGCCAATTCCGACTTTATTATTCAATCCAATTTTTCAACACAAAGGTACATTATCCAATTTATCCAGCCAACACGTTTTGTACCAGGCGGACATCATCAGGACTTTTAATAGCATGATAATCATATGACTTTAAATTCCATGTTGTGCGCCCATCCTTCTTCTAGTATCAATCTTTGTTATTACAAATGTCAATTACATTCCACGCTTACTTCTAGCGCGTCTCCAACACTGTCCTTCTTTCGTACACCGTCATTCTTAGCATCGTTATCAAAGGCGTCACCCGGGATGCCATCCGGACCAGGGGCTTTGGCCCTTACGATGGAGTTGATACTGAACCTGATTTCATCTTTAGAGAAGAAGTCGATGGCAGTAGCATGAGCATAATTGAGAGTGGGGTCTTAAATGTCTGGAATGCAAGGCTCATAATAAAGTGAGGAAAAGTAGTCAAACCAGGCTGCAATGAAGATATTGTTAGTCAGTGGCGGTGGCCTATTTGCCTCCCCCTGGCTTCTAAAAGCCGGAATTGCTTAGAATTTTGTCTGGCACTGGCCTCTCTGATTAGCATCCATCTACTTTTATCCCATTCCCTTTTAGCTCTAACCTGGGATGACTTATAACACCTCCTCACTTCTCTTAGCTGGGGCACGTTGTTTGGCCTTATAGCATGGGCTAATTGGTGTCCATGGCTCCTAAACTCATGGTTGAATCAGGTAAACTGTGACCTAGTCTTCCTACTAGTTACCTGAGAGCATCTTGGTTCACTAAAATAAGAAGCCAACAGTTCAAATAAATGCCTGTGGCAAACTGGGATCTCATCCAGCCCTCCCAGATGTTGAACCAATCTGTGTAACTCTGCAGTGCTTTCCAAGAAATTGAACACAATTAATTTGAGTTTACCTACGTCCTAAGCTGCCTGGGACCATTTTAGGCACCCACTGTCTTGTGTTGGGTATACCTCCATTGTCGTGAGGGTTATATTGGAGGAACTCAAGGGAATGTACCAGAAGGATGCCAAGTGCAGTTCCAGTTGGTCGTGGTTGCTGTCTGTAGTTGAACCCTAGGTCATATCGTCCACTCTGGGACACAGTTTCAAATCCAACAAAAAATAGTGTATGCAACTTATGTTGGTAGTTCTATTGAAAGTGTTGACCCCCATTTTATCTGACTTTGTGCGGCCATTTGCTGCCCTTAGGCGAACTCGAGAGTAAGGGTATTAAGCTGGTGTGCTGCTTGAGACCATTTTTTAATAGGGGGTAGGTCAAGGTGGGTTACGAGCCACATCTCTTCCTCCTCCTTACTCCCACAGATATCCTCCTTCTCTAGGGATTGGCAGGTGACATTAAAGTCCCCAGCTACAACCTATAGGTGCTGTATGGCCCTGTTGTCCAACCATTCTTCCAGCTCTTGCAGATTGGTTGACCTCCTGCCTGCTCTGGTTCCTTGGGCATAGACATTGTAAATGTCTATCGCGGTGCCATTCGCATCCCTCATTTGGACATCTAGGTATTATACGGGAGCTCCTGTGTCATGTTTTGGAGTGCAATTTTCACCCAAATCAGCAACCCCTCTGCTGGACGACCTGGTTTGTTGGTGCTTTCTGGGCGATGGAACAGGAGGTAGCCTGGTATGTAAACGGGGAAGTAATCAGGTTTCCTGAAGGGTGCAGATATCGAAGGATTCGATAAATTGAATCCAGTGCATAAGGGACATTTTCGACCTCAACAGTGCCACATTCCATGACACCATACTAAACCCCATACTAAACCTGCTGCGGTTTACTAGATCGTTATTAGGGGTAAGTTGCATGTCATTAATGGTGTTCCCTACCTGTGCTTCAGGATGGGTTAGTACCAAAGTAAAACCCCCCCACTAGGCCTTTCTTTGGAGCACAACAGCTCCTTTTGGTTCCTGGAGACATTAGGTTGGAAGGCTTGGGAGAGATTGTCGATGAGATGGCTATCATTGGTCACAACAGTTTGGGTGCTATGAAATCTCGCCAAATATATTAGTGCATGCAGAGTTAGCTTAATGTTCAAGTCAATCGTTTGTTGCTAGTTTGAAATCTGAGCTCAAATGAGCATCTGAATGATGGGCAATAGACAGCAGTGTAAGTTGGGGGAGTCTGTACTTAAGCTGAATGTTAGTAGAAGTAGGAGAGCTCAACCTAGCTTGCAAAGCTATCAGATTGTGGGCCACGTTCCCATCAGCCAGGAGCAATGCTATGCAGCCTGTTTGAGTATTGGGGCAGATTAGCTTTTTGACACACAAGATGTCTTCCCTTATAACTGAGCAACAATCCCTCACATAGCGGATCCAGTAAATGCTTTTGTTGGTTAGGGAGTCTCCACCTTCATGTTTTACATGGGAAGGGACTTTGGGCATGTTGGTCATGTAGATACACTTGGGAGGCAGTTGAATTTGTTTGTGCAAATCAATAGGGTCGCTTAGGGGGTTGTCAGCATTAGGGAATCGAGAAAAGTGGTCAGAGGAAGAAACAGTGCCCTGCTGTGCAAGTCGGGCTTTGGTAACTTGTGGCCATGCTTTTTGTAATTCCCTAGACACTATGTGTGTAACTGGTAGCACAGGGGTACACTTGGTAGTGACGCTTGTGGAGTGCTGATAGGGTTCTGTCGTGGGAGAATGTGGATTATTGATAAGATGGGTCGAGTTTATTTGCTGGGTAGAGATATGCTTGGGGGTTGGACTACCGAATCTCCTCTGGCTAGTAGACGTTTAACCAGCTTGTTAAGATCTTGGGTAGCAGATTTCAGTGTGTTGACTTGTATCTTCAGATCTGCTATGATCCTAGAAGGGACATAGTTGTTCATAGCTAAACCATCTGATGAGACCTAACCCCCAATTCCAACACTACCACCTTTCCTTAGCTCCTCTACAGCACCATCTCCCATTGCGCCATCAAACCCCCCCCCCCCCAACCGCTCTCCTCCCATTTGAGTACAACTCATATTCAGAAGCAGAAAAAATGTGTTTGATAGAATAAGTTCAGTGTCAGCAGGGTCTAAAGCGGAGTCCATAGTAGGAGGTGCAGAGACCCTCGGTTCAGCCACATCAGTGGTGGAAGGGAGTGATGGAAGATTTATTACTGCTGCGTGTGGTAGGTTTATTGAACAATTCAGGAATATGTTTTTGTTGCTTTGATCTGATTTGAGCTAATTGTGAGGTCAATCAGTTTTAAGGGGGACAACAGGTCCAATTGGAACAGACTGGACCAATGGAACAAGGAATTCTTAGCATTCGACTAGAAGGTCTTCAATGCGGTCTAAGACACAGTTGCTTCCTACTGACTTATGGACCTGTTTGGCTTTGTTAGATTTTTTCTGAGCCTCCCCACTCCCACAACCAGTTGACTTTCTTTTCCTCATAATTGTGTTTGGGTGTAGATTTGTAGATAGAATAGTTGGATTTAGTTGGAAGGTAGGGTAGTTGGAAGCGAGGGCGCTGCTGTCGCTCACGGCCACAACGCAGGCCCAAAAGTCACTATTGCGCCCAAACCCCAACAGCCCTCCCCCCCTCCCAATAGCCAAGAGCACCAGCAAAGAGTGACTTAAAGGGGCAGGAGGTCCGTGAGACTCAAGTTTGACAATGAGTAGCCAAATTAAAAAAACATAAACAAAATAAGGCAGGTGGCTTAGTCACAGAGGATACAAAAAGGTACTTGCAAAGACTCACAGTTTCTTGGCTTGGTGTCAGTCCATCCTGGGGCTTACAAAATTCAAAGGAAAAGAAACAAGAAAGCTGGCCCTGCCCTGCCTCTTCCTGTCAATGACGGGCAAGGACGGGCCCATCCTTGGCCTGGGCTTGGCCCCGGTTGGGCCAGCGTACATCCCACACAGCAGGAGAGTGCTGGCGCTAAATAGTGCATCAGCTGCCCCTCCCTCTGGGCGGCTATGGGTCCTTGGGCATAGAGTCCCCACCAGGATCAAGGAGCAGCAATTCCAGTCTCCCGCACAGCGGGAGAGTGCTGGCACTAAAGAGCTTGTTGGCAGCCCCTCCTTTAGGGCACCGATGAGTTCTGTGGCACGGAGTCCCTACCAGGACCAAGGAGCAGCGAATCTGGTCTCCCGAAACAGCAGGAGAGTGCTGGCACCTAAGAGTGTGTCGGCGGACCCTCCCTCAGGGCAGTGATGGGTCCTAGGGCATGGAGTCCCCACCAGGACCAAGCAGTACGATTCCTGTCTCCCGCGTGGTGGGAAAGGGCTGGCACTAAAGAGCGCATCGGCGGCCCCTCCCTCAGGGCAGCGATAGGTCCTGGGTCATGGAGTCTCCGCTAGGACCAAGCAGCAGAAATTCTGTTTTTTTCACATGTATCAAACCGAAATTGTAATACGATAACCTGCTACCGAATCGTAATTTGGGTATGCGAGTTTAGGGAAGTTCCTTCTTAATACCGAATCGCATCAGTATGTATGAATGTTTTGCAACCGAAATGTGGTTGCAAAACATTTGCATCTTACCACCTACTTCAAGTAGGTGATAACACATTCGCAAATAGGAAGGGGTCCCCTTCGTGAATGTTTGTAAAAGCGTTTACTGAGAGCAGGCAGTGGTCCCACGTACCACTGCCAGCTCTTAAAAAATGAAAGGAAAACTTTTCTTTTTTTTGTTTTTGTAAAGCAGCCTGTTTTCTGGGCTGCTTTACAAGAAAAAGATTGCTTTATTTAAATGCAATCACAGACATGGTTGTCTGCTGAAATTGCGACCTACCTCATTAATATTCATGAAGTAGGTCATTTGCAACCCACTGAGAATCGCTGAGGGTGGGTGATCAAAACACTTTCATGCATGCCATTTTGCGATTTCCTAATTGTGAATCGCAAAGATTCGCAATTAGGGAATCGTAAAACGTTTTCTTCATACATCTGGCCCCAAGTCACTACACAGGAACTATTGATTAACAATAGGGAACATCTAACCCATACAATCCTCTTGCATCAGGAAAAGCATTACCACACTGCCCCATATTATTTTTCAGAAATGAACTGTTGCAATATTTACCATGAACAGTCATGTAAAGCTGCCAACATTCTGAGAGAAAGTTCTGATAAGCGTAAAGAATGGTTTAGACTCCTTTTCTGACAAAGACCCAAAAGGAGCGGATCCATGTCAGATTTTTAGGATCGCACGCAAGCCAGTCAGAAGGTGGCAGGGTGGTGAGGTACAGGAATCATTCTTCCACTGGCCCTGCTCTTTTGGAGTGCTGCTGCACTTGTGTTCTAACACACTTATTTACCGATTTTAAAAACAAAGCTTTTGTTTAATGATGAGGAAGCTAACACGGCTAATTTCACTAAATGGCACCATGTGATGATCAGCAGTTTTTTCTCTTTCCCTTCAGGACATATTTTTAAAACTTTGAACCAGGTTTTCTATTCGTGAAGAGCCCCACTTACATTTGTTAGCCCAGGACTCACAAATACTTCTCACATGGCCGATCACACATAAGATAAATTCAAACAGGACAGATTTAAATGGAACTCAATATTCAGTCAGTGGTTATCTATAAAACCTGGTGGGCATTCTCCCCTGATGGACCTGAGTGGGACACTTCTGACTCAGATGCAGAGTTTTGTGTATGGGACTTGCTACCTCAAAGACTGACACAATCATTGACCACACATTCTTTGATGACAGATACATCAGTGTCACCTGTTGTAAACATTGCAGGAGTCTCATTGTCCAAGATCGCTTAAAACATAGCATGGAGTAGTGGAGGTGATGACCAAAGGCTGAGAGATGTTTGGAATGTCCGTCACTCTTTTAAAGTGATTATAGATATGCGCACGTAGCAAAAAGACAATGGAGATCCCGTGCGTCGCCTCATCACGAAGGTGTGATGAGTTTGAGCCCAAACCTGCCTATAAGATTCTATGTGCTTGAACTTTACAAAGGGATGCCGGAGAACACGTTGAAGGAGCCTAAATCTTGTATTTGCAACCATAGCAATCTGTGTTCTTTCACTAATTCAAACAAACTTGCCTTTCTTTTAACTGTGTTACAGGCACCGTCAGAGAAAGAGACATAACCACCACCTGGTTGATAACTGGCAGTTACCACATCAGGGAAGGACATATTTACCCACTTGCAGGCTGCTGTATTATGGAAAGCGTGTCTGTTAGAACTACCATTCACATTTCATACCGTGAACTCGCATATACTTTTTGAGTTAAACAATGGTGTACATAGTTCTTTAAAAACAGTTGAAGCAGCAGATATGGCACAAAGTGGGTCTGACTTGACTAAGACAATGAAGCTGTTTTCAAAATTTGCATAACATGGAACTTGATGTGCAGCAATCGGCTAAGCTGAGATAGACAGCGGGTGGCTTCTCTTGCTAGAGCTGTGTCGCGTGCAGTTTTTAAAGTTCTAGAAATGTGACATGTTCAGCTGGCCCCTTATATGCAGATAGTAATGGAGGCCAGTGTGGAGGGCGGATTTTTAGGGTGTTTAAGAGAAAAGTGCTGTAGTATTAGTACAACTGTCTGAGTCCAGTTTGCATGCTGTATTAAAAAAGAGAAAGCAATAAACATCCAGAATGAGAAAAGAAGAAGGTATAAAAAACAACTTAAGTGTGAGGTTCAATCACAGAAAAGTAGGTTAATTCCAGACCAAGGATCAGGATAAAGATCCTTTGAGAAATTAGGAGGGGCTTCCCCTAAAAATAAGGCAAATATTTAAAGCGGGCAACTCTAGAGGTAGTGGAGGGTGTGGGCATGAGGAGAGACAATAAAATGATATATACGTCAATGCTGGAATCCCACAATGCAAAGGGGACTAATTCCCAGGAAAGAGACACAGTAAGTACCAGGACATGAAAAATATCATTACACTCTCTGGTTTATCTGCACTAATTAGGTATCCAGTTATCGAAATAAGACCAAACTTGAGCCAGAGAAATTGTAATAAACAATAGAAATCCCAAGCTAGCTGTGGAGACATAGTTCCCCTAGTGCAGGTGCATGCAGAAAATCACAGTGAAGAGCAAGTCTCCAAAGGAGTACTGCATGGAAAGCACTACTATTAATATCTGGCAAAGGAGAGCAGTGTAAACGACAGACTGCTTATCAAGTTCCTAGCAGTTAACATTTTGGAAAGAGGACCAGTTGGCTTGAGCATGCTCCAAACTGGTGGCTGGTGACATTTAGAAGTGGAGGACAGAAAGGTTTGTATGACATTAATGTAGCGAATGATGTGAGCAAACTTAATGACAAACGCGGGGTCCAGGGCGGGTTCTCCTCACAAGAGTAATTGAAACAAGCATTTACAATGCAACGGTTTTGCCTTTGTAAAGTTAGAGCTATTGGCATTGTAAATGACAAATTTGTTATTTATGTGTTGGTTTTGAAAACAGATAAATAAATGGCATTGCCATTTACAATGCCAATAGCTTAATCTCTCCCAAACAGTAAAAATGATTAATAATAACTAACATTCTTCTGATCAAAGGACCAAAAACCCTGCCTTAAGTTGCAGTCATTAAAGAGCTTGCTGACAATTAGGAGCTCCCTGAGTGATGGTGTGTGTTTTGTAGGTGTGTGTGTGTGTGCACGTGTGTATTGCTGACATGCAATGCTCACATTCAGTTAGGAGCTCCCTGAGTGATGGTGTGTGTGTTTGAAGGTGTGTGTGCGCATATGCACTTGAGTATGCACATGTGCCCGGGTGTGTGTGCATGATCATTGTGTGAATGAATGTTCACAAGTGTGTATGAATGTGCGCATGTGAGTGAGTGTGCATATGCATGGATCCACAAGGCATGAAAATGTATGTGCCACTCTAGTTCGTTGTGCCGATACTAAGTAACTGTGAGTACCGGCCCATTTAAAGCACTGAATAAACGTGTTACCAATGTTTCCCTGTGTGTTCCATTTATTCCTTGTATGCAACAATGAGTAGAAAGGAAACAGAAAGCAAAGAACGTGGAGACATTAACATTAAGTTGAAACTTAAAAGAAGCTGTTTATTTTGCACAAGACTCCACAACCAACATTAAAGTGAACAAATTAAACCCAAGCTATCAGAATTACATGCATTTTAAACATACAACGGAAAGAAAATGAGATATTAAAAATAAAGTAATGCTTATAAATGCACAATATTATTACTGCAATATGGGAACATGAACAAATGCATACATAAGAAGCATATTGCTAAGTAGCTACTGTGCGATCAACGAGATTATTTCGTGATAAACACATCGTAAGAAAAAAGCAACACAGAGAGAGCTTAAAAAGTACATAAAACAAACTTTATACTTGTTTATTTAAGAAGATGGAAAGAGACTAAGTAACATAGACAATACACAGACACAAGTTTAATAATGATGCATGCCAGGATAGCGGTGTCGAGGCGATGACTTAATTACTTGCCAAGCTAGGAAGAAAGGGGCAGTCGTAACATAGTCTTACCCAACCTGCCTTCGAGATTGCCTTTAAACTATGCATCCCCATTAAGCTGCACTTCGACCCTCAAGGAAACCCATTGCCATGTATAAGGTCACTGTAGTCGTCAGGCATACACAGGAACTACAGACAGCTCTTCCGGGTAGAAATAGACAACCAACGGGCCGCGAAGGCAATAAAATAAAAATAAAAGCCATATTGGAATTGCTGTTCGTGAAATATATCGTAGTTACAGTGTAAGGCAAAACACCATTGGTTACAGTTTCCTACACTAAGATACGTTAAAACACACTCTAGCTTTCCTACATTTTCATGACAAAATACCAGAATTTGTTTCAGCCATAAGCAGACATTATACATCATGGACCGAGGTAGTCAGTCATTAGGATTTGTTCGAATGAACATAAGTGAGGGCGGGACAGAGATGTGCTGACAAACAATGTATCCAATTAGATGGAAGCCTTGTGATGCACACGAAAGTGCAAAGGTCAATGTAGGAAAGACTCACGAGAAACGAATACAGAGTGGGCACGTGGGAGTTGTGCGTGTGGGATCACCGTCTGATTTATCGGTCATAGGCATAAGCAAGCAAGGCAAGATCCCTTCTGCCCCGCTAGCCGGAGACAGCACATGCTGAGGAGGTAAGCGCACACCCTTTATGGCATTTAGAACCGCAACAGCGTCGGAGATCTGAAAGGACCAGCACAGCAGTATTTATTTATTTTTATTTAAGGCATTTTTATATAGCGCGGACATTACCCAAAGGAACATTAAAAAAGCAACGAAGGGGGGGTGGGAACGGAGACACGGACAGCGGCAGGGGGGGCGGGGGAAGGCAGGACAGAAAGCACGAACAGGGGGTGCGGGCAGGACAGCAGCAAGAACTCACCAGAGGACGACTTCTTCCGGCGGCAGTCGGGGCAAATGACAAAATAAACGGCTGCAAAAAAAAAAGAAAAAGTACGCGCCCACCGTCGCATGACGTTTTAAAAGGGGCAGAGAGGGAAAAAATTTACGAAACGCCCACGAATCGCCTCGGACAATGACGGACGCCTCTCTCTTCCAATGGCTAGCCTCCATTTATGGAGCTAGCCAATGGAAAAGAGAGGCGAGACAAAGTCACATACTGTTCTCAAAAGATTTCGCCTGTGCGAATGCTGCTGCGCAGCGGACGCCAGGCGAAACCTAAAAAGATCTGTAAATGGTGCATTTTAAAGCAAATGAATTTAGCAATAAAGCATGGCTCATACACAGTGAGAACGTATAGTCTTGAAATATTAAACACAATAAAGCTGCCCCATATCTTACTGCATTAATATGTTCAACAGTTACAAAAATGTGCAAATTGTACAGAGCGACAACTTCAGCCCTTTAAAGTGCGTCCTTGCCCAGTGTCTTGCACTGCATTAGTGCCTTCATCTTTGGAAGAAAATGCTCTAACAAGGCTTTTCAATGTACCCACAACTGCTGGCTGTGATCAGTCATATACAAATATGTGCAGGCAGGCCTTTAAGTAGGATGCAAAAAAGTAGAGACTCTCTAAAAAAAGGAACATGTAAAATACATTTCTGTGCTTCTTGTGGTGTGCCACCCGACTGGTAGATTTGTTTCTCTCTGAGATGATATTGCATCTAAATACACAGCTACTAACATACACCTAAAACCTGTCAGTATGATTGATTTTATCAATGGTTGTTAGCTGTTTAAGATAAATGAGTAACAAAAATGATTTGTTATAAATAATTAACATTGGAAATGTTTCAATCCTGAAATTGTGAGTCTGTGAATTAAACAGTATTGAGGTCTTTTGAAGGAGTTTTGGGCTTCAGTTATGTGTGCTTTATGTAAGATATGTATACTCTGTTTCGACGCAAATCTTGTCCATCTGCACATCTTCATCTGCCTTCCTTTCCTCTTCAACACCCTCTTTTCACTTTTACCCAAATGTACTTCCTTGCATCTCTCTCACTTCACCACTTCCTAACATACAATGCACTCACTCACATTTAAGCAACTTATTTCTTTTTGCTTTTGCCTTGTAAATATTTTGACATTTGTGAACCCCATTCACACACATTTGCTCAGAATTTCTACACTACAGGGGAGTGGAGACCACTTTGTGTGAGGACAGGCCCAGCCCTATTCAGGTGTCAGTGACAACTCCTCCCACCACTCTAACTCAGGAAGGCCCATTAGCCTGGTAATGGGCTATCAGGATATGCAGGACACACCTCAGCTCCCACTGTGTGACTGTCTGCAGTGAATGCACAAACAGCCAAACTGTCAGTCTAAACCAGACGTCGATTCCGCAGGCAGAAGCCCAGAATGAAAAAGCAAGAAAATGCCCACTTTCTAAAAGTTGCATTTTCAAACACCCAATTTAAAAACCAACTTCACTCTGCGCAGTGGAATGGTCGAGGGCACTTTCCTCCACACAATATGGGAATGTACTGCTCCGTGGTTTTGGCGTGAAGTACTGACCTGACTCTCTGAGGTGCTGGGGTGGGACGTTCCACAGTCACCGTGTCTAACCATGCTTCACATTACGGAGGGCATTGGAGGTAACAGATACAAAAGACATCTGCTATTCTGGGGCTTACTCTTGCTCAGCATAAGATTGCTGAGGCTTGGAAGGCGACCTCACTGCCATCTTTAGGGGCCTGGAAACGGGGCCTTGATTTTTGCTTGGGGTTAGAAATAACGATTTTTAAAGCATGGGAATGTACCCGGAAACACCCAAAGATATGGAAGCGGTGGGCTGATTATCAGGGTCTGTATCTTGAACCTATCCGCCCTGTGTTATGCAATGAAGATCTGCGATAAAGATAAAATGTTGGTTATTCATATCGAGAATAATTATATCTGAACTCACATATTGCAATTCGAGACTTTGTATGATAATATACATATGGACTTTGTGACACTGATGTTTTTAGTTTATATTGTTTATATGCGTTTAATTCAGTATTATGCATATTCTTTTTTTCAACAATTGTATATTGTAAAATTTGACATCTTTTCCATCACCATGATACGTATACAATGTGCTGCCCTGGTATCACATGGGACTTTTGTGTCGGTCAACAATAAAATTTGTTGTGAAAAAAAAATCAACTTCACTAAAAGATGTAATTTTAAATTGTGAGTTTATGGACCACAAACTCCACGTCTCTATCTCTCCCAGTTGGAAGTTACACGTGTAAGAGGTTACAAGACAGCTCCCATGCTAACCTATGGGAGAGATAGCCCTTGCAAAAGTTAAAAACAAAATTAGCAGAATATCACTATAAGGACATGTAAAACACACCAGTACATGTCCTACTTTTTAAATACACTGAACCGGTTTGCACCTGTTTCCGGGTTAGAGACCTGTGATTGACTATACAGGAATGAGCAACTGGGGAGAATTGTTGCTGCCCCTTTCTCCCATAGCTTGGCCAATAGCCCAATAACTCCTCCTGTTGCTGATACCTTTGCTGCCTCTGGAATAAGCATGAGGGTTGTACAGGGAATTACTAAAGACAGTATTTGTTGCTTCTTGTTTTGAAATATTGCTGGCCTAAATTTAAGGATTGGGAATCCTCAGTGGGCAGAGTTTAAACTGGTTTTGATGCACTATGTTTTCAGGAGACTTTGGTGAAAGAACCGATCCATATTGACGGTTTTAAAACCTTTCATGTACCCGCAGTTGCATCATCGTATGGGAGAGCAATGGATGGGGGGCTGTGCATCTATATAGCACACTACTTAATCAAAGCGAATACTGTAACACTGACAGCTGATCTTTGCTTTCAAATAATGGGCAGATTTGGACAGAACAATTGGTATAGTTGTAGTGAATTTTTAGGTCAATGCCCCACATGAAGAGCTTGCAGGAGTGCTGGGGGGCATATCCGATCACATGACAAAGATTCAGGTGGCCTCCACTAAAGATTTGTTTATAATTTGGGGCAGAGACTTTAACATCAATAATGATGCATGTTTAGTGGTCTCATATGATGTCCCTACATAGTAGATATAGTTTGCTGATATGAAGATCCAGTTTATATGTTGTGAAAATTGGTGCAGACACCTGCACTTATTTTTGGGCAGGGGACATATTTTTCATCCTCATTGTTTTTGACTGTGTACTGCATTTTGCTTTTGCTGGATTTACAACTCTGGGCGCTTTACCCCTGCTGATCAGTGACGGAACTGCAAGCGTTCCCTGTGTAAATTGTGATTAAGATTGGTTATCCATGATTGGTATATTTGATTTACTGGTAAGTCCCTAGTAAAGTGCATTTTGTGTGGCCAGGGCCAGTAATTCAAATGAGTAGCCCTGTAACCATGTCTAAGACCTGTCACGGCAGTGTCTGTGTGTGCAATTTTGAACTGCCATGACGACTTGGCAAGTGCACCCACTTACCAGGCCTAAACCTTCCCATTTACTATATTTAAGGCACCCCTAAAGTAGACCCAAGGTAGCCCCAGGGCAGGGTACAGTGTCAGTCAGTTAAGCTTTATTCGATGATAAAATAATATTTATAAAACAATAAAATTGCATGTTACAGAAAGATAAGAAACCACAATATTATGGAATAAGAGTACAGTGACATTTTTTACATAAGAATAGATTTTCTACACTTAAAAACGGACTTTAAACACAACGAAACAGATAAAATTACACATTTTTTCCCCAAGGGATTGCGTGACTATGAATGCAGGACGGCATTGTGGCAGGTCTAGTGTTCTAAGCAGCGGGAGAATCCCCCTTTTCCTCTGGACAGTATACAATTTACAGAGAAATAAAACATGCATAGTGGATTGTGCTCACAAATCGTCGCATGGGCAATTAGACAGCTGCCTAGACCAATCGTTAATTGCTGGAAAACTAAGCGATCTATGGACAATACCCATCCTGAAACGTGTTAGTAAAAATCTTTCAAAGTCAAAGGATACAAAAGTTAAATACGACTGCATCTTAAAAGTAGTCAGGATGTTTTGGTGGGCAAGAACGGAGATTTTTAATATCCCTGTATTTAATCTAATGTTTTCCAGATACTGCAAACAGCTAAGTTTACCCCTTGCATGCGGCGTGAATTTGTGCGCTGGGCGGCCGTTTTGAAGAGTGGGCGGGATCATAATGGCCCCCAGCCGTCATCAGCACACGCCCACCGTGATGAATGTCGGCCGGGGCCCGTCATTAGCATGCAAGGGGTTAAAGAACTTTCCTATTTACTTTAGTCAAGGTATGAGGGTTATCAAAATATTCTTGATGTTCTAATTTACAAAAGAATTCCTTGACATAACTGAGCCAACTTATATGTGATACCCCATCTAACCCACAGCAATCAATAATCATTTGTTGATTTAAAACAGTCTTCTCCGAAGTCCAAATATGATGCCAGAGGAGAATTGGTTGGATGCCAATGACATCCGATCTATAAGAAAACCTAACTCCGACTGGCAAGTGAAGGTAGAGACACTAACCGGGATGGCAAGGAGGTATCTAAGAAATCTGTTTTCTGCCCTCTGTAGAGATGTCACATCTACATGTCCCCAAATACCTGCTCCATAGGTCGCTATTGCGACACATTTATCCTTGTAAATTTGAAGTAGCGTACGCCCAATTTCTTGCTAAAATTAACCAGGGCTACCAGTGTCTTTGTGAATAACAGTCTCCTCAAATTAACAGCCTGTGTCCGCGTGCCAATGAAATCAAATAAGACCCCCAAGTATGAAAAGGTATTAGCGCAGTCTAAACAATTCTTTTCTAGGAAGAACGTACAACACTTTTTGCTGTCTGGGCCACATTTTAAAATGAATGTTCTAGATGCATTTACTGTAAGACCCAAGTTGGGTTTAGCAGGTGTGTGAAGGTATTCACTGATGCCAGACTTAAAAATTGGACATAAGCAGGACAGAATTAAAATGCGAAAAACATAACAGTGCAAATAAGTCAGACATTTAAAATGCCCTACTGAAACAATATTGAATGAAATAATACTTTAGTGACATAATTCTAGGATGTGAAAAGTCTTGGAGAGTGGGGGAGACATCAGGGTATGCAAGGTAATTATGGATGCAGTAGAATATTTCTCCTCCCTAATTTTCTGGTCCAGTTGCACACCACAAGAGAAGGAAAGTACACAGTGTCGTAAACAACGCAAAATTAGACATTGGTCAAAATACGTAATTTTTTTCTATGTCAGGTAACTGAGTGGCCGCAGGCAAGTCGAGCTTTATATTGTTTTGTCGATGATGTCACTCAGATCCTTACAGTGGAATATATTCCAACTTTTCATACTTACCCATGTAGAATTCTACATGCAATCATTTCATTTTATGCATTAACAGACATTGCCCTTTTTTGCTTTGAAATGATTGCAAACACAAGTGATCTTACTTAACGGTATGTCTTCATTTTTGAACCTGAGAAGAAAGACTCAACTTGGAGTGCAAGGGCTGAGTTGAGTCTGGGGGTGATTGACAACAAATGCAGGAAGTTGATTGGTTGGGTGCCTACAATGAAGTTGCTGTATGTGCATGAAGAGAGAATGTTCCACTGGGCCTGGACACAGAATCAATCTGTGAGGGAATCTGAGGAGCTGCCAAGAAGGGCATTTTTGATGTGCTGGACTAGGTCTGGCCCGCCCATTCCAATGGGTTTGGGGTTGTTTCTCCTGCAGGGCCCTAGCCTCTGGTAGCCCTTCCCAGTAGACATATTTGGCAATAAGTGCTGCAGGCCCACTAGTAGCATTTGAATTACAGACCCTAGACACACACAGGGCACTTTACTAGGGAGTTACCAGTAAATAAATATGCCAATCATGGATAACTAATCATAATCACAATGTACACAGGGAGCACTTGCAGTTCAGCACTGATCAGCAGTGGTAAAATGCCCAGAGTTCTAAAACCAGCAAAAACAAAATGCAGCACACAGTCAATAACAGGGGGTCAGAAGCAAAAACGACAGGAGAAAAACATCCCAGTTGAAAAATGTGACTTGACTTTGGCAATCCAAGCAGAAGGCTGGTTTGAGTGACTGGAAGCCATACTTCTGGTGCCCCTCCTTTTCCAAGTCCATTTTCCAAGTCCATCTGTAAAAAGAGTGGCATGCAACCTACCTGAATCAGACTCAATTGGGCAGGAATTATAATTGTTGGCAGGATAACACTAATAGGGCCATCAACCCAGGCGGGTGAGAGAGACTTCAGGTGTGCTCAGCCCCGGACATAGCAAGCAGGCGGGTGCCCATCCACAGAGTCCCAGTAAGAAATTCAAGGTCTGCTCCACTGATTGGTGGAACACTGTTATGACACCTAAAGCTTAACACCTTAGCTGCTTCGCAAATATCCCTCCCCAGTGCTGCGCTGTCCATTGGAACTAGTGCTGAATGGACGTTCAATGGTCGTGCGCAGCACTGGGGAGGTAGCGCTCGTGACGACCGTTGGCCGTCAGCAGCGCTTAAGAGGTTAACATACCAAACCACTTCACATGAGCCCTCTCTTTGCCTGCCTGTTTGTTATCTGCACTCAAGAACAGGAGAGTGAGCCCCCATGCATCTATCTAAGTGAAATGAAAATGCTTTAGATATCTCTTTAGGAGAAAAAAGGTGCCCAAGTGCTGAGCAAAGTGACAATGCCTTAAAGAAAAGTTAATGCCTATTTCTGAAGTGATTGTGGCTATTGGGACCAGCATAAATAAAAGAATGCATGCACTCAAGGATGTCTAAGGCCTATTACATGTGAGCCAGCTGACTAGATAGCTGAGGTGTTGTTCCCTATTAGGACCTGATTACGAATTGTTAAGTACTTGTGGCGTGCTAACTCTGCATATGTAATTACCCTCAAGGTGCGATAACATCCCTCAGGTACCATGTAATTACTAGTTGAATCCCTTTGACCAGGGAAAACTGTGTAAACAAAGAAATACTAAGTGGTATTCTACAACGTATTCACACATTTACCACTGGCTCTGAGAAAATGATAAATATGTGCAGATGCTGCTGTGTAGGGCGGGTTTAGGGAAGGTGTGGAGGGCAGTGGAAGAGTGATTCTGGCAAGCAGGAACATTGAATGCTTTAAGCTTTCTGTAGGAAATGGGACCCCCGGCCGGCCAGGGCTTGCGCCACAGCCAGTCAGAGACCGCCACTCTTATGAAAAGTCGACCCCTGCTCGCCCTCTAGGTAACGCGGCGCGGGCAGCCAGGCCTATCTCGGAGGACATGTGAAGCATTTGCGCACGCACCCACCAACAACAACATCCCAGGCCTCCCACAAAAGGAACTCCACACCAAGTATATATGAAAATAGTCTTTGTATTAAGCATGACACATATAAACACACATTGTACAAGGTGCCAGGGGCACGGGCAGGGGCTACAGGGAAGAAGGTACAGCGCAGGGCCAAGGGACCACTGCCAGGAATCACATACAGGGGACATCTGGCATTTCAGGGGGGAAAGGACAAAAGTAGATAAGCCTGCAGGGGTAAGTTTAGGAAAGACACATAGAATAAATCTCAAGGAGCACAATTGACATCTAGCTAGTCCTCTCAACAGGCCAACCGACCTTCTGGGGCTGGGACGCCCATAGTCTCAATGTCAGGGGTGGGGGGGACTGCAGGTACCCATCGATAAACCTAAACGTGGCAGCGGCCCACGAAGTGCTGGGCAGCTGTAGATGCTGGGGGCATCACGTTGGAGCCTCGCAGGCTCGGCATGATTCAAGCACCAGGGGGGAGCCTCACGGGCTCGGGGACAGAGGTGCTGGGGCTAAGCCTCGCCGGCTCGATAGGGCAAGGGACAATGGTGGAGCCTCTCGGGCTCGAGGAACGAAGGGGCCAGAGGTGGAGCCTCGCCGGCTTGAGGCACGAAGGGGCCAGAGGTGGAGCCTCGCCGGGCTCGAGGAACGAAGGGGCCAGAGGTGGAGCCTCGCAGGCTCGAGGCACGAAGGGGCCAGAGGTGGAGCCTCGCCGGGATCGAGGAACGAAGGGGCCAGAGGTGGAGCCTCGCCGGGCTCGAGGAACGAATGGGCCAGAGATGGAGCCTCGCCGGGCTCAAGGAACGAAGGGGCCAGAGGTGGAGCCTCGCAGGCTCGGGAGATGAGGGGCCCAAGGTAGAGCCTCTCCGGGGCTCAAGGGAGGAGGAGCCGAATGTGGAGCATCGTGGGAGTCCTTCCCGGACTCTGGGACCAAGGGGGGGGGGAAAGCCTCGCGGACCCCCAGCACTCCCCAGGGCAGAGGAGCGTCCCGTAGCCCGCCCGCACTCACCGGTTGTTAGAGGCGGCGGCTCCACGGGGCCTCAACTCCTCGGCGTGGCGATGGCGGAGCTCCGTCCTCCGGGAGAACCATAGACTGCCGGGTGCGCCTGGGGAAGCCCTCCAAGGTCGGGCCAATCCCTGCGCGGCCCCGCAATGACGCGGTAGGAGTCCCGGCGGCCAGGACCAATGGCGGGGTGGCAATGCTTTCTCCGGGGCCGCCAATGGCAGCGCGGCCCTGGATAGGGAGGCGGGCACAGCGCCTCCACAGCCGACTCCGGGCTGCAGCGGTGAACTCGGGGAGGTAGTGAGGAGTAGGCTCCCTCGTAAATATGCCACGCAAGGGGGTAGGCGAGGTAGGCACTCGCTGGGCGTCTGGCAACTCCGTGGGGCAGGGCAAATGCCGGGTGGCACCGGCTCGATGAATCCAGCGCTCCCAAGCGCTAGGGTATAGATGCCGCGCTCCCAGCGCTAGGGATCAGAAGAAAGCGCTCCCAAAGGCCAGAAGAATGTAGCAAAGTCCATAGGGAGTCTAGGACCTCAGGTGGAGCGTAGCCGCTCCTAGAAGGGGAAAAACCATCAGGAGTCCAGGAGTAGGGCAGGGCCCAGGGAGGCAAGCCAACCCTGAGCCCAAGCAGCAGCAGCTCCTGGTAGATTCAAGTTGAGAACAAGAACAAATCCAGAGTGTCACAGCACCCTTTTTATACACACATTCTTGGTCTGAAGGGGCAGGCAGGGGGAGAACCAGCTGGAACTGGTTATGGGGGGATTCTTTACACTGGCCAGGCTAGGAACATCAGCCGCACCCCAGGGGGTGGAGCCAGCATTGTCTGGGGAAAACCCAGCCTCATTCATGACACTCAAACCAGACAGTCAATCCACAAGCAGACCCAGGCTCACTCCTCCCCTCTCATCAGTATGCTAAACACTCCATTCACCACCGGGGCAGACCCTCCCAGATCCTGGGAGCCAGGCTCACCAGCCCTCCCCGGCCAATCATACGCCAGGCACATATTCCACAAATATGCCAACTTCCAAAAGGGGGACTTCTACACTAGACACACTCATACCTCATATACCGTTGCACAGCATTCAATCTCACGAGTTCATACATACCAGACTTGACCCTGCACACCCTACGCACCGGGAACTACCGAGGACTCATCCATTCCCCATGTATTCCTATGGAAGGGTAGGTCGCTCTCTCCTCACACTCACTCAGAGGGGGAATCACCATCCCCAGGTTACATATACCATAAAAACTTCAGGGGCGGACCTGCCAGATGGGCCACGTCCAACACATGCCCCTCCCAGCCCAAACGCAGGGTAGACCAATCACTACCGTGATGGACTTCCCTGCTGCAGGGCGATAGAACATGGACGTGGCTCGCGCTACCGAGCCACCCTCCAGCTCGACGCCTACCTGGACCGATAGACACACACAGGCTAAAAATTACGAAAAATAAAAAAAATAACAAAGACATAGGCCCAACCAGGCTACCCCACTGGCACGCCTTAGTTGTCCGTGACTAGGACCAGGCCCTAGGCCACCCAGATACCACTGGTCCCTGCGAATCCGAAGTGGGGGGGTGGTAACCCCGGGCCCACAATAGCCCTTCTCCACTCCCTTTCTTAGGGTAGCCACGACTACCACTGTTCCTTCCACCTAGGGTCCACACCCTCAGGCTTGCCAGAGGTCACGGGCAAGAATGCCCCACCCTACCTCTACTTCTGAGGTTCCGCGTTCTCCCAGGAGAAACACCCTCAGAACACACTTTCCTATCAGTCTTGGAACTTCCTCCCTCCACTGGTCTTCCACCTGGGAACTAAGTGTTCAGCTCTCCCCAAGGCAAGCCGCGGCCGCGCCAGCAGGTCTTCCTTGTCTGGGATACAACTAACATGAATTCAACAAAACGAGCCGCGGCAGCACTAGCCGGTCTCAAGGTTCAGCTCTCCCCAAGGCAAGCCGCGGCCGAGCCAGCAGGTCTTCCTTGTCCGGGATACAACTACCATAACTTTAACAAAACGAGCTGCAGCAGCGCCAGCCGGTCTCAAGGTTCAGCTCTCCCCAAGGCAAGCCGCGGCCGAGCCAGCAGGTCTTCCTTGTCCGGGATACAACTACCATAACTTTAACAAAACGAGCTGCAGCAGCGCCAGCCGGTCTCAAGGTTCAGCTCTCCCCAAGGCAAGCCGCGGCCGAGCCAGCAGGTCTTCCTTGTCCGGGATACAACTTAACATAAATTCAGCCAGGGCGACACCTGACGCCTAAACCACATTCAGCGGGGTACGGAACGCATGATGCCTCCAACACATTCATCGGGGTAAGGAAGGACAAGATTAACGTTGATTCAGCAAGCTCCCCATCCCAGAGACTTTATACTCCATTACTCAGCATACCTCAACATTCATGCACATACCGTTCCCTAGACTGGTAGGACAGTTTTCCACCGCCCCTGATTCCTCAACCTGACCCTCGGGGCACAGGTACCATTACTCTAGGGTAGGGACAAGGACCATACATATTTGAACACAATTTTGCAACCACCACTGGATCCCACCCTTCTGGTGAATCCAGAAAACCATATTACACCAGGGAGATGATTTACCCTCCCAAGCTAGGGACACCTAACTCTCAGTATACATGTACATTTTTTTCTACAGAACAGATATTTAAGTAACCCTTAAAACTTTCCACAGGACGGGTATTTCCAACAATCTTTAACATTTTTCACAGACATTTTTAGCAACTTGACCTGATCCTATGTGGCACAGGTACCCTTATTCCAGGGAAGGGACAGGGACCATATACATTGAACATAATTATGCTGCCACCACTGGATCCCACCCTTCCGGTGAGTCCAGAAAACACATTGTACTAGGGAGTTGATCTACCCTCCCTAGCTAGGGCCACCTAACCAGAACACATCTTTCACAGAATGGGCATTTACGTAAACTCTTAAAACAATAATCTCCTTTCTTTGCGACCATTTACAATACAGAGTTTTGTAGGGAGGCCAGTTATCATTGTGGTACTGCGCAAACACAAGTCCGGATCCCACCGCTAGCCACCAGTGTAGGAAATGGGACCCCCGGCCGGCCAGGGCTTGCGCCACAGCCAGTCAGAGACCGCCACTCCTATGAAAAGTCGACCCCTGCTCGCCCTCTAGGTAACGCGGCGCGGGCAGCCAGGCCTATCTCGGAGGACATGTGAAGCATTTGCGCACGCACCCACCAACAACAACATCCCGGGCCTCCCACAAAAGGAACTCCACACCAAGTATATATGAAAATAGTCTTTGTATTAAGCATGATACATATAAACACACATTGTACAAGGTGCCAGGGGCACGGGCAGGGGCTACAGGGAAGAAGGTACAGCGCAGGGCCAAGGGACCACTGCCAGGAATCACATACAGGGGACATCTGGCATTTCAGGGGGGAAAGGACAAAAGTACATAAGCCTGCAGGGGTACCTGTAGGAAAGACACATAGAATAAATCTCAAGGAGCACAATTGACATCTAGCTAGTCCTCTCAACAGGCCAACCGACCTTCGGGGGCTGGGACGCCCATAGTCTCAATGTCAGGGGTGGGGGGGACTGCAGGTACCCATCGATAAACCTAAACGTGGCAGCGGCCCACGAAGTGCTGGGCAGCTGTAGATGCTGGGGGCATCACGTTGGAGCCTCGCAGGCTCGGCATGATTCAAGCACCAGGGGGGAGCCTCACGGGCTCGGGGACAGAGGTGCTGGGGCTAAGCCTCGCCGGCTCGATAGGGCAAGGGACAATGGTGGAGCCACTCGGGCTCGAGGAACGAAGGGGCCAGAGGTGGAGCCTCGCCGGCTCGAGGCACGAAGGGGCCAGAGGTGGAGCCTCGCCGGGCTCGAGGAACGAAGGGGCCAGAGGTGGAGCCTCGCAGGCTCGAGGCACGAAGGGTCCAGAGGTGGAGCCTCGCCGGGCTCGAGGAACGAAGGGGCCAGAGGTGGAGCCTCGCCGGGCTCGAGGAACGAATGGGCCAGAGGTGGAGCCTCGCCGGGCTCGAGGAACGAAGGGGCCAGAGGTGGAGCCTCGCAGGCTCGGGAGATGAGGGGGCCCAAGGTAGAGCCTCTCCGGGGCTCAAGGGAGGAGGAGCCGAATGTGGAGCATCGTGGGAGTCCTTCCCGGACTCTGGGACCAAGGGGGGGGGGAAAACCTCGCGGACCCCCAGCACTCCCCAGGGCAGAGGAGCGTCCCGTAGCCCGCCCGCACTCACCGGTTGTTAGAGGCGGCGGCTCCACGGGGCCTCAACTCCTCGGCGTGGTGATGGCGGCGCTCCCTCCTCCGGGAGAACCATAGACTGCCGGGTGCGCCTGGGGAAGCCCTCCAAGGTCGGGCCAATCCCTGCGCGGCCCCGCAATGACGCGGTAGGAGTCCCGGCGGCCAGGACCAATGGCGGGGTGGCAATGCTTTCTCCGGGGCCGCCAATGGCAGCGCGGCCCTGGATAGGGAGGCGGGCACAGCGCCTCCACAGCCGACTCCGGGCTGCAGCGTTGAACTCGGGGAGGTAGTGAGGAGTAGGCTCCCTCGTAAATATGCCACGCAAGGGGGTAGGCGAGGTAGGCACTCGCTGGGCTTCTGGCAACTCCGTGGGGCAGGGCAAATGCCGGGTGGCACCGGCTCGATGAATCCAGCGCTCCCAAGCGCTAGGGTATAGATGCCGCGCTCCCAGCGCTAGGGATCAGAAGAAAGCGCTCCCAAAGGCCAGATGAAGGTAGCAAAGTCCATAGGGAGTCTAGGACCTCAGGTGGAGCGTAGCCGCTCCTAGAAGGGGAAAAACCATCAGGAGTCCAGGAGTAGGGCAGGGCCCAGGGAGGCAAGCCAACCCTGAGCCCAAGCAGCAGCAGCTCCTGGTAGATTCAAGTTGAGAACAAGAACAAATCCAGAGTGTCACAGCACCCTTTTTATACACACATTCTTGGTCTGAAGGGGCAGGCAGGGGGAGAACCAGCTGGAACTGGTTATGGGGGGATTCTTTACACTGGCCAGGCTAGGAACATCAGCCGCACCCCAGGGGGTGGAGCCAGCATTGTCTGGGGAAAACCCAGCCTCATTCATGACACTCAAACCAGACAGTCAATCCACAAGCAGACCCAGGCTCACTCCTCCCCTCTCATCAGTATGCTAAACACTCCATTCACCACCGGGGCAGACCCTCCCAGATCCTGGGAGCCAGGCTCACCAGCCCTCCCCGGCCAATCATACGCCAGGCACATATTCCACAAATATGCCAACTTCCAAAAGGGGGACTTCTACACTAGACACACTCATACCTCATATACCGTTGCACAGCATTCAATCTCACGAGTTCATACATACCAGACTTGATCCTGCACACCCTACGCACCGGGAACTACCGAGGACTCATCCATTCCCCATGTATTCCTATGGAAGGGTAGGTCGCTCTCTCCTCACACTCACTCAGAGGGGGAATCACCATCCCGAGGTTACATATACCATAAAAACTTCAGGGGCGGACCTGCCTGATGGGCCACGTCCAACACTTTCCAGAAAAAATGTCAGTGTGGAGCAGGGAACATGGATTGGCTGCTGTTGCAGTCAAAGCCTTGTGCAATTTTACCAACTGGTAAAACCCAAGCACAATGTTCCCATAAATGTGAAAAATATGATCAGGTGGAACAACAGACCTTTCAGTTATACTACACTTTGTGAAAACAGGCCTAACGTGAGTTTAGATTATTTTTCTCACTGTGAGCTAGTGAAGTGGAGCAGGAAAGTACTCCTTTTGGTATGGTTAACCCCTACTTTTTGCCTGAGTCTGAATGCAACTTTGACTGAATGTACATTGGGTTCTTCCTAGTCAGGTTCCCAGTGTCTGTGTTCTTTACCAAAACTGTACCTTTGTTTACACAATTGGCACACCTTTGGCCCACATATAAGTCCCCTATAAAAGGTACCAGTGATACCAAAGGCATTGTGACCAGAGAGGGTCTCTAAGGGCTGCAGCCTGTATAATGCCACCCTAAGAGCCCTCACGAAACCCATGCACCCTGCCACTGCAGCCTGAATGTTTTGATGCAGATTAAAGCGAAGAGTCACCCTGGCACACGTCTTTGAATGCCAGGCCTGCTACCATTGCAACAGGCATAAGTAAGTCACCCCTACAGCAGGTCATACAGCCTTTAGGCAGGGTGCCCTCTTGTGAGGGCATAACTGCGTAAGCATATATGCCCCTGCAGTGTCTAAGTCCATTCTTAGGGTTGAATAAAAAGGGGTGACCCTGTGTCCCTCAGAACCTGGGTAATCGTGGTTAAATACAATGGTGGTTCTGTTGGAACAATCTCCAATCACGGGCAGATCGCTGCACCCGATCGCTGCTTAGAGGTTCGCTTCGATTCTTTGGGGGTTTGACCCATTGGCTACCCATCAGGCTGAGATTCCTTCTTCCTATTCCACATACTGTCCCCCTCTCCTGTCTTGATAAAGACCCGCCACGACCACCAATTGGGGCGCACCAGGGTCGAAACGTCGACGCTCACCTGTGGTCCAGATACTCCAGGAGCCCATATATGAACTTTATGTCTCCTTTGAGAAGAAACCAGACTCTGGACAACCTAATCCCTGTATATAATTTGTATATATATGTTATGGTATTGCACTGTACATGATTTGATGCACTGAGCACTTTATTCACTAACTGTCACACTCTCCACACTTGAACTTGACGGTCGCATTATCTTTTTCTGAAATCTAATGCCATCACTGAATGAATTAATTCAGATGTAACTTTATTGATTTCTGTAATATAAAGTATCACGTGAAATCATTCCTTGTCCAATAGAAATTTCTCATTGTGTTTTTGTTTCAGAGAGGTTGTTTATACGTTTTTATAAAGCTTTTGAAGCCTTTTCCAAATTAATTGTCTTTACCCAACAGAACCACCATTGTATTTAACTAAGTCCATTCTTATACATCATAAGTGCATAGTGTAGCCATACTGAGTTCATGGGTTGAGAGTTTGTCAATACTGGTTCCACAGCTCCATGATGACTTCACTGAATCTCAAGATGTTTGGTATCAAACATTCCAAATTAATGAGCCCACACTGATGGCAGTGTTTGATTAATTAATAAATGCACTCAGATGGCTTCCTGCAAATCTACCAAACCACTAGTGTGTGGCTGACTGGTCTGTACCAGCCTACCACATGTAGACATGTTTCTGACCCCCTGAGGTGAGAGCCTTTTGCTCTTTTGGGTCAGTATCAAAGCCTGCTCTGGGTAGAGGTGCTTAACACCTACCTCCAAGCAGGAACAGCATTGAACTGCGGTGAGCCTCAAAGGATTCCTGCCCATTGTTATGCAAGCCAGGGAATCTCCAGTTAGTGGTGATGACCCCACCCCCCCGATGAAACCCCACTTTTGGCAGCAAGGTCGGCAGGAAAATTAGTAAGTACGAGAGGTGTGCCCCCTTCCAGCCAGGACTGCCCCTAAGGTGTCCTGAGCTGAAGTGACCCCCTCCTTTGAAAATCCTCCATATTGCTTTGGAGGATTTTAGCCAATAGGGAGAGGAGTATGCTCCTCCCCAGAGAGATTGGACATACAAAAGGTGTAGACACCCTAAAGGTAAGTAACCCATAGGCTACTACCTTCCAACCCATGCAATGCCCCTAAATTGAGCATTAGGGGCACCCCTGCACCTTAATCCTCAGATTCCTGGTAACCAAAAGAAGAAGGACCAAAGAGCTGTACCACCCAGTGAAGACTCCAGATGGCAACTGACTTGACCCCAGCCCTTCCGGCCTATCTGCAGCCTCGAAGAAACCTGCTCCGAAAACTTACTCATCCTGCAGACCGAAGACCATGAGAGGACTGCCTGCTTTCCTCAAATACCAAGAACTCCTGAAGACAATGGCCCTGTCCACAAAGAAATGAACAAGAACTCCAGTGTCCTGTTGAACTGCACAACCAGACCTCAGGAGCCACTTCTGCACCCGATGCCTCCAGCCCAAGTTGAAGTGGCTCACCGTCCCAGAAGGTTCCCCAATGGTCCTGAGCTCAAGTCCACCCCATTGTGACCTCTCCTTGACTCAACGACAACACCTGCCACCTCATCACGAAGGGTCCCCCAACCGCGACCGGCTCTGGTAAGACCTTTCCGATGTCCAAAGACACCTCAGCACAGTGCCCCTGAGTTCTTCAGCTTCCCAACTTACCACCAGAGCCACCGGTTCCCTTCGTCCAGCTTCCTGGTCCGAACCTCTAGCCTTTGTTTGAAACTGTTGTTCTCCTTTGATTTGTATTGGGTGCCCGACGCTGTGTTGGTACTCTGTAACCTGCCACCTCCATGCCTCTGAGGGTTTGTGTTTGTAGCTGCCCCGTGTCCTCCCCCAACCCCGTCAGTTCTCGTCTAAACTCCCAGAAATTGACCCCCAACTTTAATTTAACCTACCTTCAACAGCATGTCTTTGATTGCCGCCAGTCGCCATTGATTAATATTGGGCCCAAGCGACCGAATTTGACCTCTGCACCCGGCCACCCCAGTGCCACTGGTGGTGAAGTCTCTATACTTACTTGTCCCTTACCCACTGTTGATCCTAAAACCTGAAGACTGGAATTGTAAGTCGTGTACTTACCTGTGAAATTGCATTATTGTTTTCCTTCCATATGTTAACATTGAACTGTTTAAAAATTGCAATGTCCATTTTTTACACTGAAAAACTGTGATATTGCAAAATATATTTTACTGCAACAAAGTACCTTTGGTTCTAAGTAATAAGCAGACAAAAAGTAGTATTTTTACAAACAATTGGTCTCAGATTTAGTCATTGAGTGTGTGTAATAATTTCTTGCCTGAGTGTTCCCAACAAATGCTTAACACAGCCCTCTGATAAGCCTAACTACTCGGCCACACTACCACAAAAGAGAGCATTAGTATTATCTACTTTAGCCTCTGTAATGCCTCTGGGGATTCACTGGACTCTGTTCACACTATACGTTACTGTGATAAAGTATATACAGAGCAAGCTTCTCAAAACCTGGCTCGTGACTAGCCCCAGCTAGGGCTTAATTTGTTAGTAGGCCTCCACAGCTTGCACCACCAATTTCCCTTGACAGCCATGTCAATGACCATGCTAGCACAACTACTAACCATCACACTACTACAAGAGTGACAATTCAGAGTATCCCAAGATCCCAAAGCTAGAAGAACGGCCTGGGCTGAAGGTATTAGTCATTTTCAATGTATATTGAACAACTGTTGTTGTGCTCATTTTCAAATTAGACAAACAGTGCCACCATTTAACGCTGAAGCACGTCAGCACCATCCTTCCATTCCATCAAACATCCTCCACTGGATTCTGTCACCATTACCACCATTACCAACGTGAACTCATCCGGAAGTCACACCAGTATATATCAGCAGCAAGACGTAAGATGATGACCCTCCCTGCCTGAAGAGAGTGGTGAGTGTACCTAAGACTCCATAAATCCCACATATTCAGAGACCTTAGGGCAGGGGTCTTCAAACAGAGAGCAAGATCCCCTAGGGGGGCATCAAGTGATCCCAGGTTGAGCACTGGGTTCTTGCCAAAAGAAGCATATGCTGATTACAGTGCTTTCAGTGGAAAAAATGCTCTGTCATGGGCCATCACTAACATATTTTGTCATGTACATCCTAGCTGAGAGTAGGGGTCAGAAGGGAATGGACTTCAATTATTCTTCAAAACCTGCACCCCCATTTCTAACAATCAGACTGTTAATAATTTAACAAATTAGTAAGGCTTGCCTGACCAGAATAGAATGTTTGGCAAACATGCATTTAGTTCCATTGTTAAAACAGTAACAGAACTTATGTTTAAATAATTTGAGGCATATTTGAACATTGCCAATTTGATGGAATAATTGTGAAAAGTTCTGAAGTAGGGGCCCCTATAATATTCATTTTTCCACTGCGGAGAGCGAGGCATTAAAACGTTTGAAGATCACTGACTTAGGGTGAATGGATCACCCCAGGAGGGCGCCCCCGCTTCCGGGTTGCAGGGGGCTGCGTTACGCCCCTGCCCTGTATGTTAGTCACAGCAGCGGCATTTGTTAAAAGTGTCATGGCAACACAGTGGCAGAGACTTAAATCTTGGAAACAAGAACTGCGTGAGGTAATTGTATAAGTGACACCTGAGAGATGCGGTTCCTTGTTGCGTGCTGAACAACAAAGCACGTGGTAGGCAGATAAATGCTGCTTCTTACCTGTAAAACGATGCCATTTCGAGGAAGACGACGAGTTCACGTGGCTGCAGAATAAACAAAGCACCTGCTTGTGGAACGAACAGTGCTCGACATCGAGCGTGCTAATTAATACCAACGCTTGCTAAACCGTTTTAAATTGAAAACAAAATCTCTTTATGATTTGACAAGAAAAATTGTGCATGCAGGAAAATAGCCCAGCAACGTGGCAAAGTCTGCTTAAGCGCAAGGAGGCATTCTCGGACGGCAGGATTAGGGCAGCTAATTAACCTCCTTCTAAAATTCTCAGTGTAAACCGGCATGAACTGGATGCACAATAGGCAAGTGGTCCTACTCATTGGATTTGCTGCTGCTTTCATGTGCCTGTGTGAAAGAAACCCGCTTCTTTTGCCCACTTATGTCCAGGCAGTTACATTTTTCAAATTTCATTTAAGATTCTTCTCAGGGTTTGGGGTTCTGGTGGCTTAGAGGACAAATGCGTCCACTGTAGGAGCTTGTGGTGGACCTCATGGTCATAGGTTCAAATCCGGCGATCCACTCAGCCTTTCATCCTCTGAGGTTGATAAAATGAGTACCATCGAATGGGGTAACAATAAACATCTGTTGTTCGGTGCCAAGATACCCTTGGGTGAACTTGCGTTACAAATACACGTTAGCTCCTCTGTGTGAGATTCTTTGAACTTGAACAATGTGTTTCAGGTACCCACAGAATAGTGCTCCTGGCTCCCCACTTCTGAGGTCACCTGACAAGACGCTTTTCAGGGAAATGTCTAATTGAACAATGGTTGGCTTTGTTACTTGGGAGGTAACTTGGAGTATGGTGCGAGGAAGGTAGGCTGCCTCCCATAGACGGAGGTCCTCCTCGGGCAGTTCTACTTTCCATGATTAGTGATCACCATTGTTCAGGCGTGATTCACCATGCTATTAGTGCCGCCACTGCAGTAGGGGGTACATTAAGGCACTAATGAACGCTGAGCTGACACCATGTTTGTGTCGCTCACAAGGCTTTAATTTTTGGCTTCCTAAAACTAACTCCTCAAGCAGGAATTGTTTTAGAGAAGCAAAAAATCAATGGCAGCTTGAGGTCTTTTATTGAGTTCCCTGCTCTGAACTGCCTGGGTCAGGTAGCTGTATGCAGAACAGAATTCCAGCGATGACCGCCCTTCCTTAAATTAGTAGGACCAGTAGTGCATCCACCAACATATATTAGTGATTTCCAACATTGAATAAATTGTCATTTATTATATAAAGACATTAAAATATCAATTGCAATAAAATACAGATGAAAATACAGATGAAAATACAGATTCTAAACAGCAAACGTGTTAAAAATCTTAAAATATTTTCACATGTGTTTGAGGTGATAGTAAGCAAAGTTCAAAACTTTAGCCAGTTTTCCTATAAATTGGCAAACGTTTGAAGACAAACATTAAGTGATAGCATCCCTGACAGATCTACAATTAGAAGCAACACAATTTCCTCAGGTCAAGTAATGCAGGTCACAAGCATATAGCACGGTCAATAGTTTGCACCTTGTGATCACATAGACAGCAGGTTTTAGAATGTAAGTAATTCAGGTTCCAAGAACCTTCTATTTGACATTACGAAATAAGCATTGGATGAAATCTTGAATATTGCATTTTACATGCAGGTACCAAGTTACAAGGGAGAAATTCCTGTTTTATATTGGAATCCGACTCTAATGTATAGTGTCCGTAAAACGATGCAAATGTATAAGATTAGTTGATGTAGGTAGGTAATTTTCAGTGATTGCCTTATTAAGAAAAGCAAGACAGTTCCAGGGAGCATTGACATTCATCCATTAGTTCCTTATATATCAAATGTAAGGAGTGCTCATTGGCTATCATACAAAGCAAACATAATTCATCTTTACAGCAGAATATCTTCAGAACATTCACACAAGGTAAGATTCCTTCTTATTGTTTTATTTACTAAAATGTTTAAGGCTATAATGTTATTTACCATAGAACACCCTGGCCTAAGGTCGGATCGAGTTAAAGGAATTACCCAATAGGGTAGCCAACGGAGGCTTCGCAGACGGAAACCTTGCAGTGCGCCTACCTCTAGGTGAATTGGGGAAACTGCAAGTGTGAGGACAGGGCATCTGACAGCTTCAACCAGATGCCACAATCTCACCAAACTCGAAATGACCCCATTAGTTCTACCCTGTGATGATAGATGGAATTAATGCAATTGAATATTTAAGGCAAATGCCAGAGAAAACTAAAGGTACTGCATTCAGTATCAAAGGGGGTTCGATGCTATAATGCAGAATGCAAACATGAGCAGATACTTTTATAACTGGAAAATAATCCACAAAAGAGAAAAACATATTTTCTTGCATTCATAATTCTGATAAAACAATTATGTTATAATAATGCATTTATTATGCAACTCTACCAACATTTTATAGCACTAGAGTAAAGCTGCTAACAACAACATTGACTGAAGATAAAGAGATATTAGCAGGTGTAAAGCTATTTTGTAAGCAATTTCTAAAATTTTTGATTGATACCAGAAAAAAGAAAGATTTAGACAGATCTAATGCTAACTATAACCCTTAAATGTATTCTTACTTTATCCCTGTCTTAAACTCTAGAAACCCTAGCTGTCAACAAAGCCCTAGCCGTAACTTTGAGACCACATAGAGCCTTAACCCTAAATAAATGTAACCATAATTCTTATTTTTAACTTATCCATAACTCTAACCCTAAAAACAATCTCTATACAAAACAACACCCAGTCAATACTGTCCAAACATTAACAGACATAACCCTAATCGAAGCCCTAAACAGTAATACAAGCCTAGCCCAAATTATTCAAGCTTACTTGTTTCTACCACAAACCCCAATCTTAAACCTGGTTCTAATTTAAAACTATTCTCAATATTAAATGCATTTTCATTACCCTTACTTAAAAAAAAAAAAAGATTTTACATCATGTTCGCTTTTCTTCATTTTAATTCCAAGGTTTTTCTCCATATAAGGTTTATCATTTACCCAAACTGCCAAATATAAAGACTTGAAGGCCTGCATCAGATGAAACATGACAGATACACTGAAAGTCATCAGTAAACAACTGTCCTTCCTACACTGCTTGGCCTATCTGAAATATCTAGTCCAGGGTCCACCAGAAGATGTGTGCAATCTGTCCATTTGGGCTCGAATATAAAAATTCCATACGCAGCTTCATGCCCCTTTGTCCTTTTCACTTGGGTTTTTAGACAACTCTATACAAATCACACTTTCTCTCATTAAGGATTAAAGTAGTGTGCATTATTAGGCTGTTGCGTGCCACTTTGGACTTAAGTAAGAAAAATAAAGAAGCATTGTCAAGGCCAAGTAACTCCTTATTGAACAATAGAATTTGCCAATGACAAAGAGAACAGAAAAGGCACAATGACATAGCCGCTGCCTAGGTGTGCAAATGCATATTGACGTATGTGCACATCGCCTAGGGAATGACGCGGGTGTCGTTTTTGTTTGGTTTATTTAATGACCCAAGTTCGCAGACACCATATGGATTAATAAAAAATGCAATTCAAATAGGGCATAAGCATTTTTTTGCACAGTGCGCAGCTTTGCAACAAATGGCAGGCAGCATATTGCAATCAAAAAAAGAATTGGTTAAATGGCCATATGGGATAGGGGTAACAATGGAGGAGCAGAGAGGGGACTTGGTGGGAGAGAAACAACACGAGTGGTGGGGGGAGGGATAATCGGAGGTGTTTGAGGCTGGGCATGGGAAATCTAATAAAAAAGATATAAAAAGATAAGGCAGAGACAGGTGGAACAAACAATGGACAATATTGGTGGGAGGGTTAAGGAGTCAGCAAGACATGGTTGTCTGGGCTGACATTTATTTTATTTATAAAAGATTTATAATGCACATGGCTGCCTCTGCGACGAGGCGTCCCAGCGCAACCAGAAACCCAAGAAAAGAAACAGAGAGACCCAGAAGCGACTAAACCTCAGACAGTAGAAAACAGCCAGGTTTTTAGAGACTTGCAAAACCTCAGAAGATGAGGGATATCATGGATATGCGCTGGAAGGGAGTTCCACAGTTTGGCCACCAGGAGGCCGAACAAACGGCCCCCAGCCCTCGCTCTCCAGACTCGGGGGACACAAACAAGCCCATGATTGGCAGATCTCAGAGCACGCCTGGGCATATAGTGCGTCAAAAGACCAGATAGCCCTGTAGGTGCTAGGTGCATCAAGATTTTATGAGAGATGCACAGCACCTTAAACTGAATGCGTTCTTCAATGGGCAGCCAGTGTAGCCTAGGAAGCACATGTGCCACCGACTGAGATCTTGGTAGAGCCACTAACATACGTGCAGCCGCGTTCTGAACCCTCTGCAGGCGTTTAATACAGGCTTTGTTGGCACCCAGATATAAGGAATTACCATAATCGAGCCTAGCAAGAATGAAGGCCTGCATGATGGTTTGGAGCACTCTCGGAGGAAAAAAGCCAAGCAAGGGCCTCAATCCTCTCAAGAGCCCAAAGCAGGCAGCTGCAACAACTCTTGTCTGTTTCTACATAAGCTTCATAAATACATGAGTGAGACAGCTTGAAAATGTTTGTCTTCACAGAGTGCTGAAAGGTAAGGAACCAACTTGTTACTTGAATGTGAGCAGTGAAAGAATACATGTCATCCAAAAGAAGAAGGCAAGCCGTCGAATAAGAAGAAAGCAAATGAGAGTGACAATAAAGACAACAAATGTTAAGCATTATTCAGGCTTTAAACTCACTGTACATTTTTGGTATTGTCCACCAGAGCCTTTCACCTACCAGGCATCTAAAGATGTCTGGCAGGTAAGACCTAAACATTGATGGATGGAACGTTTGAATTAATCTAAGAAACTTTTAATTAGTCTAGCTAACATTTAAATGTATTGTTTTTTTGCTCACTGTGTCAACATAAATGATATGTTTCAAACGCTTGTAAAGTACGGTGTTAATAGAGTATGACCTCACGGATCTGTTTTGATTTAGTTTCACACTTTTGTCTTTAGAATTCTGTCACAGAGTCTGGTTTTGATTCAGCAGTGTGAGAAGATGGCTTGGTATATGGTGCACACTCATGTAAGTGGGCAACCTGCACCAATCCAGACTGCCCTTATGGTGATTTTAGTGGTCTTAGACAACCTTAGAAAGCTCTCTAAGTGGTAGATTTGGAGAGCAGCCTTCAGGATTAGTCCAGAAGGAGTGTAAAGCAGCTTGTTTTTACCAAAGCATAATCTTATTCATGTAGATTAGGTGAAAAAGAACAACCCAGTGTATTTATAAAAAAATAGTATTTATTATATGGCTCTCACTTACACATACAGATATCTACTAGCCGGAGATACACACAATGCACACAACACTTTGCAATAGAAACAGGTAGCACAGATACACAGTGTTTGCCAGGGAGAGACCAAACCATATACTAAAATAGTGGTCTGTGAACCACGACTCAACTCAAGACTATACCCATAAGATATAGAACTGCCAGGGACCCAAGGAATAACCCGAGGTAAGTAACCAGGAACCCCCCCGGAGGCCGTTTGCATCGTGGAAACACTATAGCGGGCTCAATACAAGTCAATGGGTAAGTCGCGGTTGCAATTTTAAAGAAAAAGGACCCTTCCCAGTGGACCCTGAAGAAACCCCATGGAAGGCAGAAGGTTAGAGAGCAGCCCCACCTGTGGATACTCTAGAAACCAGGATATCTACACCAGGGAAGTCAGGTGCATTATAGGTGTGAAGTGGCGTTGGAAACCGCCGTCAAACTCAATGGAGGACTTCAGGAAGACACTACTGCTGGAGAAGTTGAAAGTGTCCAGTGGAACCCAAAGGTGAATTCATGATGAGAAGTACCTGCAAGCAGAGGCAACACACTTTATGTTACTTCGGAGTGACCCGAAGGCCCAGAAGACGAATGTCCACCGAAGTCAGGTGTTGCAGGAGAGCTGACCATGACCTTGGAGATGCAGTTGTGCAGACTGAGTGGTGCTGGCAAGCGCTCCCATCTGTCCCCAATACACTAAACCCTGTCTGAGAGGTGGTCACTCCTCCCTGTGACAGGATACCTATTGTTATGCCTTCCCATGCTTGAGCTTGACTCAGCAGCAAGAGAGCAGAATTGTGTCTGGTCGGCAGCAGCCATGTTGTATCGTCCGGGTCTAGAAGACTGGTACCAGGAGCACTGAGTGCCTCCCAGAGGAGCTTTACAAGGCATGGAATCATACCTCCCACACCGTTTACGGTGCAGGGGTATGATTCCAACATGTTTGATACAAAACATGATAGGGTTTGTTACAGCCAGAGTAGAGATGTCATCGCATAATGACACATGGCCACTCTATGTATCATAAAGGCTGATGCACGTACAACCCGGGATAATAGTCAACCAACGTTGTAGGGGTGTCCTGCTCATGCAGGGGCCCCCTCACTCTTAGAACCAAGCACCCTGCCTTCAGGACTGAAAGGCCTGCTTTAGGGATGACTTATAGGTTTTAAGTGCAGTGACCTTAGATATAGGGAAACCTATATCTATTGTAAGTGGTGCTAGCACCACCTTACACAGATTGCAATGGGAGACCTGTAGTTACATTTTAAGTGGTCTCCCATGGGTGGCATAATACATGCTTCAGCCCATTGGGGACCCCTAGTACATCTATGCCCTGGGTACCTCAGTACCATATTCTAGGAATTGATAAAGGTAGACCAGTATCCAATCTGGGATGTACCTAAGTACTTACCATAAATATTTAGGGGAGAAAACACAGAGATTGTGCTCCTGATTAGCAGGATCCCAGTAAGACTAATCAGAAACAGCAGAGCACCAGGCAAAAAGTGGGGGCAACCATAAAAGCAGATCCTACTTTTATGCAAGTAGTATCATCAATATTGTGGGTATGGTTCACATGCTGCTTTCATATACATAGTTGTCAGCGTGTAGTAATTGTTAGTGGTGTTTGTATTTGGAGACTTTTATCAATTTGCTTGTATACAACTTGTAATCTTGGTATGTGTATAGCTCGATTTGAGATACGTGCAAGTGGTATTAGAGACTATGGTGCCTTGTTCGGATCCACAGTTTCTCTCTAAATAATACATATAATGGTGGGCTTGGTAGGTGGTAGTTCTGTGTGTTTAATGTTGTCCTGGATAAGTAAAGAGATTCTATCAAGAAAAAGTGCAAGTGTTTATTTTTAAGGGTTTTCATAAATCTATTTTTGAAAGGGAGGTTGGCTCTTCATCTAAACAGTAAGATGAAGGCACTATGTGCTTTTAAAATACCCCTCACACACTAAGAGTCCCTTAGTGTCATGCTTCATCATGGGGGTCTTCCCGTCCCTCTACGGGGCGGGGCGTGCTGCGACCTGCGAGCTACGCGGGAGCACTATAATTTTGTGGTGAAAGACTATGTGTTTGTGCAGTGACAGTGAAGGTAGTGAGGTGTAGGGACCTGAGGGAGTGATTTAAAAAAAAGGGTTAAAAAATCCCTGGCTAGTGGAAAAAATAATTTTATTCGCTTCCCTAGCTGGGAAAGTTAAAAAGGGGTTGTGGGGTAGGGCTATTTAGCAACTACCGGGTCGACATGTTTCACAGACAGTCCCCTACTGTCTGATCATCAGGACCAGTGGTGGTCCCTACTTGGAGGTACTCAGTTCTAAGTAGTATAGCCTAGAGTCCTACAAACTGATAGCAAAAATCGGCTAACAGTTTGTGCTTCGGGGCTTGAGTTGGCCCAATATGAAGCGTAAAAAATGATGAAAAAAGACGCAGTGGTCTCTGCAAGAGAAAGAAAGAAAAAACATTCATAGCACATGGTTAGATTCGAAATTGTCATTGAATTTTAGAAAACATTCATGACTTGCAAATGAGTTTTTACCAAATGTACTCCTGATTGCAGAGCTTAGTTTTTCGGTAAGACAAACATACATAAAGTCTCAACACACATGTAACAGTGACTCACAGAGAAGGACTGACACCCATTACTACCAATGTCTCTGTTCCTTTGAATGACAGAAGTTTGTGCGATCGGTTTACTCGTTTTATGAGTCGCGAAAGCAAATGATAGGGAAAGCACAGAGATATATATAGATGGTATACATACTGTCCCGGGTCAGAAACGTGCCTCATGAGCCGGCAGAAACGAGGGTTTTTCGATGCGGTCAACTAAAAAAGGGGGGAATAGACAGAGCCGCATACTCCCGTTAGATTGCTCAGTTCGTGGGGGTTAGTTTTACCTTTTCGTTTGTGAAGGTCTGTCAACCTCGGCTGTTAGTTCGTAGTTGATCTTACTTACGTAACCGCTGCTCGACAGAGCCTTATTCCTACCCCCGTGCCGCTCCGAGGAGAACATCAGCTTCACCTCGCCTTCATCTATTTATACATATGCCGGTAATGCACTGTCATCAGTGTATGTATTATTTCCAGCTACTAGTAGGCTAACTCAAAATGGCCGCTTGTTTTTGGAACACTTCCTGGTTGGACCGGAAGTGGTGTTTTCTTGGTTAGGCGTAGGTAAAAGACATTGGCTAGGATGTATGGATAGGGTTTTTTTGGAACATTGGAGATGTTACAGGGAGGGGTCCTTAGTACTACCTCACAAACGGCCCCAGGGTATGTCATCATTAAGGCCGTTTTTATGGGATTTGATTCTGAAAACCCATCTTTGTTCTTTTTCCAATAGTTGTTCCTCTCTAGCGACCAATTCAATTATTGTCCATGACATTTCTTCAGGTTTATGGCCCATTTCAAGGAAATGGTTGGTCAGTTTTGTGCTCGATTTTTTGCATTTGACGGTGCTCTTGTGTTCACCTATCCTTGTTTTGATGGCTCTGCTGGTCATTCCTACACATTCCATACTGCACGGACATCTTATCAAGTATATGGCATTCGAGCTGTTGCAGTTGCTGAAGTTTCTTTGCTCCCACACTGTGCCATCGTTGAATGTGATGGATGTGCTCTTTTTTGTTAGGCAACATACTTTGCAATTACCACAAGGATGATGACCATGTACAAAATTTACATTTCTGACTTGATTGCTGATTGTAGTCCTAGGTCTCGTATGGACTAGTATGTCTTGGATGCTCTGTGCCTTTTTGTGCGAGAAAATTGGTTTTGGTATTTGCAGATTTCCACTGTTTAAGATTTTCCAATTATTGTTTATGATTTTTGTCACCTGGTTGGAGCTTGTGTTAAATGTGGTGACACAGATAGGTCTTTGCTCTTCCTCTTTTTCGATTTTATCTTCTAGAAGGCTTTCTCTGCAGTTATTCCTTGCTCTTTTGTAGGCCTGTTCAATAATTCTCTTTGGATATTGGCGATCTTCCAGTTTTCTCTTGAGATCTTTTGATTGAGTTTTAAAATTGCTGATCTCAGTGCAGTTTCTACGTAGCCGCAGAAATTGGCCATATGGTAGATTGTCCCTTAGGTGTTTGGGATGAAAACTTTGGTACATTAGTAGGCAATTTTTTGATGTGCTTTTAAAGTGGGTGGTGGTCATCAGTGTGCCATCTTTTGGAAAAATGTTTAAATCTAGGAAGACCAGATTGCTTTTTGAGATTGTACTTGTAAAATTCAAAAAATCGTCCTGTAGATTTAGCCATGTTAGGAACTGATTGGAGGATTTTTCATCTCCATCCCAGATGATCAGGATATCATCGATGTATCGCTTCCAGGTCCGAATATGATGCCTGTAAGGGATTTCTGGGGTTCAGGATTTTAGTGACCTCAAGATGGTGAACATAGAGACCAGCTATGCTCGGCGCAAATGTACTCCCCATACTTGTCCCATGTTTTCGGAGGTATATGGTCCCTTCACATTCAAAAAAATTCTCTTTTAGAGCCAGAGAGCAACATTCCATAACCACATTTCGTGGAGTTTGATAGTCCCATTCATCTTGGAATAGTACATCCTCTATTATTGTTAGGGTCTCTTGGTGTGGCAGGCTTGTATAGAGGGATTCCACATTGCAGCTTATAAGAAGCTGTGTTTCTGGATTGAAATCTTGATCTTTGAGTAAGTTAAGGACATCTTTCGTGTCTTTCAGATACGTCGTGGTACGTTGGACCATTGGTCTCAAGAATGCATCAGCGAATTTAGACACTGGTTCCAAGATTGAACCGATCCCCGACACTATTGGTCTTCCTGGGGGATTCTGGAGATTTTTATGAATCTTCGGTAGTGTATATAGGTAGGGCGTCCTTGGATTCTTTTGGCATAGAAATTCACCCTCTTTCTTCGTTATCCAATTGTGTGCCAATGCCTCCTCTACCATGGTATTGATTTTGGTCCGTATTTTTTCGGTTGGGTCCTCGTGTAAAATCTCGTAGTTCCGTTGGTCATTTAATAGTCACATGCACTCATTGTGATATAGTACTTTGTCCTGGATTACGGTTGCACCACCCTTATCCGCAGGTTTTATTACCAGCTCTTTGTTACTGCTTAGTTCTCTGAGGGCTGTGCGTTCATCCTTAGAAATGTTCTGGTATACTCGCTTGTCGGTGGGGGTCAGCTCTTCTAGTTCCTTCATGACTGCGTTTTCAAAAGCAAGCAGCTCAACAGGCAATGTGTTATTCATGGGAGTGAAGTTTGATCGCGGCTTCAGTCCTGTGTCTCCCTGGTTTTGATCGTTTTCCTCGTCTCTGAAGAACACTTGGAGTTTGAGGCGTCTCATAAACTCCTGCATCTCTTTGCAGAGGTGGAATTTATCCAGATTCGATGTAGGGACATAGCCAAGTCCTTTTTCCAAAACCGTCAAATGCAAAAAATCGAGCACAAAACTGACCAACCATTTCCTTGAAATGGGCCATAAACCTGAAGAAATGTCATGGACAATAATTGAATTGGTCGCTAGAGAGGAACAACTATTGGAAAAAGAACAAAGATGGGTTTTCAGAATCAAATCCCATAAAAACGGCCTTAATGATGACATACCCTGGGGCCGTTTGTGAGGTAGTACTAAGGACCCCTCCCTGTAACATCTCCAATGTTCCAAAAAAACCCTATCCATACATCCTAGCCAATGTCTTTTACCTACGCCTAACCAAGAAAACACCACTTCCGGTCCAACCAGGAAGTGTTCCAAAAACAAGCGGCCATTTTGAGTTAGCCTACTAGTAGCTGGAAATAATACATACACTGATGACAGTGCATTACCGGCATATGTATAAATAGATGAAGGCGAGGTGAAGCTGATGTTCTCCTCGGAGCGGCACGGGGGTAGGAATAAGGCACTGTCGAGCAGCGGTTACGTAAGTAAGATCAACTACGAACTAACAGCCGAGGTTGACAGACCTTCACAAACGAAAAGGTAAAACTAACCCCCACGAACTGAGCAATCTAACGGGAGTATGCGGCTCTGTCTATTCCCCCCTTTTTTAGTTGACCGCATCGAAAAACCCTCGTTTCTGCCGGCTCATGAGGCACGTTTTCTGACCCGGGAAAGTATGTATACCATCTATATATATCTCTGTGCTTTCACTATCATTTGCTTTCGCAACTAATAAAACGAGTAAACCGATCGCACAAACTTCTGTCATTCAAAGGAACAGAGACATTGGTAGTAATGGGTGTCAGTCCTTCTCTGTGAGTCACTGTTACATGTGTGTTGAGACTTTATGTATGTTTGTCTTACCGAAAAACTAAGCTCTGCAATCAGGAGTACATTTGGTAAAAACTCATTTGCAAGGCATGAATGTTTTCTAAAATTCAATGACAATTTCGAATCTAACCATGTGCTATGAATGTTTTTTCTTTCTTTCTCTTGCAGAGATCACTGCGTCTTTTTTCATCATTTTTTACGCTTCATATTGGGCCAACTCAAGCCCCGAAGCACAAACTGTTAGCCGATTTTTGCTATCAGTTTGTAGGACTCTAGGCTATACTACTTAGAACTGAGTACCTCCAAGTAGGGACCACCACTGGTCCTGATGATCAGACAGTAGGGGACTGTCTGTGAAACATGTCGACCCGGTAGTTGCTAAATAGCCCTATCCCACAACCCCTTTTTAACTTTCCCAGCCAGGGAAGCGAATAAAATTATTTTTTCCACTAGCCAGGGATTTTTTAACCCTTTTTTTTTAAATCACTCCCTCAGGTCCCTACACCTCACTACCTTCACTGTCACTGCACAAACACATAGTCTTTCACCACAAAATTATAGTGCTCCCGCGTAGCTCGCAGGTCGCAGCACGCCCCGCCCCGTAGAGGGACGAGAAGACCCCCATGATGAAGCATGACACTAAGGGACTCTTAGTGTGTGAGGGGTATTTTAAAAGCACATAGTGCCTTCATCTTACTGTTTAGATGAAGAGCCAACCTCCCTTTCAAAAATAGATTTATGAAAACCCTTAAAAATAAACACTTGCACTTTTTCTTGATAGAATCTCTTTGTTTATATGAGTCTTCTAGGAGGGTGATTCTATCGCTTCCTCTACACTTCCTCCCTTGATTAACAGTCCTGGATAAGTATACTGCTCAATGAAATGAGAGTGCTGTTGTGAGCTCGGTGAGGTCAAGCTACTTGTAAGAACACGTCATATGAAATTTAGCCTTGCCCTATTTCACGGGGTCGGCACCAACCCAAACTTTGAGGTTCCGTGCCTTCCAGCGGAGTTCAAAACATTGTAAAGAAATAGGGGCTGATTACAGGTTTGGCGGTCCATTGTACCGCCGAACCCGTGGTGGCGGTCCCTAGACCAACAGACTGTCGATCCACCCACTGTATTACGAATACAGTGGTGGGACCGCCACAGGACTGCTGCTGCTGTCGGGATCCTTGATCCCGTAGCGGTGGCACAGCGGTAAGAGGCCATAATATGCTGGCGGTGCAGCTGCTGCACCGCAAAGCATATTATGAGTTTCCTCACAGCCACAGAAAGTAAGGGGCCCCATAAGAGGCCATGGGGATGCATCCAGGAGCACACAATATGTAGAAGTGAATTGGCGGAGTGAGGCGTTGGCCTTCCTGGCTTAACTCCTCACTCAGCCACTTCACTTTACCACTGGCAATGTGAGAAAAAAAGCACTAAAATTACGGAGGTGAATGTTTGTACCAAAATTCATAACAAGATGTCCTCGATTGATATACACTTAGGCAGAATTAACACATACTGCTTTCTATGTTTATTTTCGTGTGAATCAGGCTATACCATTCCGATGTATTTAAAGTTCCCACATTTCATTTAATATCAAAAAACCTAGAGAAATGTTTTTAATAATAATAAAACATTCATATTTTTTTAAACTAATGTAAGTGAATCCCGACCTGGAGCACTTTTAATGTATGCATTTCAAGTATTTAAATATAGTTCGAACCAATGTTTGATTATAATGTTTTTGGGACTAATAAAAGCGTGAGTATAGGACACAGGGAAGCAGAAATAAAATGTTGACAGGAGGTAACATGGAACATCCTGGAGAACTACATTGATCCTTAGGATTGCAGAGGAGCAATAAAATAAGTGTCACAAAGATGCCCTACAATAGTGAAATAGTGCACTAATGCGAGGTTAGGTATTTGGTATTACAGGCTCAAGTCCTATGGCGACTAGCACACATAAATCAAACTGAATCTGTTGCCAGAAGTTCCCTGTTGTTTTTCCACAGAATCAAGGTCAGATTGATAATTCTGCAGGTCGTTCGGATTTATTCAAGTGGAGAATAAGAGATTTAGGTGCAGATCTACAAGAAAGTGCTGCAGCGCGGCACCGCAAGCCCTTTGGCTGCGCCACGCTTCGGCACTTTCAGAGTACAGGAATAGGACATATCTACAATGATATGTCGCATACCTGTGCTCTCTCCTGCGCTGCTGCAGAAACAGCTGCCAGGCGCAGGCACCCTTGCACCATGGTGCAAGGATGCCTGCGCCATGGGGGGGGTTGCTTTTGTGAATGAAGGGGCCCCTTCCGTCACAAAAGCAATCACTGCAGGCATTTTCCTCTTTCAATGCGTGCTGTAGAATGCAGCACGCATTGAAAGAGGAAAAAACGAAGAGAAATGAAAACATTTCTCCTCGTTTCCCTTGGCTCCGCCACCCCTATGGTGGCGCAGCAAACTGACGCATTTCCATGTTTACGATTTCTTGTAAATCTGGAAATGCCTCAGTAGACATGGGTGTTAAGTGGGAACACCCACAGCAACACCCATGTTCCGCCCATAACATGCAAAGTGTTGCATGAACAGGGGCGATATTTACTAGCACAGGTTAAGTCACGCAGGGTGACTTTACCTGTGCTTGTAAATATCTTTTGGCAGGCTGCGCCACCGGTGTGTCACGCAATGTGATGCACCGGCAGCGTATGGGGCTTGTAAATCTGCCCCCCCATTGTTTGTTTGAGTAAATCTTCAAACAGGGGAATAGGATGGGACGTTTCTAGGCAGTGGCGCAGCAAAAAGTTGGCAAATACCCAAAAAACTTGTGTGGGTGTTCATATTTTGCAGGTTCTTGCGCACCGCAGAAGCTTACTGTAGTACACAGCAAGATCAAATCCATTTCTAGGGTGGAAAACGAATGGTCACACTAGTGATCACCCCACTGCTATTCAGCAGTGTAAGAGAAATAAAATAATAATAATTCAATGTTATTATTAACTTATTTTTTCTTGTTGTGGGCGCAGCAGCTTTGGGAAGTGCGGCGGTTGGGGCTGCTCTGCTGAAGGAGCAGAGGAGGAGAGGAGTGGTTTTCACTCCCTACGTGCGCATGAATGTTTGGCTGGCCTGAGACGGTCGGCCAAATATTCATGTGCGCATAGCATGCTCGCCACCCAGGCTGCATTACAGTCTGGGGGGAGAACATGCCCAGACCCTCATTCCCTATCTGAGCCCCGAACTATAGCGCTCAGATCAATCACAATGATGCATTCCAGCGTTGTGATTGGCTCAGGAGAGTCTGGGTGTACCCAGTGTCCTTCCTGTTTCGGCCAGAGGAAGGAATGGAGAGATGCGATGAGGACAACGCGGGACGCGGACAGGAGGTATGTGAAAAAATATATATTTTCCCCCACCCATCCCCGTCTCCCCGCCAACCTCCGATCAGTGCCGGCCACCACTGGGTCACGCACTGCATTTAGTAGGTTTATAGGAGAAGAGATTTCTCCATGAGGAAAGAATATGTTTTCAAATTGTCTGTGCTTAAGCTACAGTAGCAGATTGTTTATCATTGGTTAACACCGCTAGCTTATGAGAAGTGGGCCAAGATTATGTCGGGAAATCTACGATTTTTAAATTTTTTAATGGAATATGCCCAGGGAGTCTGTGCATCTTTAAAAAAGCAGGAATGTATTCACACTGTAGGTATACGTTTACGATGTGTAGTTTTATGCATTTTTGTCACTCAGGCCTATGAAACTCAAATACGCCTGGACCATTATCAGTAACCCACTGACCCCATTACTCTTTTCACTCTCTTTTGTGTCTCAGCACAGCTGGTGAGATTCTGACTGAAGCATTCCAGGATTGTGTAAATAAGGGGAAACATCCTTTACCCCGCAGTCTCAACAACGACAAGCCTTTCCAACGCAATCACTACCCCGACGTTACCACGCATTACTTTAACCCGCAATTTGTTGCAATGACATGCTGTTGGGGGCGCATTGTTGGACTGGTGTTGGATTTTGAAGTCCAACACCTTCTCTACTATTGCATAGTCTAGAGTAGTGACTGCGTTATAAAGGCATGCAGGGTAAATGCATGCAGAGTTCCCTCATACAACCCCCTATCTGAGCACTAAAACCCTTTGATGTAGAGTTGCACCTCATTGGAGTAATGCTGAGGAGAAATGTACGACAGAGATGGAAGTACTCCAGTTGTTCCACATAAATGTTGAATATCATAAAAAGGCGTATGGAACCCCGGGGAATATGATATTTGTGCTATTCTGGGGAGGCGCATCAGAAACACTCTGTCGAAATGGGAAAGGAGAAGAACTAAGCCAAGAGGAAGTCTACAATGTCTCAAGGCGAATCTTGTATAGAGAACCCAATGGCTTACAATGTCATAATTTTGCTCTTGACCCAAAGAATAATTTTAAGTCTAAGCCTATCCATTAATTGGGGAATGCGTGTAATCCCTTTGACCTTTCATATTACCCACTTTGAGTACCTGTTAATTCTCATGATGCACCAGAAAATTAATTAAGAGAATCACCCGGTTATCTCTATTTACTATTGTATTCTGTTGGAAAGATCTTTCGTACATGGGTTTCCAAATACCCTAAAGAAAAGCACTCAGGGGCATTGCAGTAGGCAGACTGGCACGCGTTCTTCAAATCCACACTTCCGAAGATGCCATAGCATGTAGAGAATTTGTGCTGAAGTACCCCCAGTGAAGCAATTTCATTAGTAAGGGTTAACGCTGTGGCCCACAGATTTGTCATAATCACCCACACACAAAAAAAAAATTCCACCTATTGTCTTCTTCTGAGTTGAAGGAGGCAGGTACAATGCCAACCAGACCACAAAGGCTTGGTGAAAATGGACGCTACACGCTCTTTTGAATGATAGATATCAGGGTTCCACTGCTCTCATCCAGAATTTCCTGTCTTAACTTATCTGCTGATGAAGTTGATTTTCCCTTTTCATCATGAAGGGATACAACCTCATTAAACATTGCATATGATTCTTCCACAGCTCCAAGATCAAGGTAGGTATCACTCTTGTTCTATACCATCTCCAACTATATTTATTAAGTGATCTTTTTAAGGTTTGGTAAAAAATAGTCCAGACATGGTGTTCTATGCATACCATTTTGGCGGCCAAGCTTTCTGCCAACAGTGAGCTTGTGCCCATTCCTTGGTGTAACTTGCCTTCCCAACTATAATGTATTTCTTCTATCTGACACGACAGAATGGCGCCTGAATTGCGACACAGACAATTGGGGTTAGGGAACTCTTGATGTCCGGGACCACTAGGAAAAGCACAATGTTGCATTAAATAAAGAATATGCTGGTAGATAGCCAAACAACTTTATTATTTAGGAAAATTACATTATAAAGCATTACAAAATTGGAGCTTTAAACAGAAAGTGTTGGTAGGAAGCACAACTGTGCCTCTCCTGGCAAAATGGCAACTCCAAACCCTGAAGAAATAATGACTACTGCTGACCGCACGGTCGCACACATAAGAGCTACTGAAGGCCTGAGTCTCTTATGTCAAGTGCCATGTGACTGCTAGGGACCAAGGCTTTCTCTGAAGGCAAGGAAGGACTGTTCTGCATTTAACACTAAAGCATGTGTAAAGTGTAGGACTATGTCTCTGTTTTATTGGCTGAAATGGCTGGGAAAGCTGGGAGGTTTGTAGATCACTATTGCAATTTTCACTGCAGTAATGGAAGCCATACACAGCAAATTAATCACATGAGGTAACATGGGGAAAAATAAACTTTTTGAAGTTGAAAAAAAATTGAATAATTTGGTTCAGGGACTGAAACACAACGACCTCAAAGTTCTGTTTCTGAAGATATGGCACAACAACTTCCTTGCATCCTATGCATGACAACTACATCAGAAAGGAGAGCTTAAATCAGGATTAAAGGTGCCTGCGATTGTTCAATTATTCCAAGAGTTATTTTGGGCCAAATAAATTTTACAAAAAGCTGGAGGAGGGCATGTATAATTTATGCAGCAAGGCCTGTATACATTTTCATGGGAACCGATATATTCTTCAACAAAACAGAACTGGATTTCTTTTCTTTGTATGCTTTTGAAAGATTTGGGCCAAATGGTGTTGTAATAGCTAGACAATCCATCATTCGACAACATCTTTGCCTGGCGCATGTTGCTATATAGATTGCTAGTCCTTTTCTGATAACTGCCGTGCTTTTAGGTATACACACATGCAGCTCCCTGTAGTCCCTATTGCTAGTCTGATGCTGTGTAGGTGTCTATATGTTTGTCCTTCTCAAAATTATAATTTTTGTGACACTTACATACCTGTACCTATCACACCAATACCCGCTGCACCCCACAACACGGTAACTGCAGCTTGGCGGTCATCACACACAACATGTAAACACTTCCCACATAGGATCAAAAGAAAAACAACAACCTTCCAAACACGCATTCTACACAATGTAGTTTGATATCCATTTGACCTGGCACTCAGCCCCCTTCAGGGGTTATCTGCGCTTCATATAGCAGCGGCTCCGCCCCACCTTCCAGCAGCCGGAAAAATGAAATGTTAATAAACTCTTGTTTATTATCGCTTTACTTTTCTATCTGAGGCCTGGGGGCGGGCCAGGGTGGTGGCAGGGTAGAGGGGGGGCGTTGGGCACTGCCTTCACTGCGCATGTGGGTTTGGATGGCCGTCTCAGGCAGGCCAAACCCACATGGGTAGTGACGCTCTCTCCAACCCCAGCTGCTTTGCTGGGTTGAGAGACCAGGCACAGGCGGGAGCACGAATCATGGGCGCTCAGGCCAATCCTGATGCTGCTATCAGCAGCATGAAAGCAACATCAGGATTGGCCGCAGTGCACTCTGGGAGTCTGTGCCTGGAGAAGCGAGGAGCACAATGTGGCAAGCAGGTAAGTTGTTTTTTAGGTCTCGCTGGTGTTAGCAGCGCATAGCGCTGCTCCAGCGAAAGACCTATTGTCGTGGGTTTGCCGGGAATGGGGGACAGGGGGTGGTTGCGCGCTTTACCTGGGCGATTTAACCTCGAGGACGCGCTTCTGCTGGCAGGCTGACTCTCCTGGGCGATTCGCGCGCACACACGCGCTAACACACACACGCGCTTACACACACACACACACGTGCGTGCTTACACACACACACGCGCTCACACACGCAGGCACACACACACACGCAGGCACACACACACGCAGGCACACACACGCGCACACATCCCCTCTCCGACCTCCCTCCCCCCACACTCACCGGGCTCTTTCCTTCTGTTCCTGTCTCCCTTAGCAGCGGGTCAGGCTCAGCAGCAGGTGGGGCTCTCCACGAGCACGGGAGCCCCGCTAGCTCACACGCCCACTTCCGGCTGGCTTCACAGGAGCACGGGGTAGGCTCCCGTCTGTTTCCAGCCTCTTTTGCGGCCCCGCCCCTGTCCCAACACAGGTTGCCTGGCTTCCTGTTCGAGCTCGGCTGCGAGTTTTGCAATACCTGGCTATTTTATTTAATACAATGCCCGTAATGCTTGTTTTAGAGGTAGTCGTACACTTTCAAATTGTTTTCTTTGGCGAATATGATTGTTAACATCCTAGTTCGGTCCGGCAGGCATTGTTGGGACATTCCTGTGTACTTTCAGTGTCTCCTAGGTGGAATGTCTTGTTGGGTGGCATTGAGCAAGAACAATCCCATAAATATTAGCACATCTCCAGCTGGCCTGTTTAGCACCTGGGTGTTATACTAAGCAACAGCAGTCTAACACACTGCCAGCCCACTGAGACGACATCACCAGTCTAAATGATCCAAAGCAGCAGCATGGTGCAAGATGGCTCCTGCCACCTCAGCACACTTGCCCGACAGACAGCTATATACGACACAATGAATATAGACGAGATCAGTTCTATATTTTGAGCGACATGTCCAGCCGGACAGAGGTCAACAATTTTTACTCAATTTAAAGTTTTCATACAGAAGGAATACCTTCAACAAATCACCAGTGTGGGGCACAAGCCTGTACCCAGACACAATACGATCAGTACAGAAGGGTGACAGAGAACAACAACAGGGCTTTTAAGGCAAAAGCAGCGATTTCTGTAAAATTTCAGTGTACAGAAAAATCAAAGGGGCACCATTACATATACAAACATATAAATCAAGTTTTTGTATAAGGTGCACAACAGGTCGACGGCGCTTCGGTCCCACTACTTAATCATGGGGACCATCATCATGATGGAGGCCTAATGAAGGCCAGTGGGCCCACAATCGGGCTCAATTCGGTAGATTAGTCTGCTTCCTGGAGGAAGCCAGGAAGCAGACTTATCTACCGACTGACCCGGTTGCTCCTGGTACCGCGACTATTTCCTTATTGTAACGCGGTCCTCCCGTATTGAGCCCGATTGTGGGCCCACTGGCCTTCATTAGGCCTCCATCACGCTTGCTGCCCTTCTATCTACCGGGTTATACCCATCCCGGCATAAGAGGCTTATAACGTTAAGGCAATTACTAAATGTGTCCTGATGATGGTCCCCATGATTAAGTAGTGGGACCGAAACGCCGTCGACCTGTTGTGCACCTTATACAAAAACTTGATTTATATGTTTGTATATGTAATGGTGCCCCTTGGATTTTTCTGTACACTGAAATTTTACAGAAATCGATGCTTTTGCCTTAAAAGCCCTGCTGTTGTTCTCTGTCACCCTTCTGTACTGATCGGATTGTGTCTGGGTACAGGCTTGTGCCCCACACTGGTGATTTGTTGAAGGTATTCCTTCTGTATGAAAACTTTAAATTGAGTAAAAATTGTTGACCTCTGTCCGGCTGGACATGTCGCTCCAAATATAGAACTGATCTCGTCTATATTCATTGTGTCCCATATAACTTGTATGCATGGGACCCCGAGGTCCTATGCTGACTCACTTGGGGTGCCTTGTTGTTCTTAAACACGACAGACAGCTATGGCACCGAAACTGCTGCGTGTGGGAGATACATGTCATGAAAGGCAGGAAGTGCCCCTGCTACATATAATTGTACTGAAATATACGTTAGTGTTAACGCGTAATTAATAATGTTGCTAATTGTTGCAATAGATTTTACATTCTTTTTCGCACTCAAAGGGCATTAGTTTCTCATTAATACCCCGTCTAGTAAGGAAGCTTGGGAGAAGATATTTCCCCTCTTTTCTTACATATTGCTGACCAAACAGCGCAGTAATTATCTAAACTGAATTTATTTTTGAACTAATATTTTTTTTGCTAAAAAGTATTTGTTGATTGTATTTTAAAGGGGCATGGTGTTTTTGCACCTTGTTTCTCGCTGCCCCCTGCAGGTTTACTGACAATTACTCTGTACCTGGAAATGCTCAACCCTTAGTGCATTTTATTCCCTATATTACATGCCTGGTCCCATCCCTTTATATCAAAGCTTTTCTACATTTTAGCTGTTATGATTTTTTATTGTCTAGAGGCATGTATGGTAGCATGCATTTAATGAACTGTGTTTGATGTTTAGTAGGTCACTATGTAGTGCCTTCCTTCCTAAGAAGTCGTTGTGGTGCTGGAATTGTGCAGCAATTAAGGTGCCAACTTTTGTGGCATGGGTGACTAAAGTTATGAGGCAAGAAAATCCAAAATATGTAGCAATCCAGCTAAAGGCAAAGTAGACAGAGGATTCTTTGGCAACCATTTTCATATTTTGAAACACATAGTTATTCATGTAAAGGTTATCCTGGTGCTATGGAAAACACCAAAGTTTAATAAGAAAGAACATTGCAAACAGTCATGAAATTATATTCAGAATGTGAATCATCAGTGGTAAATGGGTGTTCCTGCTTGGGAGCATAGGGACAGCATTTTATTAAGACCAAAGACGCACAACAAATGAATCACACTTGTGCTTAATTTACATTCTGTGTTGCTCTGTATAGTATTTCTGAAAGAAATGCCATAAACAATATTAAAAGCAGTGCATAATATTGCCTTTGAGAACAATTAAGAATAACACAGCTTCTTTCAGACTCATATTTTTCCTTTCTCAGCTTGTTCCTACCATCTGTATCAAACCGAGGTCGAAGAGAAGGTGACATGCATGTTAGAAAGTCACCCCCTCCCCCATGTCTCCTTTCACACTCACACGTGCAAACAACTGCGTAGGTGATGAAAGGGCGGGATTTTACTCCTAGAGTCTGCTTGCCATACTCCAGAATCCCGGACACAGATCGGCTAGACCTTTTTACCTGTCATAGAGTGAATTAGGAAATCTAATTAACCAATGGTTAGTCAAATTCATACAATTCTTCTGTTTCCCTCAAAGAACCACTGACTAGGAACTAAGTTCAAAGATTTATCACAAAGCCAAAAACAACTGGATGTATAAGCATCTCAGCAAAAGGTTCAAAAGATAGACAGGCACTAATACAAACATAATCCTACGGAAGAATCTCAGACGACTCAGAAACAATGCAAGAATTAATTCAAGAATCATCAGGCTAACAAGAATTGCTACCATCTGAGTTTTAGTAAGCATTTGTAAAAGGAATAAAATCCAGGTTAGTCTGTCCCTACACTACCCTAAGTGACATCCCTACTCAACAATGTCCCATTCAGAAGTAAGGTGTCAGCAGCGGTGACTCTCAAAGGAGTTCACTCACTTTCCTTCGATCTCAATCTTTAGACTACTCAGTCATAGCTAAACTCTCTGCCTGACCAACCGGTCTCGCTGACTCCTCAGCCTATCTGCTCTGCCTCCACCCTCGGGGTACTGTCCCTAATACAAACCCCACAATGCGGATGACACGCCTTCAGGTACGCCCCTCTCGAATGTGTTGGTTTTCAGATTTTTTCCATTATGGCACCTCTCCACCTCTGTCCGTTGAAACGTCCTTGGGTCCCAGGCTCTTCTTCGCTTCAAGTTGCTTCCTTGAATTCCTAGCTACTCCTCCACATCTGAGCCTAGCATCCTAACTCTCATACACAATGGGCCCTTCTACTCCACTATCTACTTGGTCCTGCACCTGCAAAAGAACGCATGTGAATCGGCTCACAAATTCTAAATGTTGCAATTGACTTTTAGCTGAAGCAGCTTTCTCCAAAACATTTCTATGATTTAATGCTGAAAGGCATTTCAAATCAGGCCTACACGATTTCCATGAAATGGGCCTCTGCACGTTATGTGCACCAACATGCTAACATAAGCCATACATTTACGTTCTTTAACATCAATCTTTACTGCAAAATACAATTCTCTACCGTACCCATTTATTCACATTTAACGTTACAACTGTGAGTTTAATAAGCAAGGCTAAAGGCACAATGGTGAATTATTAAACACACTCTTATTAGTGAAATACTCCAAAGCAAACGGCATCTCTATGTTAAAAACAGCATAATTAACCTTTAAAGCACTTTACATTAGTTCTTAATGTATTTATAATAACAACTACATTAGTTCTCAGTCCTACATTACATTTGAACATGATTAGTAAGTCCTTTATATATGTGGGTGCTGACTACTCGTACATATGGTGCACCCCTACAATTTTATCTCTATTTGGCGCTCTCTCAGTTTCCCCCTTTGATGACCTGTGTCATCACCATCACAACATCATCCCTGAAGGTAAGAACCGAGTTAAACAGATCCTGTCTCCACTTTCCCTCGCCTGAGCATCTCCATCTCTCTCAAGCTCTGATATCGACTGTCCTGCAGTCTCTCCATTCTTTGCTCTTGCGCTCTCATTGATCTTTCCAACCTGGTTGACCTATACCACTTGTACACTCTTACCAAACCCCACAACCCAATCACACATGCTACGACTATGATGAGGGGTTTCAGTACAAACCCAAGGAAACTCCTTCCCAAGTTTGCAAACCAGTTTCAAACCTTTCCAAATCCTTTGCCAACTATTTCCCATGCATTCTCTTGCGTCAAATCCTCAATTTCATAATGAATGGCAGTAATGTTACTTATATATTTCTCCAGATCCTTGGAATTGTCTGGAATATACGTGCAACATTCCTGGACCTTCAAAAGTTTACAGACTCCTCCCTCTTTTGCTAGAAGGACATGTAAGGCAAGACAGTTCTGTAAAACCATCGTCCTTATCGACAACATCTCACCCTCAACCAACACTAATGACTTAGATGTACTCTTTGACAGTTCATCCACCACAGTTGCCAACTCCGTATCTTCACGTCATTCAGAATCACTCCCAACATGGGTATCACTGCTCCAAACACATCTCCAACAATCCACCAGCATTTTCACCTCGCTTTACTCTCGTCTGGTGTCCTCCCTCCAAGAGAGCAAAATCCTCAGTGTGGTATATCTTGGGAAAAATAATCGCTAGATAACATGTCCCATACCATTTCTCTGGCAATCGCACATACGCATTCTTTCCGCAGACAAAATACACAGTAGGAATCACCTGCACTACGCTCTGCAAGAAATCCTTTGTGTAAAACTCCAATGTGAAAGTGTGCTCACATGTAGTATGCCCCACATACACATTCGCATAATACGTCTGTGGCCTGTGAATGCACAACTTCCCTTTCTGTACCTCATCTAGAGCTATCGGACCATAACTCCCTTTTATCTTGTGCAACTTCTCCTCATCCGTCCAATCAACTTTACCTTGCCCTGAATCTCGCAACTGTTTTTGCTTTTTGTATCTATCCTCTACTTGTTCTATGAACCTTTTCTCTGTCTCAGATATCAAACATGTCAAATTGTGTCGGTGAGCATATGTGGTGTCTAATTCTTGTGTTGGAATGAAAAAATATCCAAGTCTGTCCTCTGACTTATAATAAACAAACTTATTCAGGTGCTTATAAGCAGGGACTTCTGGAAGCACAGCGTCATAATTCGAAAAGAAATATTCAAAAGGATTTCGCCCATAAAATATGCTAAGCAGCAAACTACATGAAATTCCATATGTCAATGGAAGGTGATGGTATTTAATACCCTCATCTACTGAAGCCGGCAATTGCATACACACATAACAGTCTTTCGCATCCATCGCATCAATGTACTCATACAACAACTTTGCATACACATTCTGCTTAAAATTGCCTTTAGACAGATCTGCATGTAACCTACGACTCTCTTCTGCTAGCAAAGCTTTCTCAGCTCCTACTTTGACCTCTTTCTTGCTAGGAGTGGTAGGTGTCGGTGTTCTCTCATCCTCCACTGCCTGTTCATGTGGCATTACATATGAAACTTTAACTACTAAGAAAATGAAAAGTATCACTCCTCCTACAAGTGTGCCTACAATGCACTTGGCTCTACGAGTCGGGTTTCCAGCCTCCATGGTCTCAGAACAGTGTAGTCCGTTCTTAGTAACAACACAAAGTCTCTTTCTTGGCTTTTGAAAGTTCTCGAACCACACCTGGAAGCAGAAATCCCCTTGTAGTTTTTAGTTCTTTATTTACATCAACATCAGACAACCCTAACACTTCTCCGTCCTCTGTGGAAAGTCCCTGAATTTCGTCTTCTTCCACTCGGCTCTAGGTTAGTTCAACAGCTATTTACAAAAAGTCTTTAGTAATCGATGATCACACTTGTTCCAACAGCACTTAGCAAGTATTCCAAAAGTTCCATGCGAAGCACAATCGATTCGTGGGTTGGTATTTCTGGACCAAATGTAGGAAAAATCAGTCTATTCAGGATTAAATCACGTATCTTGCTTAGGTAAGGGGGATTAGGAATGGTGAGTGTCAGTACGCCTTCGATCTCAAGTCCTGGTACCAACAGCACCACATCCAACTTAACATTTGGGTTCGCACTGGTCACTGTCACAGCCCTCACCCTCCCTGATCTCAGTACACCGGGCATCTGTCACAGGGTAGGTCCACTCAGGAGTGGCGTATCTTCGACAAGGTACTCTCACCCTCCTTGACCTTCTCGGACCTCCTTGCTCTATTTCTTGTTCATCATCTTCCCGGTCTGAATCTTCAGATACAGGGGCAAGATCTCTCTCGGAAGCCAGTCTTACGTTCAGTCGCCTACGCCTCTCAGGCCAATGTGTCTCTGCGCTTCTTACTCTTCTGCTTCTCGTCTGCACACCCTGCTCATCATTACCTTCAACTTGCTCTGTGTTCGAATCACCTTCACAGCAACTTCCCCATTCAGAGGTAGACTCAGAGTCGCTGTCGTCGTTATTTCCTTCAGTTTGATCAGATGAGCTACCAGCCTCTTCAGACACCCTCACAGCTTGACTTGTCCCCTCTAGTGGATCTTCCTCCACAGCTGGATTTTCATCTACGAGAGGAGCTGTTTCTTCCAGGGATGCTGGAACTTGTCGGGTGTGAGAAGCATGGACCCAGTTCGGCAATCCTCCACACTTCACAGCAGTGTTCGTCACCAAGATAACCTGAAACGGTCCTCTCCAGCGCACGTCCAGGCAGCTTTTCCTTACGTGTTTCCGCACCAGGACCCAGTCACCTGGACACAGGTCGTGACAAAGGTCTGAAGAAACTGGAATTTCAGCAGCCTGCACCTGAAGGGACACAGAATGAATGACATCAGAGAGTCCCTTGCAATAGTCAAGAATCAGATCATCTGTGATATTCAGCAAGGCTGTCGAAGGAACAGAGGGTAGCCTCATAGCCCTCCCCATCAGTACTTCGTGAGGTGAGAGTCCTGTCCTCCTGTCTGGTGTACTACGCATGCTCATTAGCACCAACGGTAATGCATCTGGCCATTTCAGGGACGTGGATGAGCACACTTTTGCCATTCGGGCCTTGAGTGTTCCATTTACTTGCTCCACTATGCCAGAAGCCTCTGGTCGGTAACTACAATGCAGTTTCTGGTCAATGTTCAATGCAGAGCAGAGCATTCTCACGATCTCGCTATTAAAATGCGTCCCTCTGTCTGATTCCAAAGAGGTCGGAACCCCGAAACGTGGCACTAGCTCCCTCAACAATAACTTTGCTACTGTGAGTGTATCGCACCTACGTGTTGGGTATGCCTCAACCCACCTTGAAAACACACACACGACCACCAAGACATACCTGAGGCTATTACATCTTGGCATCTCAATGAAGTCCAATTGCATCCTATTGAAGGGTCCACCGGACCTCCCAATGTGACTCAGTGTGACTGGTGTTCTTTTCCCAACGTTCATTTGTTGACATGTAACACACCTCTGACATACTGCTTCCGCAGCCGTTCTGAATTTTGGGTTATACCACGTTTGTCTGAACACACGCATCATCACATCTCTTCCCAGATATTCAGGACCATGTATCTGTCGTGCCATCGGACTCGCCAACTCATTCGGCAACACAGCTCTCCCATCAGCCGAAACCCACAAATCCAACTCTCCTTTGACACAACCAGCTGTCCCCCACACCTTTTTCTCATAGTCCGACGCCTGCTCTTGCATGCACCTCAACTCATCCCAGGTATCGGCCACTTCCAGTATCATATTTAACTCGGTCCTCCCCTGCGTCCCTTCAAAAGTCTCTTCAGTAAAGGAGTATCCCTGCTCAGCACAGTAACGTGCGACTTCATCAGCATAACGATTACCCAGGGACACAAAACCAATACCCTTGCTATGTGCAGTGCATTTCACAACGGCTATTTCTGCTGGACCCTGCAAAGCTTCCAACAGTAACCTGACAAATTCTCCATTCCTGATAGGGGAACCTGATGATGTCATGTAACCCCTTTGAGACCACAACTGCCCAAAGTCATGAACCACACCGAACCCGTATTTGCTGTCAGTGTATATGGTAATACGAATCTTGTTGGCTGCCAAGCAGGCACGCGTTAATGCAATTATCTCAGCCACCTGAGCGGAGTATACTCCTTCCAGGCAAGCCGCTTCCACTATTCCAGAAATAGTACAAACAGCGAAAGCTGCTCTCAACTGACTAGTATTGTCTCTTACACATGAACCATCAACAAAGAAAATTTCATCGGGGTCTACCAATGGCTCATCGATAATGTCCGGTCTGGTTTTGGTGCACAGTTCAGTCACCTCAAGGCAATCATGGTCTTCACAATCATCTTCTAAGACATTTGGTAATGGCATCAAAGTGGCAGGACTCAAGACCGAACACCTCTTAAGGGTCACATTCTCCGCAGCAAGTATAACCTGCTCGTAGCGTGTGAGCCTATTATTTGTCAAGTGCTGGGTTTTGGTCCTGGTCATCAACAATTCCACTGAGTGAGGAACATGTACCATCAGTGGATGACCCATCACAATGCTTTCACACCTTTCAATGCTGACACCTGTTGCAGCAACGGATTTGAGACATCAGGGCAACGCTGCGGCTACTGGATCTAAGGTAGCCGAGAAGTAAGCAACTGGTCTACGGACACCTCCATGATCTTGTGCTAAAACTGCCAAAGCACATCCCTCCCGCTCACAACAGAACAGTGAAAATGATTTGGTGTAATCAAGCATTCCCAGAGCCGGAGCGCGACACAAGTCCTCTCGCAGCTCAAGGAAAGCCATCATACAGTCCTTGTCCCATGGTACTGGATCGCTTACATCCTTGTGCGTCAGTTTCTGCAATGGTTTCGCTTTCAGGGAAAAGTTGGAAATCCACTGGCGACAGTAGCCAACCATCCTCAAAAACATCCTAACCTCTCTCTGGGTTGAAGGCACCATCATCTTCATGATCTCCTCAATCCTGTCAGGTGACACTTTCCTCTTTCCCTTCTCTATCCGGTGAGCCAGATACTGAACTTCAGACAAACAGTACTGTAACCTGCTGGGGGTCACATTGTGTCCATTTTCGGCCAAATGGTTCAGCAAGGCAATGGTGTCAATTCTACAAGCGTCTTCGGTCTCTGACGCGACAAGGAGATCGTCTATGTACTGTACGAGAACGGAGTTCTGCGGCAGTACTAGGTTCTCAAGATTCTTCTTCAGCAGCTGATTGAAGATCGATGGGCTCTCTGTATACCCCTGAGGGATACGACACCACGTTAATACACAATTTTCCAGCTTAAATGCAAAAAGATATTGGCTCTCTTCGTGCAATGGAATCGAGAAGAAAGCCTGACAAAGGTCAATCACGGTAAACCACTCAGATTGGTATGGTATCTGAAACAGTATCACTGACGGATTCGGTACTACTGGACAGCATGGAACAACTATGTTGTTCACTTTTCGTAAATCCTGCACAATCCTGAACTTCCCGCTAGGCTTCTGCAAACCCATGATCGGAGAGTTGCATGGACTGCCAATGACTTCCTTCAGAATTCCCTGTCTAATCATGGATTCGATCACGGTTTTATCCCTGCAATCGTCTCTGGAGTCAAATTGTATTGGGGTGTTCTTGGGAACTCAGCAATCGGTTTTACATGGATCTTAACTGGCTCTACTCCTTTGATCAAACCGATCTCTTCTCCTGTAAAGTCCCACACTGCTGATGAGACCGTATCCCTCAAATCCCAAGGGAGTTCCTCCACAGTTAAAGCAGGATACAATTCTATGCACACATGCGTATTTGCAACCTTAAAGGCAGCGTCATAATCGTTTGTCTGCAACTCCACTCCCTTGGGGGTACAATAGATTGTACAGTCGAGTTTACAAAGGAGATCTCTCCCCAACAGACTCAAAGGACTGGAATCACACACCACAAATTGGTGTTTATCCCTGAAACTCCCTATCTTCACTGGGACTGGCTCAGCCAGTGGGTTTGTCATTCTTCTGTTTGCAATGCCTACAACTTGTATAGTCTGTCCTGAAAGGGGTAGATTGGGGACCACTGCAGACCGTACAGTAGAATGAGTAGCACCAGTATCAACTAGAAAGGTGGTGGGGTGGCCATCCACATCAGCCTCTACGAATGGTCCTCTCTGGTCCACCTCCAGAACTGCCCCGAGGGTACAGTCTTCCTCCCCACTCAGGCACCGTCCTGTCACTGGGTCAAAGTAATAGTACTCATCCCCTTCCACTATGAAAGGCATCTGTTTGTAAACCTTGTTCCCTGCTGAACTCTTCGGTAGCTGGGGAATCGGAACCCGAGGAGCTGAAGTCCCCCCTTTAGCCGTCTTATCCTTTGCTATTGCTACCTTCTGCACCGGAGGGGCCTGAACCTCCTCCTCTTCTACCTCTTGCTCTTGCTTCTCTGGGTTAAAGGGACACCCGCGTCTCCAATGTCCGACCTCATGACACTGATGGCACTTGGTCGTCTTCTTCAGAGTCCTCAAATCTATCCTCGGTCTCGTACCATCCTCATTGTCTCTTTTCTGACAACCCAATTTTCTCCCTAAGGTTCCACCTCCCGACTGACCCTGTCCTCCCGCTTGCATCTGAACTAACATCAGCTTATCCTTAAGCTTATTTGTCTTAGAGTCTATCTCGTCACTGCAGTATCTTGCGTACCTCAAGATCTCATCTAGGGATTTGTTCTGCCAACAAATTAAATGTTGTTGTATCATGAGACAAATGTCGGGTCTCAGTCCTAGGACAAACTTAGACACAAACTGTCCCATGTCCTTCGGATCCATCACATCCAATCCGCTGTACTGCTTAAATATCTGCAATAATCGTTGATAGAACTCGTGAACTGTCTCCTTTGGTTCCTGCCTAGTTCGATCTATCTTCACCCAGTCGATGTCCTGTGGTGGTACCTTAGTCTTCAACCACGTGATCACCTGCTCATACTTTATCATCACCCTGGGTGAGGGTCCATTTGTGGTAGCATCTCGTTCTGGCTCCACTGTGGGCCATTCAACACTGACCTTACATGCTATCCACAGGTCTCCTGGAACCACAATGTCAAACAGAGTATTCAGATCAATCCACAATACCTTTGAGATTTAACAAACCTCTCTACCTGTTTGTACCATTCCACTGGACTCTCACGCAACTTCGGAAATGAGTTCGTAAATGCAGCCAAATCTCCCCTACTCCAGGGTACATGTACATATCGCCCATGGGCCACCTCCCGCAAGGGGTACGCCTCCACATGCATCAACCCTCCCCCCGGAGATGTCTCAGTAGCGCTTTGCCTAGCACTCTTTTTCTTTCACCACCTTTCCTCCCATTTGTCCAATTGGACCCATGTTCAATGATGTTCCATGATCAATTCCCTGATGTGGGTTTTTATTCCGATCACCCTCTTCTCTTCTAGATCTTGGTCCGAGTACTGCAACCTATGGCCACCCTGCAGTGCTTTCGTCCTTGTCAAATCCACAGTATACTTATTCGCTAATTCAGACAATTTCTCATCATCTGGTTCATGGAGTTCGATTCTCTCTAGTGGCAATGTGCCTTCCACTTTTTCCTCAACTTCATATTTTAGTCTCAACACATCAATCCTTCTTGCCTTTATCGCCGCCCTCAATGTACCTTGACTAGATGTTCCATTAGAGTCCCCTCTGCCACAGTCCTGACTTTCTCGTATGTCTTCCTCAGGTGTGTTATGGGGAACCCTTCGGTTTTCCCAACCTTCGCGGTCCCACTCCGGTCTGTTATCACTAGATGCGTGGTGGGACACCCCCCTACTTTCCACACTCCCGCGATCCCATTCCTGCCTGCTTCCGCTAGACGCGCAGTTAGACACCCCCCTATTTTCCTGACTTCCATGATCAAAGCCATCCCTCGACCTGTTGCTCTGGGTATCCACAATCGTCTCCCATGTTCTCAAATCAGGCCTTAATTCCCTAAGCGACCTTGGCCGTGGTCCTCTCAAATCCATCGGTCCTCTCTGATCCCCCTGCTCTCTAGATGAGTCTGCCGATGCTGCCAAAGGGGTGCTCCTTTCCACAGGCCTTGGCATTTGGCTCCATCCGTCCGCCACATTACTCCTTCCTCCGCTGCTACTTCGCTCTCTGTCTGTTTGTGGTGGACTCTCGCTTTGTGTCTGTTCTGGGTTGTACACTGATACTATGGGACCTATGGTGACAGATACCGTAAAAGCGTCTGGCAATCTCTGAGAATCGACACCCTCGTAGTTTTGTACATTTTGTACCGTGAATCTTCCCACTACTCTCGTTCTTGGAGAAAGTTGAGGTGCCCTTTCTCCCTCCACCGAGCCGGACCTGTCCCCTAAAGGGCCCAGACTGCTTGCCATTGGGACGCCACCGTCCACGACAGAGGCTTCCCTGTCTATTGCTGATGCTGGCCTTCCCTCTATCTCAGCATTATATGGAGGTGGTCTCTCCGACAACAGTCTCTCTATCAGGCTGTCATCTGCCTCACTGTCCTCATCCTCAGTACTCTTCCTCTGCGCATCCCCTGCGTTAATCAACAACGGGTACAACCTGTCCCCTTCGATGGTCTGCACTCTCCACCTCTTGGCCAGTGCATCCCACCTCGCATCTTGAACTGCACTAACTGATCTTTTCACTCTTTCTTGTCTCCTATCTCTGTTCTCTTCATGAGCTGCCCTGATCCATGCATTTAATGCTTCAAACTGTGTTGGTCTGGGCAAAGGCCGCAAAGAAGCCATAGTCGCTTTTAACTGATACAGCACCTCCAATTTAAACGTTCCGTACTTAGGAAAGGTCAATTCCTCACTTCCGTCAGTCATCTTACACCAGTTCTCAAGCCACAATATGGTATGCAAACCAACATTCGTAGCCATGTAATGAGCTGAAGTATCCTCGGGTGGAGCCTTCTCCCCACCCCGAGGTTCTAACTTCTTCTCACCTTTGAAACAATTTCGCAACACCTTTAAACATTTCATGATGAAAACCACAACGTTTCTTTGTTTATAGCGCTTCTTTTACTTCCCGATGACAATCCACCAATCCCAGCGCGGCTCCACACTAACCGCCCTATCCCAGCACGGCTCTCTCTGACGTCACTCCACCAATCCCAGCGCGGCTCCACACTAACCGCCCTGTGCTAGCGCGGCTCTCTCTGACGTCACTCGCCTCCGCTTCGCAGCAGTTCTCCTCCTCTCTCAGCTCGTCTCCCGGTCACGCATGCGTCCGAATCATACACTTGAAATGATCACTTCTGACCAAGCAACCACTTCCTTGACTGTACGTCCACAGTCTGACTGTAATTGTCACTGAACTGGCAAATGTCTGACCACAAAACGACAGGACAATCGCCTCAACTAATAGGTTACAAACACACGGCAACTTCCGACCAGCGTCCGTTACCCACGCACTCACACATTCGTCCCCCCTATCTCGGTCCTGCGGACGATCAATGGTACCTCATGATCCCCTTAACAATGGTCGACAATTACTATGGGTGTTCGATACACCCAAACCACTTAAACTCTCCTTGAGCCTAAGATTTTCACCGGTTGCGCGCGCTCACAACCTGATCTCCTTTCACACTGCAAGAACTCAACTCCGCAAGACAATACAACACAACACAACAATTCAACGTAACCGCAATCTAGCAATGCATGACCCTTTTCATACTCACTCTCTTACGACATGCTGCTTTCCGCCGCACCGTCACTCTCCGTCAGTTTCCATGGAACGCCATCCTCTGTCCGCGATTCTCTGGGCATTCATCACTGAATCTCTATGGGCCTTGGGGATATCTTAACCTAATCTAGATTACCCTCACTGTAGAAAGAAACCATCCTCTGCTACCAACTGAAAGGGCGGGATTTTACTCCTAGAGTCTGCTTGCCATACTCCAGAATCCCGGGCACAGGTCGACTAGACCTTTTTACCTGTCATAGAGTGAATTAGGAAATCTTTTTAAGTTCAAGAAAATTTTATTAATCATGAAATAAGGTAACAATACATAATAAAGCAAGAGAAATGAAGGAGAGAAGGGGAGGATGGGGAAGAAAGAAAGAAAGTGTATCATGGGCAATAAGAATAAAAATTAAGAAGTACAATAATTATGCATCAAAAACAGGAGCAAATAAGGACAAAGCAGATAATAATGCAGAGAAATACAGGAAATGAAAAGGGTATCAGGGGGGTTTAGGAACCTCCTGCTGAGCAGGCCGCGGACAAAAAGAACGGGTTACACAATTATCCAAATACATTGTAACAGGGAGCCATAGGTCTGCACGCTTGGTTGCCAATTGGGCAGGAAAAACAAAAGCAGTATCAAGTCTATGGTTATGGCAAACATTATACCACCATGCTTCTAATTAACCAATGGTTAGTCAATTTCATACAATTCTTCTGTTTCCCCCAAAGAACCACTGACTAGGAACTAAGGGGCATATTCCCAAGGGCATTATCGCCGTATTAGCGGGACTTTTTCCCGCTAATGCGGCGATAATTTTATCGCCCTATTACCAAGCTGACGCTAACACCAGTTAGCGACAGCTGGTAGGCGATAGTGGGCATTTAGGGGCCCACTTTGCATGTCAGCGATAATTATCGCTAATGACATGCAAAGTGGGCGTGCCAAGATGTTAGCGACTGAAAACAGTCGCTAACATCTCTAACGCCTATTAACAACTTTTGGAAATATTCGCGCTAAGCGCGAATATCTCCAAAAGCTAACGCCTGCAAAAAGCAGTTCTTAGCCATGTTATCCAATGGAAGGTGGATAACATGGCTAAGAGCATTGTCACGATAATGCATGAATATCGCTGATTTTACAGCGATATTCATGCATTTCGCAGGATTTTTACCGCTTTTGAGATAAACCTTGATAATATCAAGGTATCTCAGCGGTAAAAATCCTCGGTGCTCGGCGATATTTTTTTCCCGCTAACCAAGCAATAGCGATAATTATCACTATTGCTTGGTAATATGCCCCTAAGTTCAAAGATTTATTACAAAGCCAAAAACAACTGGATGTATAAGCATCTCAGCAAAAGGTTCAAAAGATAAACAGGCACTAATACAAACATAATCCTACGGAAGAATCTCAGACGACTCAGAAACAATACAAGAATTAATTCAAGAATCATCAGGCTAACAAGAATTGCTACCACCTGAGTTTTAGTAAGCATTTGTAAAAAGAATAAAATCCAGGTTAGTCTGTCCCTACACTACCCTAAGTGACATCCCTACTCAACAATGTCCCATTCAGAAGTAAGGTGTCAGCAGCGGTGACTCTTAAAGGAGTTCACTCACTTTCCTTCGATCTCAATCTTTAGACTACTCAGTCATAGCTAAACTCTCTGCCTGACCAACCGCTCTCGCTGACTCCTCAGCCCATCTGCTCTGCCTCCACCCTCGGGGTGCTGTCCCTAATACAAACCCCACAATGCGGATGACACGCCTTCAGGTACGCCCCTCTTGAATGTGTTGGTTTTCAGATTTTTTCCATTATGGCACCTCTCCACCTCTGTCCGTTGAAACGTCCTTGGGTCCCAGGCTCTTCTTCGCTTCAAGTTGCTTCCTTGAATTCCTTAGCTACTCCTCCACATCTGAGCCTAGCATCCTAACTCTCATACACAATGGGCCCTTCTACTCCACTATCTACTTGGTCCTGCACCTGCAAAAGAACGCATGTGAATCGGCTCACAAATTCTAAATGTTGCAATTGACTTTTAGCTGAAGCAGCTTTCTCCAAAACATTTCTACGATTTAATGCTGAAAGGAATTTCAAATCAGGCCTACACGATTTCCATGAAATGGGCCTCTGCACGTTATGTGCACCAACATGCTAACATAAGCCATACATTTACGTTCTTTTAACATCAATCTTTACTGCAAAATACAATTCTCTACCTTAGCCATTTATTCACATTTAACGTTACAACTGTGAGTTTAATAAGCAAGGCTAAAGGCACAATGGTGAATTATCAAACACACTCTTATTAGTGAAATACTCCAAAGCAAACGGCATCTCTATGTTAAAAACAGCATAATTAACCTTTAAAGCACTTTACATTAGTTCTTAATGTATTTATAATAACAACTACATTAGTTCTCAGTCCTACATTACATTTGAACATGATTAGTAAGTCCTCTATATATGTGGGTGCTGACTACTCGTACATATGGTGCACCCCTACAATTTTATCTCTATTTGGCGCTCTCTTAGTGACACCACACCAACCGACCGTGGGGAAGTACGAGAAAGCAGATGCAGGGGTACTGGGGTAGTCCTTGCATATGGGAGAGTTTAAGATATTGCCATTGTAAATGGCAAAATGCCTTTTATTTATGTTTCAAAAACCTGCAAGCGGCGCATAAACACGCTTTCTGTGCCTTGCTTAGGAGAAGCATGGCTGGCAGTAAAAGAGAAGCAGTAACCTCCAGCCTTGCCTTGTCTACCTCTTGGAGGCTTGCAGTTTTTCAAATTACATAAATAAAAGGCATTGCCATTTACAATGTCAATAGTTCAAACTCTTGCTAATGCGAGACCTATTGCATTGCAAATGCTTGCTTATGTTTGTCTCCCTCCGTCCCCGTTCCCCTATCCCCATTTCCCATCTCCTCCCCGCCTCGCCACTCTGTCATCTCGCCGGCCGCTAGTGGCTAGATAAATGCAAAACAGTGATTTGTTGTGATCATCTCTATTGACTGCCTTTTCACAGAGCGCGGAGGAAGATGAGCATAAAACCACTTGAGAGTCACTACCTTTAATGCAAAAGTGCATCAGAATCAAAGATACATGTTTCCACTGCCTACGCACCCGTGTATTACTAACCTTTGAGAAGGATTTGCTGAGAAAATAATTGCAGTGTTTTACCTAACCAGGATTTGGAACACAAGCACTGCCTTTTATTTTAAAGGCTGCTTATGCAAGCTATGCTGCTGGCATTAAATTCAAAAGCTTAGAGATGTACATACCATGCCCCAGAAAAACTGATTATCTATACTCCGCTTAGATGACATTTAACGTCGGTTTCATTGCAGTGAGGCATCATCAGATCAATGCTTATTGACGTGTGCACATCACAGGGTTCAGCGAGCAGCAGCCAAGACTTTCTTGCAGGTTTGGGCATCTCTCATCACAGTAATGTGAGTATGGAGTAAGACTATTGAGATGCAAGTGTATCACGAGAACATAACGAACAATGGGGCATATTATTAAGAACAGGCGATAAAATTAGCAGCCCAGGTTAACACCAGAACCTGGGCTGCTACGGGAATTCACAAGGACATATTATCAAGCCCATTATCGCCGCTTTAGCGGCAGTTTCCTGCCGATAAAGCGGAAATAATTTTATCGCCTGTTCTTGATAATATGGCCCACTATACCTAAGAAATGAACAAAATATTGAAAGGTTAGTGCATGTAGAAAAAGTACACATTTACTATTCCTAACTCTACAATATGTACCTTGACGATATGTATATCATCAAGGTACAAGTATGTGGAGTTAGGTATGGAAAATCTATGCTTATTTACCTTTCGATATTTTGTCCTCAATATTTGTATACCACAATATTCTAGCTTCGATATGCAGGAGGTATACAATTTCTACCTATCTTTCCTCAAAGAAAAATCAATGTCCTTTCCTGCTTCATGTCTTTGGCTGACCAATCAGATTTGTACTTCTGCATCACTTTCCCTAATCCTGCTCTAAAGTATTTTCAGAGGCTATTTGATAACCTGGCCTTTCTGATTGCACTTAAGCTTCCACCAATGAGCAAGCTCCATCAAATATGCTAATGAGTTCTCAAAAAAGGTGATTTTCCTATCAAATTCGATTTCTCGCTTCATCTTTTTAGGTACGCAGTATTTGTTATGACGTAGAGTTACATATGAAGTTCCATTCTAGATATACTGGTTCGCAGTACTACTACTACAACACACCCCTCAATAATTTATAACCACTGCAAAAAAGTTATAACAACGCATTAACCTCCACATCTTGGTAAGCGTCAATGAGCTAAGTTGCAATTCACTACAATTCCAACGCATTTACAGTTTATGGGTTGCAAGGGGTTTTTAGGGTTCATTGATAGGTGCTATAGGGGTAAAAAGAAGTTTATAATGTTTCAAGCAACTCAATAGTGCTAAAGGGTAGTAAAAAGTGTTTAGGTTTCGGAGAGGGACAGTGTTAAGGTGCACTTAGAGGATTTTAAGGTTTAGAGGTGGGTAGTGTTCAGGGCTTGTAAAGAGTTTTCAGAGTTCAGGGAAGGGTTGTAGTAACAAGTAATAAAGTGTTTTTTAGGGTTCAGGGTTAGAAAGTGTTTTTAAAGGTCTGGCATAGGCACTGCTAAGGTGTTGTTGATAGTTTTTAAGGCTCAGGGATGGGTAGTGTATAGGGGCAGTAAGGCACTTTTAAGATTCAAGGATGGGTTGTTCTGAGGCGTAGGAAGGCTTGAACATTCATTTTGATCTCATTTCCGATACCAAGATCAACACCTTGCTAGCTGATCTTGACGCTCTCCAGCTCTGCCAGCTGGTGAATGGCCCTACACACAGCGGCGGGCATCTTTTGGATCCCATCTTTTCGAACTTAAGCAATGCTAGTGTCGAACCCCCTATTCCCATGATATGGTCTGACCATTGTTTGGTGACAATGACCATTCCTCTTGGTAGTGACTTCAATACAAAACCTACCCAGCAAGTCCTGAAAAGACCCTGGAGGAAGCTTCGGCTTGAAGACTTCCATGCACTTCTTATAATGAATCCCCCTCAACCAAGTGAAGATCCTGATCTAAACTACTATCAGTTTTGTGAGTGGATCAGTAAAGCCTTAGACTCCCTGATACCAGCAAAATGGATCAAGGCACGTACCCATGAATCCAGTCCCTGGTTCAATGAAACACATTCCTTGCAAAAAAAAGAATGCAAAAAAGCCGAACGAAGATGGAGGAAAGAATACGATCCCACACTTAAAGCCCTCTATAACCAAGCACAAAAAATATATCATCGTAATATTTGCAGGACTCGAACTGAGTATTATACCACTGAAATTAAAAATAGTGACAATGCTTCGCAAACCATCTTTAAGATACTGAAAGAGCTCAGTGCTAAGAAATCAACAACTAATGCAGCATATCCGCTGCATTCTGTGACAACATGGCGTCTTTCTTCATTGACAAAATTAGGAAAATTTATAGCACCTTTCCAACTAATACTTACCCTACTCCTCGAGCTGACCTGAGTAGGCCTAACCTTTCCGATATCCCAGCACACAGCCAAGATGATTTTCTTAAACTTTGTAATAAAATTAAGTCAGGTTCTCCTGCAGATCCCCTGAAACCGGAATTATTTAGAAATTCAGACTAGACGGTCCTGGGCCCTCTTAGAGACATGATAAATCTGTCTTTCTCTACAGCCAATATCCCCATAAAATGGAAATAAGCCTGGGTGACTCCCATCATCAAGAAAACCACGTTAGACCCTGCCCTACCCAAAAACTTTAGACCCATATCACTCCTCCCCTGGCCAGCAAAAGTAGCAAGTCCATCTTGACCAATCATTTGATATCCAATGTCATTCTGGATAGGTCCCAACACGGTTTCCGTGCTGGCCACAGCACTGAGCCAGCTCTTCTTAGTGTGACAGAACATCTCCGTACCATATTAGACTCTGGAGGGACGGCAGCACTGATTCTTTTAGATCTCAGTGCTGCCTTCGATACGGTGTCACATGAGATTCTGCTGTCAAGGCTGGAGGAGACAGGAATACCAGGGCATGCCCTCAAGTGGTTTAGGGCTTTCCTTTCAGGAAGATCCTTTAGAGTTTCTACCCCTCCTTTTTTATCTAAAGAACACCCCATTGAACAGGGTGTGCCCCAAGGGTCAGCTCTGAGCCCTACCCTGTTCAATGTCTACGTCCAACCACTGGCAGAAATAGCCAGGAAACATGGTCTCTCACTAGTGACCTATGCCGACGATACCCAGCAGGTGGTGACACTGGACAACGAAGGCGGTCTTAGTGCACAAAATTTCAAACAAACGCTTATTGACATCACCAGTTGGATGACGGCGAACTATCTCCAGCTAAACGCCGGAAAAACAGAAGTGTTACTGGTGGGCAAAGAAACAGCTTCCTGGGGCAACAACTGGTGGCCAGACACACTTGGCCAGCCACCTGAATGTAAAGGTCATGTAAGAAACCTGGGAGTTTGGGTGGACGCTGCCCTGACTTTTACCCATCATACTAAAAAAGTGGCAGCTACCTGTTTTGGTATTTTACGCAATCTTAGACCGATTTTAAAATTCTTCGACCATCAAACCTGCCAAATTGTGGTGCAGTCAGCAATCCTGACAAGACTGGACTATGCCAGCTCTCTCTTGTTAGGGGCAAATGTAGCAGAGAAAGCAAGACTCCAGCGAGTTCAGAACGCTGCTGCCAGAGTGTTAACTGGTCTTCCACGCTACAAGTCAGTATCTACTGTCCTCACGAAACTCCATTGGCTTCCTGTGGAAAAAAGGATCCATTAAAAAACCCTCTGTCTTGCATTTAAAATCCTTAAAACTGCTATGTCCGCTTCTCACATCGTACGTCCCCCGACGCGCACTGCGCTCAGAAGGACTGAATTTGGCAGTAGTGCCCCGATTCAAACTCGCAAGAATGGGAGGTCGGTCATTCAGTTACCTCGCTGCAAGACTCTGGAATGGACTCCCTATTCAAATTCGAAGAATTGAAGAGCTATTACCTTTTAGGAAAGCTATAAAAACCTACCTTTTCTGTTAACGTACAACTGCCCTCTATGACAGCTCGAACATTTTTACCTGCACACTTTCTTGCAGCTAGCGCAGGGACGCCCCTTGGCTGGGGCAGCCGTGCGCGTTACAAGTCTATTTAACATTAACATTAACATTAACATTAACATAACATTATTTTGGGTTCAAAAATGGGTAGCATTAAGGGGTAATAAGGAGATTTTTTAGGCTTCACAGTAGAGTATTAATGAGTTTCTAGGGTTCAGTGATGGGTTAAGTATAGGGGAAATAGGGAGTTGTAGGGTTTCAGCATTGAGTATTGCTAATAGGTAGTAAGGAGTTTTCAGGGTTCAGGAATAGGTAGTGATAAGGGTAGTCAGGGGTTATTTATGTTTAGGGAATGAAAGAGTTGAGGGGTAGTAAGGCTGTTTTAGGGCTAAGTGATGTGTAGTATTGAAGGGTAGTATGGATTATTTAATATGTGTGTGTGTATATGTGTATGTGCGTGCGTGCGTGAGAGTGTGTGTGTGTGTGTGTGTGCGTGTGTGTGTGTGTGTGTGTGTGTGTGTGTGTGGGTGTGTGTGTGTGTGTGTGTGTGTGCAATGACAGATTTGATTGTGGTGAATGAGACTGCGTGGAAGTGTATTCCTGGTGGTGAAAGCAGAATGAGCGTAATCTGTGGTGTTCATTGTATTCTTAACAATAACTGTCTCCATATGAAGAATGAATTGAAAATGTTTGACCGAGCCCTGGCTCTATATGGTGTTTCACTGCTTAGACCCTCTGTTTATGGCTTCATTGTGTTTTTAATGCAGATGGAAACAGGTGTTTCTGCCAGGATGAGAATTGAAAATTGTCCCTGTAAAACCCACTGCGATATTTCTTTACTTGTGTATAACCTGTCATATTTTGTATAAGAGAAAGGCCTGAAACAAGCTTTTTTGGCTTTAAAAGCCAAGAAAGCGGAGATAAAATTATCTCCCTATTACCTAGCTGTCGCTAACACCAGTTAGCGACAGCTAGTAGGAGATAGCGATCATCTTGGGCCCCGGTTTGCATGTCAGTGATATTTATCACTAATGACATGCAAAGTGGGTGTGCCAAGATGTTAGCGACTGGAAACAGTCACTAACATCGCTATCTCCTATTACCAACTTTTGGATATATTCGCGCTAAGCGCGAATATCTCCAAAAGCTAACACCTGCCCCTGAGCAGTTCTTAGCCATGTTATCATATGGTAGGTGGATAACATGGCTAAGAGCATTAGCTCAGTAATGCATGAATATCGTGGACTTTTCAGCGATATTCATTCATTTCGGTCGATTTTTATCGCTTAGGAGATAAACCTTGATAATAGCAAGGTTCCTAAGCGATAAAAATCGCCGCAGCTCGGCGATAAAAATATTGCCGCTAAGCCAACATAGCGATACTTATCGCTAGTTGTTGGTAATATGCCCCTTAATTACCTTTGGCTGACAAACGTTCTGACTGGGAGTTGTCCATTTTTCAGAATGAAGCCTGGGTAGGTGATGTTGTTTCTACGTGACTGCAGGATAAAAAGTCAATCCAGGCAGTATATCTTTATTGTGGCATTCTCCTTAGGTAGGCACAGAATTCAATGGCTGACTTACAGCAATGTAGTTTATTTAAGTGTGGGGGCATAAGCGACACAGAAACTCCAACAGGTTGTTCAGTTCCCTATGTTTTGGCCAGTGCCCTTATATGTGACCCACTGTCCATCCATCTGGAAGCCATCTATTGGTTCTCAGAAGGTCTACACAATTCATTCAAGGTTTTAAGGTTAGGACATTGTGTCTTCTATAACAGAGGACATTCACATCGTATTTACAATTTAAGGCACTACACCTGTTCTCATCACCCACATTCTACATATATAGGACGGTAAACAGTCAAAATATCGAGTAGTAAATATCGACCTACCAAAATATCGTGTTAGAAATTTCGAAGGTGCAGAATATCGATGTCAAGAATATCGTTAGACAGAATATCGACCCTAAGGTAAGTAATATCGAAATCCTTTATATCGATGTAAGTAATATCGAAGTTAGTAATATCGATAGCATA